>NC_079193.1:115931975-116531975 GCF_029499605.1 Hyla sarda | reverse complement strand
GGAGCAATTATTAGAAAATGGAAGATATATAAAAGACCACTGATAATCTGGGGCTCCACGCAAGCTCTCACCCAGTGCCGTCAAAATGATCACAAGAACGGTGAGCAAAAATCCCAGAACCACACGGGGGGACCTAGTGAATGATCCGTGCAAAGGAAAGAATGAATGGGGCCATGTATCGTGAGATCCTTCCATCAGCAACGGCATTGAAGATGAAACGTGGCTGGGTCTTTCAGCATGACAATGATCCCAATCACACCGCCCTGGCAATGTAGTGGCTACGTAAGAAGCATTTCAAGGTCCTGGAGTGGCCTAGCCAGTCTCCAGATCTCAACCCCACAGAAAACCTTTGGAGGGAGTTGAAAGTCTGTGTTGCCCAGCAACAGCCCCAAAACATCACTGCTCTAGAGAAGATCTGCATGGAGGAATGGGCCAAAATACCTGCAACAGTGTGTAAAAACCTTGTGAAGACTTAGAGAAATGTTTGACCGCTGTCATTGCCAACAAAGGGTAAATAACAAAGTATTGAGATTAACTTTTGTTATTGACCAATTACTTATTTTCCACCAAAACTTGCAAATAAATTCTTTAAAAATCAGACCATGTGATTTTATGGATTTTTTCTCTCTTCATTATATCTCTTAGTTGAGGTATACCTATGATGAAAATTTTGCACAATTGGTGGCTGACTAAGTTGTTGCCCCACTATAACATCCACCGCTTCACCTCGGCCCAATCTATAACTGACCTCCTCATAGAAGCTGATCAGATTAGTCTGACAGGACTGACCCTAAAGATGTCAACTACTGTTTTTGAAACTTTTTTTTTTTACTATGTGTATTTCCTTTAGGTGTAGTAAATATCATTTTGTAATGGGTATGTCACATGTATATCAAGGTAAAACACATTCAGCAAATGGCAATCACTGGTAAGGAGGGAGCAATCCTCCCTGACCACATTGGACTCAGCTACAAACCTGTTCTCTTTGTAAGCTTCTGTAACACAAGCAAAATAAACAGTTTTGGGGTGTTCAAACTGTCTCTGCTCATTCATGTTTTAAGATGTTTAAATCAAAGTTGATGTTTTACAGAAGCAACTCATTTCTGAAGTATTCCTTTGGAAAAAATGTATCTAAAATATGTGTTCATAATTTATTTTCTCTTTTTAAGGTTTGCAGTGTTCTTGAAAGTTTGGAGCAGGAATATAAAAGAGAAGAAGACTGGTGTGGAGGGGCTGATAAACTTGGACCAAACTCAGAAACTGACCATGTCACCCCAATGATTAGCAAGCATCTTGAACAAAAAGAAGCCTTCCTAAAGGTATGATTCCTTGAAGGCATGCCCTCTTGTCATGGAACTGTAACATCTTTTGGGTCACTGCTAGTTTATAGAATACATAGTGCATTGCAGTTTTATCAGCTACATGACACAAATAAAAATTGAGCTTTTCAGTTCAACATGATGGCTCATATGAGAAAACATTGACTATTAAAATGAATGTGCAAACAAAAGAGGAGATAATCCGCTCACCCTTTCCACAACAAGTCCAGTAGTCCCAGGCTGACCAGGTGCACGGGGCCTGATAGCCACAATCACAGTGTATACTGAAGGAAGTAACTCCTGAGGGGAGGGAACCAGCACTCCAGATTCCAGTCAGGATATAGTAAAAAATGCAAGCTTTATTTTAATCTTCTTCAATCATTACAAAAAGGGGGAGAAAAGAATATAATAGCATGGAAACACTGACACGTTTCGAGAGAACCCTTTATCAAGGCATACAAAACAGTAATGAAACCCTGAATAAATAGACACATAGACATACAATGTACAGAGAACTCCCCTTTCATTAAGGAAGTTAAACAGCAGCTGTTCCAAAACTCTGAACAGTAGGAAATTAACCCTTTGTAAGGGTGGGTTCACACTACATTTGTAGTGTACGGGTGCTGGATCCGGTTGGGAGGGGCGAAAACCGGACGCTCCCGGACCGAACCCCATTCATTTCAATGAGCTGACCGGATTCAAACGCTGACTCTGGTCGGCTCATTTTTGCCCCGTATACGGTTTCCTAACCGTACCTAAAACCGTGGTATATCTGCGAATCAGATCATGTAATCAGTGAGTGTAGGGTCCAGTATGTTAGATCGACTACACGCAAACTCAAGACCCGCATTTGAGCATGTGGCAAGTGCACGAGTCTTGGACGACATTCAGACTTGTGCGTTTTCAGGCACGTCTAGACATTTTAGAGACGCGCATGTGGGCAGTACAATTTCACTCTGCGTAGTTCCCATAGAAAGAGTAATGCGCCCCCCATGGAGTGGAGAATGGAGGAGGAAACTCCTAGCGTGTGAAGGCTACTGGATTATTAAACTTGGTATGTGATTTCCTGCAGGTCTAAACAATAGATCAGATATTATGCTATATTATTAGTTGATGTCTCGTGTATCTGATCACATACCTACTATCTCATAGAATTGTCATGACACACTATAGGTTTAAATATATATTTATTGGTACATATCAACATTGTATTTTACATATATGGAGTGTATGCATGTGTATATATTTATCTTGCCATTACATTACTGTGAGATGTATATTGCAGTCTTCATCTTATACTTATTATGCACACTAATATTTTCATAATGTATTGGTGTGTTTTTGTATATCTGCATATATACCTGGTCTGTGACACCACATGTTACAAAGGGTTAATTTCTCTGTGTTTTGGAGCAGCTGCTGCTTAACTTCCTTAATGAAAGGGGGAGTTCTCTGTACATTGTATGTCTATTTATTCGGGGTTTCATTACTGTTTTGTATGCCTTGATAAAGGATCCTCTCGAAACGTCAGTGTTTCCATGCTATTTTATTCTTTTCTCCCCCTTTTTGTAATGATTTTAATATGAAAATAAAGCTTGCATTTTTTACTAGGTATATCCCGCTGGAATCTGGAGTGCTGGTTCCCTCCCCTCGGGAGTTACTTCCTTCATTAAAATAACAAACCGTTTATTTTTTTATTTTTTATTGTTTGACAATATGATATTCATAATCTTTTCTGTAAAAAAATATAATTATGATAATACTAGCGGAAGGCAAAAAAACAAAAACACATGAGAGGCTTGGGCAGGTAAAAATATATAATACACGATACACACCTCCCTTGGTCCCTCACAGCTTCTGATCTCAGGTCTCCCACTGCCCACCATGTGTTGCTATTTTCGAAAGGAGATGTTTCATCTTAGCCTGCCTCCTCAGCCAATGGTTAGCCACAGATGTGACCTGTTTGAATTAGATATTGGCTGAGCAGGCAGGTCCGGCTGAGAGATCTCCTCTCTGACGTGGCAGTGAGTGATTAACACCTAAATACTAAAAGTCATTAGACTTGGATTTGTGTGTGACCTATGCAGAAAAGGAACTCTTTTAGATACCTAAATACGCCTTTAAGGATTATGGGGGAGTTTCATCAAGACCTGTGCTGAGAAAAAGTTGACCAGTTGCCCAAAGCAACCTTGCTGCTTTCATTTTTCAGAGGTCTTTTCAAAAATGAAAGAAGCAATCTGGTTGCTATTGGCAACCGCTCAACTTTTCCTCAGCACAGGTCTTAACCCCTTGGGGTCGAAGCCCATTATGACTCTAAGGATGGGAGCATTTTTTTCAAATCTGACCTCTATCATTTTATGCATGAATAACTCTGGAATGCTTTTACTTACAAATTTGATTCAGAGATTGTTTTTTCGTGACATATTCTACTTTTAATTGTAAATTTTCGTCGATACTTGCATCATTTCTTGGTGAAAAATTCCAAAATTTCAGGAAAAATTTGAAAGCTGTCTGCTTGTAAGGAAATTGGTCTTCCAAATAAATTACATATGGATTCACATCTACAATGGGGGATATTTATTAAAGGATTTAGACTGTTTTTTACTTTCTAAATTTGTCACACAGAAAGTCGCTGTCTAAATATGTGCGAATATCTGCGACTTTTGCTTTAGAGGATTTTTCGAACATGATGCATTCTAGTCTATTTTAGTACATTCTATTTTAGACAGAAAAATGCATTGGTGCGGAAATTATCAAAAGCGACTTTTCAGCGACAAGTTGCATCGGCTTAAAGTACGCCGAAATGTCAGACCATTCTGGATCAGGTTTAAATACAGTCTAAAGCATAGATCCTGAAGTCAGTGCACAGAATTTATCAAGAGCCGTGCGCCTTTTGATCAATTAGGCGCACAATAGACCGGCCTAACCCTCTGTAGTTTGGTATATATTGATGCGGGACATAGACAGCTTTGATAAATATCCCCAAATATGTCTACTTTATGTTTGCATCATAAAGTTGACATGTTTTTACTTTTTGAAGACATCAGAGGGCTTCAAAGTATAGCAGCAATTTTCCAATTTTTCACAAAAATATCAAAATCTGAATTTTTCAGAGACCAGTTATGTTTAGAAGTGAATTTGAGGGTCTTTATGTTGGAAATCCCCTATATTGGACCCCATTAAGAAAACTGCACCCCTCAAAATATTCAAAATGACGTTCAAAAAGTTGAACCCTTTAGGGGTTTCACAGGAATAGCGGCAAAATGGAGAAAAATTTAAATCTTAATTTTTTTACACTAACATCTTATTGTAGCCCCATTGTTTTCATTTTTACAAGGGGTAAAAAGGCCCCCCAAAACTTGTAATTCCTTTTCTCTCGAGTAAGGAAATACCTCATATTTGGATGTAAAGTGCTCTGTGGATGCACTAGAGGGCTCAGAAGGGAAGGAGCGGAATTTGGGAGATCGAATTTTGCTGAAATGGTTTTTGGGGGGCATGTTGCATTTAGGAAGCCCCCATGATGTCATAACAGTAAAAGAAAACCCCACATGGCATACTATTTTGTAAACTACACCCCTCAAGGAACAAAACAAGGGGTAAATTGAGTCGTTATACCCCACAGGTGATTGACAAACTTTCGTTAAAGTGGGAAATGAAAATGAAAAATTAGATTTTTAACACTAAAATGCTGGTGTTACCCCAAACTTTTCATTTTCACAAGGAGTAATAGTAGAAAACGCCCCCAAGGTTTGTAACCCCATTTCTCTCGAGTAAGGAAATACCTCATATGTGTATCTAAAGTGCTCTGTGGGTGCACTAGAGGGCTCAGAAGGGAAGGAGCGACATTGGGCTTTTGGAGAGTACATTTTGCCCCCATGATGCCAGAACAGTAAAAATAAATAAATAACAAATACACATGGCATGCTTTTTTGGAAACTGTATACATTAAAAATAGAAAAAAATATACATTAAAAATAGAAAAAGGTGAACACCAATCGTAAAAGAGGAGCGAAACAGCAACACGTTTCGAGCTGCATGTAGCTCTAAATCATGGCTACATGTAGCTTGAAACGTGCTGGGGTCTCACTTCTTTTATGCCTGATGTCCACCTTTTTCTATTTTTAATGCATACAGATTAAATGTTTGATGCTTTAATACTACAAGTACAGTTTTTCATGAAAGAGCTGGAGGCAACTTTCTTTTTTCCTTTGTTCTGATACATATATACACGTCATACATACGTCATAGATACATAAAACACACATAATGCATACATAATACATACATACAAACATCATATATACTATATGCATACATAAACACATACATATATTATATATACATACATCCCATCCCCTCCCATCGTCAGTTGCCTTACCCTCATTCCCAGTGCTGTGGAGTCGGAGTCGAGCAAAATTTTGGGTACCTGGAGTCGGCAAACAATGCGCCTACTAAAGCAAGTTTAGACTCCTACTAAAGCAAGTTTAAATGCCCCAATTCACAAAAAGTTATAATTAATGACTTCTCTACTGTAAGAATAAAGACAAATGCATGCAGTGCCTCACGTAACCACAAAATGAACATGTAAAAGGGGTAGTCCATTGGTGAAAAACTTATCCCCTATCCTAAGGATAGGGGATAAGTTTGAGATTGCGGGGGGTCCGACCGCTGGGGGCCAGGCTCTCTGGCCAGATAGCGGGTGTCGACCTCCGCACGAAGGGTTCACCACTGGACTACTCCTTTAAGTGACCATGAAGAAGCATGCTTTTCATGTGCTTCACTATATGGCACGCAAGGCACAATTAGGAGCGGCAACACTTATACTTTACATAGTGTTGTGTTCTGCTGTTACAGGGAACCCATGGGTAACCTAGCCTCTCACTGATAAGGGATTAAGTAAATATGTTTTTTGCAGGACTAGAGACACTTGTATAAGTGAAGGGAATGGAGGGTCAATAGTTCAAGACTGAAGCTGTAAACTATTGGAAAAACTGCTGCCATTCAGTTAAGGCTACAAAAACTTGTAAACTCCGATTGTTAGCTTAAACTTGACTATGGGATTCTACTAGGGAAATCATGTTTTATAATAAATGCCCCTTCCTGGATCCTCCCACTGCCCTATCTTCAGCAGCAGATCAGCACACAAAAAGAAGGCAGCAGCTTCTGCCCAACTACCTCTCTCTGCTAGAAGAGCTTAGAACTGTTTATAAATACATTCGCATATTAATACAGAGGAGTCGGAAGTACAAAAAACTGCTGAGTTGGAACATTTATCTACCGACTTCACAGCCCTGCTCATTCCGCAGAGTCTCCTGACCTGCGGCTGCCATGTTGGGGTCAGAGGCAGGCGCGCAAACTCCCTTATGCTGCATTGTGTGCTATGCATCAGCCTCCACTTCTTCCTCATGCCGTGGTGTGGCCACTCGCCGCCAGGAGTTGTGGGCAGGGCAATCTCAGGGGGTTGTTGAAAGCCTGCAATTTTAGCAGCAGTGTGTGCAGCCGGAGAAGACGGGCAGAGCGGCCGGAGCTGCACACTAAAAAATACAGATTTTAACATTGTGCTGACACAGACGGCCCACTGGACGGCCCGGCCCACCCGATGGCCAGTCCAGCCCTATGCATAGATCATATGGGTGGTATCCTATAGCCATTTCCATATGTACACGTCTAGTATACATTTATTGGGGAGTTCCAACTTAGGGGCGTATCAAACGAATAACAGAACATGGTTTTAACCCCTTGGGGACTCAGGGTTTTTCTGCTTTTGCACTTTTGTTTTTTCCTCCTCACCTTTTAAAAATCATAAGCCTTTCAATTTTGCACCTACAGGCCCATATGATGGCTTTTTTAATTAATTTTTTGCACCACCAATTCTACTTTGTAATAACATCAGTAATTTTACCCAAAAATCTAAGGCGAAACAAAAAAATTATAATAGTGCGACAAAATTTAAAGATCCTGCCTGGATCTCGGGCAACGAGCAGTCATTCGGTGATCAGACAAGGAGGAGGCAGGTAGGGACCCTCCTTGTGTCCGTACAGATGATCGGGACTTCTGTTTCACCACGGTGGTCCCAATCAGACCAAATGAGCTTCCGGGAATACTTTTTATTAACTAAAGATCAACTTTGATCGCCGCGTCTAAAGGGTTAATACCGGACATCACCGCGATTCAGGGTTACCCTGCGTCACCAAGAGGTTAAACCAGATGTTGAGCCACATTGAACAGACCTAAAGTCAAAAGGAAGATCCTCTACGACATACCTTGCCAGATCTTAGAACAGTATTTCCCAACCTTTTTTGGCTTGGGGCACCCATCAGAAAAAATTATTTTCACGGGGCACCCCTACCAAGGTTGGCGAGCAAAAAAAGAAAAGGAAAAACCACAATGCACAATATCTATTTATCTGTGGGTATGTAAATTAGTGTTGCTTTAGACAGCAATTCACAAATGACGTCTAATCAGCTTCGTCATCATGGGCCATCATGACGATTTCTTCCAGCCACAATTCTTCACTATTAAAACCTGCAAAACAAACCTATTAGGCTCCTTACTTTTTTTTACATAGGTCACAGAGGGGTGTAGAAGAGTGGACCTGAGTGAGTGATGGGTGTCAGAGGGGTGTACATGGGTGACAGGTGTAAATGGGTGACATGGGTGTAGAGGGGTGTACATGGGTGACAGAGGGGTATAGAAGAGTGTACATGGGTGACAGATGTAGAAAAGTGTACATGGGTGACAGGGGTGTAGAGGAGTGTACATGGGTGGACAGGGGTGACAGAGGGGTGTAGAGGAATGTACGCGGGTGACAGAGGGTGTAGGGAGGTGTACATGGGTGACTGGGGGGCATAGGGGTGACAAGGTGGTAACAGGGGCGGACATGGATGACAAGGATGTAGTGAGAAGGGTGGACAATTGAGGGTAAACATGGGTGACAGGGTTGGATGGGGGGTGGACATGGATGACAGGAGGGTGGACATGGGAGACGGGGTCAGAAGGATGGACAGGAGTGAGAGAGGGGTGGACTGGGGTGACAAAGGGACAGAGGGGTAAATAGGGGGTGGACATGGGTGACGGGGTAGACTGGGGGCTTGACGGGGTTGAACACGGTTGACATAGATGGACAGGGAGGTGGACATGGGTGACGGGGATGGATGGAGTGGACAAGGCGGACATGGATGACAAGGAAGGTGGACATGGGTGACTGGGGGGTTGGACATGGATGATAGGGATGGACAGTTTGGTGGACAAGGCAGACATGGATGACAGGAGGGTGGACATAAGTGACGGGGGGGCGGTTTGGACAGGGTTGAGAAGGGGTAACAGAGGGGTGGAAAGGGTACAGTAAAAGTACCTTAAGCAAGCCGGCACAGGCAGCTTACAGTACCACGGCACTGGAATCCGACGCAGCTTGCAATTCCACTGCATCTTATAATTATAGCAGGGCACCATTTTCGGCTCACTGCTCCGCAAGGGGGCGGGGGATGCTGTGTGCGCAGTGCACATGCAGGCTTTCGCCCCCCCCCCCATGCGGTGCCGTGAGTCATAGGCGCCCAGGCCAGAGCGGGACATTTAAAAAGAAAGAAAGAACGAAATGGAAAATTCACTGCAAAATCCTGCGGCACTCCGGGCAGTGCCAAACGGCATCCCAGTGTGCCGGGGCACCCCGGTTGTGAATCACTGTGTTAGAGACGAAGTTCTATGTAGATCTTTGATGTAGTCTATTATATAGAGATCTTATTTGATCTCCAGGACTATTTTGCATCTTTAAGAAAGCTAATTTGGGAACGCAACTATGAAAAGTCAGGGAGAAAGTCACATGCCAGCTAGGCCTCGTTTAAGATGTTTAATGGTAATAGGACGATGGCTTTGCATGACAAGGCTATGTTCCCAGCTTTCCGTGGTGCCGCAGAAGTGAGATTCTCACATGGAATTGGTTAGATACAAAATTATATTCCATTTCATTAAGACTAATTTGGACATATGGATTAAATTTTACAATTTAGATTGGTGAATAGATTATCTCCATATAGAGATTGTAATCTTAGGATGTTTTAGACATGTGGATGAAATTATACCATTTAGATTGGGGAATAGGTTAATTATCTCCATGTTTAGATTGTAATCATAAGATCATCTGGATTCTAACTGCAGAAGAATTCATTCTCCAGACCTATATCAACGCATTGAACTACTGCTTTATATGATAGATTCAATTTGCCAAGCTAAGTGTTATAAGTAATATTCCCACAGAAAACGTGATTTCAAGTTTTCCGCTAAAATATAGCCAAAGAACATATCGCTGCTATTTGGTTGTCTTAAAGAAGGCTTACCAAAGTCATGTGAGGAAAATAGTCCTGAATGGGCCGGAAGGATACCACATCTCTTCCATGTTCTTCTTAGGATGGAATGTGCCCATTGTAGAAGTTATGTGATGTGTAGTGGTTAAGAGGGCGGAGTATAATTTATCATTCCATATTCATATGTCTATATAATTAGAGATTGCTCATCTTGATATCATGAGGTTGCCTCTTGCAGAGTGATATAGCCTTTTCTTATGATATCCATCTAACCAAGTTAATAACTACTGATTTATTCTACTGACTTGTCAATTAACATAAGCCTTTAATGCTTTACTAATATCTATATATAATTGATATTGATTTTTATATATCATTGTTTATTACTCATTAACCCCTTAAGGACCCAGCGTTTTTCAGTTTTTGCACTTTTGTTTTTTCCTTCTTACCTTTTAAAAATCATAGCCCTTTCAATTTTGCAGCTAAAAATCCATGTGATGGCTTGTTTTGCGTCACCAATTCTACTTTGTAATGACATCAGTCACTTTACAAAAAAAATCTACAGCGAAACGGGAAAAATATATTCTTTTGCGCATACACCATTGACCTTGCAGTTTAATTAACAATATATTTTTAAAGTTGGGACATTTCCGCATGCGGCGATACCACATTTTTATTTACAGGTTGTTTTTTTTAAATGGGAAAAAGGGGGTGATTCAAATTTTTATTAGGTGAGGGGTTGAATGATCTTTATTAACTTTTTTTTTCAACTTTTTTAATGCAGTGTTATAGCCCCCATAGGACTGCACACACTGATCTTTTACACTGGTCATTGTTATATCATAGGATAACATTGATCAGTGATTCTGCAGCCTGGATCTCAGGCACGGAGCAGTCATTCGGCGATGGGAAGCGCAAGAGGCAGGTAGAGAACCCTCCTGATGCATCCTAGCTGATCGGGACATTGCGGTGTGATGGTCCCGATCAGCCCGACTGAGCAGTCGGGAGTGCTTTTTCTCAAATTTAGACTCGATCAACTTTAAACATCGCTTCTAAAGGGTTATTAGCGTGCGGCACCCCGATTGGTGATGTGCGCTATTAGCCACGGGTGCTGGTTGTTGTTAGTGGCCAGGCCTGACCCGCTATGACACAGGTACAGCTACGCCCTGGGTCCTTAAGGGTCGTTCACACGTACAGTATTCTGCGCAGATTTGATGCGCAGGATTTTCTGCTGCAGATCTCAATGTAAACTGACTGAACACAGCTTGAAATCCTGCGCATCAAATCTGCACAGATTACTGTTTGTGTGAATAGACCCTTAGAGGTTGAAGGGATTATCTTGTGAAAAACATTAATATTATTGTTTTTTTAATCAACTGGTGCAAAACAGTTACACAGATTTGTAAATTACTTCTACAACAGAATCTTAATCCTTCCAGTACTCAGCTGCTGTATGCACCAGAGGAAGTTGTATAGTTCTTTTCTGTCTGACCACAGTGCTCTTTCTGCTGAAACCTCTGTCCATGTCAGGAACTGTCCAGCAGGGCCGCCATCAGGGGGATACAGCCAGTACGCCAGTAAGGGGCCCGGGCCCCAGCTGCACCCCCCTGCGGCAGCCTCAGCACAAAAGCAGAAGACTGCTGTTTACACAGCGGTCTCCTGCTTCTGTACGTACATTACACAAATTGCGCATGTAATGTATGTACAGGATAAAGTAATCTCCTGTACCTACTTTCCGCAAAAAGCATACGCAATGTACGTACAGGCTGTGTAGACTACACTGCAGGCCGCGTGATAACGTAATTTCATCACGCGGTCTGCCAGTGCGTCCTGTTCTGCGCCGGAGGATCCAGGGACCCCGGTAGCAATGCAGGATCGGCGGAAAGGTGAGTGGGAATTTTTATTTTATTTTTGAGAACATATTTGGGTGCATTTTGTAGTGGGGGCCCTATCTACATTGAGGCTTAACCTTCTGGGGACATCTCCTACCTGGGGGGCACTATTACTGCAGTAACGCCATACCTGGGGGGGCAGTACCTGCTGGGGGCATCTCCTACTTGGCTGGGAGGCACTACTTTCTGGGGGCATCTCCTACCTGGCTGGGGGGCACTACCTGCTGGGGGCATCAACCTGGCTGGGGGGCACTACCTGCTGGGGGCATCTCCTACCTGGCTGGGGGGCACTACCTGCTGGGGGCATCTCCTACCTGGCTGGGGGGCACTACCTGCTGGGGGCATCTCCTACCTGGCTGGGGGGCACTACCTGCTGGGGGCATCTCCTACCTGGCTGGGGGGCACTACCTGCTGGGGGAATCTCCTACCTGGCTGGGGGCACTACCTGCTGGGGGAATCTCCTATCTGACTGGGGGGCACTACCTGGCTGGGGGCATCTACTACCTGGGGGGCACTACCTGCTGGGGGAATCTCTTACCTGGGAGCACTGTTATTGGAGGCACTATCTACTGGGGGCACTACCTGCATAGGGGCATCTCCTACCTGGGAGCACTATTACTGGGGGCACTATCTACCTACAACCTACCTGGGGGCATTATTACTAGTGGCACTATCAATTAGGGACACTATCTAGTAGTGGCACAACCTACCCGGCGTATGACCTTCTTGGGGACAATATCTTGGGGAAAATAGTGGGCTAGCCCTGGGGGCCGCATTGGGGACGCGCCACAGGGTTTTTTGGGGGTGGGGGTGGTTGGGGGCCCAGGCAATGAGCAGTGTAAGGGGCCCCAATATTTCTGATGGCATCCCTGCTGTCCAGAACAGGAGTAAATTTCCATAGCAATCCTCTACTGCTCTGGACAGTTCCTGACGTGTACAGAGGTGTCAGCAGAGCACTGTGGTCAGACAGAAAAGAAATTAGAAAAGAACCTCCTCTGGAGCATACAGCAGCTAAGTACTGAAAGGATTAGAATTTTTAAATGGAAGTAATTTACAAATCTGTAACTTTCTGGCACAAATTGAGTTAATAAAAAAAAAATATATATATATATATATATATATATATATATATATATATATATATATATATATATTATATAATTTTTTTTTTTTTTTTACCAGCGTACCCCCTTTATGTTCATTACCTATAACCAATGAATCTTCATTTTTTTTATAATACCTGTGTATTTAGAGAACTTAGCATCTGAGTAATTGTCGGCTCAGATGTGAATTGTATCAATTATATATGTCTGCAATT
Source organism: Hyla sarda (assembly GCF_029499605.1). Taxonomy (NCBI): domain Eukaryota; kingdom Metazoa; phylum Chordata; class Amphibia; order Anura; family Hylidae; genus Hyla; species Hyla sarda. The sequence goes on along the minus strand of NC_079193.1, from coordinate 116,519,146 downwards.
CACCAGGTCATAATTTTGATAATTTTTTTGATAATTGTCATAATGTCATTTTTCATAATTAATATTTTTTATATTTAATCATTCATATTTTAGTTGTCAAAATTACTGACAATTCAGAAGATTGATTGAATGCAATCTTAAAGGGCTACTCCACCCTTAGACATCTTATCCTCTATCTAAAGGATCGGGGATAAAATGCCTGATCCTGGACGCTGGTACTCCCTGCAATCTCCGGGCCAGCACCCCAGCGTTTTGAACATTTATGTTCAGAATGCCATCTTTGGACGGCCGTGGTTGTGACTTCAAGCCACGCCCTCTCGATTGATGTCTATGGGAGGGCGCATGATGGGATAAAATGTCTAGGGGCGGAGTACCCCTTTTAAGCTGCGCTCCTACATGCAGGCGAAAACACATCTCCATGTTTTTACTATTGGCTACACGACACAGGGATTATTGGCTACAATGTGCAGCCATTTGTGAACACATGGGGACATGTTTTTTTGCTGCATGTGAGATCACTGCTTAAGGCTGCAGTAGTAAAGAAAAGTTGTGTTTTCTGTCAGATTTGGAATTACGACTTGTTTTCTGTTCAGGCCTCACTGACACAATTACCTCAATTGATGGACTACAAAGCGCTATAAGCCCACCTAAGCTCTCTAACAGTTACATAAACTGGTTTTCTTCTAAGTGTGTGTGTGTGTGTATATATAATATGTGTGTGTGTGTGTGTGTTTATATTTCTTTATTTATATATATGGAAAAATGCTTACAGGTTTTTTGTTTGCTTTTTTCTAGGCTTGTACCCTCGCCCGAAGAAATGCAGATGTCTTTGTGAAGTACTTACATAGGAATAGTGTAAACATGCCAGGGATGGTTTCGCATGTCAAAGCTCCGGAGCAACAAGTAAAAAGCAAGTTTCCTTAGAATGTTTGAGTTTTGATGAATTTTTACAAGGCTTTGTCCACGTAGGGCCTTATGAATAAAAGCTATTGCAGATGAGTAATGGAGGGTTGTTGTCCATAGTAACCAATTAAGAAATTTCATTTTTTTTCTCTGCATATTGCTTAGCTTTAAGCTTACACTAGTTTTTACTTGCAAGGCTCTTTGTAACTTTCTTGCTAAGGCTACATTCACATCATGATGCAATAGCGTTTTGTAGCAACTTTATTTCCCCAAAACGGGAAACCACAAACTGACAAAACTGTATGCGAAATTGTACATTATAAAAACCTTATACGGTTTTTATAATGGTTAAAAAGCTATTTAACAGCCGCCTTCAGACTTCTGCAGCTGGGGGTACTACTACCCTTCATGGAACAGACTCTTTTCTATGATGGGAGTTGTAATTTTCCCGGCTGCAGATGGCTGTGTTGACTCTGCATTAGCGCTTATACTACTACTCCCATCATTATATAAAGTTCTATAAAAAAAAAAAAGCACAACATGGATGGTGATCATATGTATAGGAGAGATAGAAACCCTTCCAGGTAACTGTTCACCTGATGCTGTTGTGTGGTAGACACAACAACTATATGCACAATCGGTGAAGAAAATGGGACCATGCAGCCATAGGGTTGCCGGTCTTTAATCCTGGATCCACCGGAACGCCAAATACTCTAATATTTAGAATTCTTTTTAATAATAATATATGCTTTGCAGCATACTATAGCTCCATTAATTCCATGCCATCCATTGTCCTATATACCTAGTATCATGTACAATCATCCATTTTTAAGTATTCACTGATTCAAAACCTCTTTTATCCAGTGCATTAGATAGATTTCTATATAAACTTTAGTGTAATAAATAGCGCTGGCACAAAAGCGCTCCTATTTCTATTTCATTGATAGTTCGACTCCCGCTCATGACACGCCGTACAGGTTTATTCTTGATTCAGCGTACGCCGCAGCACCGGACTTTTGCCACCAGAAGTGAAATGGCGCTCTGGCCAGCGACATATATTTTTTTGCATACTACCAGATACATTTGTTTATGATATTTAATATTTTGTGCTCAATATAAGGTGTTTGATTTTAAATACAACCTTCCACTTATAGTATATCTGTTTTCTGACTGATTTTATGAGTTTCATGTATAGTTTAGCGATTGGCCATTAGTGATGTCATTCAGGTGCCATCTTTGGAGTGTATAAAAAGCTGGTTTGTTCAAAGTGTTGTGGTGTTCTGCCATTTGCACATCTGATGAAAGTGTTATGTATGTGACTTTTTAATATGGTTGCATATAATACAGTGCGTTTGCTGCTAAGTTATATTAGCCTTAGCAAGTCCTTCACTACGGAACGGTTCCTACGCCTGAAATCCAGGTATTTTTCTCCATCAATTGTTTGGTACTTCTCCCATCATGGAACAAAGTCTGTTCCCTGTTGGGGATAGTAGTAAAGGAGCTGAGGGACCGATCACAAAAGTTCTCACTTCTGAGTCCTGCTTTAAACCACGGAAGCGGATTGCATGCCTCTATGCTCTGCTCCCCAGCAGAAATCTCAGCACTTTAAATTCATATTCGCCTGCTAGGAGCTGTGAATGGCCGTCACTGACTGGCCATTCATGGCTCTCTGTGGGAAATTTGAAATTACAGTGATGTTCATTCATATAACTGGGAGCCGGTCGGGGATCAGAACGCAATGCAGCCCGCTTCCTCGGCAGGAGCCATCCATCCTATTTCTGCTCCCATGAGGGAACGAACTCTGTTACATGATGGGACTAGTAGCAGGAGGGATGAATCCTGCTGGGGAAGCGGGCATTGTGCTCTGCTCCCTGGCCGGCTCCCAGTTACACAATTGAACATAACTGTAATTTAAAATTCCCGCCAAGATCTGTGAATGGCCTGTAGTAGTACAGCCACCACAGCTTCCTGCGGCCTGAGGGAACTACTACTTCCATCATGAAAAAAAAGTCTGTTCCATGATTAGTAGTAGCAGCACCGCAGCATTGCAGGTGTCCCGGGTGTGGAGTAAAGTTTTTTTTTTTAAAGTTCAGACCTGTGCTCAAAACTATGGTTGATCACGGTTTTGTGCACGGAATAAACACACAAAACCGTACCGGTACAAAAACTTACACAACCAAATACATAGTATTGGGGATCCCTAGTGGATGTTTTTTTTGACACACAGATGTTTACTTCATACAAGTTCATGAAGGGCACATTGAAGTCTTTAGATCAGTGCTATACAGTGGGGCAAAAATGTATTTAGTCAGCCACCAATTGTGCACATTCTCCCACTTATAAAGATGAGAGGCCTATAATTTTCATCTTAGGTAAACTTCCACTATGAGACAGAATAGGGGGAAAGAATACAGGAAATCACATTGTAGGATTTCTAATGAATTATTCGGTAGGACTGCGCGGACAGTCTCCAATAGACTGCAATTTGTTCTGCAAGTATTTCCGCTTGAAGAATGAGTAACGCCATTCTTCAGGCGGAAATTTTCAAGCAGATTTTCCATTCATAAATTCCACTTAAATTTGGAAGTGTGAATTTGTGAACGGAAACCTATTCACTATACAGTACATTTTAATAAGCGGAATTTCTGCCTGCAATTCCACAGCAGAATTGCAGGCGGAAATTCCATAGTGTGAACCTAGCCTTACACTCCAAACTCAACTATGGCCAAGACCAAAGAGCTGTTGAAGGACACCTGAAACTAAATTGCATCAAAATGATCACAAGAACGGTGAGCAAAATCCCGGACCCACACGGGGGGACCTAGTGAATGACCTGCAGAGAGCTGGCACCAATGTAACAAAGGCTACCATCAGTAACACACTAAGCCACCAGGGATTCAAATCATGCATTGCCCCTGCTTAAGCCAGTACATATCTGGGCCGTCTGATGTTTGCTAGAGAGCAGTTGGAAGATCCAGAAGAGGATTGGGAGAATGTCATATGGTCAGATGAAACCAAAGTAGAACTTTTTGGTAAAAACTCAACTCATCGTGTTTGGAGGAGAAAGAATGCTGAGTTGCATCCAAAGAACAGCATACCTACTGTGAAGCATGGGGGTGGAAACATCATGCTTTGGGGTTGTTCTTCAGTAAAGGGACCAGGACGACTGATCCGTGTAAAAGAATGAATGAGGCCATGTATCGTGAGATTTTGAGTGAAAACCTCCTTCCATCAGCAAGGGCATTGAAGATGAAACGTGGCTGGGTCTTTTATGGATTCCCCCCCCATTATGTCTCTCATAGTTGTGGTATACCTATGAAGAAAATTACAGACCTCTCATCTTTTTAAGTGTGGGAACTTGCACAATTGGTGGCTGACTAAATACATTTTTGCCCCACTGTATAGCACTGATCTAAAGACTTCAATTTCCCAGGCATGAACTTGTATGGAGTAAAGATCTGTGTGTCAAAAAAACAAACAAATGTCCACTAGGGGTCCCCATACTATATATTCTGTTGTGTAAGTTTTAGTACTGGTACGGTTTTGTGTGTTTATTCTGTGCACAAAACCGTGATCAACCATAGTTTTGAGCAAAGTTCTGTACTGTTTTTTTAAACTTTACTCCACACCCGGGACTCCTGCAATGCTGCAGTACTGCTACTACTCCAATCAGACTTTTTTCATGATGAAAGTAGTAGTTCCCTCAGGCTGCAGGAGGCTGTGGTGGCTGTACTACTACAGGCCATTCACAGCTCTTGGCGGGAATTTTACTAAAGTTATTCCTTTTTTTATTTTTGCCCCACCGTACCTTCAGATGCTTCCAGATTACTTAAGTTTTTCCCGAAATTCAAGCCACAGAAAAATGCCCTTGCGTCCTTGCACTTAAGGACCAAAGGCGTACCTGTAGGCTCTGGTCCTTTTACCGGGGTTTGAAGCATGCTCAGGAGCTGAGCATGCTTCATATCCGGTGGGTCCCGGTTGCTATAAGCAGCTAAGACCTTCAGTTAATGCCGGACATTGACATAGAGCCAATGGAGCAGCAGAGCACAAATAACACGGAGCAATGCTGAGCCAAAGCTCACCATTGAACAGTGTATGCAATCGAAAGCTTGCATAGTATAGCCCCCTATAGGGACAAAAAAAAAAGATAATAAAAGGGAATTAACTCCTAAAAAGTTTGAATCCCCCCTTTTCCATTTAAAAATAAAAATAAAATACTTTAATGTAGTACTGCCGCATGTGTGCATGTCCGAACTATGAAAATATAAGGTTAGTCCAGAATTGCAAATTTTTGGTCACTTCATATACCCTTAATAAAAAGCAATCAATAAGTCCCATAAAAATAAAAATGGTACCGATAAAAACTACAGATCACGGTGCCAGATCACAATGACCATTTTAAACATACTAATTTTGGTGCATGTAGTTATAATTTTTTAAGTAGTAAAATAAAATAAAACCTGCATAAATTTGGTATCCTTGTAATGGTATGGACCTACAGAATAAAGATAAGGTGTCATTTTTACTGAAAAGTGCACTGCGTAAAGCAGAATCCCCCACAAGTTACAAAATGTTTTTTTTTTTTTTTTTTTTCAATTTTCCCCACAAATTTATATATGTCCGACAGGACCATGCTCAAATTCTATTAATAGCACCTTTTAACCCTGGTTCACCCTGCTAAGGACGTCGTATATCAGTCAACCGTAGGTGCTCCTAGACATAACAAATCTGTTATGGCAGGAACCAGTTCTCCACCCACACTTCTCTGACCTGCACCTGACAGCTTAGATGCTGATAGGGTAATTTTGATGGAATGAAGTAACATGGAGGAAATATACTTTTTTGGGCCAGCAGAAAGGAGGTAACATCAGCCATTCTTCTAAGAGCCTGAAAATCCTTTCTTAGGTTCTGTGGTGATGCTATTGATCATTTAGAGCAGGGGTACTCAACTACTCTTAGTAGGGGTCCCCTTATCCAGGTCTGCCATCCAGTGAAGGTCCGAGCTAAACGCTAAGACCTGGTTCACACCTAGTGGCTGCAGTGCCATGCCAGAAATAGGCGCTGCCTGTTGGAAAACATTATTTAAGTCATAATCGTTCTCCAACTGCCACACACTGTGCCCCTGGTATAATACTGCCACACACTGTGCCCCTGGTATAATACTGCCACACACTGTGCCCCTGGTATAATACTGCCACACACTGTGCCCCTGGTATAATACTGCCACACACTGTGCCCCTGGTATAATACTGCCACACACTGTGCCCCTGGTATAATACTGACACATTCTGTGCCCCTGGTATAATACTGACACACACTGCGCCCCTGAATATAATACTACTACATGCTGTGTACCTAAATATAATGCTTTCAAACACCATGCCCCTGATATAATACCTCCATACACCCGGTTTCTGAGTATAATAATGCTATTTAAGCCTGCCCTCCATATGAACTGTGCCATGATGCCTCTCCCCCATATAAAACTATGCCACTATGCCTGCCACCCCCCTATGAACTCTCCAGCTGTTGCAGAACTGCAACTCCCATCATGCAGACAGAAGAGCATGATGAGAGCTGTAGTTGGGAAATACCTGTAATACACTTACTTCCAGGGCTGGACTGGGAGCAAAAATAGGTCTGGAGATATTAGACTATGCAGACCATTTTTTTTTTTTTTTTTTTACGGTGGAGGTCGCATCAGTCAACACCGATTAAAATAAAATGAGCTGCTTACTCTAAAATCACCTCAGATTAAGTGGCTCTCCATCTGTTGCAAAGCTTCAGGCATTATGGGAGTTGTAGTTTTGTAACAGTTGGACAACCACAGATTGGGGTACAGTGTCATCCATCATCACTGCAGAAATTACAAGTGGCTCTAGCTCTGATGGGACAGTCAGGAGAATACACAATTGTATAATGACTCACAGTAGACGTCTTCTCTGTTGTCTTTACTTTTCTTCTTCCTTTGGTCCTTGTCTTCTTTCAGCTCCATCTTCTCTGCTGAGTCTGATGCCCGGACATCATTGCTTACTTTGGTAGTAGATCCTCATCCTCTGTATAAAGACAATACTCATTATAACCCTGCCAGACATCATGACCCCTAAAAATAATACTGCCAGATACTGTTTCCTCTGTTTGTTAGAATCCCACCCCTGTACTCCCCCCAGACCCATTTTTCCCCTCCTCCTGCAGACCCCTAAGGACTCCTCTACACTGTGGACATTTAGCTGGCAGAATTTCCGCTTGCTGCAGGCACCACAGAAGCCATTGGCGATAGGACTGCACGGATGTGCGCCATCTCTATAGATGACAATGCAGTCTGGTGGAATTCCACCAGCAGACTGGTCGCCCACCTAAAGAATGAACATGTTAGTTCTGTGGGTGTACGTCCATTCTGCTGGGGGAATTCCACTGTGGCAATTCTACAGTATGCACAGAGCAGCAGAAAACCATTTAAACCATTTGGACTCTGCTGCAAGCAGATTTTCACCAGAGGAATCTACTCAATGTGAATGGGCCCACTTAATTCTCCTGCAGACTCCTCTGCCCCCAAAGACTCCTACATTATTTATCTTTACACTTTTCTGTCCCCCCAGACCCCTCTGTCCCCTTCTGCCTTAGCATTCCCTTCCCGCATCATCAGGCCCGTCGGAAGAGGACAGGCAAACCAAGCAATTGCTTGGGGCCCGGGGCCCCGAAGCAGAGCCTGTGTTTGCCTGTCCTCCTTCCCTATCCCGTTCAGCAGGCAGCTCGCCCTGTCGGCCTGCCGGGCCAGCAGTGCTAGAGCTTGTCTGGAGCGGGAAGCAGAGACTGAAGTCGCTGCCTCCGGCTCCTTTTGTGCCCCGCCCCGGCTCACCTCTGGTCCGGACTTCATATGTTCGTGCGTCACATGACGTCACGCTGAGTCCCAGGGCATCCTAACGCCGGCCGTAGAGCGTGATGTGACGTGTCACATGACTGTGCGCGTCGTGTGGCGTCAGTTACATTTCAGTGACTCTGACTGGGGTGAGTACCCCTAACTACTTGCCTACTGGGTCTGGGGGGAGGGGAGGGGTTTAGTATGGGGTACAACCTGCCTATTGGGGGGAAGGGGATTAATTTGGGGGTACTACCTTCCTACTGGGGGAGGAGGGGGTTAATCTCGGGGTACTACCTGCCTACTGGGGGGAGGGGGGTTAATCTGGGCCCCCCCCCCAGTAGTCAGGTAATACCCCCAGATTAACCCCCTCCCCCCCAGTAGGAAGGTAGCACCCCCAGATGAACCCCCTCCTGTGGTACAGGGGGTACTACCTGCCTACTGGGGGGGGGGGTTAATCTGGGGTACTACCATCCTACTGGGTGAGGAGGGAGTTAATCTGGGCCCCCCAGTAGTCAGGTAGTACCCCCAGATTAACCCCTCCCCTCCAGTAGGAAGGTAACACCCCCAGATGAACCCCCTCTGGGGTACAGGGGGTACTACCTGCATACTGGGGGGGGGGGGGGGGTTAATCTGGGGGTACTGGCGGCCTACTGGGGGGAGGAGGTTAATCTGGGGTACTACCTGCCTACTGGGGGGGGTAATCTGGGGCCCCCCAGTAGGTAGGTAGTACCCCCAGATTAACCCCCTCCCCACCAGTAGGAAGGTAGTACCCCAAGATTAACCTCCACCCTCGCCCTGTAAGAAGGTAGTACCCCCAGATTAACACCCTCCCCCCCAGTAGGAAGGTAGCACCCCCAGATTAACCCCCTCCTGGGGTACAGGGGGTACTACCTGCCTACTGGGGGGGGGGGGGTTAATCTGGGGGTACTACCTGCCTACTGGGGGGAGGGGGTAATCTGGGGCCCCCCAGTAGATAGGTAGTAACCCCCAGATTAACCCCCTCCCAACCAGTAGGAAGGTAGTACCCCCAGATTAACCCCCACTCCCCCAACCTGTAGGAAGTTAGTACCCCCAGATTAACCCCCTCTTCCCCCCCCAGTAGGAAGGTAGCACCCCCAGTAGGAAGGTAGCACCCCCAGATGAACCCCCACCTGGGGTGCGGGGGGTACTACCTGCCTACTGGGGGGGAGGGGGTTAATGTGGGGGTGCTACATGCCTACGGGGGTTAATCTGGGGGTACTACCTGCCTGCTGGGGGGAGGGGGTTAATCTAGGGGTACTACCTGCCTACTGTGGGGAGGGGGTTAATCTGGGGGTACTACATTGTATCGAATATACATTAAACATTTGCAAAAACCACCACTGTACCACACATTTTGCATGGTACAGTGGTGTTTTTCGCAATTGTTCATTTATTGAAAATGTTCAAATTTCATGCACATTAAATGCAACAGCAGTATTTGCACAGTGCAAATACTGCTATTGCATTTAATGTGCATGGAAATTGCAATGTTAATCTCCTTTTTTATTTATATAAATTGTGGGTAAACTTAAACTGTATGGCCATGCTGTGGTTCCTGTAGGCTTTGCGTGGGGGGGGGGGGGGGCCTCCATGTCTATTTTGCTTGGGGCCCCCAAATTCCTTCAAACGGCCCTGCGCATCATTCATCTCCCCCCCCAAAGACCAGACCCCTGCATCATTCATTCCTCGCCCCCCAAGACTAGACTCCTCCACACAAAGAACCCTGCAGCATTCATCTACACCCCCCACACCCAATAACCCCTGCAGCATTCATTCCCCCCACCCCAAGACCCCTGCAGCATTCATTCCCCCCACCCCAAGACCCCTGCAGCATTCAACTCCCCCCCCACCCCAAAACCCCTGCAGCATTCATCTTCCCCCCCCACCCCAATACCCTTGCAGCATTTAACTCCCCCCCCCCCCCACCCACCCCAAGACCCCTGCAGCATTTATCCCCCCCACCCCAAGACCCCTGCAGCATTTATCCCCTCCACCCCAAGACCCCTGCAGCATTTATCCCCCCCACCCCAAGACCCCTGCAGCATTTATCCCCCCCACCCCAAGACCCCTGCAGCATTTATCCCCCACACCCTAAGACCCTTGCAGCATTTATCCCCCCAACACCCACCCTCCCCAAGACCCCTGCAACATTTATCCCCCCAACACCCACCCACCCACCCTAAGACGCCCGCAGCATTTATCCCCCCCAACACCCACCCACCCCAAGACCCCTGCAGCATTTATCCCAGGGCAAGGAGCCAGTCAATGGCAAAGCGCTATAATAATAGCGAGGTTTTGAGCAGGCAGGGCTACATCCCAGAATCCGCAAACCACGGTAGGGCTGAAGCTACACTGATATGTTTAAGAATAAAGCGCAGCAGTATTGTGCAAGGGGCAACAAAGCTATAGGGAGCAGTTTAAAATTCTAATAATGAAATGGAATGGTATCATCACTACTATATGGAACCAGGAGACAGTTAATGGTAAAATGAGTGATGGCATTACAAAGGACAACTGGTTGCGCAAAAAACACGCCCTCATACTCTGCTGTGGGTGAAAATATAAGAGTTATGATTTTTAGAAGGCGAGGAGGAAAAAACGGAAACACAAAAATAAAATGGGCTGCGTCTTTAAGGCCAGAAAGTGGTTAGTCCTTAAGGGGTTAATCATGCCTACTGTGGCAATCTTAACAGCATGGGCACCTCCAATGTCACCGCTCTGCACTAAAAGCTCGCATAGACCTAATAGCAACACTATCCCTATACATAAAGCTGCTTCTGGGCTTGCAATACTTCAGGGAGCAGAGCAATGATGTTTTGGGGGCCCTGACTGTGAATGTCGCTAGAATAAGCAGGCTTACAGCCCGGAGCGCTAGGACTACCCCAGGATAACGAACTCCCTGGGGACTACTTACTCCTGATTTGCATACGAGACTGGACAACTTTTAAACTTATGATTTCCAAAATCAATGTCTGTCCTGAAGACAACGGGACATGGTGAGCATTTCGCTAGGGCTAGGAGGGCAGGGAATCCAAGTCAGGAAACATTTGATAAAACAATAAATACATTTAATAAAATTACTACTGCCACCTTACAATAACATAGCTTTTTTAGTTTTCCCCTGAGAGTGCTATGAGCTACACCAGCACAGAAGGGAGTTCTTTACTGTAAGAGCAGTTAGACTATAGAACTCTCTGCCAGAGGAAGTGGTCATGGTGAGTTTCAAATGAGCCAGGATGCATTTCTGGAGAGCAATAACATTACAGGCTATCGATATATTTGGAGTCTGGAAAGAATTTCCTGCCCTGTTATAGAAAAGTTGGCATCAGCCTTAAGGGGGTATTAAATGATTTTTTTTTTTTTACTATGCTACAGGACCTGTAAAATTAGTGTAGTTCATATTAGTGTCTGTACCTTTGTTTTGATTGTTGTCTCGCAATTCTTTTGTGATCTTCAACCAGATGTTTACTTTTAACAGCATGCAAAATGAGTGTTGTCTCAGGTTTTCCCATGTTGCAGTGTAGCCTGCATTACATCACTAGTCAGGTGTTCAATGGAGCCTGTCTGCTTCAATGGGTGGAGCGACTGCTGGGTGGGAAGGAGATCACTCTGCAGTGAATTGTAGTTTTGCAACAGCTGGAATCACCTTAGTTAGAAAACAGTGGTACATTGATTACAGCAGAGCATGGAAGTGAGCACACCTGTATTTCAATGAGTGGCATTGCTAATGTGCCGGAGGGGGAAAAGTTACCTTACACTTACAAACAAGGAATTCTGGGATATGTAATTGGAGGGAGGGCTCTTCAACAGGAAATAGAGCAACATTGTAGTTGAATTACAACATACCCACTTAGCCCCAAGATCAGAACCTAAGCATGCTCATTACTGTGTGGTAGGTAAGTACTAAAATCACCTTATAGTGGATAACCCCTTTAACCTGTTGGGGACGAAGGGCTTACAGGTATGCCCTTGCTCCCTGGTACTTTAGAAAAATAAAGGTGATCAGGGCTGTCATAGACGATAGCCGATCACCGTGAAGGATAGGAGCGAGGTGGCAGGGGTGCCACCTCCTCCTATCCCCTGCCATTGGAGAGGGCCGGAGGGTTAAAGTTGAGTAGGGGGTGGCGGGGGCTGCGGGAACTGCTTACCGACAATCAGCGTCTGCGGCGGGGCAGCTGTGATTAGCGGCTGTGATCAGGAGCTGTGACTGTTGCAGCGCGGCAGCAGGGACGGCAGGCGTCAGTGAAGATCGTTGGTGCGTGATCTTCACTGCAGCCTTGTAAAAGTTATCAATACTACAACTGCCAGCATGCCCAGAAAGCCTTTGGCTGTCTGGGCATGCTAGGAGTTGTAGTTTTGCAACATCTGGAGGTCCACAATTTGGAGATGACTGTGCAGTGGTCTCCAAACTGTGGTACTCCAGATGTTGCGAAACTACTACTCTCAGCATAGCCAGAGGCATGCTGAGAGTTTTAGTTCTGTAACATCTGGCCCTTCAGATGTTGCAGAACTACAACTCCCTGCATGTCTGGGCATGCTGGTAGTTGTAGTTTTGCAACACCTGGGGGTGCAGTGGTTTCCAAACTGTGTCCCTCCAGATGTAACAAAACTACAATTTCCAGCATGCCCATACAGTCAGACATGCTGGGAGTTGGAGTATTGCAACATCTGGGGGGACACAGATTGGAGACAACTATGCAGTGATCTACAAACTGTGGCCCTCCCAGAAGTTGTAAAACTACAACTCAGCATGCCTAGACAGTCTGGGCATGCAGGGAGTTGCAGTATTGGAGGCACACTGGCAAACTATAACTCCCAGCATGCATGGTCTGTCAGTGGGGGGTATAGTGAGCCTTAACACACCACAGGTGTTTGACACATTTTCGTTAAAGTTGGACCTGAAAATGTGTAACACCATTTCTTCTGAGTAAGGAAATACCCCATATGTGGATGTTAAGTACTCTACGGGTACACTACAGGGCTCAGGAAGGAAGGAGCAAAATTTTTTTGGAGAGAGAATTTGGCTGGAATTGAAGGCCATGTTAGTTTACAAAGCCCCCCATGGTGCCAGAACAGTGGACCCCCCCCCCCCCCCACATGATCCCATTTTGGAAACTACACCCCTCATGTAATGTAATAAGGGGTGCAGTGAGCATTTACACCCCTCAGGTGTCTGACACATTTTTTGAACAGGGGTCCATGGAAATGAAAAATTTTATTTCTCATTTGCACAGCCCACTGTTCCAAAGATCTGTCAAACGCCAGCAGGTTTTAAATGCTTGCTGCACCCCTTGTTACATTCCGTGAGGGGTGTAGTTTCCAAAATAGGGTCACATGGGGGGAGGGGGGAGAGGGGGTCCACTGTTCTGGTAGCACAGGGGCTTTGTGAACGCACATGGCCCCTGTCTTCTTTTCCAACAAAGTTCTCTCTCCAAAAGCACAATGGCGTTCCTTCTCTTCTGAGCCCTGTAGGGCGCCCGCATAACACTTAACATCCACATAAGGGGTATTCCATATTCAGAAGAAAAATTTGGAGTATCATCATTTTAGTTAAAAAAACAAAATAATAAGTTTTACGTCCAACTTTAGCGAAGATTTGTCAATCACCTGTGGGGATTTAGGGATCATTATACCCCTTTTTACGTTCCTTGAGGAGTGTAGTTTCCCAAATAGTGTGCCATGTTTTTTTTTTTTTTTTTTTGCTGTTCTTGCACCATAGGGCTTCCTAAATGCGACATGCCCCCAAATAACCATTTCAGTAAAATTCGCTCTCCAAAAGCCCAATGTCGCTCCTTCCCTTCTGAGCCCTCTAGTGCACCCACAGAGCACTTTAGATACACATATGAGGTATTTCCTTACTCGAAAGAAATGGGGTTACAAATTTTGGGGGTCTTTTTTTTCGATTACCCCTTGTAAAAATGAAAAATTTGGGGCAACACCAGCATTTTAGTAAAAAAAAATCAATTTTTCATTTTCACGTCCAACTTTAGTGAAAATTTGTCAATCACGTGGATTGTTAAGGCTCACTGTACCCCTTGTTACGTTCCTTAAGTGGTGTGGTTTTCCAAATAGTTTGCCATGCGTTTTTTTTTTTGCTGTTCTGCCACCAGGGGGGCTTCCTAAATGCGACATGCCCCCCAAAACCATTTCAGTAAAATTTGCTCTCCAAAAGCCAATTTTGGCGCTCCTTCCCTTCTGAGCCCTCCAGTACACCCACAGAGCACTTTACAGCCACATATGAGATATTTCCTTACTCAAGAGAAATTAGGTTACACATTTTGGTGGGTTTTTCTTCTTTTACCACTTGTAAAAAAAAATAAATAGATAAAAAAAGGGTCTAAAACACCTGAAGGTTTAACAAACTTTCTGAATGTCATTTTAAATACTTTGAGGGGTGCAGTTTTCACAATGGGGTCCATTATGGGGTATTTCAAACATAAAGACCCTCAAATTCACTTAAAAACGCAACTGGCCCCTGAATAATTCTGATTTTGAAATTTTCGTGAAAAATAGGAAAATTGCTGCTATACTTTTGAAGCCCTCTGTCTTCAAAAAGTAAAAACATGTCAACTTTATGATGCAGACATAGAGTAGACATATTTTATATGTGAATCAATATATAATTTATTAGTAATGTCCATTTTCCTTGCAAGCAGAGAGCTTCAAAGTCAGAAAAATGCTAAATTTTCTCATTTTCCACGAAAATTTACAACTAACATAAATTAAGAATGTCACGAAAAAAAAAAATCTCAGAATCAAATTCATAAATGAAAGCATCCCAGAGTTATTAATGCTTAAATGCATAAAATGGCCTGGTCCTTAAGTTAAAATGGGCTTTGTCCCCAAGGGGTTAAGGGTGTTTGTTTTTTTATTTACTATGGATAAACACATTAGGGATATAGATTGAACTTAAAAGGGTTCTCCGGTGCTTAGACATCTTATCCTCTATCCAAACGATAGGGGATAAGATGCCTGATGGCGGGAGTCCCGCCGCTGGGGACCCCGTGATCTTGCACGCCGCACCCAGTTTATAATCAGTCCCCGGAGAGTGTTCGCTCCGGGTCTGATTACCGATGACCACAGGGCTGGCGACGTGTTACCTCACGCCTCCGCCCCCGTGTGACATCACGCTCCGCCTCTCAATGCAAGCCTATGGGAGGGGGCGTGACAGCTATCACGCCCCCTCCAGTAGGCTTGCATTGAGGGGCGGAGCGTGATGTCACACGGGGGCGGAGGCGTGACGTCACACGTCGCCAGCCCTGTGGTCATCGGTAATCAGACCCGGAGCGAACGCTCTCCGGGGACTGATTATAAAAAGGGTGCCGCGTTCAAGATCACGGGGGTCCCCAGCGGCGGGACCCCCGCGATCAGGCATCTTATTCCCTATCCTTTGGATAGGGGATAAATGTCTAAGCACCGGAGAACCCCTTTAAATGGGCACTGTCAGATAAACTTTATGTTGTACATCTTGGCAAAACATTAAACTTTCTAATACGAGTTATAAGAAAATTGTATTTCTTTTTTATAGAGATCGTGGCTTATAAAATGATGGCTTTGTCCAAGCTGAAGCACAGGCATGGACAAAGTCCAGTAAGTGAGGGTGGGCTAGCACTGCTCTGTGTCTGACAGGAGAGAGCACAGAGGAGTGCTAGCCCACCTTCACTTACTGGATTTTGTCCTTGCCTGTGCTTCAGCTTGGACAAAGCCAATATTTTATGAGCCATAAGAAGGAAACAATATTTTAGCATGAAGTATATTAAAAAGGTTAATGTTTTGCCAAGATGTACAACATATATAAAGTTTTTGAATCTGACCTTGCCCATTAGTCTTTTTTCAGACATATGAAATATAGAGCTATATTAAGGCTCATTTTATAGGTACTTTTTTGGAATACATATGACTTTTTCATAATTTCTCTACCATTTTTGAGAGGCAAATAAACAAAATACTGAAATTATTTCATTTTTTTTTTTGCCTTTCCACTTGCGAGGTAAATAGTATAATAATCTTATTGGCCAGATCTTTACGGACATGCTTTTCACATCCTCATGTAATGTCATTGCTGCTGCTTAACTAAATTAAGGAAACAATAAAAGGGCTCCAAGATTGGCGCTGTTCCAGTAAAGCAATGTTCCGTTCTTATTCAAGTAAAACCATATTTATTGATCAAAGACAGTCTTACAGGCACATCAGAAGCAAGACTCGTTTCGGGTCACTGCGTACCCTTTTTCAATTTCAGATGTATCAGATTATGGGGGTAGCGGTCATTTTATACTTACAAAAAAAAAAAAGCCAAACAAAGGGGGCGTGGCTAACCCTTTTCTGTGTGAGTACATTTCTTAAAACATCATAAAATTACATCTAATCAAACACATAAAAAGAAACTGCTCATATACAGTTTAAAAACACACCAAAAAGTTAAAACTAATAGATTAAACATAAGTGTTATTGCACTTTTCACCCGGATATGAAAAGACCCGTTACCGTAAACCCCATGATTATAATACACAAAGTTATCAAACTTACCAAAATTTCTCTTTTACTCAGCATTTCTCTTTTCATGCTGCGTAAAAGAGACATTTTGGTAAGTGTGATAACTTTGTGTACTATGATCATGGAGTTTACGGTTAACGGGTCTTTTCATATCCGGGTCAAAAGTGCAATAACACTTTTATGTTTAATCTATTAGTTTTAACTTTTTGGTGTGTTTTTAAACTGTATATAAACAGTTTCTTTTTATGTGTTTGATTAGATGTAATTTTATGATGATTTAAGAAATTTACTCGCACAGAAAAGGGGTTAGCCACACCCCCTTTGTTTGGCGGTTTTTTGTAAGTATAAAATGACCGCTACCCCCCATAATCTGATACATCTGCAATTGAAAAAGGGTACGCAGTGACCCGAAAAGCATCTTGCTTCTGATGTGCCTGTAAGACTGTCTTTGATCAATAAATATGGTTTTACTTGAATAAGAACGGAACATTGCCTTTACTGGAACAGCGCCAATCTTGGAGCCCTTTTATTGTTTCCTTAATTTGCTTAGCTCTGGACCCGGTATCCAGCATCCACTCCTCCAACTTGCAGTTCCCTGGTACCCCGCTATTTGGGGTGATATGCATAAAACCAAGAGGTGTAACAGGTGAGAGTCCACTTTTAGACGGTCACCCCCCTCTATATCCGCAGGATTACACGAGGCGCTGCTATGGGCCACTGCGCACCACTCTTCCCCTGCACAGGTTTTGATAAATCTACCCCATTAAGATTACATTTGCTTTTACATGGATATTTAGAAGCACTGGTTTTCTTCAAAGTTGCATTTTGTTAAGAAATAGCTGAGTACCCAGCACTTCCCAGTCTTCCTACCTAAACCTTGTGGGAGAGAAAAAAAGCAGCACATTCCTTTCATTTATTTATTTATTTATTTATTTTATTTGATTGTACTTGCCTATGGGGTCATTTTCACATTTAAAAAAATTTCATAATTAATCAGAAATTAAATCATTACCATTTCAGTAAATATAACAGCTAAGTGACATCTGCTACTACTTCTCTTCATGGCTGCAATATGGCTTTTTCACAGAGAGAAAATCTCTGAAGAGAATATCTGTCTATCTGTCTGGTAAAGCAGCCATATTGGAGCTCTTCATGAGACTGGGAAAGCAGAGTTGTACACATACTGCGGTCCATCCGGCATTCAGTCTTCTAAAACTTCAGCAGTGATAGCCCACTTGTCTTCCCTGCACTTCTCACTGCAACAGCACTCTCATAATTAATATCTGTTTTATTTTTCTAGATATCTTAAATGAACTGTTTCAAAGAGAAAATAGAGTGCTACATTATTGGACACTAAGGAAAAGAAGACTTGACCACTGTCAACAATATGTAGTGTTTGAAAGAAGCGCAAAACAGGTTTGCTATGTTCAATCCTTTTGACTATCACCAATGTATTCTGCAGTATCATACAGTATAGAAAAATGAATAGCACTCACCAAGTTGCAGTATAAATAGTGCAAACTTTGATTGTCTATAGTAAAAATCAATCAATGTGCATGGGAGAGCAGCAGCAGAAGGAGAGCTCCAGGGAGCTTACTGATCTGGTGAAAGCTGTTTCACAGCATAGCTGCTTGATCACTCAGTAATTTTTTCATATATATATATAGATTACAATTTTTGAGGTTTGTTTCCCCCCCCCCCCCCTGTTTGCTTATTTGAGATCCAGTGACACAAGGACTGCTATGTAGGTAATAGTGCTGCCTCTTTTTTTTGTTCTTTTGTTTTATATTCTGCAGTATGTTGTGTATATTGTCACCATTTACATCATCCTTATTAGTGTAAGTATTGTTTAGTATTGAGTATGAGAGTGACAGTGTACCCCACAGAACATACAAACTCCCTGGCATAAAATGTCATTGGTTGGATTTAAACCCAGGAACTCAGTGCTGCAAGGTAACTATTGCCTAACATTGTGTCTCTGAACATGCCTGACGGAATTAAAAATTTCCATGAAAAATTTTAATGTTTAACTTTTGGCAGAACAGAGACTTGGGAAGAATACATATTTAGTGTTTATTAACAATGGTTTGAAGGGAAACTGATGGCTTACCTGCACTAAACCCAATATACATGATTATAGTGCAGGTGAATTGGATTAAAATAATGTATCACTCATCCATATTGATGCTGCAGTTCTGTAGATAGACCAGGTATTAGTCTCTGTTGCTAAGTTATAGGCCTACACCCACCTATGATGAAAAACCCCACAGACTAGACATAAACAAATAAAGATAGGGTTGTCTCTAACACATACTATTTATTATATATTTATAAAAACAAAATCACCAGGTAGGAAAAAGTGCATCCCAAAAATGGTGTGTAGGAATACAAAATACCGCCAGCTAGCAATAGGGAGATAGTTAGTATATGGTAGTTCACAAATCAATCACCCCTACCACCATAGCAATCAACACATCCCTAATAGATATGCGGAAAATGTGTGAGTACGATGAAAATGGACACCGTGTAGTAAGGGGTGCATAATACAACGCACTCCCACAATAATCACTATGTACTATAACAATTCCAATATTTAATGGAACCTGCGTTCCCTTAAGATAATATAATATGTATAGTAAGCGTTCCCATCCCTATGCCATGTAGAATGCACAGGGACGTCCTCAGGGGAACCTGTTAAAGTATAAGCTCAAGGGTGCAATATCAGATCAACAATTATTAAACGAAGGCTAGATAGCCTTTCACATCAGTATGTGTTCCTCACAGGGCGGTACAGTTGTTAGCCCCTGCAAAAAAATAATTCAAAAAAGCATAATAAATGACCTACCCCATTCCAGCTGTCACCTTTCTCAGTATCAAAAAAGATTTCATACTCAAAGTTTATATGAGCAGATCCTATAAGAGATGGGGGAGGAGGGGGCACGGTCACAAAAAATTGCCAATAGTATCCTACAATAACACACAGCGACAAGTCCCATACATACTTACAACTTGCGCCGCATGTCAGTGAGAATTGGTTTCTCATGCACTGGCAGGGGAGCGGGAGAATCTCCCGGCATGCTGGTATGGCTTGGTGGAGCCGGCGCCTAATGCACACAGCCTCACTTCGGTTTTTAAACAACATCCGGGCAACTCACCTCCCGGCATCAAGGGAGAAGGCGTGGCCCCTATTGCCGAGCACTCTCATCTCGGCACTCATATGCAGAACGCCTACTTTCGTTCAGCATATCTGCACATGTGAGCGGCGAGATGTGAGTTCTCTGCAATAGGGGCCACCCTCCTCCCTTGACACCGGGAGGTGAGTGGCCCGGTTGTTGTTTAACCTCTTAAGGACATAGGACGTTCTCTAACGTCCTCACTACCTGGGCTTTAATGCCCAAGGACGTTAGAGAACGTCCTGTTGTATTTCCGGTCCCTGCCGCTCGCCGGGCAGAGATCGGAACTGGATGCCTGCTGAAGGATTTCGAGGGGGCCCCCCAAACGCCGAGGGGGGCCATGTAGGCCCCCCATGTCGGCGATCGCCGCAAATCGCAAGGGAAATCGCCCTTGCGATCTGCGGCGATACCGGGCTGATCGGGTCTCTGGGACCCGACCGCCCGGTAATTTCGCATGATCCCGGCTGTCACAGACAGCCAGGACCATGCTGAAGTATCGGAGCGAGGTGGCAAGCCTGCCACCTCCTCCGATCCCCTGCGATCCGTCGGTTAACTAACCGACCAATCGCAGGAGGGGGGGCGGTTACTTCCTCCCGTCCTGCCCGGCCCCTTGAAGTCCGGAGAGGACGGGAGGAAGACCGGAGGACGCGGCGGGGGACGGGGGAGTGCTGGGGACCGGCCCCGGTACTTACCTCGTCCCTGAAGACCCGGATCCCGGCGAGGAAGATGGCGGCGGCGGCGACAGGTGAGTAGATCTTCAGCCGCGGTCGGGCCCTTTACAGCAATGCACGTCGCCGTAAAGCGACATGCATTGCTGTATTGGGACCCTGTAAACTACAATTCCCAGCATGCCCAGACAGCCCTTGGCGTCTGGGCGTGCTGGGAGTTGCAGTTTTGCAACATCTGGAGGTCCACAGTTTGGAGACCACTGTGCCCTTCCAGATGTTGCAAAACTACACATCCTCAGCATGCCCTTACTGTCCAGGCATGCTGGGAGTTGTAGTTATGTAACATCTGGCCCTTCAGATGTTGCAGAACTACAACTCCCAGCATGCCTGGACAGTTTTGGCATACTGGGAGTTCTAGTTTTGCAACATCTGGAAGGGCACAGATTGGGAACCACTGTATTAGTGGTCTGCAAACTGTAGTCCTCCAGATGTTGCAAAACTACAACTCCCAGCATGCTGGGAGTTGTAGTTCGGCAACATCTGGCTCTAAAGATGTTGCCGAACTACTACTCCCAGCATGTCTGAGAATGCTGGGAGTTGTGGTTTTGCAACAACTGGAGGCACACTGGTTGGGAAACATTGTCTGTTTCCTAACTGTGTTTCCCAACCGTGTGCCTCCAGCTGTTGCAAAACTATAACTACCAGCATGCACTGAAACTGTGCATGCTGGGAGTTGTAGTTTTGTAACAGCTGGAGGTCCCCCCCCTGTGAATGTACAGGGTACATTCACATGGGCAGGGGGCTTACAGTGAGTATCAGGCTGCAAGTTTGCGATGCAGCAAATTTTGCGCGGCAGCTCAAACTCGCAGCGGGAACTCGCTGTAATCCCCCGCCCGTGTGACTGTACCCTAAAAACACTACACTACACTAACACAAAATAAAATAAAAAGTAAAAAAACACTACATATACACATACCCCTACACAGCCCCCCTCTCCTCCCAATAAAAATGAAAAACGTCCGGTACGCCACATTTTCCAAAATGGAGCCTCCAGCTGTTGCAAAACAACAACTCCCAGTATTGCTGGACAGCCGTTGACTGTCCAAGCATGCTGGGAGTTTTGCTACAGCTGGAGGCACCCTGTTTGGGAATCACTGGCGTAGAATACCCCTATGTCCACCCCTATGCAAGTCCCTAATTCAGGCCTCAAATGCGAATGGCGCTCTCACTTCGGAGCCCTGTCGTATTTCAAGGCAACAGTTTAGGGCCACATATGGGGTATCGCCGTACTCGGGAGAAATTGTGTTACAAATTTTGGGGGGATTTTTCTCCTTTAACCCCTTATGAAAAGGTGAAGTTGGGGTCTACAACAGCGTGTTAGTGTAAAAAAATAAATTTTTTACACTAACACGCTGGTGTTGCCCTTTACTTTTCATTTTGACAAGAGGTAAAAGGGAAAAACGCCCCCCAAAATTTGTAATGCAATTTCTCCCGAGTACGGAGATACCCCATAAGTGGGCGCAAACTTCTCTGGGGGCGCACAACAAGGCCCAGAAGGGAGAGTGCACCATGTACATTTGAGGTGATTTGCACAGGGGTGGCTGATTGTTACAGCGGTTTTGACAAACGCAAAAAAAAAAAAAACACATGTGACCCCATTTCGGAAACTACACCCCTCACGGAATATAATGAGGGGTGAAGTGAGAATTTACACCCCACAGGTGTCTGACAAATCTTTGGAAGAGTGGGCTGTGCAAATTAAAAATTTTGTACAGCCCACTGTTCCAAAGTTCTGACAGACACCAGTGGGGGGTAAATGCTCACTGTACACCTTGTTACGTTCCTCAAGGGGTCTAGTTTCCAAAATGGTACGCCATGTGGGGGTTATTTTGCTGTCCTGGCACCATAGGGGCTTCCTAAATGCGACATGCCCCCCGAGCAAAATTTGCTCTCCAAAAGCCAAATATGACTCCTTCTCTTCTGAGCATTTTAGTTCGCCCGTAGTGCACTTCAGGTCCACTTATGGGGTACCTTCATACTCAGAAGAGATGGGGTTACAAATTTTGGGGGGTATTTTCTGCTATTAACCCTTGCAAAAATGTGAAATTTGGGGGGAACACACACATTTTAGTGAATTTTTTTTTTTTTTTTTTTTTACATATGCAAAAGTCGTGAAACACCTGTGGGGTATTAAGGTTCACTTTACCCCTTGTTACGTTTCCCAAGGGGTCTAGTTTCCAAAATGGTATGCCATGTGGGGATTTTTTGCTGTTCTGGTACCATAGGGGCTTCCTAAATGCAACATGCCCCCCAAAAACCATTTCAGAAAAACGTACTCTCCAAAATTCCCTTGTCGCGCCTTCGATTCTGAGCCCTCTACTGCGCCCGCCGAACACTTTACATAGACATATGAGGTATGTGCTTACTCGAGAGAAATTGGGCTACAAATATAAGTATAAATTTTCTCTTTTTACCCCTTGTAAAAATTCAAAAATTGGGTCTACAAGAACATGCGAGTGTAAAAAATGAAGATGGTGAATTTTCTCCTTCACTTTGCTGCTATTCCTGTGAAACACCTTAAGGGTTAAAACGCTGACTGAATGTCATTTTGAATACTTTGGGGGGTGCAGTTTTTATAATGGGGTAATTTGTGGGGTATTTCTAATATGAAGACCCTTCAAATCCACTTCAAACCTGAACTGGTCCTTGAAAAATAGTGAGTTTGAAAATTTTGTGAAAAATTGGAAAATTGCTGCTGAACTTTGAAGCCCTCTGGTGTCTTCCAAAAGTAAAAACTCATTAATTTTATGATACAAACATAAAGTAGACATATTGTATTTGTGAATACATTTTTATTTTATTTGGAATATCCATTTTCCTTACAAGCAGAGAGCTTCAAAGTTCGAAAAATGCAAAATTTTCAATTTTTTCAGCAAATTTTGAAATGTTTCACTATTATACGATGCAAGTATCGACAAAATTTTACCAATAACATAAAGTAGAATATGTCACGAAAAAACAATCTCGGAATCAGAATGATAGGTAAAAGCATTCCAGAGTTATTAATGTTTAAAGTGACAGTGGTCAGATGTTCAAAAAACGCTCCGGTCCTAAGGTGTAAAATGGCCTGGTCCTTAAGGGGTTAAAAACCGGAAGTGAGGCTGTATGCATTAGGCGCCGGCTCCACCAAGCCACACCAGTACTCCGGGAGATTCTCCCGCTCCCCTGCCAGTGCATGAGAAACCAATTCTCACTGACATGCAGCGCAAGTTGTAAGTATGCATGGGACTTGTCGCTGTCTGTTATTGTTGGATACTATTGGCAATTTTTTTGTGACCGTGCCCCCTCCTCCCCCCTCTCTTATAGGATCTGCTCATATAAACTTTGTGAGTATGAATTCTTTTTTGATACTGAGAAAGGTGACTGCTGGAATGGGGTAGGTCATTTACTATGCCTTTTTGTATTATTTTCTTGCAGGGGCTAACAACTGTACGGCCCTGTGAGGAACACATACTGATGTGAAAGGCTATCTAGCCTTAGTTTAATAATTGTTGCTCTGATATTGCACCCTTGAGCTTATACTTTAACAGGTTCCCCTGAGGACGTCCCTGTGCATTCTACATGGCATAGGGACAGAAACACGTTGGGAACACTTACTATACATATTATATTATCTTAAGGGAATGCAGATTCCATTAAATATTGGAATTGTTATGGTACATAGTGATTATTGTGGGAGTGCGTTGTATTATGCACCCCTAACTACACGTGTCCAGTTTGATCGTACTCGCACATTTCCTGCATATCTATTAGGGATGTGTTGATTGCTACGGTGGTAGGGGTGATTGATTTGTGAACTACCATATACTAACTATCTCCCTATTGCTACCTGGCAGTATTTTGTATTCCTACACTCCATTTTCCACATAAAAAGAGAGAAAAAGGAACACAATAGTGCCCCTGGTGAGGTACATTAGGCCCAGGTATAGAGATGCTGGTAATAATACCCTGTGGTGTTGCGCTCAGAGCACAACATCTAAATGCGCATGTATAATAGAGTGGGGTGCTGCAGCTTGATTCCCCCGATCCCAGGCAGCATCTGGTCCAGTATTAGTGTAGGCAGCAGAAGAGGCATAAAAACTGAACTTTTTCCAAGCGCCAGACCCCTTGGAGTAGTTGGTCCAACAATGTAGACCAGTTAGATAAAAGATAGTATTTATTCCAAGCACAAATCAACGTGTTTCAGACCCGAAGCGGTCCCTTCATCAGGACAAGGTGCTGATACAGAGACAGTGAAACACAGACATTAAATAGCTACAGAGGTATTTGGCACACAGTGGTTGCATCAATTAGGATTAGCATATTCATCAAGCACTACTAGGTGAGCACTACTAGGTGACTGACGTAACCATTGAAGGATTTAAAACACACAGAGGACAAAACATTACTATAAAAACACAGAATTATTAATTGCACTAGTGTTGTTTAGACAAAGAGATTGGATTTCTACCAAAAGCAACAAAAAATTTGATAAAACCTTAAAAATATTTAATAAAAGGAACGTATCTCCTCGTGCACTTAGTAGAGAACTGTAAGTGCCGAGCGAGTTCCGTTGAAGGCTGATCAGATGTACGTATGTAACTGCTTCTTTATAAAGGGAAAAAGTGTTCAGGCAACATTTGGCAATAGTCACATATTGTGGAGGGTGGCTACGGTAGGGCAATCTATGTGAAATATGCAGGAGATCGCGCTTTGATGAGGAGCGCTATATGACAGTAGCGGATGGCAAAAGGGGCGGGGCTAAGATGCTGCTCCGTATATTGCAGCGAGATGGTAGAGGACACAGTTATGTGCGCTCATATTGCGGAGCGACTACAACTGTCAGAGGAAGAAACAAAGTGGGGGGGGGGGAGGAATATTGTGATGAACAACATGTGTCAGTATCATGATTAAGAAACTACCGTGGTATGGCATATAGAATAAAAATACTGTCTCAACAGACATTTGTGCGCATCAAGTCAAGTTATAACTGGAGAAAATTAATAAATAGCAATAATAATAAATCATAGTTATATAAAATCACAAATACAGAGGTCAATACATGGAGCACAGAGACAGGGAATTTCGTGCATAACCAGGGTATGTCAAATTATGATCGTCGATTATTTAAGTTATAACTGGACTTGATGTACACAAATGTCTGTTGAGACAGTATTTTTATTCTAAATGCCATACCACGGTAGTTTATTAATCATGATACTGACACATGTTGTTCATCACTATATTCCTTCCCCCCCACTTTGTTTCTTCCCCCCCTTCTCTCCCCCCATCCCCATTTATTCCCATTCTTATTCCTACCCCCCCTCCCTCCCTCCCCCCTTCCCTCTATTCTACTCCTATCCTTATACCTACATTGTTATCTTCATTTCAGAGAGTAAATCTCGGTTCTTTCCCCCTCTTTAGTTCTATCCATCTATTACTTCTATAATAAACCATTCACCTTGGGACAATTTCATCTTCAGTCCCATTCCCCTGCATATTCATTTCTCTCTGACAGCCGTAACAATACTCATTACTTTCACCTTTAAACCTGTGCAATCTATTGCGGCGCAAGGGAGAAACACTGTTACATGAATAGATACACTTGCAGGCAAAGAAACTAGCTCCACCCCTTCTGACCTCCGCCATGGCATCATAGTGCTCGAAGCGGTGACGGCTCCTGTCATTAGCACACACTTCAGCCCATCCAGCTTCCTCTGACGGTTGTAGTCGCTCCGCAATATGAGCGCACATAACTGTGTCCTCTACCATCTCGCTGCAATATACGGAGCAGCATCTTAGCCCCGCCCCTTTTGCCCTCCGCTACTGTCATATAGCGCTCCTCATCAAAGCGCGATCTCCTGCATATTTCACATAGATTTCCATACCATAGCCACCCTCCACAATATGTGACTATTGCCAAATGTTGCCTGAACACTTTTTCCCTTTATAAAGAAGCAGTTACATACGTACATCTGATCAGCCTTCAACGGAACTCGCTCGGCACTTACAGTTCTCTTCTAAGTGCATGAGGAGATACGTTCCTTTTATTAAATATTTTTAAGGTTTTGTCAAACTTTTAGTTGCTTTTGGTAGAAATCCAATCTATGTCAAAACAACACTAGTGCAATTAATAATTCTGTGTTTTTATAGTAATTTTTTGTCATCTGTGTGTTTTAAATCCTTTAATGGTTACGTCTAGAGATGAGCGAATTTACAGTAAATTCGATTCGTCACGAACTTCTCGGCTCGTCAGTTGATGACTTTTCCTGCATAAATTAGTTCATCTTTCAGGTGCTCCGATGGGCTGGAAAAGGTGGATACAGTCCTAGGAGACTCTTTCCTAGGACTGTATCCACCTTTTCCAGCCCACCGGAGCACCTGAAGGCTGAACTAATTTACGCAGGATAAGTCATCAACTGCCGAGCCGAGAAGTTTGTGACGAATTGAATTTACTGTAACTTCGCTCATCTTTAGTTACGTCAGTCACCTAGTAGTGCTTGATGAATATGCTAATCCTAATTGATGCAACCACTGTGTGCCAAATACCTCTGTAGCTATTTAATGTCTGTGTTTCACTGTCTCTGTATCAGCACCTTGTCCTGATGAAGGGACCATTTCGGGTCTGATTTGTGCTTGGAATAAATACTATCTTAATCTAACTGGTCTACATTGTTGGACCAACTACTCCAAGGGGTCTGGTGCTTGGAAAAAGTTCTGTTTTTATGCCTCTTCTGCTGCCTACACACCATTTTTTGGGATGCACTTTTCCTACCTGGTGATTTCATTTTAATAAATTTATAATTAGTATGTTTTAGCGACACCCCTATCTTTTCTTTATTAGCTTGAAATGCAGCTAGAACCTGGCATATACAGCCTCCCTATACTTAGAAAAAATGCACACGTACAACAGGATTCATGCTGT
Organism: Hyla sarda; assembly: GCF_029499605.1. Lineage (NCBI taxonomy): Eukaryota > Metazoa > Chordata > Amphibia > Anura > Hylidae > Hyla > Hyla sarda. The sequence continues at coordinate 116,492,062 of NC_079193.1, read as the reverse complement.
TAATTCCATATACTTTACTTTTCTTTCCATATGTTTCTTTACAAAGCTTTCAAATAACGGAGGCATATACAGCCTCCCTGCCCTCTTCACTCTTTGAATATTCATGAGATGGGTTGGCATAACATAACAGATGGGAAGGAGGCAGGGATGCTGGGTATGCAGGGTCCTGCCTCCATTGTGTAGCCGGCTATTTCCATGTTAGCAAGGAGGATTTTACCGGGTCTGTCTACGGAACAGCAGTCCTGATCCAGATAAGTAACACATTGTTTAAACCCTGTTTTCCCCAAGCTATAACCCTGTCCATTGGGTTTAGTGTGGGTGAACTGGCTTTAAGTTTCCCTTTATTATATAGTTATTAACCCTTTTCTGACATACTGTTACATAATTGGGATCACTTACTAAAAAGATCTCAACAGTATTTTCTCGGGTTTTGTGCCCAAATTGTGTTGCACGCTTTGTGTGCCAGAATTTGTGACAAAAAAAAATTAAACCAACCCGACCAACTCTCCATTTTACTCAAAAAACTTGAAAAAGGGGCGTGGCTGCTGGGAAAAGGTGGCGTGACAATCAAAAGTGGTGTGGCTCGTCATATTTACTAATGTTCCCTATTGTGTATTATGTGCAAAGAGATGACTAGGTGAGTAAGTTCCTTACCTGCCTCTCTCTCCATTTGTGACAGACTGTACAATGGGCACTTGCCTTTTTTCTGTTTTTATTGCAACGTAAAATATGGTGGATTTTAGTTGTGGGAAACCTACAGATCAGAGCAGTTGTTAAATAAGCAAATCGTAGGGAACATTTTGTAAATACCATGTAGAAATACCTGTCAGAAAAAAAACCCATACCGAAAACTACACTCCACTCTTAGTAAGTCAGAGCTAATGTTGAAAGGTTTGTATGGAGCAGACTCGGGAGCCTAATCTGCTCCCTGCACGGCAGGTGCGGTCTGTGGATTATATCTGACACCCACTATCAGGGGCAACCTTCTAAGATCACTGCGTTTCCTGCCTGGTTCATTTGGTTAATAACAACCTCTGCATCTTTGCGCTTAGCGTATTGTAGTCCGTTATGGCCTCAAATCGTCCCCTCTATGGTGTGATCTCGGGAAGCTAATTTGTGTAGATGCCGGTACTTCTAGTACACCCTGCTGAGGGAAAGGTACATTAATGAAGCTGTTAGATTGCAATACATTAGTATATCAGTATTGTGCAATTGATTACTTGTACTAGTCCCTAGGGAAAGTAAAAAGTTAAAGTTAAAAGAAATCTAAATACATGGTGAGAAAAAAAAATCAACACAGATATTATCCCCTTCCCAAGCCATAACATACCTGTACTTCATATCCGGGAAGGTTTTCCCAACACTTGATGTACATCATGCAGGATAACAGATTCTGCTCGCTCCATAGCGAATAGTTAAGCCATTCTGGTTTCCCTCAGTGAGCAGAGAGATGTGTGTGTGTGTGTGGTGATTTGTCTCTGTGATGCACTTATCAGAAGTGTAAATGGTGATCTGTGGTGAGCTCCGGCTGCTGTGATTTTTTTTTTCTCTCAGTGAGCAACTCCCTTTGGTGCCCTGTGCCTGCTTTGCAGCTTTGCTTGATGGTGCAGTGATTCTACGGAGTGCAGGTTATTTTCTTCCCTATTATTTGGAGGGAATTAACACTTTGTTCCTTTACTTGGCTGTGTTGCACGCCCAAGGAAAAAGCTGCTACACAAAGCTGGGCAGTGAGAAATACACCTTTTACAACCTTTAAAAAAAAAAAAAAAAAAAAAAATTATTTTTCCCCTTGAGGTGACGCACATTTATATTAGGTGATAATGTTGGTGATGTCTATATACAGTAATGTATATAAATGTCATGTGTGAAATAACTATATACACCCCTACCCAACAACACCCCCCCCCCTCCACACACATGTGAATTTCTAGCCTCCGACATAGAGACACTTCCTTTGTTTAACCCCTTAACGACATATGCCGTAAATGTATGGCGCTGCTTAGTATCAGCTAGCACACAATGCCGTACATTTACGGCACAGCTGTGATGTGAGAGCAGGAGATGCGCTCGCTTCATTCCCGGCGGGTTCCGGCAGCTGTCAGTCATTAACCTCTCAGGTGCCATGAAAAATACAGATCACGGCATCTGCGGCAGTGCAGCATTTATAATGGCTGATCTGATTGCCCGCGGCACTGCCGCGGGGATCAGATCAGCCAAAGATGGTGGATGGAGGTCCCCTCACCTGCCTCCGTCATTCTCCCTGATCTTCTGCAATGATCAGCCTTTCAGCAGACCAGAGCAAAAGATAGCCTATAATACTGAACAGTATTAGCAATCTAATGATTGCTCTAAGTAGTCCCCAATGGGGACTAAAAAAGTGTAAAATAAATGTAAAAAAAAAAATGTAAAAAAAATTTGAAAAATCCCCTCCCCCAATAAAGTTTTAAATCACCCCTTTTCCCCATATTAATACAAAAAAAAGCGTAAAAAATATAAATAATAAACATATTTCGTATCGCCGCGTGCGGAAATGTCTAAACTATAAAAATATCATGTTAATTATCGCGCTAAGGACAACGTAAAAAAAGTTAAAAATCTCAGCTTTTTTTGTCACATCAAACTGCAAAAATGTTTTTTATAAAAAAACGATCAAAACGTGATATATATGCAAATGGGCCCTCACACATCCCTGAATACGGAAACATAAGAAAATTAGAGGTGGTCAAAATAGGGCAATTTTAAACATACTGATTTTGTAAGAAAAGTTTGAGATTTTTTAACAGCAGTGCAATAATAGAAAAATATGTAACCATGGGTATCACTTTAATCATATTGACCCAGAGAATAAAGAAAACGTAGTTTTTACCACAAAGTGTACGATCAACCCCCCCCCCTCCTTACACAAAAAATATTTTTGGGGGTTTACCATATATTTTACGGTAAAATGAGTGATGTTATTAAAAAGTAGATCTGGTCACGCAAAAGAACAAGCCTTCATATGGCTCTGGGAATGGAAATATAAGAGTTATGAATTTTAGAAGGCGAGGAGGAAAAACCGAAAACGTAAAAATAACATTGGCTGTGTCCTTACTGTCAAAATGGGCTGTGTCCTTAAGGGGTTAAAGCGTATGTCAAATCCCACAAAAAAAAAAAAAAAAACTTATGTTACTTAGTATCGCATCCTCATGATTTTTTATGTGTCTTCGACCTATATTTCTCTCAGAATTACCTTCATTTACTTACTGTCTTGTCTGTTCCTTCAGAGGGAGGGGGCAGGTCCCTCTCTTTTCCTCACTGTGATGACTCCTCCCCCTCCCTCAGTCTGCTCTGACTCATGGATCTCTGGAAAGAGCCAACTGAAAACTACAACTCATAGCATGCTCAAACATCCTTTGGCTGACCAAGCATGCTTGTAGTTTTTATAGTTTTGCAACAGCTGGAGGCAGTTTGGAAAACACTAGGTTAGGGAGAGAACATCTAGAATCTATGATGGCTCAACCACTCTACTCACATTTATCTAGATAAATATGAGTAAAGTGGTTGATCCATCATTTTTTTTTTTTTTATCTGACAGTGCCAATTTAAGGTTTTCTTCTCTAAGGATTTGGTCAAAATGATGGTGAAGCAGACTAATTCGTATGCTGAACAATTTTTGTCCCAGAACCCCATGTCATCATATGCTTGATGGACCCACGTAAAATCAGTTGCAATGATGATGTTTTGCGGTATTGTGCTTCACATGTGCATGGTAAAAAAGCCTGAGATTAGAAAGTTTTGGAGTGGGGTCATTTTGTATCACACCCCATTGAACAGAAAAGCAATGTCCCGCAAACACTCACCATCTAATGCAGAAAAATATAGAGCAGAACTTCCTCTATGCACAGTATGTCTGTAGCAGTGTGAAGGCAAAAGACAGAGGTTGCACCGATCAGATGTGTGCTCACCTTGTGTGGTTGTGTTCCAGACACAACCACCATGAAGCGCTTTATGGTATTGTGTGGAGCTGTCTCCCGGGGATCAAGCTAGGGTTTTCCTAGGTGGTCTTGGATCATCAAGTGAGCAAGCAGAAAAAAAACTGGATCTTTCAGGCACGTGCTGCAAGTATAGACAAGCATCCAGTTGTACATATAAACTTCTTTATTAGCCAATTAAGATGCATTTTGAGGCTGCTGCCTCCTTCTCAATGAACAGTGGCTTCTGACTTACATGAACATGCAGGTGCTATTTAAAGCATTCAAAGAGTTTTCTTTATTTTTCTGACTATGAAAATTGTTGATTCACACTGAAGACATCAAAACTATGAATTAACACATGTGGAATTATAGACATAACAAAAAAGTGTGAAACAACTGAAATTTTCTAGGTTCTTCATAGTAGCCACCTTTTGCTTTGATTACTGCTTTGCACACTCTTGTCATTCTCTTGATGAGCTTCAAGAGGTAGTCACCTAAAATGATCTTCCAGCAGTCCTGAAGAAGTTCCCAGAGATGCTTAGCACTTGTTGGCCCTTTTGCCTTCATTGGGTTCAGGTCTGGTAACTGTGGAGGCCAGGTCATCTGGCGCAGCACCCCATCACTCTCCTCCTTGGTCAAATAGCCCTTACACAGCCTGGAGGTGTGTTTGGGGTCATTGTCCTGTTGAAAAATAAATGATGGTCCAACTAAATGCAAACCGGATGGAATAGCATGCCGCTGCAACATGTTGTGGTAGCCATGCTGGTTCAGTATGCCTTCACTTTTGAATAATTCCCCAACAGTGTCACCAGCAAAGCACCATCACACCTCCTCCTCCATGCTTCACGGTGGGAACCAGACATGTAGAGTCCATCCGTTCACCTTTTCTGTGCTGCACAAAGACATGGTGGTTGGAACTAAAGATCTCAAATTTGGACTCATCAGACCAAATCACAGATTTCCACTGGTCTAATGTCCATTCCTTGTGTTCATTAGTCCAAACAATTCTCTTCTCCTTGTTGCCTGTCCTTAGCAGTGGTTTCTTAGCAGATATTCTACCATGAAGGCCTGATTCACACAGTCTCCTCTTAACAGTTCTAGAGATGTGTCTGCTGCTAGAACAGTGTGTGGCATTGACCTGGTCTCTAATCGGAGCTGCTATTAACATTAGATTTCTGAGGCTGGTGACTCGGATGAACTTCTCCTCCGCAGCAGAGGTGACTCTTGGTCTTCCGCATGTGAGACAGTTTCTTTGTAGCTCTTGATGGTTTTTGTGACTGCACTTGGGGACACTTTCCACCTAGAATATGACATATTTTCAGTTGTTTCACACTTTATGTCATGTCTATAATTTTACATGTTAATTCATAGTTTTGATGCCTGCAGTGTGAATCTACAATTTCCATAGTCATGAAAATAAAGAAAACTCTGAATGAGAAGGTGTGTCCAAACTATTGGTCTGTACTGTATCTTGCTCTGAGGATGCATGCTGTAAAATAAAGTTAGCAAATGAAAGAGCGTGAGAAACGGCATTAAAAATGTTGTCAATGGGGCATATGTGTGGTCCTGTTTGTGGAATGACTGGTAATCTGGATAGTGCAGAGAGAACATGCATCAAGAATGATACTAGATGGAAGGAGGATACTAACGGCATGAAGTCGGCATCTACGCTTAGGTTATGCGCTGCAAGGGTTATGACAACTCCTATGGGCTGTGCGCTTACACGCAACTGCTAGGAGTAGAAACACAAGAATGTGGAGGTCCATGTATAGGCACTAGGGTACCTGGGCGTGCTATGTAATCACTGGTAAGGAGGGGTAAATGTAAATTGGACAAGATACACCCGCATCCAAGAACATCAGAGCCAGCATTTCCATGATAGTCGGGGGCGGCAAATGTGTAGTCCTGGGGGAGAGTCTAATCCTAGGAATATGCTGTGGGTAAAAGGTATTGTTACATAAGTGAAAGATTTAACAAGCGTGATGTCGCCACTCGCGCAAAGCTTTGCTATACGGAGACTAGGACAACTCCTATGGGCTATGTATTTCCCCGCTAATGCTGAGTGGGAACAGAGGAATGAATGAGATGTATATATAAGGACTGGGGCGGGTAAATCTGGCTGTGTGGTACCATTGCTGAGGAATGAAAGAGGTAGGGAAGGGGAAATGGTTTGGATATAAGAAATATGCCAGATGGGGAATGGGGAGGAGAAAGGGGTGGTGAGGTGGTCCTACCTATGAACATATGGGGTGGTATATTGGGTTCTGGGGATGGGTGATGAATGGAAGGGTTGTGGTGTATGTGGTAGGAAAAAAAATGTGTAAGGTTGGTGTGACTATGTGGAGTAAGATGTCTTGATGCATGGGACTATGGAGAATGAGGGGAGCATAGTGCAGAGGGTTATTATACGTTCTCTAGTAAGGCCTGAGGGGTATTGTGTGTCCATCTTGTAAAACCAATATGACTCGCACTTGCACAGTTTTCCAAATCGGTCTTCTGAATCTTCTGGGATCTGTTCCAATGCTGTGACGGTGAATTCCTCGAAGCTGCTATTGTGGGCCTCTATCGCGTGCTTCAACACGCTATGTTTCAGGTATTGGTGGGTAACATTGTACCTGTGCACATTAAATCATCTTCTGAGTTGTTTGGACATGCAGCCAATATATTGTAAGGGACACATGCATTCTATTAGACAGATAGATAGATATGTGTGTGGAACCACAATCCATGTGGGTCTTTATTAGGAAGATCTCCCTTGTCTGGTTACTTGGTCTCTGATATTGTCACATAGCAGCTAATGCAGCAGCTAATAAGTACTGGAAGGATTAAGATTTTTTAATAGAAGTTATTTACTAATCTGTTTAATTTTCTGGCACCAGTTGATTTAAAAAAAAGAAAAGTTTTCCACCGGAGTACCCCTTTTAAAATAAAAACATACACGCACACACACACATATAATATAATCAACCCAGCACGGCAGGGGAACACCTTATTCAACCCAGCCACCCTGCTGCCATTTACTTGTATTAACAGAGTCCTGTATTTCTCTGCCTTGCGGTAGGCAAAGAGACATTTGGAGAACAGGGTGTGTGCCAGCAGGGTTGCAAAGTGGACTGTGATGTCCACATTGCCGACCTTTGTAACTCACACATGACATTAACAGGAAACACAAAGCAGAAAAGCAGCAACAGAGGATGCCCAGGGTCACAGAGGTAAAAGCAAAGAATTGAATAAATCAACATAATAGATTACAAATGATTGTCTATAGATTACAATAGATTCATATAATTTGTAATAGATTACAAATGATTGTCTATTCCAATAAGAAATAAGGGTTGGTAAACCTGCCCCGGTGGGGGAAAAAAATTAATAAAAATTCAATAAATTTGCAGGAAAAAAAAGGGTTCTAAAAGACCTTGGTTTTTTTGAGGAAAAATCTGCATCAAGTCATGCAGATTTGCTGCTATGGATATAGTTGTACATATGCAGAGCGATGTGTAATTTAACCTGTTATGGACGGAGGGCGTACAGGTACGCCGTATCTTCAATCACCGCTGCTCATTGGGGCAGGGATCGTAACAGGATGCCTGCCAAAATCATTTAGCAGGCATCCACCCCCCACCCCCACCATAATGGTGAATCACGGTTTTTCCAGGCGGATCGAGGCTGATCGAGTCTCGGGTGATCCGATCACCCAGAAAATAAGGGTGATCATTGCTGACTGAGACAGCACCTATCACTCAGAAGGATAGAAGTGAGGTGGCAGGGGTGCCACCTCCTCCTATCCCCTGCCATTGATTGGTCGCAAGCGACCGACCAATAGAAAATGGGAGTCGGGGGGGTTCAAAGGTTAGTTTCCCCACTCTGCCCACACATGGTAGTCTGGACAGAGCGGGGGAAACCAATATAGGAGCGGTGGGCAGCTGCAGGAGCGATCGGCGGCAGCAGACAGCGATCAGGTCAGGTGGCGAAAAGCGGTGCGGGCGCACACTGTGGGCTTCCATATGTTACAAAACTACAACTCCCAGCATGCCCAGGCAGCTGTTGGTTGTCTGGGCATGCTGGGAGTTGTAGTTTTGCAACGTTCGGATGTTACTGTATAGTTAGTGGTCTGGGAATTGTTGCCCTACAGATGCTGAAAAACCACAACTCTTAGCATGCCCAGTCAGTTCAGGCATGCTGGGAGTTGTAGTTCTTAAACACCTGGCCCTCTAGATGGTGCAGAACTACATCTCCCAGCATGCCTGGACAGTCTGGGCATGCTGAGAGTTGTAGTTTTGCAGCATCTGGAGGACCACAATTTGGAGACCGCTATACAGTGATCTCCAAACTGTGATCTCCCCCCCCCCCCCCCCCCCAGTGCATGCTGGGAGTTGCAAAACTACAAGAGATGGAGGCACACTAGTGGGAAAACACTGAGAACCTGTGTGCCTTCAGCTGTTAAAAAACTAAAACTCCCATCATGCATGGTCAGTTTACATTCACACAGGCGGGGGTTTTCAGTGAGTTAACCGCTGCAAGTGTGAGACGTGGCATATTTTCAACTGCAGCTCAAACTCCAAGCGGAATACTCACTGTAAACCCCCACCCTTGTGAATGTACCCCAAAAACACTACACTATACTAACAAAAAATAGAGTGAAACACTACATATACACACCCTTACACAGTGACCCAACCCCACCTCAATAAAAATGAAAAACGTCATGCATGACACGGTTTCCAAAATGAAGCCTTCAGCTGTTGCAAAATTACTCCCTGTATTGCCAATCAGCCATTGACTGTCCAGGCATGCTTTGAGTTTTACAACAGCTGGAGGCACCCTGTTTGGGAAACACTGCGGTAGGATATTTTTGGTGGCAGAGGCAAGTGTAATGCTTGCATCCCGGTCCTATGCAAATCCCTAATGTAGGCCTGAAATGCGCATGGCGCACTCACTCCAGAGCCCTGTTATATTTCAAGGCAACAGTTAAGGGCAACATATGGGGTATTTCTGTACTCGGGAGAAATTGCCATTACATATTTTGGGGGTAAAATTAAATGTTTTACACGAACATGCTGGTGCTGCCCCTTACTTTTCATTCTCACAAGAGGTAAAAGGTGAAAAAGACCCCAAAAATTTGTAACACAATTTCTGCTGAATGCAGAAATACCCAATATGTGGACACAAAGTGCTCTGCGGGCCCACAACAGTGCTCAGGAGTAAGGGCGCACTATGTACATTGATGCATGATTTGCACAGGGGTGGCTGATTTTTTTTTTCCACTAAAATGCTGGTGTGGTAATAGAAGAAAAATCCCCCCAAAATGTGTAACCCCATTTCTTTTAAAGGACATCTGCAGTGCTGGGCAAAAAAACTTTTTTTTACCTCATTTAATAGGTCTTTGGAAGACCTTTCCAACAATGTCTCCCCCATCAAAATTGGCCCAGTCGTTCTCCCGTTATCAGCACACGAATTACGGAGGAGAAGTGAAAATAAAACTACATCTCCCATCATGCCTTGTGCTTACTTCCTGTAAGCTGCTGCCCTCCCCCTGTTCTATCCCCCCCCCCGAGCATATTATTATATTGTAACGCCCACATCTCCCTTCCCTATGCATACACCCTCCCCTTCTGCTCATCTCCCCCTCCCCTTCTGCTCATCTCCCCCTCCCCATGCTGCTCCTGTCCAGTGATGAAGCAGCTGCCTCTGTGCTCACTGTAGTGTGGACACTGGAGAGTAAAAGGAAAAATGGTAAAAAACATAATTGTTTGTCTATAAAACTGTCCTGATAGGGGTCCCTCCATCTTTTTCACAACTACAACTCCAAGCATGCCCAGTTATTTTATATGCTGTTCGGGCATGCTGGGAATTCCAGTGGTGCCTCCAGCTGTTGCAAGACTACAAATCCCAGCATGCCCTGTCAGCTTTCTGCTGTTTGAGTGTATAAAGGAGTTGTAGTTCACCAACACCTACTGTATCAGGAGACTCCTGGGAGTTGTAGTTCACCAACACCTCTATTGTATCTCTGTAGTCTCCTGGGAGTTGTAGTTCACCAACACCTCTATTGTATCTCTGTAATCTCCTGGGAGTTGTAGTTCACCAACACCTTTATTGTATCTCTGTAATCTCCTGGGAGTTGTAGTTCACCAACACCTCTATTGTATCAGGAGTCTCCTGGGAGTTGTAGTTCACCAACACCTATATTGTATCAGGAGTCTCCTGGGAGTTGTAGTTCACCAACACCTCTATTGTATCTCTGTAATCTCCTGGGAGTTGTAGTTCACAAACACCTCTATTGTATCAGGAGTCTCCTGGGAGTTGTAGTTCACCAACACCTATATTGTATCAGGAGTCTCCTGGGAGTTGTAGTTCACCAACACCTCTATTGTATCTCTGTAGTCTCCTGGGAGTTGTAGTTCACCAACACCTCTATTGTATCTCTGTAATCTCCTGGGAGTTGTAGTTCACCAACACCTCTATTGTATCAGGGGTCTCCTGGGAGTTGTAGTTCACCAACACCTCTATTGTATCTCTGTAGTCTCCTGGGAGTTGTAGTTCATACACCAGTGTTTCCCAACCAGGGTGCCTCCAGATGTTGCAAATCTACTACTCCCAGCATTCCCTGGTTGGGAAACACTGGCATACACACACACATAACAGGGACTACAACTCCCAGCATGTGTCATTCAGTAGTCCCCCCCCCCCCCCCCAGTATGATATTTATTCCCTGTATACACCACCAGCCCGTGCAGTGTAATATGTCTCCTTCACACACACGTCCTCCCCTCCCTGCTCTGTGGTTTGCTCTGTGTTTCCCCCATGAAAACTTGAATCCTCCCGGTGATAAGTGAGGTCCTATGTAGACAGAGCAGGGGAGGGGGGAGGAGCTGTGGACGTCCTCATTCTCCCCCTGCTTGAATCTTACAGATAGGGGCGTTTCTGAGGATGAGCCTATGGCTGCCTCAGAAAGCACCCGCTCATGAATATGCATAAGCAGGGAGGAGCTGACAGAGGCTAGGGGGAGCACAAACACTGCTGGGAGGAAGAGATCTCCGTCCCCAAGATGGCGGCTGCAATGTAATGAATAGGGGACGGACGCAGGACTACTGGGCTATGCTGGCAACTCTAATATCTCAGAAACGGCTACATATAGGTAAATAGGACTAATAGACTGAATTGTATAACTTTTGTTTGGGGAACATTTGGGCAGGGATTTTTGACCACTACAGTTGTCCTTTAAGTATGGAAATTAGGGATCGACCGATTATCGGTTTGGCCGATAATCACGATTTTGGGCATTATCGGTATTGGCAATTACCTTGCCGATAATGCCCCGCCCCCCTCACGTTTGGAGTTTTAAGGCTTACTTTTCCCCTTTAGGTTTCTTGAGGGGTATAGTTTCCCAAATAGTGTGCAATGTGTTTTTTTTAATGCTTTTCTGGCACCATCGGGGCTTCCTAAATGCAACAGGCCCCCCAAAAGCCATTTTAAACAGAGTTTTAAAGTTAGAAAAATGCAAAATGTTAATGGAAATTTTGTAAATTTTCACCAAGAAATAATTCATGTATCGACATAAATTTGCCACTATCTTAAAGTAGAATATGTCACGAAAAAACTATTTTGGAATCAAAGTCCTAAGTGAAAGCTCTCGGAATCAAATTCATAAGTAAAAGGATCCCAGAGTTATTAATGCATAAAGTGACAGAGGTCAGATTTGCAAAAAATGCTCTCGTCCTTAGGGTCAAAATGGGCTCCGTCCCCAAGGGGTTAAAAATGTGCAGGACCTTTATTCCTGTGAAAGCACCCCTAGTAGGGGTATTCCAGTATCATACTTTTTATTTATAGTATCTCTTTTAGGTAACCATTGGTTTACTGTCTAAATGTTCTCTCAGTGTTAATTTTGTCACTTAACTACTTTTTAATTTAACACAATTATTTAGCTGTTTTTTTTGCTTGTTTTTTTAAGGCCCTTGAATGGATTCATGATAGTGGTGAATTTTATTTATCCACTCATACATCAACGGGGTCTACTGTTCAGCACACTCAGGAGCTGTTAAAAGAACATGAAGAATTTCAAATTACTGCCAAGGTATATATATATATGAACGTTATTTTTTGTGGTTTTACCTTGATTATAGATAATCACTTGTACGATCTCATAAGTTAAATTTCTACTCTAAGCTCCATATTTATAGATGATCCATATTTATATACTTACACAATAACACTGGTCACAAATTAATGCAAAAAGTGTAACAACCTACATTAAAAAAATCATATACAAAAAAAAAAATGCATCATTAGCAGACAGGCTGTATATGGCAGTCTGGTATGGGCAAAAAAGGACACTATAGAGTAATTGCTAATAAATATAAAAAATGTATTGTAATCAATATCAATTACTGTAACAACGCTTTTCAAGTACTAGCGAAAAAAGACAGTTAATGAATATAAGAGTTTTTGAACCAGCCAACACCTATGTAGTAGGACAAGCAACACTCTCTATGATTTGTCCAGGAGGACCCCAGGAGCAAAAATACCCATTAGATGAATGGTGTGTGGAATAAGACAGAAAAAGGGATCAATCAGCCAGAACAACACAGCTGCTTTATGCTGTTTACCACATATACATTTTTGATATATTTAACGCTGGGCTAGTTGTTTATTTCTTGATATGAGATTAGGCCAATTTAATTGGTTACTCATGCTCCATATTTAGTTGTTTAAATTAAAGTTACTTAAGAACACCATAGTTAGTGTTGTTACTATTCAAGGCACTGAAAAAGATTACAATAGTCTGTAATATGCATTTTTTCTTTTTTATTGACCACCTAAGTTTCAATGTGTATGTTACTGCAGTGAACAACAGTTGATGTGTTTCAATCTTTCAAATACATAAGCCAAGCTTTTTATTAAAGCCAGTTTCACACAGGTGGAATATGGCTTCATTTTTGCAAGTATTATGGTCTCAAGCTGGCATCAGATTTAGCTAGGCCGGGGCTTGCCGTCACAATACAGGTAAATATGGTCATTGCAGCATTATTGTGGCTATGTGACAGTCATTTTATTCATTGATCTTTTATAATTTTGTTTTTAACAGTTGTAGCCAGTAATCAATTAGAGAAAACAATATTATGGCCTAATTGCAGATGGCCAGGTTTAAATGAGAGAGAATAATAAACAAAAAATGAAGGGGGGGGGGGGGTTCTCCAGTTAAAATTACTGCAGAGACCTCATCGTGGATGCATTTTGAAAAGTTACATGCCATAAGAACAGATTCTGTGAATGGTTTTAGAAAAATGTTGCAATCCTGGGTCGAATTTCATGACCACTCGGGACCAACATAACCTTTTAGTAATCTTGTGTATGCCTTAAAGGGAATCTGTCAACCTGTCTGCATGCTAATGAGATGCAGTCACGTGCTGACAGATAATGGGGCATAAAATGAAGGTTTTAGCACCTTAATGACTGAGCCCTTTTTTGCAATTCTGAGCACTGTCACTTTATGCATTAATAACTCTGGGATGCTTTTACCAATTATTCTGATGCTGTTTTTTCGTGACACATTCTTCTTTGTTAGTGGTAAATTTTCATCGTTACTTGCATCATTTCTTGGTGAAAAATCCCCAAATGTCATGAAAATTTTGCATTTTTCTAACTTTGAAACTCTCTGCTTGTAAGGAAAATGGATATTCCAAATAAATTATATATTGATTCACATATACAATATGTCTACTTTATATTTGCATCATAAAGTTGACATGTTTTTACTTTTGGAAGACATCAGAGGGCTTCAAAGTTCAGCAGCAATTTTCAAATTTTTCACAAAATTTTCAAAATCTGAATTTTTCAGAGACCAGTTCAGTTTTGAAGTGTATTTGAGGGGGTCTTCATATTAGAAATACCCCATAAATGACCCCTTTATAAAAACTGCACCCCCCCAAGTATTCAAAATGACATTCAGAAAGTGTCTTAAGTATGTCAAGTGCTCTGTGTGTGCACTAGATGCCTCTATGGTGCCAGAACAGCAAAAAAAAAAAAAAAACACTGCTTACTATTTTGGAAACTACACCCTTAAAGGAACGTAACAAGGGGGACAGTGAGCCTTAACACCCCACAGGTGCTTGACAAATTTCCGCTAAAGTTGGACCTGAAAATGAAAAATTAAATTTTTTTTTTTACTAAAATGCTGGTTTTACCCCAAATTTTTCATTTTCACAAGAGGTAATTGGAGAAAAAGCCTCCCAAAATTTGTAACCCCATTTCTTCTGAGTATGGAAATACCCCCATATATGGATGTAAAGTGTTCTGCAGGCGAACTACAATGCCCAGAAGAGAAGGAGCGCCATTGAGCTTTTGGTAAGAGAATGTGGTTGGAATAGAAGTGGGAGGCCATGTGCTTTTACAAAGCCCCCCCCGTGGTGCCAGAACAGTGGACCCCCCCCCCCCCCACATGTGACCCTATTTTGGAAACTACACCCCTCACAGAATTTAATATGGGGTGCAGTAAACATTTACACTCCACTGATGTTTGACAGATCTTTGGAACAGTGGGCTGTGCAAATGAAAAATGTAATATTTCATTTTCACGGACTACTGTTCCAAAAATCTGTCAAACATCAGTGGAGTGTAAACACACATGGCCTTCAATTTCAGATACATTCTCTCTCCAGAAGCCCAATGGCGCTCCTTCTCTTCTGAGCATTGTAGTTTGCCCGCAGAGCACTTTACATCCACATATGGAGTATGTTCTTACTCTGAGGAAGGGGGGCATTTTAGTGAAAATTTTTTTTTTTTTATTTTCAGATCCAACTTTAACGGAAATTTGTCAAACACCTGTGGGGTGTTAAGGCTCACTTTACCCCTTGTTACATTCCGTAAGGGGTGTAGGTTCCAAAATGGGGTCACATCTGGGTATTTATTGTTTTGCGTTTGTCAGAACCGCTGTAAAATCAGCCACCCCTGCGCAAATCACCAATATAGACCTCAAATGTACATGGCATGCTCTCACTTCTGAGCCATGTTGTGCGCCCGCAGAACATTTTACGCCCACGTATGGGGTACTTCCATATTCAGGTGAAATTGCGTTACGAATTTTGGGGGTCTTTTTTTCCTTTTACCGCTTGTGAAAATTTAAAGTATGGGGCAACACCAGCATGTTAGTGTAAAAATATTTTTTTTTACACTAACATGCTGGTGTAGAACCCAACTTTACCCTTTTCATAAGGGGTAAAAGGAGAAAAAGCCCCTCAAACTTTGTAATGCAATTTCTCCCAAGTACGGAGATACCCCATATGTGGCCCTAAACTGTCTTCTTGAAATACAACAGGGCTCCGAAGTGAGAGAGCACCATGCGCATTTGAGGACTAAATTGGGAATTTGAATCCGCCACAAAAATACCCTACGGCATTGTTTCCCAAACAGGGTGTCTCCAGCTGTTGCAAAACTCATGGCATGCCTTGACAGTCAGTGGCTGTCCGGCAATACTGTGAGTTGTTGTTTTTCAACAGCTGGAGGCTCCGTTTTGGAAACACTAACGTACAATATGTTTTTATTTTTTTAATTGGGCGGGGGGGGGACTGTGTAGGGGTATGTGTATATGTAGTGTTTTACCCTTTATTATGTGTTAGTGTAGTGTAGTGTTTTTAGGGTACATTCACACGGGCGGAGGTTTACAATGAGTTTCTCGCTCGGAGTTTAAGCTGCAGCGGAAAATTTGCAGCATCTCAAACTTGCAGCAGAACTCGCTGTAAACTCGCCCGTGTGAAGGTACCCTGTACATTCACATGGGGGGGTCAAACCTCCAGCTGTTGCAAAACTACAACTCCCAGCATGTACTGACAGACCATACATGCTGGGAGTTGTAGTTATGCAACAGCTGGAGGCACATTGGTTGCAAAACACAGTGTTTGTTACTTAACGCGCAAAAAAATTCCAAAGTCCAAAATAGTTAATTTTTGGTCACTTTTTAGATCATGAAAAAATGAATAAAAAGCGATTAATAAGTCCTATCAATGCAAAAATGGTACCGCTATAAACTTGAGATTACGGTACCATATGCGTAAAAATAAAAAAAAAGTTAAAGGGGTCAGAATATGACAATTTTAAACTTATAAATTTTCCTGCATGTAGTTATGATTTTTTCCAGAAGTACGACAAAATCAAACCTATGTAAGTAGGGTATCATTTTAATCGTATGGACCTACAGAATAAAGATAAGGTGTCATTTTTACCAAAAAATTTACTGTTTAGAAACGGAAGCCCCCAAAATTAAAAAAATGGCGTTTTTTTTTTTTTTTTCAATTTTGTCTCACAATGAATTTTTTTCCATTTCGCTGTAGATTTTTGGGTAAAATGACGGACGTCCTTACAAAGTAGAATTGGTGGCGCAAACAATAAGCCATTGTAAGGGTTTTTAGGTGCAAAATTGAAAGAGGTAAGGAGGAAAAAACGAAAATGCAAAAACGGAAAAACCCTGAGTCCTTAAGTGGTTAAAAAATTTGAAAAATTTATTTAACCTCTAAAAAAACAAAACAAAAAAAAAAACACTTGGTGAAACATTTCCTTTAGCAAACTTAATGGGAGAGGGAGGGAACAAAAAAGGGAAGAGGGGTGAGGGACATGAAAACAAGAACAATCACCTGTGTATACAGTCATGGCTGTAAATGTTCGTACCCCTGAAATTTTTCAAGAAAATTAAGTATTTCTCACAGAAAAGGATTGCATTAACACGTTTTGCTATATACATGTTTATTCCCTTTGTGTGTATTGGAACTAAACCAAAAAAGGTTGGAAAGAAAGCTAATTATACATAATGTCACACCATAATCCAAAAATGGTCTGGACAAAATTATTGGCACCCTTTCAGAATTGTGGCTAAATAAGATTGTTTCAACCATGTGATGTTCCTTGAAACTCTCCTGGGGCAAGTAACAGGTGTTAGCAAAATAAAAAAAACACACCTGACAGCAGATAAAAAGGAGATAAAAAGTTTACTTAGTCTTTGCATTGTGTGTCTGTGTGTGCCACAATAAGCATGGACAACAGAAAGAGAAGAGAACTGTCTGAGGACTTCAGAACCAAAATTGTGGAAAAATATCAACAATCTCAAGGTTACAAGTCCATCTCCAGAGATCTAGATTTGCCTTTGTCCACAGTGCGCAACATTATGAAGAAGTTTGCAACCCAAGGCACTGTAGCTAATCTCTCTGGGCGTGGATGGAAGGTATCAACGTAGGATAGTCCTGATGGTGGATAAGCAGCCCCAAACAAGTTCCAAAGATATCAAAGCTGTCCTGCAGGCTCAGGGAGCATCAGTGTCAGCGCAAACTATCCGTCAACATTTAAATGAAATTATACGCTATGGCAGGAGACCCAGGAGGACCCCACTGCTGAGACATAAAAAAGCAAGACTACATTTTGCCAAAATGAACTTGAGTAAGCCAAAATCCTTCTGGAAAAATGTCTTGTGGACAGATGAGACCAAGATAGAGCTTTTTGGTAAAGTACATCATTCTACTGTTTACCAAAAACGGAGTGAGGCCTACAAAGAAAAGAACACAGTACCTACAGTTAAATATGGTGGAGGTTCAATGATGTTTTGGGGTTGTTTTGTTGCCTATGGCACTGGGTGCCTTGAAAGTGAGCAAGGCAACATAAAATCTGAGGATCACCATTGGATTTTGGGAAGGGTTGCAGCAGCAGACAGCTCCACAAAGTGTGAGGCATAGTACCCCATTGCTTAGAGTTGGTTTCCTGGGCTCTGTAAGAAATGGAGAATTAATGGCATAAGGTAAAAACTTGGTCCAGTCGGATGCCTGAAAAGATCATCCCAATTCCAACTCCCAGTTAGACACGTAGTTGGGAGTTGAGAGAAACAAAATTAAGTAATTAAAAATGAGAATTAAAAAGTCATAAATAACATTCTCCCTGGAGCTTTAGAGGGGGTGCAAAGCGGAAAAATGAAAAAGTTATTGGGTCAGAATAGGGCAATTTTAATCATACTGAATAGAAAAGCATGTAACCGATGGACATCATTTTAATCCTAACTGACCCACAGTATAAGGAGAACATGTCGGTGCACTGCATAAAAACGAAACCCCCCAAAAGTTAGTTGCAAAATTGCTTTTTTTTTTTTTCAAACCCAACTCCTCCTGAAGAACGTTAAAGCATTTGCCTGTATAGCTGTCAGGCCCAGGGCTTTTACCTGTACCCTATCTTCTCAGAATGGGCAGTCCATGCTATATATTGGGGCAACAAGCAGGAAGGGGAGAGTCTGGGGGATGGTAGGTTGTAATAGTCACAAAATGCCTGTAGTGAGGTGATGGTCTGTATTCTGGGCCGATTTCATAGTAGAGATATACTTAGCAGAGAATCTACCACTCAGCAGTCTTGCTAGCAACTTTCCAGGTTTATTTCCCCAGGTTTATTTCAAGAAAATGAAGTATTTCTAACAGAAAAGGATTGCAGTAACACATGTTTTCTATACACACGTTTATTCTCTTTGGGGGACATGTATCATTATTTGTGTATGGTAGAAGCAGTTTACCCCTTTTCCTGAATTCTAAATTATGTGCAGAAGCGCTAAATTTATCAATCAAGCGCAATGAGCTTCATAAATTGCAGGTAAATATAGTAATCTCCTCAATCCACTCTTAGGAAAATAGAATCAATGATTTAGAGCATCTTGCTACGTTTAGTCCAAGATGGCTTATATTTGCGCAAAGAAAACAGCTCTTGCGGCAAAGAAAAAGTATGCAGTTAATAAATCCATGTGTACTATAGATGTCACTCCAAGGTACCCTGATTCGGCCACATCTGGAGGACATGCTCTACCAAAACGTGCGCAAAAAAATGCGCAAAAAAAGGGCTTGCGCAAAATTTTGCGCAAAAAAATACACACACAACAGGGGTAAAATCTTTGATACAACCTTTTGTGTGTATTGGAACTAAACCAAAAAAGAGGAAAAAAAGCAAATTGGACATGTCACACCAAACTCCAAGAATGGGCTGAACAAAATTGGCACCCTTAACTTAATATTTTGTTGCACACCCTTTGGAAAAAATAACTGAAATCAGTCGCTTCATATAACCATCAATAAGCTTCTTGCACCTCTCAGCCGGAACGTTGGACCACTCTTCCTTTGCAAACTGCTCCAAGTCTCTTATTGGAAGGGCACCTTTTCCCAACAGCAATTTTAAGATCTCTCCACAGGTGTTCAATGGGATTTAGATCTGGGCTCATTGCTGGCCACTTCACAACTCTCCAGCACTTTTTTGCCATTCATTTCTGGGTGCTTTTTGATGTATGTTTGGGGTCATTGTCATGCTGGAAGACCCAAGATCTCGGATGCAAACCCAGTTTTCTGACGCTGGGCTGTACAGTGTGACCCAAAATCTGTTGGTAATCCTCAGATTTCATGATGCCTTGCACACATTTTAAGGGGTATTCCGGTGAAAAACTTTTTTTTTTTTTTTTTTTTTTTAAATCAACTGGTGCCAGAAAGTTAAACAGATTTTTAAATTAATAAATATACAGAAATGCGTGCAGCTCACAAACCACAATCCGAGGATATAATTGGTTATATGCCGAAACCCAACGGCCGGAATGAAGAAAAATAATATACAAAGTGTATAACCAATCCTCAAGGATTCTACCCCAAAAGGTACATAATGATGTTTAAATAAAATATAATAGCATAGGATGCTTTAGTTAACAGTTTTATTCAATTTATAAAATGGTATAAATAAAATAGTATATTGCACTATATATCCTCTGGCACAAAATTATAACAAGGATGAAGGTAACCACTGGGCCCTAGTGGTGAGACACCCCCCATATATAATCAAAAATGGTGAAAAAACACTAATATAAAATAATGTCCAGCACTCTGGTGATCTTGTTATGTATGTGAGGTCTAATTAATAAATTCCGGTCTGAAATATTATTGAAAATCTGTGAAAATTATTATACGTCCTTTGCTGAGTGATGTTACAGTCTTTGCAAAAGATATTGTAGCAAATAATGCATCATTACTGTTGTACCATATATACTCGAGTATAAGCCGAGTTTTTCAGCACGATTTTTCGTGCTGAAAACACCCCCCTCGGCTTATACTCGAGTGAACTCTCCACCCGCAGTGGTCTTCAACCTGCGGACCTCCAGAGGTTTCAAAACTACAACTCCCAGCAAGCCCGGGCAGCCATCGGCTGTTCGGGCTTGCTGGGAGTTGTAGTTTTGAAACCTCCGGAGGTCCGCAGGTTGAAGACCACTGCGGCCTTCGACATCATCCAGCCCCCTCTCACCCCCCTTTAGTTCTGTACAGTACTCACCTCTGCTCGGCGCTGGTCCGGTGCTGCAGGACTGTCCGGTGAGGAGGTCGTCCGGTGGGATAGTGGTTCCGGGCTGCTATCTTCACCGGGAGGCCTCTTCTAAGCGCTTCGGGCCCGGCCCCAGAGTAGTCACGTTGCCTTGACAACGACGCAGAGGTACGTTCATTGCCAACGTATTTCTGCGTCATTGTCAAGGAAACGCCTCTATTCCGGGCCGGAAGTGCGGAGAAGAGGCGCCCCCGGGGAAGATAGCAGCCCGGAACCACTATCCCACCGGACGACCTCCTCTCCGGACAGCCCTGCAGCACCGGACCAGCGCCGAGCGGAGGTGAGTACTGTACAGAACTAAAGGGGGTGAGAGGGGGCTGGATGATGTCGAAGGCCACAGTGGTCTTCAACCTGTGGACCTCCGGAGGTTTCAAAACTACAACTCCCAGCAAGCCCGGACAGCCGATGGCTGCCCGGGCTTGCTGGGAGTTGTAGTTTTGAAACCTCTGGAGGTCCGCAGGTTGAAGACCACTGAGGGCGGATGATGAGAAGAGGATGATGAAGGGGGGGGTGTGGGATGATGACAAGAGGATGATGAAGGGGGGTGTGGGATGATGAAGGGGGGTGGGGATGATGACAAGGGGATGATGAAGGGGGGGTGTGGGATGATTACAAGGGGATGATGAAGGGGGGTGGGGATGATGACAAGGGGATGATGAAGGGGGGTGGGGATGATGACAAGGGGATGATGAAGGGGGGTGGGGATGATGACAAGGGGATGATGAAGGGGGGATGTGTGGGATGATAAGGGGATGATGACAGGTGATGATGATGAGGGTCTGGATGATGACAGGCGGTGATGATGATGAGGATGTTAATGACGGGTCTGGATGATGACGGGGGGGATGATGTATTTCCCACCCTAGGCTTATACTCGAGTCAATAACTTTTCCTGGGATTTTGGGTTGAAATTAGGGGTCTCGGCTTATACTCGGGTCGGCTTATACTCGAGTATATACGGTAACTTGTAGCTGGTAAATACAGTTACTTAGTTGAGTTCAAACAGATAGTACTGCTGGTGGTATAGCTCACCCGCTCCTGTGGGACTCTGCGTACGAAGTCCTCTATGTATACCACGTGCGGAGGCGTTGGTAGAAGGTATCTCTGCTGGCAGAGCGGATACCTTTGTGGGTGTGCTTGGCAGAGCGTCTCCCCTGACCACCGTGCTGTTGTTAGAAAGCGGGTACCGCGGGATGGTATGGCATCCCTCGTGGTGTTATGAGTGGAGTCCTTGGCGGGTGAGCTGATGGATCTCTCACAGCAGGTTCTCGGCTCAGATCTTGGCAAGCATAAAGAAAGTCCGGAACGGATTCAAAGCTGTAATTTTGCCGGTCTCAGTCTTTTCCAGGTACTGGTTCCAGATTCACACTTTGTGTATGAGTGCGATAATGTAAAAAATGTCCTAGATGTGTTTCAGGGTTCTATTGCAGGTAACGCACGACCCTTTCTTCAGTAGGGATTAAAAGCAAATATAGATCACAGCTTTTCCTATGGGTCATTTTTATATGGTGGTTCACATTTGGATATAATTACATATGGGTCGAAACTAATAACTTGCTTGGACTACATACCCCCTATGAGGATAGTATCCTATTTCACGTTATCTATGGCCCAATTCACATTGGGACATAGCGTTTCTTGTGTCTTAATTCACATTCTAAAATAAGATATTTCATTAAATATTATTGATTGCTAAAATAGGGAGAGAGCAGTTTAGCAACAAAATATACATAGACAGATTATAATGTGTACACACGCAACTGGAATAAAAATAAAAATTGTCAGCTGTAGCTAAATTTACATGTATAACGTCAGTACATCGATATAGTTAGATGTAAGTAGTATAAAAGATTATCAAATGCATACTAAAATAAAATTCACGTATGATAGAATATATGAAAATGGTAACAGTAATAGTAATAATAGGAATTGAAGATAAAAATCTAAAAATTATACAATGTAAATAAGAATAAATGAAAATTAAATAAGATGAAAAATAAATAGAGATAGAAATGAAAATAAAAATATAATTAAGAATGAAAAAATATAAAACAAATTAAAAAATAAAAATTAAAGTAAAATAAAATATATATATAGATAAAAAAAAAAAATAAATATAAGACCTCTTTCTATATTGTGTATTAAATTGGAAACGGATCCACAAGATCCTGGTCTCCGTCTCCAATTTAATACACAAGATAAAGAGGTCTTATATTTTTATTTTTTATTTTTATCTATATATATTTTTATTTTATTTTTATTTTTAATGTTTTATATTTTTTCATTCTTGAAAATAAAAATATAATTAAGAATGAAAAAAATATAAAACATATTAAAAATAAAAAGTAAAATAAAAATGTATATATATAGATAAAAAATAAAAATATAAGACCTTTCTATCTTGTGTATTAAATTGGAGACGGAGACCAGGATCTTGTGGATCTGTCTCCAATTTAAACACAAGATAGAAAGAGGTCTTATATTTTTATTTTTTTATTTTTATCTATATATATTTTAATTTTTTTATGATTTATATTTTTTCATTCTTAATTATTTTTTTCATTTCTATTTTTCATCTTATTTTATTTTCATTTATTCTTATTTACATTGTATAATTTTTTGATTTTTATCTTCAATTCCTATTACTATTACTGTTACCATTTTCATATATTCTCTCATACATGTATTTTATTTTATTTTAGTATGCATTTGATAATCTTTTATACTACTTACATTTAACTATATCGATGTATTGACGTTATACATGTAAATTTAGCTACAGCTGACAATTATTTTTATTCCAATTGCGTGTATACACATTATAATCTGTCTATGTATATTTTGTTGCTAAGCTGCTCTCTCCCTATTTTAGCAATCAATATTATTTAATGAAATATCTTATTTTAGAATGTGAATTAAGACACAAGAAACGCTATGTCCCAATGTGAATTGGGCCATAGATAACGTGAAATAGCTGTGATATATATTTGCTTTTAATCCCTACTGAAGAAAGGGTCGTGCGTTACCTGCAATAGAACCCTGAAACGCGTCTAGGACATTTTTTACATTATCGCACTCATACACAAAGTGTGAATCTGGAACCAGTACCTGGAAAAGACTGAGACCGGCAAAATTACAGCTTTGAATCTGTTCCGGACTTTATCTATGCTTGCCAAGATCTGAGCCGAGAACCTGCTGTGAGAGATCCATCAGCTCACCCGCCAAGGACTCCACTAATAACACCACGAGAGACGCCATGCCATCTAGCGGTACCTGCTTTCTAACAATAGCGCGGAGGTCAGGGGAGACGCTCTGCCAAGCGCACCCACAAAGGTATCCGCTCTGCCAGCAGAGATACCTTCTACCAATGCCTCCGCACGTGGTATACGTAGAGGACTTCGTACGCAGAGTCCCACAGGAGCGGGTGAGCTATACCACCAGCAGTACTATCTGTTTGAGCTCAACTAAGTAACTATTTACCAGCTACAAGTTAAAACAGTAATGATACATTATTTGCTACAATATCTTTTGCAAAGACTAACCTCGCTCAGCAAAGGACGTATAATAATTTTCACAGATTTTCAATAATCTTTCAGACCAGAATTTCTTAAATAGACCTCACATACATAAAAAGATCACCAGAGTGCTGGACATTATTTTATATTATTTTTCACCATTTTTGATTATATATAGGGGGTGTGTCACCAGTGGTTTTCTTCATCCTTGTTATATTTTGTGCCAGAGGATATATAGTGCAATATACTATTTTGTTTATACCATTTCATATATTGAATTAAACTGTTAACTAAAGCATCCTATGCTATTATATTTTATTAAAACATAATTATGTACCTTTTGGGGTAGAATCATTGAGGATTGGTTATACACTTCGCATAAGATTTTTAAATTACTTCTATTAAAAAATCTTAATCCTTCCTGCACTTATTAGCAGCGGAATACTACAGTGGAAATTCTTTTCTTTTTGAAACACAGAGCTGTCTGCTGACATCATGACCACAGTGCTCTCTGCTGACATCTCTGTCCATTTTAGGAACTGTCCAGAACAGCATATGTTTGCTATGGGAATTTCCTTTTACTCTGGACAGTTCCTAAAATGGACAGAGATGTCAGCAGAGAGCACTGTGCTCATGATGTCAGCAGACAGCTCTGTGTTTCAAACGGAAAATAATTTCCACTGTAGTATTCAGCAGTTAATAAGTACAGAAAGGATTAAGATTTTTTAATAGAAGTAATTTACAAATCTGTTTAACTGTCTGGCACAAGTTGATAAAAAAAATAAAAAATAAAAGTTTTTCACCGGAGTACCCCTTTAACCCCTTAACCCCTTAACGACGCAGGACGTATATTTACGTCCTGCGCCGGCTCCCGCGATATGAAGCGGGATCGCGCCGCGATCCCGCATCATATCGCGTGGGTCCCGGCGCTAATCAACGGCCGGGACCCGCGGCTAATACCACACATCGCGGCGATGTGCGGTATTAACCCTTTAGAAGCGGCGGTCAAAGCTGACCGCCGCTTCTAAAGTGAAACTGAAAGTATCCCGGCTGCTCAGTCGGGCTGTTCGGGACCGCCGCGGTGAAATCGCGGCGTCCCGAACAGCTGATCGGACACCGGGAGGGCTCTTACCGGCCTCCTCGGTGTCCGATCGACGAATGACTGCTCCGTGCCTGAGATCCAGGCAGGAGCAGTCAAGCGTCGATAATGCTGATCACAGGCGTGTTAATACACGCCTGTGATCAGGATGAGAGATCAGTGTGTGCAGTGTTATAGGTCCCTATGGGACCTATAACACTGCAAAAAAAAAGTGTTAATAAAGGTCATTTAACCCCTTCCCTAATAAAAGTTTGAATCACCCCCCTTTTCCCATAAGAAAAATAAAACAGTGTAAAAAAAATAAATAAATAAACATATGTGGTATCGCCGCGTGCGTAAATGTCCGAACTATAAAAATATATCTTTAATTAAGCTGTACGATCAATGGCGTACGCGCAAAAAAATTCCAAAGTCCAAAAAAGCGTATTTTGGTAACTTTTTATAACATTAAAAAATGAATAAAAAGTGATCAAAAAGTCAGATCAAAACAAAAATCATACCAATAAAAACTTCAGATCACGGCGCAAAAAATGAGTCCTCATACCGCCCCGTACGTGGAAAAATAAAAAAGTTATAGGGGTCAGAAGATGACATTTTTAAACGTATAAATTTTCCTGCATGTAGTTATGATTTTTTCCAGAAGTGCAAAATCAAAACTATATAGGGTATCATTTTAACCGTATGGACCTACAGAATAATGATAAGGTGTAATTTTTACCGAAATATGCACTGCGTAGAAACGGAAGCCCCCAAAAGTTACAAAATGGCGTTTTTTTTTTCGATTTTGTCGCACAATGATTTTTTTTCCGTTTCGCCGTGCATTTTTGGGTAAAATGACTAATGTCACTGCAAAGTAGAATTGGCGACGCAAAAAATAAGCCATAATATGGATTTTTAGGTGGAAAATTGAAAGGGTTATGATTTTTTAAAGGTAAGGAGGAAAAAACGAAAGTGCAAAAACGGAAAAACCCTGAGTCCTTAAGGGGTTAAGGACCATGGACGTACGCGTACATCTAAGCAACCTGGTGGGGACCGGAGCGGTGTAACTGCTGATATCGATCAGCAGTCACCCCGCGCAAATGCCCAGGGAGGTCATAGGACCCCCCCCATGTCAGCGATCAGCGCAAATCGCAAGTGAATTCACACTTGCGATTTGCGCAATTATGGGTTTTTACGGGTCTATGGTGACCCAGAATATAAGGGGGATCGCGGTTGTCTAAGACACCCACGATCCCCCTGAAGGGATAGGAGTGAGGTGGTAGGGGTGCCACCCCTCCTATCCTTTCTATTGGTGGTCTAGATGCGACCACCAATAGCAGATCGGGGGTGGGGGGGTTAACTTTTGTTTTCCCTGTTCTGCCCACCCTCAATAGGCGTGGCAGAACGGGGAACTGACAGAGGACTGGTGTCAGAGATCGACGGGTAGCGATGACTTGCAGCAGGCTCCCTGGATCCAACGGAAGCCAGTAACTTACCTAGCAACATCTGGAGGGCTACAGTCCGAGACCACTATACAGTGGTCTCTATACTGTAGCACTCCAGATGTTGCAAAACTACAACTCCCAGCATGCCCAGACAGCTGTTGGGGCATGCTGGGATTTGTAGTTTTGCAACAGCTGGAGGGCTACAGTTTGAGACCACTATATGGTAGTGTCTGAACTATAGCCCTCCAGATCTTGCAAAACTGCAACTCCTAGCATGCCTACACAACTGTTTGCTGTCTGGGCATGCTGGGATTTGTAGTTTTGCAGTATCTGGAGGGCCACAGTTTGCAGTGGTCTCTATACTGTAGATCTCCAGATGTTGCAAAACTGCAAATCCCAGCATGCTGTGAGTTGTATTTGCGATCCCTCCAGCTTTTGCATAACTACATCTCCCAGCATGCCCTTCGGTGATGAGTACATGCTGGGAGTTTAGTTTTGCAACAGCTGGAGGCACACTGGTTGAAAAATATTGAGATAGATAACAGAACCTAACTGAAGGTTTTCCAACCAGTCATCCTCCAGCTGTTGCAAAAGTACAACTCCCATTCTGCACGGTCTGTCAGTACATGCTGGGAGTTGTAGTTTTGAAACTGCTGGAGGTTAACCCCCCCCCATAATAGCACATAATAAAGGGTTAAACACTACATATACACCCCCTTAGACTGTCCCCCCCCCCCCCCCCCCCAATAAAAATTTAAAACGTCTTGTACGGCATTGTTTCCAAAACAGAGCCTCCAGCTGTTGCAAAACAACTCCTCCCAGCATTTCTGGACAGCCACTGGCTGTCCAGGCATGCTGGGAGTTTAGCAACAGCTGGATGCACCCTGTTAGGGGTATTCTATCCCAGTGATTCCCAATGTCCACCCCTATGCAATCCCTAATTTAGTCCTCAAATGCGCATGGCGCTCTCTCACTTTAGAGCCCTGTCGTATTTCAAGGAAACAGGTTAGAGCCACATATGGGGTATTTCCGTAATCGGGAGAAATTGCACTACAAATTTTGGGGGGCTTTTTCTCCTTTTACCCCTTATGAAAAGGAAAAGTTGGGGTCTACACCAGCCTGTTAGTGTAAAAAAAAATGTTTTTTACACTAACATGCTGGTGTTTCCCTTTACTTTTTTTTTTCACAAGAGGTAAAAGGAAAAAAAGACCCCCAAAATTTGTAAAGCAATTTCTCCTGAGTACGGAAATACCCCATATGTGGGCATAAAATGATCTGCGGACGCATAACAAGGCTCAGGAGTGGGAGTGCACTATGTACATTTGAGTCCTAAATTTTACAGCGGTTCTGACATAAACGCAAAAAAATGAATACCAACATGTGACCCCATTTTGGAAAGGGGTATAGTGAGCCTCAACACCCCACATGTGTTTGACAAATTTTTGTTAAAGTTGGATGGGAAAATACATTTTTTTTTATTTTCACAAGGGAAAATAGGAAAAAGGCCCCCCAAAATGTGTAACCCCATTTCTTCTGAGTAAGACCATACCCCATATGTGGATGTAAAGTGCTCTGCAGGCGAACTACAATGCTCAGAAGAGAAGGAGCACCATTGGGATTTTGAAGAGAAAATGTGTCCGGAATTGATGGCCACGTGTGTTTACAAAGCCCCCATAGTGCCAGAATAATGGACCCCCAACATGTGACCCCATTTTGGAAACTACACCCCTCACGTAATGTAATAAGGGGTACAGTGAGCATTTACTCCCCCCCCCACTGGTGTCTGACAGATTTTTGGAACAGTGGTCCGTGAAAATGAAAAATGTAATTTTTAATTGCTCAGCCCACTGTTCCAAAGATCTGTCAAATGCCAGTGGGGTGTAAATGCTCACTGCACCCCTTATTAAATTCTGTGAGGGGTATAGTTTCCAAAATGGGGTCACATGTGGGGGGTCCACTGTTCGGGCACCACGGGGGACTTTGTAAATGCACATGGGCCCTGACTACCATTCCAAACAAATTCACGCTACAAAAGCTCAATGGCGCTCCTCCTCTTCTGAGCATTGTAGTTCGTCCGCAGGGCACTTGACGTCCATACATGGGGTATTTACATACTCAGAAGAAATGGGGTTCCAAATTTTGGGGGCATTTTCTCCTATTAACCCTTGTAAAAATGTAAAATTTGGGGGGAAAACTGTATTTTAGTGCAGTTTCATTTACACATCCAACTTTAACAAAAAGTCGTGAAGTGTCTGTGAAGTGTTAAGGCTCACTGTACCCTTTGTTACTTTCCTTGAGGGGTGTAGTTTCCAAAATAGTATGCCATGTGGGTATTTTTGCTGTTCTGGCACCATAGGGGCTTCCTAAATGCGACATGCCCCCCAAAAACCATTTCAGCAAAATTGCTTTTCAAAAGCCAAATGTGACTCTTTCTCTTCTGAGCATTGTAGTTTGCCCACAGAGCATTTTACATCCTAACATGGGGTATTTCCATACTGGGAAGAGATGGGGTTACAAATTTTGGGGGGCATTTTCTCCCTTTACCCTTTATAAAAATGGTAAATTTGGGAAAAATAAACTGCACTTTAGTGAATTTTTTTTATTTATTTCCCCTTCGACTGTAATGAAAAGTTGTCAAACACCTGTGGGGTATTAAGGCTCACTGGACCCCTTGTTACTTGCCTTGAGGGGTGTAGTTTCTTAAAAGGTATGCCATGTGGTGGGGTTTCTGCTGTTCTGGCACCATTGGGGCTTCCTAAATGTGACATGCCCCCCAAAAACCATTTCAGAAAAACTCGCTCTCCAAAATCCCACTGTCGCTCCTTCCCTTCTGAGCCCTCTACTCCAGTACACTTGATATATACATATGAGGTATTTCCTTACTTGAGAGAAATTGGGTTACAAATTTTGAGGATTTTTCTCCTTTTACCACTTGTAAAAATTTAAAAACTGAGTCTACAAGAATATGCGAAAAAATGAAGATTTAGAATTTTCTCCTTCACTTTGCTGCTATTCCTGTAAAACACCTAAAGGGTTAACACACTTACCGAATGTCATTTTGAATACTTTGAGGGGTGCAGTTTTTATAAAGGGGTCATTTGTGGGGTATTTCTAATAAGAAAGCCCTTCAAATCCACTTCAAACCTGAACTGGTCCATGAAAAATTCTGATTTTGAAAATTTTGAGAAAAGTTTGAAAATTGCTGCTGAACTTTGAAGCCCTCTGATGTCTTCCAAAAGTAAAAACATGTCAACTTTATGATGCAAACATAAAATAGACATATTGCATTTGTGAATCAATATATAATTTGGAATGTCTGTTTTCCTTACAAGCAGAGAGCTTTAAAGTTAGAAAAATGCAACATTTTCAATTTTTTCATAAAATTTTGGAATTTTTCACCAACAAATGATGCAAGTATCGACAAAATTTTACCACTAACATAAAGTAGAATATCTAACGAAAAAACAATCTCTGAATCAGAATGAAAGGTAAAAGCATCCCAGAGTTATTAATGCTTAAAGTAAAGTGCAAAAAACGCTCTGGTCCTACAGTGAAAAATGGCCTGGTCCTTAAGGGTTTAAGGCTCCCAGTGCCAGAGGCAGCAAAACTATCACACCAAAATGAGACAGTTGGTGTGAGGGTTAATAATTGCCAGTTACTATAAACCACCATTGATGGTCACAAATTCCCTAAATTTACCAACCAATATAAAAATGTGAATTAACTTATCTTTTTTAGTGAAATTGGAATACACTAGATTAAAATACTGTGTGCTTTCTCTCCCTATGGATTAAGGCTGTAGAATTATGAGTGTCCAATTTTATTTCCAGAAGAAAGGCAAAGCAATGGGCATGATGTGTGCACCAATTTATGCAAATCTATTTTTGGGTTGGTGGGAAGACCCATTTGTTTTTTCTGAGCACTTTTCTTCTTTCTCATTTTATTTTGGCGTTGTTATATCAACAACATTTTACTTTTCTGGGATGACACTATGACTTCTTTTCAAACTTTTGTAAAAGCATTAAACACTAATGATATAGGGTTGCGTTTTACTTCAGAAATACATTCTCACACACTTCATTTTTAAGACCTTAAGATCACTTTAGATTCTGGAGGCAGTGTCCAAACTGAAATATATTGAAAATCCACCTCGACAAATAGTTTTTGGAGTGGTCTAGCTACCATCCTATTCCTCATAAAAGAGGAATCCCTGTGGGACAATATCTAAGAGCCCCACATCGGTAAAACGATCCAGCAATTGAGTAGGAGAATTTCTAAACATTTAAGTACTATTAATACTAGGGCAAAAACCCCTTTAGCGAAACATATGTGAGAGATCTTTCCAAGATCAAATTCTGGGGCTCCATTCGACCAAAACTTGGCCCAAGAAGAGGGGGTTCGGACAAACTCCTTTTACAGACTGAAGCCAAATGGATATATAGGTTACAGACCTTAAATGGGCACTGTCATGAAATAAAAAAAGTGATATGTTGTAGTACTTTGCAGTGACAACTTCTGCAGGAAGGCTATTCCATGCATCCACTACTCCCTCGGTAAAGTAATAATTCCTGATATTACTTTTAAACCTTTGCCCCTCTAATTTAAAACCCTGTCCTAAATATGCTCTCCTCGTTTACCGTGTTTATTCCCTTTATGTATTTAAAAGTTTCTATCATATCTCCTCTGACTTTTCTTTCTTCCAAGCTATATATGTTAAGGTCCTTTAACCTTTCCTGGTTAGTTTTATCCTGCAATCCATGTACTAGTTTAGTAGCTCTTCTAGGAACTCTCTCTAGAGTATCTATATTGTTCTGGAGATATGGTCTCCAGTACTGTGCACAATACTCCAAGCGAGGTCTCACCAGTGTTCTGTACAGCGGCATGAGCACTTCTCTCTTTCTACTGCTTATACCTCTCCCTATACAGGAGAGGTATACAGGAGCTTAGTGCCCTGGGGCTTGTGCTCCGCGTTATTTGTGAATAATGAATAAACTCCTGAGTAAGAAGACAAAGACCGGCACTGACATCTCTGATCTTAACCCCTTAAGGACTCAGGGTTTTTCCGTTTTTGCACTTTCGTTTTTTCCTCCTTACCTTTTAAAAATCATAACCCTTTCAATTTTCCACCTAAAAATCCATATTATGGCTTATTTTTTGCGTCACCAATTCTACTTTGCAGTGACATTAGTCATTTTACCCAAAAATGCACGGCGAAACGGAAAAAAAAATCATTGTGCG
Organism: Hyla sarda; assembly: GCF_029499605.1. NCBI lineage: Eukaryota > Metazoa > Chordata > Amphibia > Anura > Hylidae > Hyla > Hyla sarda. The sequence goes on along the minus strand of NC_079193.1, from coordinate 116,460,471 downwards.
ACAAAATCGAAAAAAAAAACGCCATTTTGTAACTTTTGGGGGCTTTCGTTTCTACGCAGTGCATATTTCGGTAAAAATTACACCTTATCATTATTCTGTAGGTCCATACGGTTAAAATGATACCCTACTTATATAGGTTTGATTTTGTCGCACTTCTGGAAAAAATCATAACTACATGCAGGAAAATTTATACGTTTAAAAATGTCATCTTCTGACCCCTATAACTTTTTTATTTTTCCACGTATGGGGTGGTATGAGGACTCATTTTTTGCGCCGTGATCTGAAGTTTTTATCGGTATGATTTTTGTTTTGATCGGACTTTTTGATCACTTTTTATTCATTTTTTAATGATATAAAAAGTGACCAAAATACGCTTTTTTGGACTTTGGAATTTTTTTGCGCGTACGCCATTGACCGTACGGCTTAATTAATGATATATTTTTATAGTTCGGACATTTACGCACGCGGCGATACCACATATGTTTATTTTTTATTTTTTTTACACTGTTTTATATTTTTTTATGGGAAAAGGGGGGTGATTCAAACTTTTATTAGGGAAGGGGTTAAATGACCTTTATTAACACTTTTTTTTTTACATTTTTTTTGCAGTGTTATAGGTCCCATAGGGACCTATAACACTGCACACACTGATCTCTAATGCTGATCACTGGCGTGTATTAACACGCCTGTGATCAGCATTATCGGCGCTTGACTGCTCCTGCCTGGATCTCAGGCACGGAGCAGTCATTCGTCGATCGGACACCGGGGAGGCAGGTAAGAGCCCTCCCGGTGTCCGATCAGCTGTTCGGGACGCCGCGATTTCACCGCGGCGGTCCCGAACAGCCCGACTGAGCAGCCGGGTCACTTTCACTTTCACTTTAGAAGCGGCGGTCAGCTTTGACCGCCGCTTCTAAAGGGTTAATACCGCACATCGCCGCGACCGGCGATGTGTGGTATTAGCCGCGGGTCCCGGCCGTTGATTAGCGCCGGGACCCACGCGATATGATGCGGGATCGCGGCGCGATCCCGCTTCATATTGCGGGAGCCGGCGCAGGACGTAAATATACGTCCTGCGTCGTTAAGGGGTTAAGCAGTCACTAGCAGGCTCTGGCTGTCCACCAACAGGACAGCGCCACAAAGAACCAAGTTACTGGCTATATCCTGACAGGGTGCTCATCCTCCGGAGCACAACATGCACAGTCCACAATACAAAAAGTGAGGAGGCACTCACGGTTTCAGGGTGCAGCGGGTTTCTTTATTTTCGGTGCAAGACTGGAGCAGCACAGCATCCACAGGACGCCATTGCAAGTACACAGGTGCAGTGACAATTGTTTCACGCCCCTTCTGGGCGTTTCATCAGTCTGATAATCTGCAGATGCTGTGCTGCTCCAGTCTTGCACAGAAAATAAAGAAACCCGCTGCACCCTGAAACCATGAGTGCCTCCTCGCTTCTTCTTTTTGTATAATGAATAAACTCCCGGAAACATGCCATCCGAAGCCCCCCAGTATCTGTCCTCCTGTGTTGTCCTTTAAAAAAAATAAACATTTGTGAGGTATGGTCTATGACAGTGGAAAGGGATGAGGGAGAGGAACCTCACTGAGAAACTACACACATTCAGGCAGCCATGCATATGTGTTAGGCCAACTTATAGGCTTGATGTTTAAATTTAGGGGGTTTAACCCCCCAAGAGCATGATTGTAGAAAAATAAGAAAAATTTTATTTAGGACTGTTTACTAATCTTATCTTTCCCCCAAATTATATTACCTTGGGGCATGTGGATAAACACAGTAGGGTTATTCAGTAAGTTGAACTTGACAGATTCTTGTCTTTTTTTTCAACCTTATGAACAATGTAATTTTATATGCAAGAGGGTGCTATGGCTTGGCATCCTCTAAAACAGTGAAGAGGACCTAGGGAAGCATGTGGACATTGTAAATTCTGTGGAGTTTTTTTTAGGGATGTTATTGCTTGATTGGTTTAACTACCTTTTGGTGATCTTTGCACAAGAATGATGCAGCCTAAATAAAGTTATGTCCTGCTTCCACTTTATTATGCAGGACTGTTTTATTCAGGGTGATTATAAACCCCTAGAGGATGCAAGACACACGTGTACATCTTGGCTACTTGGTGCACCAGGATGTACAGGTATGTCGTTAGTCCTGTCTAAACTATGAAGCGAGAGCAGAAGCTCTTTTAAAAAGAATAAAATAAACATATTTGGTATTGCTAGTGCAGAAATCTCCAATCTATAAAAATATAATGCTAATAATCCTGTACGGTGGACGGTGTAAAAAAAAAAAGTCAAAAGTTGCTGACTTTTGTTCACATCACATCCATGAAATAAGGAATTTTAAAATATAATTTTTTTTTTTAAATGTACAAGATGTCTCCTTTCAGAAAATGTTTTATTTTTTTTATTTTTGTAATTATTTTGGTAATTTATACCTATAGGGTTCCAACACCTGACTTACATTATGTAGTAGGGGGTTCTGCAGCTCAGCTTTCATTGAATTGAACATGTGAGGTTTCAGATGTTGGGACCCCATTGATCTGATATTGATGAGCATAGGTCATCAATAAACTTAGCCCTGAGCCAGGGGGCTAAATTTAGCCAGGAACACACTGTTAACCCACTTTCGTTTTTCATCCTCAACTCTTTCAATTTGCCACCTACAGACAATGACTGATTGTTTTTTGCACCACAAATTGTAATTTGTAATGAATTACATCAATAATTTCATAACAAAATCTATGGCAGAACCCAAAAAAAATTTTTGTGGGGCGAAATAAAAAAAAACCATTTTGTGCCTTTTGGGGGCTTCAGTTTCTATGCAGTGCACTTTTCAGTAAAAATTACACCTTGTCTTTAAGTGAACAAAAATGCAAAAATTTTAGCTTAACTTTGATTTGTTTTTTTACCTGTACGCCATCAACTGTGCAAATTAATTTAACATTTTATTTTAATAGTCCCAACATTTATGCACCTGCCAGTACCACATACGTTAGTTTATTATTGTTTACATTATTTTATTTACAGAATGGGAAAAGGGAGTGATTCAAACTTTTATTAGGGAAGAAGTTAATTCACTTTTATGAATTTTTTTTTCCCACTTTTTAATGTTTTTTAGTCCTCATGGGGGCGATAACATACAATCTTATAAATGGATACATTCTTAAATGCTGAGCTATGGCTCATTATTGGTGCTCTGCTGTTCTAGCCTACTGACGCTTCCTGGAGCTTCAGAGCACTGATCGGATGGAGAGGAGGCAGGTATGGGCCCTCCCCGAGTCTCGATCAGCTCCCTGAGTTAACTGCCAATGTTAGATCCCACATTTAGACGCCGTGATCAACTTTTATTGTGCCGTCTACATTGACTGTGGATCCTGGCTGCTGAGAGCAACCGTGATCCACCGGGTATGAAGCACACTCAGCTTGCGAGCATGCTTCAAACTGCGGGGCGGGACCAGGGCGTACATGTATGCCCTTGGTCCTTAAGAGGTAATTGGGGACATAAGCAATCTTGCTGAACGCAGCGATTAACCGTATAGAGGCCAAGATCAATAGTGATCACATGATCAAAAGAATTATAGGGGATTTTTGACATTAATTGGGCAACCCACAGCGTGATCGCAGAGGTCAGAGGAGTCAAGATGAAGGCAGGAACTCCTCACCTGCTGCTGTAATTCTGCTGCGATCTGGTTGAACAGTTTGACATACGACAAATATTACTGATTAGTGCTATGCCAATGCACAACACTGAACAGTTATAGCAATCAAGATTGCTATTTATAGTCCCCTGTGGGGACATAAAAAATAAGTGAAAGTTTCTATAAAATGTGAATACTCCCTTCCCCCAATAAAAAAAAGAAATAAAAAAAATTAAAACAAAATTGTATCGTCACATGCAGTAATGTTTGAACTATAAAATACAATGTTATTGATCCCATACAGTGAACGTCATAAATGTAAACAAAATTCCACAATTGCTGATTTTTAGTCACATCTCCAAAAAATTGAATAAAAAGTGGTCAAAAAGTTATATACACACACACACACACACACACACACACACACACACACACACACACACGGTGGGCCATTTATATGGATACACCTGAATAAAATGGGAATGGTTGGTGTTATTAACTTCCTGTTTGTGGCACATTAGTATATGTGAGGGGGGAAACTTTTCAACATGGGTGGGGACCATGGCGGCCATTTTGAAGTTGGCCATTTTGAATCCAACTTTTGTTTTTTCAATAGGAAGAGGGTCATGTGACACTCATATTGGGAATTTCACAAGAAAAACAATGATGTACTTGTTTTTAGCATAACTTTATTCTTTCATGAGTTATTTACAAGTTTATGATCACTTATAAAATGTGTTCAATGTGCTGCCCATTGTGTTGGATTGTCAATGCAACCCTCTTCTCCCGCTCTTCACACACTGTTAGCAACACCGTAGGAGAAATGCTTGCACAGGCTTCCAGTATCCTTAGTTTCAGGTGCTGCAGAATGCTTCACAGCTTAGACAATTGCCTTCAGATGACCGCAAAGATAAAAGTCTAAGGGGGTCAGATCGGGATACCTTTGGGGCCATTCAACTCGCCCACGATGACCAATCCACTTTCCAGGAAACTGTTAATCTAGGAATGCTCGGACTTGACACCCATAATGTGGTGGTGCACCATCTTGCTGGAAAAACGTGCCAGCTTCATTGTATAAAGAGGGAAACACATGATCATGTAGGCCACTGGATATCTGAAATTTCTACATGATGATGTGTTTCCCTCTTTATGCACTGAAGCTGGCACGTTCCCTGAGTTTTTCCAGCAAGATGATGCACCACCACATTATGGGTGTCAGGTCCGAGCATTCCTAGATGAACAGTTTCCTGGAAAGTGGATTGGTCGTCGTGGGCCAGTTGAATGGCCCCCAAGGTCTCCCAATCTGACCCTCTTAGACTTTTATCTTTGGGGTCATCTGAAGGCAATTGTCTATGCTGTGAAGATACGAGATGTGCAGCACCTGAAACTACGGATACTGGGAGCCTGTGCTAGCATTTCTCCTGCGGTCTTGCTATCAGTGTTTGAATAATGGGAGAAGAGGGTTGCATTGACAATCCAACACAATGGGCAGCACATTGAACACATTTTATAAGTGGTCAGAAACTTGTAAATAACTCATGAAAGAATAAAGTAATGCTAAAAACAAGCACATCATTGTTTTTCTTGTGAAATTCCCAATATGATTGAAGTGTCAGATGACCCTCTCCCTATTGAAAAAACAAAAGTTGGATTCAAAATGGCCGACTTCAAAATGGCCACCATGGTCACCACCTATCTTGAAAACCCCGCCTCACATATACTAATGTGGCACATACAGGAAGTTAATGTCACCAACCATTCCCATTTTATTAAGGTGTATCCATATAAATGGCCCACCCTGTACATATATATAACTGGTACTGATAAAAACTATGGATCACTGTGCAAAAAATTAGCCCTCATACAGCCGCATATAAGGAAAAATTAAAAAAGTATAGAAATCAGAATTGGCAACATACTTCCTTTGTTCAAAAAGTTTGACTTTTTTTTTCATAAAGCAGTGGAATAATAGAAAAACATGTAACCAGGGGTTTCCTATTGGCTTGCAAAATAGAGAACATGTCAGTTGTACCATTAAAGTACACTTATTGAAATCAAAACACCCCAGAATTTGCATTTTCTTTTCAATTTCCTGCCACAAATATTTTTTTTGGGTTGTGATATACGTTTAATGGTAAAATGAAAGGGGGCATTACAAAGTACAATTGGTTGCAGAAATTGGTTGATCAAAACGTGTCCCCCACACGGAGGTGGCCTCATTTCGAATGGGACCCTAACATGTTAAATCAGTTCACCTTCTGCTGGGCATATGGCCTCTGACTGGGTGACATGCAGGATCCACTATCAAATTGAAATTAAAAACCTCCTATGAAGTGGCCCCATTTTGGATGGGACCCTGACATACTTAATTCACTCACCTTCTGCTGGGCATATGATCTCTGACTGGGTGACATGCAGGATCCACTGCCAATTTAAACCCTCCTGATAACAGGGAGGGGTTCACGGCTAGAGAGGGTGCCACTCCCCTTTTCTTGTAAAGCAAAAACATAAAAAAATAAAATAAAATAGCCAGCACATCTACCGAACAGTGCATGCTGCTGTGGCAAATACACAGTATATAAAAAAGAAAGGAAGGTTGCAGCAGCACTCTTAGTCAAAAAATTGTCTCTTAGCGCACTTTTTGGATGTGGGACAGATTTTGATCAAAAAGTGCGCTAAGAGCCTCCATTTTTTTGACAGAGTGCTGCTGCAACCTTTCTTTCTTTTTTAATTACTGCTTCCTGTTACATGAAATGTTTGAAAATTCAATGAAAACTCAATGAACATAATCTTCCTGCCCCAAATTACCTCTTCATTTTTTTAGGCAGTCTGGGACTTATAGTCCTCACGTATGAGTATATAAGTACTCATATGGGAGCACTCTAAGTCCCAGACTTCCTTAAAAAAAAGAGATAACTTGGGGTCGCAAGATTATGTTCATTGAGTTTTATTTTATGTATATTTTATTATATAAAATATATATATATATATATATTATTAACTCTCATTATGTCACACGGGCCCTGTGATCAGGCCAAGATGGCTGCTGTTATCGAACTGTAGCTATCTTGGCATTTCGCCTATGGGAGAACTAAAATCTCCCCTGTAATGGCAAATTCCATGATTGGCAAGTCAATTCGGCACTTTTGGGCCAATTCGCCCAAGATAAGGGTGATTGGTGCTGTGTGATACAGCACCAAGCACCTCAGAGCATTAGGAGGAGTTGACAGTATTGCCACGTCACGATCGCCATTGTTGATTGGTCAAGTTGCATTGGATGGAATGTTGTACAATGCTTTTGTGGTTTTTCAATGCTTTGGTGGCATTGTACAACAGTTTTTCAAAGCCCTGGCAACACAGGGACATCGCTTTAGTCAAGACTCCAAAATATTAACCTTTTAAGGACGCCGGGCGTATGCATATGCCCTGCATCCCGAGTCCTTAAGGACGTGGGGTGTATACATACGCTCGTTGGAGTTCCGGTCCCCGCCGCTAGCTGGTTGTGGACCGGACCGGGATGCCTGCTGAAATCATTCAGCAGGCATCCTGGCACATCGCCGAGGGGGGTCCGGCGATCGCAGAAAATCGCATGTCAATTCAGACATGCAATTTTCTGCTATTCCGGGCTGATCGGGTCTCTGAACCGATCACCTGGAAAATAGGGATCGTCGGAGCTGTCAGTGACAGCCCTGATCATCCTGAGGGATAGGAGCGAGGTCGCAGTGCTGCGATCACCTCCTATCTCCTGCCATTGGTCAGAACTGATTCTGACCAATGGCAGGGCAGGACAGTGGGTTGCCATCGTTCCGTTCTGCCCACCCCTGGATGTCGAGGGGATCGTGGGGAGAGGATGCCTGGGGACCCCCGATTGTCGCTGGAGACTGCTGGATCCTGGCTCAGGTAGGGAAACTACGGTGGGGGGGATGAAAGTAAAGTGATCTTTACTGTGGCAACCACTAGGAAGACCAAACTGCAACTCCCAGCATGCCCAGACAGCCAAAGGCTGTCTGGGCATGCTGGGAGTTGTAGTTTTGCAACATCTGGAGGGTCACAGTTTGGAGACCACTGTTACAGTGGTGCCCAAACGGTAGCCCTCCAGATGTTGCCAAACTACAACTCTCAGCATGCCTAGACTGCCCAGGCATGCTGGGAGCTGTAGTTCTGTAACATCTGTCCCTTCAGATTTTGCAATTTTCATGAAATTTTTGAAAATTGCTGCTCTACTTTGAAGCCCTCTAATTTTTTTCAAAAAACAAAAATATGTCCATTTTATGATGCCAACATAAAGTGGTCATATTGTATTTGTGAATAAAAATAAAATTTATTTGGAATATCCATTTTCCTTACAAGTAGAGAGCTTCAAATTTAGAAAAATGCAAAATTTTCTAAATTTTCATGACATTTTGGGATTTTTCACCAAAAAAGGATGCAAGTAACGCCGAAAATTTACCACCAAAATAAAGTAGAATATGTCACAAAAAAAAACAGTCTCAGAATCAGAATATTCGGTAAAAGCGTTTTTGAGTTATTAATTCGTAAAGCGACGGTGGTCAGAATTGCGAAAAAGGGCTCAGTCCTTAAGGGGTTAATCCAGGGATTTATTTTGATTGCCATATTTGGAGTTCATTAAGGAATTTTTCCCCCTGCTATGGGGAAACTGGCATCCGCCTTATAAGAATTTTATACTGTATTTTGGATCAACAAAGTAGTTAAATAGGGGTAGAATTGTCTGCAGTGTTTTAGTTTGCCATACGTAAGTAAAGCTTTGCCCATTTTCGGTATACTAGATCCTAGGCACTTGCCACCTATTAAATCAAGTTGCTGCAGTTGCATTGGTCACAGAAATATACACGATTTACAGAGGTGGTGTATATTTCCGTTACTTTGCGCGTCGCAAGTCGGACCTAAAGTTGCATGTCGGAAGAGTTTGTGTAACAAATTTTTGGGGGCTTGGTCTCCTTTTACCTCTTCTACAATTATCAACTTTGGAGCTACACCTGCATGTTGGTATAAAAAAACTAAAAAAAAAAAAAAAAATTACATTTTTATATACTAACATGGTGGTAAATGTTGAACAAGCTAAGCCTGGCGAACCTGGATTCGACCTGAACTATGGGTTTTGCTTGGTTCGCACAAACCGCTAAAAGTGCAAAAACATGTTAAAAGCATGGTGTTATGGCACCCAGAGAAAGAGGGAGAAGCAGGGGGCAGTGGCATATGACATCAGGGTGACCAACACATCACCTACAACCTGTTCCAAATTATTATGCAAATTATATTTTCTCATTTACCTAAATAATTGATGTAAAGAACAGCCAGCATCATTCTCATGTTATCAACTATTAAGAGTATAATTCAAATTTTATTGAGCAAACCACCTAGTGATAACAGTATTTTTTTAAACATAAAAAAACTTAAAATGCACTATCCCAAATTATTACGCACAGTTTCAAAACACTTGATAGGTTGTAAAGAACTGAAAATTGTCATTTGTTGTGTATGCATCATATTCACTGAAATCAAAAGCTATTTCAAGCAAACTTTGAATGACATTTTAACTTTTTAAACATTTTAACAGGTCATGTTATATTTTAACATCATATGACCCCTTATTTGATACCAGCTGCACAAGCCATGCATCCATTGAACTTGTGAGTTTCTGGACATTTTCTGCATGAATTTATTTGCAAGATGTCTGAATAGCCTCCCAGAGCTGCTGTTTGGATTTAAACTGACTCCCAACCTCATAGATCTTCTTCTTGAGGATGCTCCAAAGCTTCTCAATAGGATTGAGGTCAGGGGAGGATGGATGCCACACCATGAGTTTCTCTCCTTTTATGCCCATAGCAGCCATTGATGCAGAAGTATTCTTTGCAGAATGAGATGCATTGTCATGCATGAAGATGATTTTATTACAGAAAGCATAGTTCTTCCTTCTGTACCAGGGAAGAATGTGGTCAGTCACATACTTTGCAGAGGTAATCTTTACACCTTCGGGGACCCTTGCAGAGGTAATTTTTACACATTAAGGCCCAAAACATGACTCCACTGCCGCCTTGCTGACGTTGCAGCCTTGTTGGAACAGGGTGGCCGTCCACCAACCATTCACTACTCCATCCATCTGGACCATCCAGGGTTGCACGGCACTCTTCAGTGAACAGGACTGTTTGAAAATTAGTCTTCATGTATTTTTCTGCCCAAGCCAGCCTTTTCTGCTTGTGAGAATTGGTTAGTGGTGGCCGAATAGAAGGTCCATGCACAGTTGCTAGACTCTAGAGGACTCTACACCTTGATGTCTGTGGGACTCCAGAGGCACCAGCAGCTTCAAATATCCCGTTTGCTGCAATGTAATGGTATTTTAGCAGCTGCTCTTGTGCCTTAATCTGCACAAACCAGTCTGTGCTCTTAATCAGCCACAAATTTCATAATAGTGCAATGATCACGCTTAAGTTTTCATGAAATATCTAATGTTTCCATACCTTGTTCAAGGCATTGAATTATTTCACTCTTTCTGGCAGCAGATAGATCCTTTTTCTTCCCCATATTGCTTGAAAATGGTGCTCCGCTTAATAATATGGACACCCACCTTTAGTAGTTTTTCCTTAAATTGGGCTCACCTGGCAATCTAGTTATCATAGGTGTCCATGATTATTTTCAGTGATCAAAAGAGCCCTGAGACACAATGCCATCCATGAGTTAAACTGAAAAACAAAATATTTAATCTGTGACGCTTGAATAGAATTTGCATACTAATTTGGAATAGTGTGTAATAATCTGGGTTATCATATGATTTGCTGGTTTAACTGTCAATCAGCTCAAATGCCAATAGGAGTGAGCAAGGGGGAGCAGATTTTTACACTATATCCGTAAAAAGCTGTTTGGAACGTTTATTGTGAGCAGAACACAGAGCAGGTCGCAGTATACAGATAAACGGAGAGTAAAATAAAAGAATTAGAGAAACAGAGCTAGTAGGATAGACACTGGCCCTCATTTGCTATTGCAAACCCAACATGTTTTGTTGGGTTGTGCGCCAGTTTGTCGAATTGCGCTAGAAATTCTGTCTGCGCCAGATTATGCGCCAGAATTGAAAAAACCCCGACTAACTCTCCATTTCGCTAAGAAACCGAAAAAGGGGTGTGGCTGCCGGGAAAACGGGGCATGGTCTCTGAAAAGGGACGTGTTCCCGACATTTTCACAAAAACCCAACATATTTACTAAGGTTTTCACATAAAATGTGCTGGATTTGAACTGAAGAAAACCCTACAGATCAGAGCATGTGTAGGGAAACCTTAGTAAATAATGTGTAAAATTTATTTTGGGGAATTAAAACCCACAAAGAAACCTATACTCCACTTAGTAAATGAGGGACACTATGCGTAATCCTTAAACCACAATCCTGATTTCTCAGCAAGAACCCTCATCCTAACCCGCAGTGCACAAATTCTATAGGAGCTCTACAAGGACCCGGAGCAAAGAATTGATCCTTCCCAGCCTCTCCAATATTACGTTAATTTTCCTGCGTTTTTAGACAATCTTTCCTAGTTGTGTGATAGCAGAAAATGTATAAGCTCCTTCAAGTCACACGCATTTGCCCTGTTAATACAGCAATTGTGTATACGATTAGTTTACTGAAACACATATTTTATCTTCTAGTTGTGTCATAGCGGAAAAGCAATAAATGCCTTCAAGACACACGCATTTGCGCTGTTGATAGTTTTCCTGCATACTAGTGGTTTACTGAAACTCAGATTATATCTTGCTAGTTGTGTGATAGCAGCAAAGTCAAACCCACCTGCAAATGTCACACATCTGCTCTGTGATTGAGAATATTATTAGTTTCATTTAAAAAATGTTTAACAATACCCAAAAAATGTTTGGCCAAGGAATTGCTGGTCCTAGGTGCTCTTTTTCCTGATCTTTCTTTGCTCCCACCCCCCTACTGCTATGCAGATGGATAGCACGAGCCATGAGGAGCAATTGTGTCACGGTCAGCCTTTGTATTTTTATGCTGTGGATGGGGATCCAGTGGCAGCGCATAGCACTTGTGGGACTGGGGTTGGTAGGCATGATGGGCATACTGTAAGGCATCATGGTGGATGTGCTGAGGGGAAACAAGGAGGCCACGATCACACATCAGAAGTTCTTACAGCGAGGAGTGGTGGGGATGATAGAGAGGCGTTCAAAGATTAGGATGTCAGCAGTCCTGTTCGTCCGAGCAGCTTAGTAGCAAGTGACGCTGGTGCTGTATCTGCAGGCTTGAAAGAAAAATGTACTAGAACAGGTGTACAGTCCGGTAAGGATGTACCTAGCTCTTTACAGTATCCTGCCATGCGGAAATGCTTAACTTTGTTTTCAAATGTAGGAAACCTGGCACAGTGCCTTGTCTGCAAAGATAAAGTAAGGCACAGACAAGGTCCTGATTTAGAAATTAGGCCTCTACATCAGCATAGGGCGAAGCATCGCAAAGCCGTGTTACAAGTATACCTATTCCACAAATGCCTGCTGTCTGATGACTACAGCTAACACTACCTCCCAACTGTATGCTGTCCGCTGGCTAGTGGCTACAGTTGCCAGGAGTCCCCGCTGTGCACAATCATTTGGTGTTACGGTGGGCCACTCCACACGGTTGGCACTGTGCAGAACAATCAGTGCTGTGCAAAATTTTACTCCTTCCAGCCAGGCCGACGCCACCTGGCTGTCAAAATTTTTGTCAAATTAATTTTTGAACTTCCTGCTATCTGCAGGCTACAACTCTTACAGTCCACCTCTTTCTGCAGTATCCTATCTAATTCCAGTGCCACTGGTTCGCCATCAACTATATTTTTCTACCCCCTGATGTCCACTGGCTTCCACCAATCCCTCTAGTCCACAATCACCCTTGCTGCTGTCAGTTTTAACCAGGCCTACACATACACAAACCATGATCCTCAAAACAAGGTATTATTCTATGGACTAATTTTGATTAAAAAGCTATTGCTGCTCCCAAAAAGTAAAAAATATATGGGACCCTTGACAAAGTCCATGCCATCTTTTTCATTTTGAAACTTGCCTTCCTTCGCCGACAGAGAGAGAACAGTCTACCACGTTGCCTAATATGCTACATTCCAACATGTTGAGACTCAACATTAGATATGTTGGACCGACTGTACCACCAGCGTAACACGGTAACAGATTTCCTAATGCAGCAGACTGACCATTTTTCCAGTCAGTATGACTTTTAGCTCAGGGATTAGCTGCTAATCAGGGACACCTGTCGCATGTTCAGGCCTTTCCAGGAAGCTACCAGATTTGTCAGCAAGTACAACTGTGGAAATAGTGGTGTAATGCTGCTGATATTCCTTTTCGAGCAAACAATAAATGTGATGGAGGAGAGTTCCCATCTGGCTGCCAGCAGTATGAATATTCTCCTTGAGGAGGAGGACTTGGATGAGAAGGTAGAGAAAGTAGGACCTAAAAAGGAGTAGGAGGATTTGGCAATGGACTCTGTGGAAGGGATTGGGGGACAAGGACCCTTTGCAAAGTGACACTGATGATGATGAGGACCATGACCAACCGTGGCAGTATGGGATGAAAGCTGAAAAAGCTGGGCCCTCAGTAAAGTTGGCGAGGATGACTGACTGGATGCTTTCTTGCGTGCACAGTGACCTTATGTCGTTATGCGAGCTTAAAGTAAAATGACTACTGGATAGCAACACTCTTTGACCCTCAGTATATAGCCAATATGAGGGAATTGTTCTCGCTTTCTGTGAAGAATGCTAAATTGGAGTTCTATTAGGAGAAGCGAAGTAGCTGAGTGAACACTCCATTCCCTTTGCCAGCACTAGCACTGCAAGAGGAAGGAGCTATAGCCAGCAGCATCTTCACACTGGAGCACATGATGACGAACTTCCTGCATCCGATATTTCCCCCCTGACATCAATCATCATTACAGGGAATATGAACCACCACCAGAACATCCAGGTTGAGGCCTACATCCGCTTTGCCCTTTTGACAGACACCATGAACCCGGACACCATAGACTTCTGGGTCACTAGATTAGACCTTTGACCAGAACTTGCCCAGTTTTCCCTGGCTTGTCCACCCTCTAGTGTACACCCTGAAGCGAACAAGATTGCCAGCCAGCATTGTGACAAAAACTGCCAGATGCCACTGGTTAGACAGTACTACCACCACCCATGCTATACGCTGACTAATGCCAGTTTGCCACCTCCTGCTGTAAACTGGCTAATGCCAGTCCGCAACTTCCTGTTGTACACTGGCTAATGCCTGTCTGCCAGTTCTGTTGCTACTGCTAGAAAGGGATAATTTCTTTTGAACGCCAGGAAAAAATCATGCCATCTTCTTGGCTTGGCTATTGCTACTCCCAAAAAGGTATAATTTTCAGAACGCCTGGAAAAATCTGTTCCTCCTTAGCTTAGCAGCCTAAAAATCATTTGCTACTCCCAAAAAGGCATAGTTTTTGGAACTATCCATTTTTGGAACTGTCCAGAGCAGAAAATCCCCATAGCAAACATATGCTGCTCTGATCTGCCTATGCCTTGTTTATGTACCATTGTATGTTGTTTGGATTCTCTCGGTCCTTGGACCGATGTTTATTGTATTTTGGAAGCTGTATTTTCCTGTATCTGTCTATTTGTTTTAATAAAAGCTTCATGGTTTGACTATTAAACATATGCTGCTCTGGACAGTTCCTAAAATGGACAGCATAGGTCAGCAGAGAGCACTGTGCTCGTGACACCAGAGAAATCCAATAAAGAAAAGCATTTCCTCTGTAGTATGTAGCCCATAAAATGTATTGGAAGGATTAATATTTTTTTACAATCTGTTTAACTTTCTGGCACCAGTTGATAAAAAAAATAAGTTTTCCACGGATGTACCATTAAATGGGTTAACCCCTTCCCGCTATCTGACGTATGCATACGTCCCAGAACCCGACGTATACATACATCATAACGATCTCCAGCACTGCTGGGGGCAGCGCAGGAGATCGGCGACTGGACCCGGCTGTCAATCACAGCCGGAGCCAAGATCGCACCGGTCCCGGCAGCATTAACCCCGTAGATGCCGTGATCAATCCTGACCACGGCATCTATGGTGTTGACAGGGGGAGTGCTCTCCCCCTGTTCACCAACAGCGCCGCCGCAATACGATCGCGGATCGCCGTTGGTTGCTATGGCAGTAGGAGGTCAGATCATGACCTCCTGTCTGCCTGCTACGGAAGCCTGTGAGATGCAGCCACAGGTTTGATCACACAGGCTGTGTTTTGTGCACCTGATCGGGTCATACTGTGCTGCAGTACAAATGTATTGCAGCATAGTATAACCAGTAAAAAGTGTAAAAAAAAAAAGTTCTTCAATGAAAGTATGAAGTGTAAAAAAAAAAAAGGGTCATTTCCAAATAAAAGCCCTATATTATCGCCAAAAAACATCAAAAACACAAATCATATACATGATTGGTATTGCCACATCCGTAATGAGGTGTACTATGAAACCATAATGTAAATTATCCTGCACGGTGAACACCGTAAAAAAAAAAACATCAAAAGAAGCGCAACATTTGCTAATTTTGATACAAATAGTGGAATAAAAAAGATCAAAAGGTAGCACATATTGCAAAAATAATACCAATAAAAAGTACAGCTCATCCCGCAAAAAAAACCTTACTCAAGGACATCGGACGAAAAATAATAAAGTAACTGCTGTTGGAAAATGAATGGCAGAAAAATAATTTTGCTCAGGAAAGGAAAAAGAACATTGAAAGCTATATAAAATGGGTATCACCATAATCATACTGACCTACAGAATAAATATAACATCACTTTTACTGCACAGTGTACACCATAAAAATGTTAAATGCCAGAAATGTTCCAGTTTTTCACAATATTTTGTGGTTTTTCACAAAAAATGTTTCAACAAAAATGCACCACTTATATAAAGTATAATATGATGCGAAAAAACACTCTTAGAATCGCTCCGCTCAGAAAAAGTGTTCTAAAGTTATTACCATTTAAAGAGATACATTTCAAATAAAAAAAAAAAGAGCCTGGTCATTGAGGTAAAAAATGGTTCCGTCCTTAAGGGGTTAACTAGCATAAGGCTAAGTTTCCACTTGTTTTTTTTGTTTTGTTTTTACACCAGAAAAAATGCCACAGTCTTGCATAGCATCACTACTCACCTCCGCCTCTCATATAGTATACATAGGTGCATATTGAATCTTGTCAATAAAATGTCTGGACTCCCTGTTCCTAGCAAGGCTGAGCTGTGCGGTACAGCTGAAACTGGGCAGGAGATATACATTGTATACCTCCTGCCCAGCAACAATATACAGTAGAAGCAGTGATCTTTAGTAAACACTCTTTAGCATAAACACTTACTGGGCTAATTGTTATGTGACGACCCAACATGTAATTTTTCAGGGCCCAATGTTCCAAAATCTTGTTAGACACCTATAGGGTCCAAATGCTTACCACACCCCTTATTACATAACTTGAGGAGTCTTTTTTTATGACCCCAAAGCCTCTGGAAACATAGTACTGGAAAAATACCCAAATCAAAAGGAGGCCTCAAAATCCACTAGGGGCTCCTTAATATGAGGCCTATGGTTGAGTCAAGTAGCGTACTAGGGCCACATATGGTATATTTTTGTGTTATCTGCTATATTTTAGACGAAAATTGGAATATCTGCATGGAAAATAGATATTTCATTTTTTTTTTCTTTTACCTTTCTGTTATTTCTGTGAAACACCTAGAGGATTCTGAATTTCATAAAAAAAATGTTAAGGGTTGCAGTTTCTAAATGGAGTAATTTATAATAGCCCCTTGAATCCACTTCAAAACTGAACTGGCCCCTGATTAAATCGGATTAAATTTTTTGGGGGGAAATTGCTGCTAACCTTTTATCAGCTTTATATGGAAAAAAAAGGGGGCAAATGCCGGCGCACCCTGTTCCTTTTAACTGGTATTACCACAATGTATAGTGTGCAGAAGGAAACTGCTCATCTTGCCGTGCTGCGCTCTGGGCACAACACCGAAAATGTCCTGAGGAGGCGGGCATTGATAGCAGCAGCAGCCCATGTCCGTCCGTACCCTGGATCCCTGGGACGGTTGTAGTACTGAAGAGTTTCCACAACCTGCGGTGGTATGGGAGAAAGGAAGACATTTTTTTGGAAGAGTTCAGACTTCAGAGTGGTGAAGATAAATAGAGTTTTATTTGAATCAATGACAACACATTTTTTTAAGGGGACGGCTCCCCCTCTCCATCAAGATTACCTGAAGAGGGGAGCTGTCCCCTCGAAACGCGCTGTCACCCCTATTGATTCAAATAAAACGCTATTTATCTTCACCACTCTGAAGTTTGAGCTCTTCATTGCAGACCTACATCCAGCAAGTGCCCGAAAAGTGTCTTCCTTTCTCCCACAGCGCCACAGGTTGTGGAAACTCTTCAGTGCTAAACTTTTATGCCCTCTAAGGTCTTAAAGTAAAAGCATGTTTAACAAATTATTCCAACATAAAGTAGACATATTGTAGATGTTAATATCTAATTTATATAGTATGACCATCTTCCATACAAGGAATTTCAGATTTAGAAAAATGTTGAAAATTTTACAAAAAGACTATCTCATCATCACTTGGATAAGTAAAAGCATTCTAGAGTTATTAGAGGTGACACAGGTAAGTTTTGAAAAATTTGGTCTCAAGGCTCAATCAGGATATGTACATAAGGGGTTATTTGCTTTATTTAGTTAAATAACCAATTTCTCTATTACTAAATTTAAAGTAAAATAAAAGTTCAACTTTGTTTCTCTCATTTTATCTTGCAGCAAACAAAAGAGAGGGTAAAACTGTTGATACAGCTAGCTGATGGCTTTTGTGAGAAAGGACATGCTCATTCATCAGAAATTAAAAAATGTATTTCTGTGCTGGACAAAAGGTATCGAGATTTCTCTGTGCGGATGGAAAAATACCGTACAAGTTTAGAAAAAGCTTTAGGAATATATAATGACTCCAACAAATCGGTAAGTGTTAGTTAAGTTCTATTGATTGGAGATGTCTGCTGTTGAACATATTTAATCTGTTTTTCGCTCTTCAAGATTTACTCATCTTTAGGGTTAAAACACAGTGATTGATCGCCTCTTTCCGCACCACATGTGGCTGTCAATCAGCAAACCAGTTTTTTGGCATACTTGTGCACGAATTGGCTGCCGAAAGTGTGTTTTTTACTCATGTTTACATGGCGGAATTTCTGCAATTCTTCACAAATTCTGTTCAGCAAAGTTTGCTGAACAGAATTGCAAAATTCTCTAAACGCAGAATTCTGTGTAAATTATAAATTATAAAACGCTAGTTATAGTTTTTGCAGCATAAAATTCTGCTATCTAAATGGGATAGCGGAATCCCATTGGACATAATATTCAGTACTTTCAGGCGAAATCCGACGTGTGAATGTAGCCTTAGGGTGGCTTCATACTACAGAAATTCCTTGACGAATTCCTCTCTGAAAATAATCCTCTTCGGGACCTTCCATTGACATCACTGGAACTTTGACTCGTGACAGAATGTCCATGTGGAAATTCTGCTTGAATCTGCCTCAAATTTCATGTGTGTCCAGGTTTTTGCATTAAATAGAAACAATTATGTGAGGAATTCTGCCATGTGAACCCAGCGCAAACCTCTCGGTTTAAAAATAGGTTGTGTGCTATAACTGTTTTATATTTGCACTTCTAGGCTGCAGCTGTTACCTTCATAAGGGGTATAATATGGAGTGTTCCATAATTTCTCGGTATTGGTTTGAAGCAGTGAACGTATAAAATCTATATATATATATATATATATATATATATATATATATATATATATATATATATATATAAAAATAAATAAAATATATATATATATATATATATATATACAATTAGTAATAACTGTGGGCTAAGTCCAGGCTATAGTGTAGCTGATTAAATTCCTGGTTTCTCACACAGCAGCCCTCGCAACTTGCACAGTGTGTAGTAGTCAAGCAGTTAGCAGTAATTGACAATTGTTTTTTTGTTTTTTTAAATTATTTAAATTATGGTATCTTGTAATATAAGTAGCAGTATACAATGTCCTGTTGATAGTGTCACCTTTTCTTTATACTCAATTAGTAAAATTCCTTTGCAGTCTCAAAAAAACATTCCTATTAGCTTTCCAAATAAAGTAATTTACAACTTATTCTGAGGGTCATTCCGTTTCTTGACCTACTGCAGTTATATCTGTTTGCTTTCTGGGTCATAATGCCACACCCAAGTTTAATCTCTAGTCACAATTCGATCAATATTAATTGAAGGATTGTCACCACACAGCTCTAAAATATTTTTACAACAGTCCACTCAAACTAGTTTATGAGGGTCTGTGAGAGGTACCCATCTTGTGCTGACCTTCAATAAAAATAATGGGGTATTCCAGCAAAATAAACAACCTATGAGTGGTGTCAAAAAGTATAATAAAGCAACTTATTTAACTATACATAATATAATGTTATTAGCTGTAATGCAAAGATCTTCTGTTAACGGCTGAGCTCTCTGGCATCACGTCATTCTCTGAAAGTAGATCTCCGATCTTTTCTGTCACCTCCCCACCTGTCTGCTTAGGGGGAGACCAGCAATCTGAAGAGGGGTGCTCATATTACTGATCATTAAATTTTAAGGCAGCAGGAATCCTATCTCACTGTCACAGTTACATAGTTAGTATGGTTGAAAAAAGACATACGTCCATCAAGTCCAACCAGGGAATTGAAGGGAAGCGTGTAAGGGGATAAGGGAAAGGGATGTAGTTTTATAATTCTGCATAAGCATTAATGTTGTTTTGTTCCAGGAATGTATCTAACCCTGTTTTAAAGCTGTTAATTGTTCCTGCTGTGACCAGTTCCTGAGGTAGACCGTTCCATAAATTCACAGTCCTCACGGTAAAGAAGGCGTGTCGCCCCTTTAGACTAAACCTTTTCTTCTCCAGACGGAGGGAGTGCCCCCTCGTCCTTTGGGGGGTTTAACCTGGAACAGTTTTTCTCCATATTTTTTGTATGGGCCATTTATATACTTATATACGTTTATCATATCCCCCCTTAAACGTCTCTTCTCAAGACTAAACAATTGTAACTCCTTTAATCGCTCCTCATAGCTAAGATGTTCCATGCCCCATATTAGTTTAGTCGCGCGTCTCTGCACCCTTTCCAACTCCGCAGTGTCCCTTTTATGAACAGGCGACCAAAACTGAACAGCATATTCCAGGTGAGGCCGTACCAATGCTTTATAAAGGGGGAGTATTATGTCCCTGTCCCTTGAGTCCATGCCTCTTTTGATACATGACAATATCCTGCCGGCTTTGGAAGCAGCAGCCTGACATTGCATGCTATTCTGTAGTCTGTGATCTACAAGTACACCCAGATCCTTCTCTACCAGTGACTCTGCCAGTTTAATCCCCCCTAAGACATACGACGCATGCATGTTATTAGTACCCAGATGCATAACTTTACATTTATCCACATTGAACTTCATTTGCCAAGTGGATGCCCAGACACTTAGTCTATCCAAGTCATCTTGTAACTTATGCACATCCTCTATAGACTGTACCGTGCTACAAAGCTTGGTGTCATCTGCAAAGATAGAAACAGAGCTGTTAATACCATCCTCTATATCATTGATAAATAAATTAAACAGCAGCGGGCCCAGTACTGAACCTTGGGGTACACCACTAATAACTGGGGACCAATCAGAGAATCATTGACCACCACTCTCTGGGTACGATCCATGAGCCAGTGTTCAATCCAGTTACAAACTATAGTTTACAAGCCCAAGGACCTTAACTTACCTGTCAGACGTCTGTGAGGGACAGTATCAAATGCTTTGGCAAAATCCAGAAACACTATATCCACAGCCATTCCTCTGTCAAGGCTTCTACTCACCTCTTCATAAAAGCAAATTAGATTGGTTTGACAACTTCTATCCTTAGTAAACCCATGCTGGATATCACTTATAATACTATTATCCCCTATGTATTCCTGTATGTAATCCCTTATAAGTCCTTCAAACAATTTACCCACAATGCACGTTAGACTTACCGGTCTATAATTGCCTGGCGAAGACCTAGAGCCCTTCTTGAAGATTGGTACCACATTCGCCTTGCGCCAGTCCCTTGGCACAATACCAGACACCAGAGAATCTCTAAATATCATGAACAAGGGTACAGATATTACTGAACTTACCTCTCTAAGAACTCTTGGGTGTAGTCCATCCGGCCCTGGAGATTTGCTTACATTTCCTTTACTTAACTTGCCTCGTACCATCTCTACATTAAGCCAGTTCAATACATTATATGATGTGTTACCAGCACTGACCTGGCCAATGTCAGCTCCTTTTTCCATAGTGTATACAGAACTAAAGAACCCATTCAGTAGCTCCGCCTTCTCTTGATCGCCCGTGACAACCTCCCCATTATCATTATTAAGGGGTCCTACATGCTCTGTCCTTGTTTTTTTTGTATTTATATATCTAAAAAAATATTTAGGATTAGTTTTGCTTTCTTTGGCCACCTGTCTCTCATTTTGAATTTTTGCTGTTTTTATTACATTTTTACAGATTTTATTAAGCTCCTTGTACTGCTTAAATGTTATAGCTGACCCATCAGATTTGTATTTTTTGAAGGCAATTTTTTTGTTGTTAATTGCTCTTTTAACCTCATTTGTCAGCCATGTAGGATTTAGTTTTAATCGTTTATATTTGTTCCCCTTTGGTATATATTTAGCTGTATAGTTATTTAGAGTTGATTTAAAGATGTCCCATTTACCTTCTGTATCAGTATTTGAGAACACCTCCCCCCAGTCTATGTCCTGTAGTGCAGCTCTCAGCCCAGGGAAATTTGCCTTTTTAAAGTTATATGTTTTTGCTTTCCCCGTCTGTCTTTGTTTTCTACATTTTAAGTCAAAAGTAACTATATTGTGGTCGCTATTACCAAGGTTTTCCCGCACAGTTACATTACCAATCAGCTTTGCGTTGTTGGAAATGATCAGATCCAACAAGGCATCACTTCTTGTTGGGTCCTCCACAAACTGGCCCATAAAATTATCCTGCAATAAATTTAGGAATTTTCTCCCCTTTGTAGTTTTAGAGAACACTGCAAAGTGATCTCCAAACTGTGGTCCTCCAGCTGTTGCAAAACTACAATTCCCAGCATGCCCTGACAGCAAACAGTTGTTTGAGCATGCTAGAAGTTGTAGTTTTGCAAGATCTGGAGGGCTACAGTTTAGGGACCACTATATAGTGGTCTCAAACTGTAGCCCTCCAGCTGTTGCAAAACTACATATTCCAGCATGCCCAAACAGCTGTCTGGGCATGCTGGGAGTTGTAGTTTTGCAACATCTGGAGGACTACAGTTAGAGACCACTGTATAATGGTCTCAAACTATACCCTCCAGATGTTGCTAGGCAACTCCCCGGCTTCCGTCAGATCCAGCCGCACGTCATCGCCGCCCGCCGATCTCCGTCGCCTGCAGCCTCCGTCGCCGGCCCGGATCGGTAAGTGGATCTTCGGTGCCGGTCCCCGTCGTTTCCCCGTCCTGCCCCGCCTATTATGGGAGGGCAGGACGGGGAAAACAAAAGTAAACCCCCCCGCCCCCGATCTGCTATTGGTGGTCGCGTCTAGACCACCAATAGCAGGGATAGGAGGGGTGGCACCCGTGCCACCTCACTCCTATCGCTACAGGGGGATCGTGGGTGTCTTAGACAACCGCGATCCCCCTTACATTCCGGGTCACAGGGTCACTATAGACCCGTAATGACCCGGAATCGCGCAAATCGCAAGTGTGAATTCACTTGCGATTTGTCGCGATCGCCTACATGGGGGGGGTCTAATGACCCCCCTGGGCATTTGCACGGGATGCCTGCTGAATGATTTCAGCAGCCATCCCGCTCCGATCCCCGCCCGGAAGGAGATCTTTCAGCTCTTACAATCCATAGTGTCACATGAATTGTCATGGAGCCCAGGTATGGCCTTGTTGTCCTTGGGACTGAGGGAATGTCCGAGTCATACCCGCTATATTATTTTTCATATATTAACTAATGCTCGCATTACATTAGCATCGTTATGGAAATCTAAGGAAATTCCAGACCTAGCAAGAGTTATTGCCAGAACTCAATTTTCTTATACTATGGAGGAATTAATTGCAAGAAGGGAAGGCAAAACTGTTAAATTTGAAAAGTGTTGGGAAATGTGGAGAAAATTTTTTGAGACATACTAAAATTTGATATTGTGTGTATATATATATGTGTATATATATATATATATATAATTTTTTCGCCTTTTTTGTTTTTTTTGTTTTTGTGTGTTTGTTTGTTATGTTGTAAGACTCAACATGCACGTTAAGTAATCTATGTATTTAAAAAATGGAAAAACTAATAGAGATTATTAAAAAAAATAAGTACACACTCCTCTTTCTACAACAGATTAGTTATTTATGCTAATGTTTGCACTTAAACCTGAGCATCTAACATCACATTTTTTTTCAATGATTTTGTCTGTAGCTGCTTTCTCTTGTTGTCTGGCATGTGGGTCATCTTTTATGCTCTGCCTCTTAAAGGGGTACTCCGGGGAAAACCTTTTTTCTTTTAAATCAACTGGTGGCAGAAAGTTAAACATATTTGTAAATTACTTCTATTAAAAAATCTTAATCCTTCCTTTACTTATTAGCTGCTGAATACTACAGAGGAAATTCTTTTCTTTTTGGAATGCTCTCTGATGACATCATTACCACAGTTCTGGTTATTATAATAATATCGCTTTACTTATTGTTGTCCTTAGTGGGATTTGTACTCAAGTCCCCAGCACTGCAAGGCAGCAGTGCTAACCACTGAGCCACCATGCTGCCCTTAGCATGCATCTGCTATGCACGGTTGCTAAAATGGACAGATATGTCAGCAGAGAGCACTGTGCTCGTGATGTCATCAGTGTTCCAAAAAGAAAGGAATTTCCTCTGTAGCATTCAGCAGCTAATAAGTACTGGAAGGATTAAGATTTTTTAATAGAAGTAATTTACAAATATGTTTAACTTTCTGCCACCAGTTGATTTAAAAGAAAAAAGGTTTTCACCGGAGTACCCCTTTAAATCCGCTAGACCACTTTGGATCTGTGGATAATGAAAGAGCAGCTTTTTGACAAACTGCAACCATATGTATGTTTTTTTTTTCCTTGTTTTGTAAAAAATGTTATTGTGTGATGCTCAAGTTTTTCATCTTATGATTATTCGTAGGATTGCAATAACGCTAATGGTCAAAACAAGTTAAATTTTTAGATCTTGCTCTCAGAGACTGTCTATACCTGGAACTATGATAAAATTGCCTGCTAAGTAAGCAAAATAATCACATTGCCGAGAATTTATTGAACACCCCTCATGTAAAACAATTATAGTTTTTGTAGTATTTGTTATACTAGAAGCTAAAAACACTCATTTTTATGTGCATCAGAGGTTACCAGGTAATTTAAAATAATTTATCTGTCAATCTTTTCAATCTTATAATTGTGTTTTTTTTTGGTGTTTTATAAAAATAAAAAACATACTAGAAGCTAAAAACTAGGGATCGACAGACTATCGGTTTGGCCGACATTCACCATTTTTGACGTTATCGGTATCGGCAATTACCTTGCCGATAATCCGATAATGTCAAGCCCCCGCTCCCACTGCACCGAAGCACCACCTTCCCACCGCACCGCACGCCGCAACCATCCCCCCCACGCACCGCACGTCGCCCCCATTGCCTCCTCGGTTTTATAATTACCTGTTCCCGGGGTTTGATCTCCTATGTCTGGCATTAACTCTTCAGATGCCTGGCCAATTCAGTGAGGGTACGGCTGTAGCTCCCTCCCAGTGACTTCCTCCTATGGTGACAGCTGTGTGAAAGGGAACACTGGCAGTGTGCAGGCCAGGTACATGAATGGGGGGTTGGGCTATATGGCTATATATGGCTAGATAAGGTGTATTCAAACAAAAAGGAATCTCACTGCAGCACACGGATAAAGTGAAAAAATCAAGTGGTTTATTCCATAGAAAAGTGTTTTCATAGCAAGCGATGTTTCGACCGGGCTCACCCAGTCATTTTCAAGCAGTGCACATCCACATAGTAATCACACATATAAATAGGGGTACCAATCAACCGGCACCAAAATAAATGAATAAATCCATTAAGTGTATCACATTAAAAATTACAGAAAATAATTTCATATTTCGTGTATCCATAAAGTGCATACAGAAAATAAAGTGCATAGTGCATATAATCAAAAGTGTAAAGTGCAAATGTGAGCATAAATAAAGATTAAAACTGGTACTGCCAAAATAATTCATAATGATCCACATCTGTAAACACTCATTTAGTTAGGGGGGAGGAGACATCTCTCAAACACTCACCCGTTGCTTTCTCCATAACACATGCCGAATTCCGGCATCATATACAAATCAACTCCACGCACTGTGCCCATAGATTCTGCAGTTATTTCCGGGCTCAGGACGGATAACCAATAAGCTCATACACATAGTCCATGTGACTAACGTGTACCACTTGACCTACACATAACACATGGCTAGTTTGTTTACATTATTACTTGTGCTCCGAATGTCAGGCGTATGTTACGCCTGCGCATTCCGTGCGCAGGGCTAACCGGCACCATTTTTAAATGTGGCAAATCTGCCCATACTTTAATCAGAGACCAATGTAAGTAATTTTAATGTAAAGATCATGTCTGTGGTTCTAATTAACTCCCAAATCAGCATCTCAATCACTACAATTTTCAGACCAACTGTGTATCTTAATGAAAAGACACACAATGGACTGCAGTTAGTGAGGGCAAAGACGCCTGACTCCCCCACATTTATGTGAATGGTATCGGATGTCAGCCCCCACTACAAATAAATTCAAAGACCATTAAATCAGTGTTAGGAACCCCATCTATTAAGACAGGAATCCGCCACCTCTCCCGGTCATATTCTTATTAGGCACATATCAACAGCATACATACATACTCTATGTATGGTAATATGTCTTTACCACAATCCAAATGTGCCGGATGCCCAACCAAAATTATCAATACATCATCCTGAGCCCAATTACACTCAACAGAATATATGAAAAAAATTAATTTATGAAACAATAATGATAAATCATAAATAATATCCATAAATATAAAAATAATGAATTTTTAATTAAAAAAATAATTTAAAAAAACTAAATACTAATCAATGTAGTATCAGTAGTGTTTTCTTTTTTATGTCTCCATTATATCTCCAGTCCTTGTCGTCTGCCTTCACCAATCTGTCCTTGAAGTTGGCGTTTCTCCTGAACGACAGAAGTGTATATTCTTTAAATCCCTTCATATTTAACTCATCTCTGATCAACAGCCAATGTTTGCGTATAATGTTCGACACCACCCCTGAAAGATCATTATAGGTGGTGACGAACGGTATATGCAAATTAGAGGAGTTGGTGAACAATTTTCTAGAAAGAGGGTACCCAGAAAGATTGGTCTTGAAACAAAAAGAAAGAGTAATTAGAGGCGACAATAGACAGAAGAACAACTTATACCGTTCATTACCACCTATAATGATCTTTCAGGGGAGGTGTCGAAAATTATACACAAACATTGGCCGTTGATCAGAGATGGGTTCAATATTATGGAATTTAAAGAATATCCACTTATGTCGTTCAGGAGAAACACCAACTTCAAGGACAGACTGGTGAAGCCAGACGTATCGACAAGGACTGGAGATATCATGGAGACATCAAAGAACACTCTACTGATGCTACATTGATTAGTATTTAGTTTTTTTTATTTTTATTTTTTTATAATTTTTAAAATTAAAAATGTATTTATTATTTATCATTATTGTTTAATAAATTGTATGTTTTCATATATTCTTTTGAGTGTAATTGGGCTCAGGACGATATATTGATATTTTTGGTTGGGCATCCGGCACATTTGGACTGTGGTAAAGACATATTACCATGCATAAAGACCTTCTGATCTTGTCAGTGGAGTATGTATGTATGCTGTTGATATGTGCCTAATAAGAATATGACCGAGAGAGGTGATGAATCCCTGTCTTAATAGATGGGGTTCCGAACACTGATTCAATGGTTTTATTTGTAGTGGGGGCTGACATCCGATACCATTCACATAAATGTGGGGGAGTCGGGTGTCTTTTCCCTCACTTACTGCAGTCAATTGTGTGTCTTTTCATTAAGATACACAGTTGGTCTGAAAATTGTAGTGATTGAGATGCTGTTTTGGGAGTTAATTAGAACCACAGACATGATATTTACATTAAAATTACTTACTTTGGTCTCTGATTAAAGTATGGGCAGATTCGCTACATTTAAAAATGGGGCCGGTTAGCCCTACGCACGGAATGCGCATGCGTAACATACATCTGACATTCGGAGCGCATGTAATAATGTAAACAAACTAGCCAAACTAGTTATGTGTAGGTGATGTGGTACACGTTAGTCACGTGCACTATGCGTATGAGCATATTGGTTATTCATCCTTAGCCCGGAAATAACTGCAGAATCTATGAGTGCAGTGCGTGGAGACCCGCGCCTACGCAGTTTATTTGCTATGATGCCTGAATTCAGCGCGCATTATGGAGAAAGCATCAAGTGAGTGAGAGATGTCTCCTCCCCCCCCCCCCCCTAACTAAATGAGTGTTTACAGATGTGGATCATTATGAATTATTTCGGCAGTACCAGTTTTAATCTTTATTTATGCTCACATTTGCACTTTACACTTTTGATTATATGCACTATACACTTTATTTTCTGTATGCACTTTATGGATACACGAAATATGAAATTATTTTCTGCAATTTTTAATGTGATACACTTAATGGATTTATTAATGTATTTTGGTGCCGGTTGATTGGTACCCCTATTTATATGTGTGATTACTATGTGAATGTGCACTGCTTGAAAATGACTGGGTGAGCCCAGTCGAAACGTCACTTGCTATGAAAACACTTTTTTATGGAATAAACCACTTTATATTTTTTCACTTTATCAGTGTGCTGCGATGAGATTCCTTTTTTGTATGCAATTGGTGTGCTATTGACCACAGCCCCAGAAGCTGCGAGCACCAAAATGCATGTACATTGTTTGGTGTGCTGTTCTACTCTACTCCCTATTGTAGATAAGGGGTATGGCTATATGAAATAAGGGGGAATTCATATAGCCATTCCCCTCATTTTATATTGCCGTTCCACTCATATAACCATTCCCCTCATATAAAAATAGTTTGAAAAAAGCACACCATGAAAAACAATGAAAGGTGATGCAAACCAGTGTAGAACCCTAGTCCAAGTCCACAGGATCCTCATGACATCCACAATAGAAAAATCACTGCAGCACTCTCGGATGGCAAAAAAAATGTGTAGCGTTTATTCCATCTTACATTGGCAATGTTTCAGCTGCTCAATTGCTCAAGCAACTACATTGCATTACAGATCATATATCTATATATACACACACACACAACAGAAAGGGAACAGCACAATTATTGACAATTAGTGAATATTACATAAATTACAGTAATAATGTTACGCCCCCTCCCATAGACATGCATGGAGGGGGCATGGCATCACAAGGGGGGGTGTGGTGTTATGTCACGTTTCCAGTCCCGGAAACGTCTGGTTTCCGAGCCTGGAGACTCAGCTCCGCACTTAATGTGGGTGCTGCAGGAAGATCGCGGGGTCCCAGCGGCGGGCCTGCCACAATCAGACATCTAATCCCCTATCCTTTGGATAGGGGATAAAATGTCTAAAGCCGGAATACCCCTTTAAGAATCTGTGGAAATCATAAAGATCATCCCTAGACCCTGTTCAAATCTATGTATCCCCAGCACATGGTGATGTATGTTTCTTTCAACGTGGCAACATATATGTTGGCATAAGTAGGGGCCTCAGTGGTGCCCATTGCGGTCCCTTCAATTTGGATTTAACAAGTAAATAGCGTTAAATAGGAAAACAATGTTGGTAAGAAAAAAAATCCAATAGTCATGATGAAACTAATCTTACTTTCTGAAAGTTCATGGCTAATAGCATGTCTGTTAGCCTGAAGACCCTGATCGTGAAGGATAGATGTCTACAAACTGACTATAGGGATACCAAAATAGCATTGTTCAGCAGGGAAATCGGATCTAAAAAAAAATTAAAAAAATCACAATTTACATAGGAAAGATTTAGTACGGGCGTAGGACTTTGTCTAGAAACAGTGATGCATGACTCATGATGAACCCTCTCCAGAGACCATAACCTCCCGGGAGGGTCCACCAATGAATTAAAAATGTTTTGTAAATAAAAGTACTCAACAGCTTAACAGCAGATCCCGAGAGAGGGGTCAATAAGATATTTGTTAAGATATATTTGTTAAGATCCATGATCCTTCCTTGTCAGCATTCTTAATTACTAAATTGTGATCATGAGTCAAAGCATAGAACGCTTGTATCTTGCCCCTAGTTAAGGATTTAAAAGATGTTACATGTTAAGTCTGTCATTCCCCTCTTATAGCCCTTTCCCCTCTTATAGCCCTTTCCCCTCTTATAGCCCTTTCCCCTCTTATAGCCCTTTTCCCTCTTATAGCCCTTTCCCCTCTTATAGCCCTTCCACCTCTTATAGCACTTCCCCCTCATGTAGCCATTTCCCCCACATATAGTTGTTCCCCTAATAGCCCATCCCGTCATATGGCCGTTCCCCTTCATATATAGCTATTCCCCCCCCCCCCTAAGCCATTTCCCTAATTTCATATAGCCATTCCCCTCATTTCATATAATTTCATATTATGAAATGGTTGGATTGGACATGAAATGAGGAGATTGAACGCAAATTGGGGGGGGGGGGGGATTTCAACCTGTGTTTATTATATCGCAAGTGCCCAACCCCTTATGACACTCATACTCTTTACTGAATATATAGAGATGGATTTATAATTTTTGTTGATTTTTGGTTTCTCTCTCTCTAAAAGAGTCTTCAAAATGCATAGATCTATTACAGTGTTTTAGATTCTTTGATAAATCAGTAGCATTCTTAGTGTGTTTGGAACGACTAGTACACATTTGTGTCCCATCCAGAAGTGTATAAAACTCACAATATATGTGGTGCAAGTCACTTAAAACTGTTTTTTGGCGCAAACTCGACCAGAATTTTTTTTCTTTTATTCTGTGACCCGAATAGTAAGATTATCCTTATGTCACTGTTTTTCTATTTTAACATACTTTGTTTCTGTGCAGAATAAAAGTTTGCAGCTAGACATAATACCAGGCAGTGCACCAGGATGTGAAGTAAAGCTACGGGATGCAACACATGAACTTAATGAAGAGAAAAGGAAGTCAGCCCGTAGAAAAGAGTAATGTATTCATTGATTTTTTTTTTTTTTCTTTTCTTTTGTTAATAACACCATGTTGTTTTAATCCCAACATTCTATGTTGGTCATTTTATAAAATTTCTTTACTGAGGTAATACACTTTTTTTCTTGTAACAGTTTTCTAAACCTATAGCTTAATTTTTACAAAATTAGAGTGTATCAGGTGACAGGTATATATTGTAAAATATTTTGCTGCTTGACTAAAGACACCTAGTAAAGTATAGTTATGAGTCCTGCTGCCTTTCTTCACTTCCAACTTAAATTGCTGATCTTGGTGTACAGTGCTGTGCTGTTAAAGAGATTGCCCTGATATAATGGCAATCCAACTTTCCTAAGATTAAATGAGACTAAACCCCTAACGTAACATTAAAAGTGAGCAATTTTTTTGTTCTGTACATGGGCAAACACACACAAAAGATTCCTTTGTTCATTTGGCCATTGTCATGTGATCTATGTTGTCATATGCTTCCAGCTTTGACCTGGAGTAGAGAAACATACTGGGAAGACATGGTCTATGTTGCAGCAATCTAATATCTAATGCACAACAGGATTTTGCTTACTTTTATCTGTGATCTGAATACAGGGAAATGTTAGAACACAGACCATGTCCTTTCAGCTACCTCTAGCCCCAGGACAAGTGTGGAAAAAAAAGTTAAAAAGGTACTGTACTATACTTTCAACAAACTTTGCACAATTCAGAAGTACAAGTCAATATACACACTTTCTGTTTACCGTATTAGAGAAAAGCCACTTTATAAATGTATGTACTGCCTATTTACTATGTTGCTCTTTTGACCATTAAATGCCATTTTTCTAATTAACATTTGCCAAAAACTTTTGAACAATCTTCATTGAGGTTTTGTCTTTGGTTGTGTGGAATGACCCCAGTACAGCAATGTCAACAGTGCTAACCAATAAATCACTAACCTGCACATAATCTATTGTACCTCTTGGATAGAGTTACATGTCTTATATGTTGTTACCTAATATACTGATTGATTGTATAAAAATCTCTGTGATTCTAAGTTTAGACTGCCAAAGTAAAAACTAAACTTCCTCTAGAGCTGCCGCTGAAACACTTTAACAAACTGTACAAATTAAATATTATGTTATGCAGTATGTTAAGTAACAATGGCCTATTAACAGTTACACAATTCAGCTTCATATTAAGAGCTGCAGTAAGTACTCCATCCAATCAAAATTGTCTATTTAGTCATACATTTCTAGTAAGAATAACAAGAGTGGCACAACTTAGAACTAGAAGAAAGATGTCCCAGAATAATTGTTTAATAGAAAATGCAAGTATTTACTAAGACAGACAGGACTGGCTGTATGTTCTCTTTACATTCCTTGACTTGAGAAATTCATGTTAACATTAAGTATTTATTTTAGTTATTTTGTTTTCCCCATCTTTTAGGTTTATCATGGCAGAGCTTATTCAAACGGAAAAAACGTATGTTAGAGACCTCCGAGAATGTTTGGATGTAAGTTGTTGTAGTCTTATCTTTTTTTTTTTTAACATAAACCTCATTTATGTTTTCTTGGATGTGTTTATTCTTTTGTTTAATTTATATGGCTTTACTGTTTGTCCAAATTAGGGATAGATGTATAGGAAATATAAACTTTTTTATGAGTTCCTTGACACTTTAAATTGAAAATTTTCCTATCCTAGGTGACAGAAAATTTGGATTTTATTAAAGACAAGATGCGAGTATTATGCTTTTAACTTCTTTTACTGAACTCAACAGCAAATAAGTACTGTATGTATTCAAGAAAAAAATTAACATATAAGGTGTATACAAGCATGTAACATAGGATGCAACCTAATATGCTGCCCATAACAGTATCCAATCAGATCACAGGATAGGTAATATAGGTAACTGTCGCCCAGGTAACTAATTTCTTCTTTGCGGTGAAGCATCAGATGAGAGGATCAACTTGAACTAAGGAACTGAAGATGCATCTTTGGTGGATGCATCCTTCAATATATATCCAATCAATAATGGACCGGTAGGATGAGTTGTGAGTAGAAAATTATTGTTGAGCTGTCAAAATAAAGAGAAAATAAAATAATTATAGGGATGGGTTCAGGGAGGGACAATACTCGCATCTTGTCTTTAATAAAATCCAAATTTTCCGTCAACTAGGATAGGAAAATTTTCAATTTTACGGCAAGACAAGATGCTCGTTTTAAGCTAGTTTAAAGCTATATATATATATATATATATATATATATATATATATATATATACATACATACATAACAGAAAGAATATAATCCTTAAAATTTGATTGCAATAAGAATATAGAGACATGAGATTCTAGTTTAAAAAATAAGAAGTTTTAAAAGTAGAATCAGTAGACCAGTTGGCCGCTTTCATCAAGTCTGAGAGGGAAGCTCCTGATTGGAATAGAATAGTTTAATAGAAACAGCTCCCCTAGTAGAATGGGCACCAAACTTTGAGATATCAATGCCTGCCAAACTCATGGTTTGTCTAACCCATCTAGCAAGAGTGGGTGAAGAGACAGGAGCATGAGGTTTGCAAAAAGAAATCAGTAGTTGGGAGGAAGAAGGAATTCTGAGAGATTCTGTTCTGGATTCATAAGAGCGAAGACAACAAACCACACAGAGTTTTTCGTGGTGTGGAAAAGAAGGATAAAAGACCGAATGAAAGTTTGTTTTAGTACGTTTAGAGGAAAGAAGGTTTCTACACCAGCACAGACGGGGGTTCTTTACTGTAAGAGCAGTGAGACTGTGGAATTCTCTCCCGGAGGAGGTGGTCATGGTGAACTCTGTAAAAGAGTTCAAAACTGGTCTGGATGCATTTTTGGTAATAACATCGCTGGTTATGTATACTAGATTTATAGGGACAGAACGTTGATCCAGGGATTTATTCTGACTGCCATATTTGGAGTCGGGAAGGAATTTTTACCTCTAGTATGAGTTTTTTTTTACCTTCCTCTGGATCAACTCAGTAGGGACTCAGTAGGGATATAGGTTGAACTTGATGGAATCTGGTCTTTTTTCAACCTCATGAACTATGTTACTATGTTAAAACGAAATATAGAGAAGATAACTCCTTGGGGAGCTAATTGTCTGCAAGATATATCAAGAGATCAGACATTGGAAACCGATTTGACAGAAATAAGGCAGAGGAGAACTACATTTAAAAAAGAGAAGTTTTAATGATAAATCATTGTCATCCCAAGAAATGAACATATCTAGAATAATATTGACATCCCAAGTGGAACTATATTTAGGTAAAGGAGGTCTACGGAAACGATTGCCTTTAAGTAATTGGCAAACTAAAGGATGTCTACCAATGGGAATTGGATCGATAGGAAAATGTCTGGAAGAAATTGCAGAACGATATAGGTTAATGGTTCTTTAGGCATTACCAGCATCATAGGATGCAGAAAGGAAATTTAAGATGTGAGATATAGGTGCTCGTAAGGGATCCAAATCCCATTGATCGCACCAATGAATCCAAAGTCTGCAGGCTGATCGGTAAGCTGATCTGGTACCTGGGGCCCAGGCATCGGAAAGGATGTCTTGAGTTGATTTAGAAAATTAAAGGTCAGATCTTGCTGACCTGAGATCAACCAAGCGACCAGAGGTAATTGGTCAGATTGATTTAGAGGATGATCATTCTCTTGAGGGTCCAGAAGAAGATTCGACCCGTGGAATGAGATTGAAAGGAGGAAAGGCGTATATTATCTTCTAAGGCCAAAATTGAAGGAAGGCGTCTACACCCAATGCCTCTGGATCTGGACGCCAGCTAAAGAGGAAGTTGAGTGTTGAGACAAGAAGCGAATAGGTCCATATGTAGACTACCCCATAATGGATTGATTGCTTGGAAGATTGGAGGATGAAGTCTCCAATCACTGGAATCTGTGAGATAGCGTGAGCACCAATCCGCAATTGAGTTGGAAATTCTTGGAAGGTATTCCGCTTTCAGGACAATGTTCCTGTCTAGACAGAAATGCCAGAAATCCTTGACAAAGTCTGCAAGAAGTTTGGAAGTCGTACCTTGCAAATGATGGATGTATTGGACGGCAGATATGTTGTCCGTGCAAATTTTTTGCAAAACTCTTTAAGGATATTATAATATAAACCACCAGCTGACCAATACCAGTGAAAGAGGTGCCTAAAAAATACCTTTTATTTCCATTCTTAAAATTAATAAAAGCAACATATATGTGAATATTGTGCTTGTATTATGTCAGAAAATACCAAAACAAGGAGAAGAGAGCTGTTAAGATATATCAAGGGAGTGCTATATTGCTAAGACATAAGCACCTCCCCTTCTTTTATTTGAATTTGATAGTTGCAACTCAAATAATAGGAATTAGGAATTTGCAATCTGAAGAAGGGATATGCTAATCCCGAAACGCGTCATTGCTCGCATGCATTTGGAAAATAGTTTTATTTATTAATTTTAAATAAACTACTTTTTAACCTTCACCACGACTTCCACTGAACCTTGTGGACCAAGCAGCGCCGGACCTAAGGGCCTCCTTTTTTCCTTCACAATCCTGTGAGTATTTCGGTCGTGTACAGGACCATACCTGTTGTGTACAATAGGAAAACTCTTTAAGGCAAAGAATCCCGCAAGTAATTCTAGGCAATTTGGGACTGATGGAGACCATTTTCCTCTGGTAGAAAAGGGACCGCAATGAGCGCCCCCGTCTGGAGAGACTCGAATCTGATTCTATAATGATATCTGGTTTCGGGTGAAATATTGCTTTCCCGTTCCAGGATTCTGTGAGCAAGCCACCAAAGAAGAGAGGTGAATCTTGTCTGAATAACCGAGACTTTCCCTTAAGTGGCAAATCTTCAAACGCTAGAGTGCTCTGTAATGAAGAGGAGCAGGAAAAATGGCCCGAATGGAAGCTGAAAGGAGACCCACAATTCGAGCTATTGTCCTCAATGAAATTAGATATTTGCGGAGA
Organism: Hyla sarda; assembly: GCF_029499605.1. Classification (NCBI taxonomy): domain Eukaryota; kingdom Metazoa; phylum Chordata; class Amphibia; order Anura; family Hylidae; genus Hyla; species Hyla sarda. Next base: position 116,425,444 of record NC_079193.1, on the reverse strand, counting down.
ACTTGGTGGATCTCTTTTCGAATCGTTTTTAATCTTCTGGGAGGAATGTTCAAAGCGGTCAATTGAGTATTGATCATGAAGCCTAGAAATTCTAGTTCTTGAGATGGGACAAGAACGGATTTCTTGAAATTGATGAGAAAACCCAGCTGAGTCAGGAGAGAAAGTGTCCAATTCATGTGGAGCAAATGTAGATTCTTTGATTGAGCAATATGAAGGATGTCGTCGAGATAAATTATAAGACGAACCCCGCGACTTCGGAGAGAGGCAACTACTGGTTTCAGTAGTTTTGTAAAGCATCAAGGGGCTGACAAAAGGTTGAATGGAAGGCAGGCGAACTGCAATTTTTGTTTGTTTCCAAAGAAATTGCAGGAAATTTTGAAATTAAAGGATGAATTGGAATCGCAAGGTATGCATCTTTTTAAGTCTATTTTGATCAACCAATCATCTTTTAACGTCTCTTAGCAGATGTATGCCTTCCATTTTAAAGTGGCGATAAACCACTAAATTGTTTAGGGTTCTCAAATTGATTACAGGTCTGTTACCTGCATCTTTCTTTTTTACAAGGAAAAGATTGCTCAGGAATCCTGGAGACTGTATATGTACAGGGATAATTGCTTGTTTTGTGATAAGGTCTTTGACTTCTTGATCTAGGAGAGCTCTGTATGATAGGGAAAATTGTATGGGGTGAGGAAGATAGAATTGGACAGGTGGAGTGACAAATTCTATCTGGTAAACCAGGACTGTATTTTAAATCAATGAGTTGGATGTAATCATACCCCAATTTTGGGGAAAATGTAGGAGTCTTCCGCCCAATGGAATGTTTAGGGAAGATGATGAAGATAGACTTACCTGTAGGAGGTCTGGAACTGGGATATCCTCTTTGACCTTGTGCATGCCATGGTCTGCCCCTGTATGGGAAGAAGGGTGGGGGAACAGAGGAGGGTCCTGCAAACTGGGGTTGTGGTTGGGGATAGGAGCCTCTAAATTGGTATCTGGGTTGGGAAGCTCGGCCGGAAAAGCGGTTCTGTCCTCTTCCGGCCTTCCCAAAAATGTTTTTTGCAAAAATATTTTTTCGTTGAGATCTGAGCCTTGGTCAAGGAGGAGAAAAGGCCAACATATTTGTTCATTCCTCTTATGAAGTCTAACCCCAAATAACATGCCCTTAGTAGGATTGGGATGTTCTGCAGTGGCCAAATTGGTTAGTTGGGGGTCTATTTTCATTAATATGGAGTGTTTCCGCTCAGTGGATAATGCAGAGTTGGCATTTCCGAGGAGGCAAATCGCTCGTTGAGCCCAACCTCTGAGGGTTGCCGTGTCTACTGGATTTTGGGAATTAATTGCCTCTTCGGCTAGGTATAAAATTTTAGTGAGGGGTTTGAGGAGATCCATAATCTTACCTTGGCAAGCCCTGAAGCTCCTGTCGACACCCTTTTTGGTTTTTTTACCTGTTTTAAAAATAAATTTTGTAAGGAGTAGGTCAAGTTGAGGTGTAGCTGAGGAATTGTGCAGGTGTGTAGGGAGAGGGCATTCTGGCTTTAATTTATTGCATGAAGCCCGGTCTAAGGGTTTATTTGCCCATATAAGTACTCAGCAACTTTAGGATTTGGCAACCATTCGCCAGATGGTGGGTGACAAATTAATGAGGGGTCAAAAAAGGGTTCCCCAGAATCACCCACAAGCATGTCTTCCTGATTAACAGGGTCGTCATGGTCATCACCACTTTCCTGAGAGACTTATAGAATATCTACATCTTCAATGTCTGAATCTAATAATTCATCAGAAGAAGAGTCTCTGTAGGAGTCAGGTTTCTCCCTAAAGGCGAATTTCCGAGCCCTAATGGTTTGGACTTCCTCGCGGGCTGAGGGTGAGGTGCGTGGTGGATTAGAACCACTATTAATGTTAGAATACATTTTTTTATGTATTTTATGAGATTTAGTAGAATCTTGGTGGACTCCTGTGGGAAGCATTATAATTTTAGGGGAGTGTGGGCCGTCAGATGTGTGATGGTTCTTAGATTTCGCTTTACCTGGACCTTTGAGTCCCTTAGCGAGATTAGAAACGGAATTCTCAGGGGACCAATTTTGGTCTGATGGAGTAAAGGGGGAGTAAAGGGGGAGTAAAGCTCCGGTATTCTGAGGGTTAGTGCGAGCTAAAGCCATAGTGACGATTTCGCAATGGATTCTTGTAAGACAGAAACTGCAGACTGTACCACGGATCTGGATACAGAATCTTTCTCCATAGACTGGAGGAGATCCTGGGAAATAGAATCTTTAATATTTCCTCTATTGTCCTCAGACATGGCATTAAAATAGATGGGAAGATAATGAATGAGAAAATAATATATACTGTTTAAAATAGCTATTACCTCAGTATATATGTATATAAAATGTAAATGTAAAAATATATAATTAGATAAGTAATTAAATTACATAAAAAATTTATTAAATTAATTCATTAAATTAAGTGATAAATATTAAATAAATCATTTAAATATATTAAATAAATATTTTTTGTAAAGATTTTTGGGGAAATTAATTTTATATATTGCCAAATAAAGCCACCGGGTGGCAGTACAGGATTACAAATGAAGAAATTTGAAGAGCATAACTATTTTGAAGAACAAAAAAACATTTATCGATAATAAGGATATAGTGAATGACTGTAGTGTGTCCGGCGGCTTCTGACACTGAGACGAATGTCAGAAGCCCGCCAAAGCCTGAAAGGAGATCACCTCGCTGTCAGGAAATCTCACAAGCGCAATGGACGAGCATTTGGAGGAGAATATGGCGGCTAGTGACGCAGCAAAATAAAGAAGAGGACGGGGAAAGAATTGAGAGACGGAATGGAAGAAAGAAGATGTTGGGATGATCAGAGGAAGCTGGGATAAGCCGGTAAGTAAAATTAGATGGATAAAGGTGAAAAAAATAACTGAAAATAAAAAGAAATTATTCTAAAAGGAAGAAAAAAAGAGAGAAAATCGCCAGGATATAATGAGCAAAAGGAATAATCATAAAATTAAGGGAAATAAAGAAAGGGAATGAAATAAATAAAATATAAACATAACTTGATTATATTATTTATAAATAAGTATGGAGAAATAATAATGAATAAATAAATACATTTATGAAGTATAAGTATATATATATATATATATATATATTTTTTTTAAATATAAATACATTTCCAAAAAGAAATTTATAAGAGAAAACTATACTTATCCTAACACACTGCTGAGCAGCAAAGAAGAAAGGAAGTTACCTGGGCTGCAGTTACCTTTGTTACTTATCCTGTGGTCTGATTGGATACTGTTATGGGACAGCATACTAGGTTATATGCTACATTTTTTCTTGAATACATACAGTAATTATTTGCTGCTGAGTTCAGTAAAAGAAGTTAAAAGCATAATACAAGCGTCTTGTCTTGCCTTAAAATTCATTATTTACCAGTTACTGGTCTACGGTCACTATTTAGTCTGTTGGGTGATCCCTTATAGGGGTTTTTCCCCTTGAGAAATATTGTTGATTTAAAAAAATATACATATATAAATAAATATATCTATCTATATCTATCTATATATTTATCTTATATGGATATCAGCCCCCCTGATGTTCCTTGTTTTGTTATTTCTGTGTCCAAATATGGCATCATTCACTGGTAGACATACAAGTTCCGTTGCTGGCCTTCTCACCACATTATGATCCACATTGTATACTTTTTTTTATACACTTTCATAAGCCTGCATATGTAAAGAAATAGAATGTGTGTGTGTGTGTGTGTATGTATGTATATATAATATATATAACTTCCTCCGCAAGGAAACAGCACCCAACACCAGGTCCAGGTAAAGTGCAAGCTACAGGGTCTTTATTGCATCAAGAGAGACAATGCGACGTTTCGGCTAACATGCTTGAAAAAGGCCTGTTTAGCCGAAACATCGCATTGTCTCTCTTGATGCAATAAAGACCCTGTAGCTTGCACTTTACCTGGACCTGGTGTTGGGTGCTGTTTCCTTGCGGAGGAAGTTCTATGTGGATCCAGTGTGGCACACTGGGGGTTACACTGCACCACACCGGAGCAATCCTGTGCTGGAGTTCCCATAGTGATTACTATATATATATATATATCTCAAAGAGGGGTAAGGGAGATAATCAATTTAGGTGTGGAACTATAGTTTCCTCACATTAAATATACAGCTAAATAGAAGAGCATAAAAGAAGGAAGGATGAAAGCTCAAATAATAAATAAGTCGGATAAATTTGTGGGTACAGTGAAGAAAAAAATTCTGGGATAATTGAATCACTTAGCACTGTACACTGATGTAGAGTCCAGCTCACCTGCTCAGACTACCCTAGCGCATCGGTCAGCAGTGCTGCCACACTGCACACTGCCAATAGAAATATAAACAGAAAAAGCAGAAAGTCCAGCATCTTGAGGAAGATTAAATACAGAGCTTTATTGACCCAGGTAAAAACACATCATATACAGAGGATAAAAACAGACACACTGTCATGTTTCAAACTTGCATAAAAATATAGTTGCATCAACACACACATTTGGAAGAGAGCATAAATTAACAAAGTTCATGTGACGCCAGCTGGCTATAGGGTAAAGGGGTACTCCGCTGCTATGACTTTATCAATACATTTGCCCATTGTGTAAAGTTGTTTAACTCTCTAATATGCTTGCTGTGTCAATAATGCATATTATTTCCGTTATACTTACTGTTCCTATGTGCAGGAAGTAGTGTAGTTTTTTGGCGCTTCGTGACAGCTGACAACATTTGCGGCCATTTTGTGGTCAGCCCGCCCTGCAGTGTCGGTGTCCGCATTTCCCTCCTCCTGTGTCCGTAGTCAAGCCGGCCCACTTCTTGAATATTCATTCTTTGAAATTGTGTGGGAATGACGTTTTTCACTTTCTTTGCCGCCCCTTGTGTGAATGTCCTAGCCTGGTCCAATCGTCCTTTGCGCCAGGCATGCGTCATGTATATTTTGAGAGTTGTCTTCGGTGCGTAGTGCGCATGTCTGGTCATTTTGTGAATCATGTACTAACGTTGGCTACGTCAGTAGCGTAGCCCTGTGCATGCGCAGTAGTCCTTACAGATAAGGGCTTTCGTTAGTAGCGTAGCCCTGAGCTGTAAGGAAAACTGGGCATGCGCATGGCTACGCTACTAACGTAAGCACATAATCAGGCCGCAAAGTATTAGGGGAATGGTAGTTTTCACGGACCGAACAACACGAAATAAGTAACAACGTGAGCCAGACAGTACGCCAACTCTGGGTACGACTACGCTAATGGATAAGGCGCATACAGTACAGGGGTGTTATGTGAAGTCATCAAGTAAGAGGTAAAAAGTTGGTGAAATAAGCACTAGGCAGCGGACTACACCTTTAAAGTGCTTAGTGCAACATACAAGTACTGGTATTTCACTTAGGATAACATATAATCTAGTTTACCAAAGGGGTTTTTCTCATGAAGGACTCAAGACAAATGCCATCCCATATTCCCAGGCCATCATGTGATCGGCGTACCTGATGTCACTACGCACATCCAGAGGGATGCCAAAGATCGCCGATCAAGATGTGGCGAGTGATTTGCATTGTGTATAAGTGTCACTAACAAAATAAACAATAGGGCCTAACTCAAACACACAAAAAAAACACAATCCTATAAATTATTATATCAGTTGATTTTATAGTAAATAAATGCTTCATTTATATTATCCATACATATATATATATATGAAAATCCCCTCTTTAAAAGTTCCCATCTTCTCATATTTCCTCCACAAGATTTTAGATGTTTGCACAATTTTCCATGGAACAAAAATATAATTTGCGCTTAGAGGTGGCAGTCAGATAGTAAACTAAAATCTATCACAAAAGACAAAAAACTAATTAAAGCGGTTTATTAAGCCCTTTTGGGGTTGCCATAGCTAATGTAGCAATCCACCTGGTCTTTTCTAAATTTTCTTAACGTTACACCCTCTTATGCCACAAATCACCTTCTCGATTCCTCTCACCTGTGGGTCCCTTTTACCACACGAAATGGAAACAATGTTCTTGGAGAGCACCACACATGTTGTCCCATTAACAATTAAATATGGATATGAATCCCACATTGTTCTTCTGTTATTTGCCTTGGAAGCTTTTAACCCCGTAAGGACCAGGCCACTTTACACCTTAGGGCCAGAGCATTTTTTGCACATCTGACCACTGTCACTTTAAACATTAATAACTCTGGAATGCTTTTAGTTATCATTCTGATACCGAGATTGTTTTTCGTGACATATTCTACTTTAACATAGTGGTAAAATTTTGTGGTAACTTGCATCCTTTCTTGGTAAAAAAAATCCCCAAATTTGATGAAAAATTAGAAAATTTAGCATTTTTCTAACTTTGAAGCTCTCTTCTTGTAAGGAAAATGGATATTCCAAAGAATTTTTTTTTATTCACATGTACAATATGTCTACTTTATGTTTGCATCATAAAGTTGACATGTTTTTACTTTTGGAAGACACCAGAGGGCTTCAAAGTTCAGCAGCAATTTTTCAATTTTTCACAAAATTTTCAAACTCACTATTTTTCAGGGACCAGTTCAGGTTTGAAGTGGATTTGAAGGGTCTTGATATTAGAAATACCCCATAAAAGACCCCATTATAAAAACTGCACCCCCCAAAGTATTCAAAATGACATTCAGCCAAAGTTTTAACCCTTTAGGTGTTTCACAGGAATAGCAGCAAAGTGAAGGAGAAAATTCACAATCTTCATTTTTTACACTCGCATATTCTTGTAGACCCAATTTTTGAATTTTTACAAGGGGTAAAAGGAGAAAATTTATACTTATGTTTGTAGCCCAATTTCTCTTGAGTAAGCACATACCTCATGTGTCTATAAATTGTTCGTCGAGTGCTCTAGGGGGCTCAGAAGCGAAGGAGCGACAAGGGGATTTTGGAGAGTATGTTTTTCTGAAATGGTTTTTGGGGGGCTTGTTGCATTTAGGAAGCCCCTATGGTGCCAGAACAGCAAAAAAAACACCACTTGCCATACCATTTTGGAAACTAGACCCCTTGAGGAACGTACCAAGGAATAAAGTGAGCCTTAATACCCCACAGGGGTTTCAGAAATTTTCACACAAATTTCACATTTTTTGCAAGGGTTAATCGCAGAAAATACCCCCCAAAATTTGTAACCCCATCTCTTCTGAGTATGAAGGTACCCCATAAGTTGACCTGAAGTGCACTACGGGCGAACTACAATGCTCAGAAGAGAAGGAGTCATATTTGGCTTTTTGAGAGCAAATTTTGCTCGGGGGGCATGTTACATTTAGGAAGCCCCTATGGTGCCAGGACAGAAAAAAAAAAACACATGGCATGTCATTTTGGAAACGTAACAAGGAATAAAGTGAGCCTTTAATACCCCACAGGGGTTTCACGACTTTTGCATTTGTAAAAAAAAAAAAAAAAAAATTCACTAAAATGTGTTTCCCCCCAAATTTCACATTTTTGCAAGAGTTAATAGCAGAAAAGACCCCCCCAAAATTTGTAACCCCTTATCCTCTGAGTTTGGAAATACCCCATGTGTGGACATCAAGTGCTCTGCTGGCACACTACAATTCTCAGAAGAGAAGGAGCGCCATTGAGCTTTTGGGAAAAAAATAGTTTGGAATGGAAGTCAGGAGCCATGTGTATTTACAAAGCCCCCCCCCCCCGTGGTGCCAGAACAGTGGACCCCCCCACATGTGACCCTATTTTGGAAACTACACCCCTCACAGAATTTAATAAGGGGTGCAGTGAGTATTTACACCCCACTGGCGTTTGACAGATCTTTGGAACAGTGGGCTGTGCAAATGAAAACATTTTATTTTTCATTTTCACGGACCACTGTTCCAAAAATCTGTCAGACACCTGTGGGGTGTAAATGCTCACTGTACCCCTTATTACATTATGTTAGGGGTGTAGTTTCCAAAATGGGATCACATGTGGGTATTTATTTTTTTGCGTTTATGTCAGAACTGCTGTAAAATCGGCCACCCCTGTGCAAATCGCCAATTTAGGCCTCAAATGTGCATGGTGCGCTCTCACTCCTGAGCCTTGTTGTGCACCCATTTTACGCCTACATATGGGGTATTTCTGTACTCAGGAGAAATTGCGTTTCAAATTTTGGGGGTCTTTTTTTTCCTTTTAACGCTTGTGAAAATAAAAAGTATAGGGCAACACCAGCATGTTAGTGTAAATAAAAATTTTTTACACTAACAAGCTGGTGTAGCCCCAACTTTTCCTTTTCATAAGGGGTAAAAGGAGAAAAAGCCCCCCAAAATTTGTAGTGCAATTTCTCCCGAGTATGGAAATACCCCATATGTAGCCCTAAACTTTTTCCTTGAAATACGACAGGGCTCCGAAGCGAGAGAGCTCCATGCGCATTTGAGGACTAAATTAGGGATCACATCGAGTGGACATAGGGGTATTCTACACCAGTGATTTCCAAACAGGGTGCCTCCAGCTATTGCTAAATTCCCAGCATGCCTGTTGTTTTGCAACAGCTGGAGGCTCCGTTTTGGAAACACTGTCATACAATACGTTTTTCATTTTTATTGGGGGGGGGGGGGGGGGCGACAGTGTAAGGGGGTGTATATGTAGTGTTTTACTCTTTATTATGTGTTAGTGTAGTGTTTTAGGGTACATTTGCACTGGCGTGTTACGGTGAGTTTCCCGCTAGGAGTTTGAGCTGCGGCGAAAAAATTTGCCACAGCCCAAACTTGAAGCAGGAAACTTAATGTAAACCTGCCTGTGTGAATGTACCCTGTACGTTCACATGGGGGAGGGGGGGGCAAACCTCCAGCTGTTTCAAAACTACAACTGACAGACCGTGCATGCTGGGAGTTGTACTTTTGCAACAGCTGGAGACACACTGGTTGGAAAACCGTCAGTTAGGTTCTGTTACCTAACTCAGTATTTTCCAACCAGTCTGCCTCCAGCTGTTGCCAAACTACAACTCCCAGCATGTGCTGATTTCCGAAGGGCATGCTGGGAGTTGTAGTTATGCAATAGCTGAAGTTACGCAACTACAACTCCCAGCATGCCGAGACAGCTGATTGCTGTTTGGACATGCTGGTATTTGCAGTTTTGCAACATCTGGAGGGCTACAGTTTTAGAGAACACTGCACAGTGATCTCCAAACTGTGGTCCTCCAGCTGTTGCAAAACTACAATTCCCAGCATGCCCAGACAGCAAACAGTTGTTTGGGCATGCTAGGAGTTGTAGTTTTGCAAGATCTGGAGGGCTACAGTTTAGGGACCACTACATAGTGGTCTCAAACTGTAGCACTCCAGCTGTTGCAAAACTACATATTCCAGCATGCCCAAACAGCTGTCTGGGCATGCTGGGAGTTGTAGTTTTGCAACATCTGGAGGGCTACAGTTAGAGACCACTGTATAATGGTCTCAAACTGTACCCTGCAGATGTTGCTAGGCAACTCACCGGCTTCCGTCGGATCCAGCCGCACGATGTCGCCGCCCGCTGATCTGTCGCCCGCAGCATCCGACGCCCGCCCGGATTTGTAAGTGTATCTTCGGCGCAGGTCCCCGTCGTTTCCCCGTCCTGCCCCGCCTATTGTGGGTGGGCAGAATGGGGAAAACTAAAGTTACCCCCCCCCCCCCCCCCCCCCGATCTACTATTGGTGGTCGCGTCTAGACGACCAATAGCAGGGATAGGAGGGGGGGGGCACCCGTGCCACCTCACTCCTATCGCTTCAGGGGGATCCTGGGTGTCTTAGACACCCGTGATCCCCCTTACATTCCGGGTCACCAGGTCACTATAGACCCGTAATGACCCGGAATCGCAAGTGTGAATTCACTTGCGATTTGCCGCGATTGCCGACATGAGGGGTCTGATGACCCCCCCTGGGCATTTGGACGGGATGCCTGCTGAATGATTTCAGCAGGCATCCCAGTCTGATCCCTGCCCGGTGCACGGCGGGGACCAGAACTGCCCATGACGTAACTGTACGTCCTTGGTCCCTGAGACCCAGGGTGTCGGGACGTAACGTTACGTCATGGGTCCTGTAGGGGTTAAAGTGTACCCGTCAGATCACTCAAAAAAAACAAAACTGTTATATGTTGCTCAGTATCTCATCCTGATCATGTACATGTACTTTGTATGTGTCTGTGACCTACATTTCTCTCAGAATTAGCTTTATTTCTGAAATACCTTAATTTTATCTACCAGAAGCAGGGGGGCGGCTACTCACTGTGATAACCAATCCCCCCTCTTCCCCCTCCCTCTCCTCAGTTCAGTGTTTCCCAACCAGGGTGCCTCCAGCTGTTGCAAAACTACACCTCCCAGCATGCCCACACATCATTTGGCTGTGCAGGCATGCTGGGAGTTTTAGTTTTGAAACAGCATGAGGATATGATTGTAGTCCCCCTTTATTACACACACACACACACACACACACACACACACACACACACACACACACACACACTGGGTTCATATATTCTTACACATACACATTAGATAGACACACTCATATACACACATACACATATATCCACACACACACATGCTTGGACACTTACTTTTTCATCTGCAATGCATGTTTCTGCCTCTCTTATTGATGTCTGTTGTGTGAGAGACGGCAGCAGTCTTCCTGCCCCTCCCCTTCTCTTCACATGAGTCTCTGCAGTGTGTACAGCCCCTCCCCCCTCCAAAACGTCCTGGAGTCCAGGACAAAGCAGTGTTCACAGAAGCAGTGAATGCATTCCAGGAGGCAGAGGGGGCAGTTGTTTGACTGGATTTTTCACTATGAAATACTGAAAATTTTCTAATGAAAGCAATTGCAAAACCTATTGTTTTTGCATTCTTTACAATAAATCAAAAGTGTTTATATCTGACAGTGTCTATTTAAGGTTCTTCTTCTCTGGGGGTACCCCTAGCTCTCTTATACCCTTGCTCTGCCCTAGCTTTCCTATACCCACACTCTGCAAACCTCAAGAGGTCACTTTCCGAAATACATCCACACACAATGACCCATCCTGTTCTCACTCTGTAAACTTAATAAATAATTTCACACAACGCCAGACACAATTGGACGCCCATGATCATGTATGCCATCGTTTTGCAGCTAGCATTATGCACAATCAAGAGTAGATCACTCTACTAATTGTAGTGCACCATGGCAATTGCAAAATATAAAATCAGAAGTCTTAATATCAGAAGAAGAATATAACACATCTATAACAAAACCTGCAGTTCAGTTCTATGTCTGTTCTTTTTTTTTTTATGTGTTTAACTATTTAGGCACATAATAACCATTTCCTGGTGTTACTGGAGGAAAATCTAACGCTCCAGTGGCTGACATTGATGTAATAAGTTAACTGTGTCAGGCGAAAAACCAGCTGACATATACTGACAATGTGGACACACAGCATAAGCAAATAAATCTAATAAGGAATTAATAGTTTAACATCAAGTCAGATTGCTTATCCAGACTGAGTAGAGACCTAGTGGGGTTTAACAAATTTTATGATTTAATAACTTTCGTCTATGATCTGCACTTCTTAAATGGACAGATAATCTTTGAATTCCTTGCACCATAAGGGTACAGTCCCATGTACTGATTACGCAGCGTATTTGATGATGCACAAAATCTGACGCTGTAGGGGGAAATATGCTGCGTAATCCCCCATCACCATACACACAGGGCTTTCTGGTGGCAATGAGTTCTGAAGGCATGACTGTGACCTGCGGCCCTGCTTCCAAAGCTTACTGCACACGTAACTGTTACTGCCATATTGCCCTATGTGTATAGTGATCGGGTATTTCACGCTGCAGCAGCAGATTTTGCACAACATGAAAAACGCTGCTTAAGCAGTATGTGAGACCGTACCCTAAAGAAATATCGCCTTCAGAATATTAACCAAAATGTACGGATGCTGTTTCACCTACATAGATCTTTAAGATAGATTATGAGATATGCAGGTTTTAAAGCTGTTCCTCATGTGACCAACATATTGCTTACAGCATCTACTACAAGAGATAAGATATACAACAAAATCAGTATTACAATTAGTCTTTTATTGTATAGTATACTTATTTCAATCAGTTTGAGGCAAATTCAGCACAACACTTGCACCTAGTATTTCTCCACTTGTATGAATCCACTTAACCAGACAGATTCCCTACTTAAATTACTAATTAATGTGCCCTACGTGCCACATACACTGCTCAAAAAAATAAAGGGAACACTAAGATAACGCATCCTAGATCCGAATGAATGAACTAATCGTATGAAATACTTTCGTCTTTACATAGTTGAATGTGCTATCAAATTTATCAACCCATGGAGGTCTGGATATGGAGTCACACTCAAAATCAAAGTGGAAAACCACACTACAGGCTGATCCAACTTTGATGGAATGTCCTTAAAACAAGTCAAAATGAGGCTCAGTAGTGTGTGTGTGGTGTCCAGGTGCCAGTATGACCTCTCTACAACGCCTGGGCATGCTCCTGATGAGGTGGCAGATGGTCTCCTGAGGGGTGTCCTCCCAGAACTGGACTAAAGCATCCACCAACTCCTGGACAGTCTGTGGTGCAACGTATCGTTGGTGGATGGAACGAGACATGATGTCCCAGATGTGCTCAATCGGATTCAGGTCTGGGGAATGGGCGGGCCAGTCCATAGCATCAATGCCTTCCTCTTGCAGGAACAGCTGACACACTCCAGCCACATGAGGTCTAGCATTGTCTTTCATTAGGAGAAACCCATGGCCAACCGCACCAGCATATGGTCTCACAAGGGGTCTGAGGAGCTCATCTTGGCAGTCAGGCTACCTCTGGCAAGCACATGGAGGGCTGTGTGGCCCCCGCAAAGAAATGCCACACCACACCATTACTGACCCACCGCCAGACCGGTTATGCTGGAGGATGTTGCAGGCAGCAGAATGTTATCCACGGTGTCTCCAGACTCTGTCACGTCTGTGACATGTGCTCAGTGTGACCCTGTTTTTCGTCTGTGAAGAGCACAAGGCACCACTGGCAAATTTGCCAATCTTGGTGTTCTCTGGCAAATGCCAAATGTCCTGCATGGTGTTGGGCTGTAAGCACAACCCCCCACCTGTTGATGTCAGGCCCTCATATCACCCTCATGGAGTCTGTTTCTGACCGTTTGAGTGGAGACATGCACATTTGTGGCCTGTTGGAGGTCATTTTGCAGGGCTCTGGCAGTTCTGTTCCTGCTCCTCCTTGCACAAAGGCAGAGTTAGCGGTCCTGCTGCTGGGTGTTGCTCTCCTACGGCCTCATCCATGTCTCCTCATGTACTGGCCTGTCTCCTGGTAGCGCCTACATGCTCTGGACACTACGCTGAAAGACACAGCAAACCTTCTTGCCACTCTTTGCATTGATGTGCCATCTTGATGAGCTGCAGTACCGGAGCCACTTGTGTGTGTTGTAGACTCCGTCTCATTCTACCATTAGAGTGAAAGCACCACTAGAATTCAAAAGTGACCAAAACATCTGCCAGGAAGCATAGGAACTGAGAAGTGGTCTGTGGTCACCACCTGCAGAACCACTCCTTTATTGGGGGGGGGGGGTGTCTTGCTAATTGCCTATAATTTCCACCTGTTTTCTGCTCCATTTGCACCTTGACTGTCAATCAGTATAACTCCACAAAAAAAGAGAAAATAAGCGGAGCGCTCATCAATCCATTGCGGGCAGACCAAACAGATACGATAATCCACGGACCTGAGATCGGTCCAGGCAGAGAGGTCGCGGATGGAACCGGGTGGAGCTGTTGCTGGGCCACTTACCATACCACGCCCCTAGGCGCTTTGTCAGGCCGCTGACAAAACGCCTAGGGGCATGATACGGTCAATGGCCCGGCGTCTGAGCTCCCCCTGGTTCCATCTACCGCCTCCCTGCCTGGACCGATCTCAGGTCTGTGGATTATCGTATCTGTTTGGTCTGCCCGCAATGGATTGGTGAGCGCTCCGCTTTTCTCTTTTTTGTGGAGTTATATGAATTGCTGTCTATATCTCAGCGTGTAGCACCAATTCCTCTATTCCGGCTTATCCACCTGGGTTCGATATTTGGAGCTGTTTTTGCACAGTGGACATATATAATGGTGGTATCTTTTTTTTTTTTCTTTGAGATTATAGATTGTCAATCAGTGTTGCTTCCTGAGTGGACAGTGTGATTTCACAGAAGTGTGATTGACTTGGAGTTACATTGTGTCCCTTAAAAATTTTTTGAGCAGTGTATTTTTATTGTGGCTTTTTTCAAAGAACTATAGGCATGTATTTATATAATAGGGATGACCCGATATTGGTATCGGGATCGATACTAGACATTTGCACAAGTACATGTACTTGTGCAAATGTCCCCATTACCTAATCCGATACTGGTTCTACAGAGGTGCCCTTTGCATGTTACCCAAACTATGCAGCGTGCTCAGCAGCTGAGTGTGTGTCAGAGCCAAGACGAGTGGCTAATACCGGACATCACAGATTGCGGGCATGTCCAGCCTTAACCCTTTAGACACTGCAATCAAAGATGATTGTGGCGTCTAAAGGTCCTGATATTAACTGCCAGTTAGCTCAGTTAATATCTTAGCTTAGTAATGAAATTGCGGTGTCCCCACCAGCTGAGAGGACGGCCAGAGTTCCCTTACCATGCACAGTGCCGTCCGATCGTTGTTCCTATACTGCTGTCAGTTATGAGATGCATTAGTAAGGGAGCGACAATAACACTTATCAATGCTATGCTATGGCATAGCGTTGATCAGTGTATGCAATCTATAGATTGGATTACATGTAATAGTCCCCTATGGGGACTAAAATATAGTAAAAAATAAGTGTAAAAAAAAAATAAACAATCTGCAGATTTTAGCATATATAACTCTTGGCAATATGTTATATATGCTAAAATCGTCATCCTTACCATGCCCCCATGGATGGTGAAGATATTAAGTTATAAAGTCCTGCCCGGCAAGTAATCCCCTGTGCGGGGACTTTCACTTATCAGCTCTATTCGCTGCGGCCGTGGCCCCACCCCGTTGGCTTGAATGATGGCTCGAGTCATTGCTCTGCTCCCTAAGCAGACGGAGCAGAGCAGTGACGCGAGCAGTCATTCAAGCAGTCGGGACGGGGCCACGGCTGGAGCAATGCGGAGCAACGGGTGCTGGTAAGTAGAAGTCCCACCCAGGGGACTACTTGCCAAGCAGACGGGGGGACTTTATAACTTAATATTGTCACCATCCCTGGGGATACAAATGTCCCCCGGGGAGGGTGAGGATAACATCTCGAGTGTTCTTCCATTTTATACATAATCTCAGCCTGGATTTTTCCTCCCCATGTACATAACCTTACATTTATCAATGTTGTACCTCATCTGTCCAAACCTCCAACCTATCCAGATCAATTTGTAACAATGCCCTGTCCTCTATTGTGTCAACCACTTTACAGAGTTTAGTATATTCTGCAAAGATTGCTACTTTACTATAAACCCCTCTACAAGGTCATTAATAAATATATTAAATAGAATAGGACCCAAAACGGACCCCTGTGGTACCCCATTAGTAACAGTCACCCAATCAGAATAAGTATCATTAGTAACCACCCTCTTTTTCCTATCACTGAGCCAGTAACATACCCACTTGCACACATTTTCCCCCTGCCCAAGCATTCTCATTTTATGTACCCATCATTTATGTGACACAGTATCAAGTTGTTTGGAAAAATCAAGATATGACATCCAGCGATTTCCCCCAGGTCCAGTCTTGAGCTCATGTTGATATGGAGTCATACATTTATTTTTATCAAGATATTCCAAAATAGCATATCTTAGAAAACCCTCAAACAATTTACATACAACGTAGGTTAATCTAACAGGCCTTTAATTCCTGGGGTCACTTTTTGACCCCTTTTTTTTTTTTTTAATTACTTATTTTTATTTTACATCACAAAACAGAACAGACAAAGTTACAAACCATGCAGTTATACAAGACAAAACCGAAATATAAAATACAGGGTTCTATTTGTTATCCTATATCTCTCTATATTAATCATTAACAGCATAGAACCCAAAGGATACCTGTCTTATAGTTACCTATGTACATACCCACTTCATACCCCACCCACCCACCCCTTCCACACAATCCTTATTCTAGTGCCATGGAGAGAAAAAAGAGAAAAAAAAAAAAAAAACTTATTATATATATTTCGTTCTCTTCACTTGGAGATATTATACACCATTAAGCCAGCCTGCCCATATTTGAGAAAACAAGTCACTACATCCTCGATTAAGATAAATCGCCCGCTCCCAAGATATAACTCTTTCCATTTTTAATCGGAATTCCTCTATGGTTGGAGCTTTTGCTTCTTTCCAGTTCCTAGCTATAAGAACTCTAGCGTTAAATAGTAATCTGCTTAAAATAGTTTGTGTAAATTGGCCTAGCTCATGATTTTCAATACAACCCAAAACACACATTTTTATATCTACTGGGACTTTAATTTAAATTTTTTGCCCAATATGTTCCAGTATTTGCCCCCAATAACTCTGTATCTCTGGGCAATTCTACTATAAACCCCTCTACAAGGTCATTAATAAATATATTAAATAGAATAGGACCCAAAACGGACCCCTGTGGTACCCCATTAATAACAGTCACCCAATCAGAATAAGTATCATTAGTAACCACCCTCTTTTTCCTATCACTGAGCCAGTAACATACCCACTTGCACACATTTTCCCCCTGCCCAAGCATTCTCATTTTATGTACCCATCTTTTATGTGACACAGTATCAAGTTCTTTGGAAAAATCAAGATATATGACATCCAGCGATTTCCCCCTGGTCCAGTCTTGAGCTCATGTTGATATGGAGTCATACATTTATTTTTATCAAGATATTCCAAAATAGCATATCTTAGAAAACCCTCAAACAATTTACATACAACGTAGGTTAATCTAACAGGCCTTTAATTCCTGGGGTCACTTTTTGACCCCTTTTTAAATATTGGCACCACATTTGCTATGCGCCACTCCTGGGGAACA
Source organism: Hyla sarda (assembly GCF_029499605.1). Lineage (NCBI taxonomy): Eukaryota > Metazoa > Chordata > Amphibia > Anura > Hylidae > Hyla > Hyla sarda. Next base: position 116,408,398 of record NC_079193.1, on the reverse strand, counting down.
GACCCTGTCACTATTAGAGTCCTTGAATATTAAAAATAGGGGTCTGTCTATTACATTACATAATTCCTTTAGAACACGGGGGTGAATGCCATCTGGACCTGGTGTTTTGTCTATTTTGATTCCTTGTAGACTGCACTGTATTCATCCTGGGTTAGACAGGTGACCTGTACTGGGGAGTTTACCTCATCTCGCTGTATTTTACCTGTCATTTCAATTTCCTTTGAATGCAGTGGAGATGAATGTGTTTAATATATTTGCTTTTTCCTGATCCCCGTCTATACCTTGTAAAGGGCCAACACTTTAATTTCTCCATTTATTTTGCGGCTTTTATCTGTGTGCTTTTTTTTTTTTTCTTGGAAGTTTCGGGACTATGTAGTCACATCTGGCCTGAGAGAGGCATCTAACGTCACTTCCACCAGGGTTTTCTGGACCATTTTATATAGGTAGATATGGTTTAAGCCACCTCAGGCAAGAGTAATCTACTGATACAAGCTATCTCTGCTACCATAAATACTCTAGCAAAGAATCCTGATAGAAGAAATATAGAGGGGTCAATAATCTGGAAGTAAAAAGTGCCTAAGCATTTTTACCCTGGCCTATTATCTGTAGCATTATACCAATACTTATGATTTTTTTAGGGAGTACCTATCACAAGCGTGATATATTTTTTTTAATCCTTGCAGTTTACTCCCCCTATTATGATAAGCCACCCCCTTTATTTTTAATATTTTTTTTGTTTTCTACCTTGACATTGTTCTGAATCTTCTGCTCAGTCTGTCAACTCCGTAGACAGGAAAGGGGCATTCCCCAGGAGACATGACAACATCTAAGGCCCTGTTGGGGAGAATTTCCTCCTTCACTTACACTACATATAGCCAGAACAGTTCAGTGTGAGATGGGCTGTGATTGGCTGTTGCCACACACACCTCCTTCAGCTCTCAGCACTGAACTGTGCAGTGTGTCAGCAGAAATATTTAGCACAATTTTCAGCACAAAATTAGCACTTAACACTATAGGCATCTTGACTCTACAGTCTTGCTCAGCTCAAAGGGGAAGGGATCTGAAAAATTCAGCACTATACGCTGTGCTAAGGTCCCGCCTGCATTTCCTGACTTGTTTCTCATATACTGCTCCTTGAGACAATCTGCAAGCAGGACTGCATACAGTACCTGTAGCAGGAACCCTGGTGGCCAAACTTTTAGGGGTTAATTTGAAGTTTTCCGGTCATTACCAAAAACTTTTTATATAATGTAGAAAATAACATTTTTGTATAATATTTGTAATATACTCTGGTAAAAAAAAAAAGTATATTGTTGACCCTGCTGCTGTTGCTTGTGTGTCTCTGTAAAGAGACCAAATACAGTAAGTGTGGATGGACGAGCAGGGCTCTGTGAAGTGAGGCTCTTGTGACATGCCCCCAGCTCACACCCATCAGGATGATTGACAAGCCAGGAGCCTGCACAGAGCCCTGCTTGTCCTGCCCTCACTTCCTGTATAAAGTCTCCTCACAGAGACACACAGGCAGTAGCTGCAGGGACAGCATTTTTTCACCTAAAAAATGTGCACATTTTTTAACCAATGTATATGACAAATATACATATAATGGGTAGAGATGAGCGAACTTTTAAAAAACTTGATTCAGCAAATTTGCCGAATTTTTTGAAAAAAGTTAGGTTCGATGTGAATTTATTTGCGGCAAATCTATACTAAAAGCTTACAAAGAGTCTTAAAGGGGTGTACAACACTTTGCTGTGTTCTAACACACATATGGAATGTGCTGGGTTAGTGAACCAATACTATTGTTCAGAATAACATGCAGATTACCAGCATCAGGAGACCATATAGTGGCTGAATGACACAGCATGGAGGTGTTGGCAGGATGAGGAGACCATATAGTGGCTGAATGACAGTGTGGAGTTGTTGGCAGCAGGAGGAGACCATATAGTGTCTGAATGACACAGTGGGGAGGTGTTGGCAGCATGAGGAGACCATATAGTGTCTGAATGGCACAGCCAGGAGTTGGCAGTGCATGAGTAGACACTAGGCCATCACAATCCCTAAGATTACAAGATGAATTCTGACATTTAAACCGAAGATTTTTGGTAGCTAGTGCTACCATAACAAAAATGTTATTCCCAGTCCCAACAGCATCAGTAAACCATATATTGCCTGAGTGGCACAGCCTGGAGTTTGCTGAAGCTTGAGGAGAATGTATAGTGTCTGAATGGAGTTGGCGGCAGATGAGGAGACAATAGGGCCTCACAATCTTGAATAATAAAAGATGAATTTTGAAATTTCAATTGAAGATGTATGGTACCTAGTGCTACCATAAACATTATATAGGTAATGTCCTAGGCTCAGCAGCATCACTAAACCATGTACGACATATGACTCATACAGGAGCAGGCAGCAGCATGAGTACACAAGAGGGATTCACAACTCCTAACTTTAAAAGGTGAATGTTGAAATATCTATTGAAGATGCATGTTAGCTTGTGCTACCATCCAAAAATTTAAGGCCCGAGCCCAGAAGCATCAATAAGCCAAGTAGTTCCTGAAACAAAGTCAGGAGCAGGCATCAGCAATACACCGGAGGGTTTCAAAACCCCTTACATTGAAAGATCAATGTTGAAATTTCTATTAAGCATGTATTTAGCTAGTGCTACACATCCAAAAATGTAAGGCCCAAGCCCAGAAGCATGAATAATCCAAGTAGTTCCTGAAACACACAGTCAGGAGCAGGCATCAGCAGTACACCAGAGAGTTTCATAACCCCCTTACATTGAAAGATCAAGCTTGAAATCTCAATTAAGCATTTACGTTAGCTAGTGCTACCATAACATATTTGGAGTTAATATCCCAGTCCCAGTAGCATCAGAAAAGGATAAATTGGCTGAACTAGACAGCCTGGAGGTGGGGAAAGCATAAGAAGCCAATGTAGTGCCTGAATGGTACAGCCTGAAAGTGGCTGAAGCATGAGGAGACCATTGAAATACAATAATTTTTTATAGAAATCTAAGATTTTGAAATTGAGCATTTTGAAATGGAACTTTTCACTCGCAAGTTTTAGTGTCCCGGGCCCCGGCTTGTGGGTAAAAAGGACCTAATCTAACAAGGAGTCACATGTCAATGACAGAGCCTGGAGGGGGCATCAGAAGGAGGAGACCATACAGTGTCTGAATTGTACAGCCTGGATTTGGCTGAAGCATGAGGAGACCCCAGAGCTTCACAATCCCTAAGAAAAAAAGACAAAGTTTGAAATTTAAACTGAAGATTTTGGGTAGCTAGTGCTACTATAACAAAAAAAATGTATTCCCAGACCCAGCAGCATCAGTAAACGATATATTTGCTGAATGACACAGCCTGGAGTTGGCTGAAGCATAAGGAGACCAAATAGTGTCCGAATGGCACAGCCTGGAGTTGGCAGCAGCATGACGAGACCATTGAAATCTTTGACTTTTAAATTTAAGATTTTGAAATTGATATAATGGATTTAGTAATTGAAATGTCTCTTCACTGCCTGACAAACTTATTGCGTATATGAGGGGAGTACAATATGCTTCAGTTCGCTTAAAACAGTATTTGTCTAGAACAGCAGCAGGTGTGTACTATTGGCTGTCCTTTCACAGTATATAGACCTTTGACAGATTAACAAGTACAAAATAGTACACTACTTAGATGTAGGTATGTGGTATGCATTAATGAGGGCAGAAAAGTGTGCTACAGTACGCTTAAAAATACTTATTTTTACCTGTTTCCCAGATTACAAAATTCCTTTATAATGAGAAATTGTCAGAATATCAGCTGACATTCAAAATAATAAAATGATATACGTTCTCTGAAGAAAAGGATCCTTCTTTAGATGACGATATGAGGATTGTGTGTTCCAGTGACATTAGCTCATCAAAGGAACAGGAAAACATGATACAACTTAATTCTGCATCTGAAGAACCACAACAAAGAATGAACGACTTAAAGCCTACTGGAACTGAGGAACTTCAAAATGGTAAATCTACCACCTTGGATAGTCAGTCAATTCTAACAGCTGGTGGTCAGTATCCACAGTTCCCTGTTTCTGCTAGTCCTAAGAATAAAAGATGAATTTTGAAATTTCCATTGAAGATGTATGCTACCTAGTGCTACTATAAACATATATAGGTAAATCTTCACACGAGCAGTAGAAGTCTGGCACCACTAATGTAAAAGGATATACGAGAGCATAGACATAGTGGATAAAACACCGCTAATAAATGTGTCTGTCCGGACAATGGTTGCTGTGGGTAACGGTTTGGCTCTTATCAAAGAAAGTCCAGAGATGCAGCACATTCATAATATATAGAAAAGAATGAAGAGAAAGCACTCACCGCAGCCAAAATTACGACAGAAGAATGTAGATTTATTCTAATGCTTGGATACATTGGGTAGCAAGACTGACAGACACACAGGGAACAATGGATGGAACAGGTGAGGCGGTGGCAGAACAAATGGGCGGCAACCGCTTTCACGCACTGAGGCGCTTCCTCTGTCCCACACTTACATCATCATGTCAGAGGTGGAGACTTTATGCAGTTGCAACTGGGCGTTACTAAGACTTAAGTGCAACACTACAGGTGAGGAAAATACAAAAAGTAGAAAATACAGGGTGGGCCATTTATATGGATATACCTTAATAAAATGGGAATGGTTGGTGATATTAACTTCCTGTTTGTGGCACATTAGTTTATATGAGGGGGTAAGTTTTCAAGTTGGGTGGTGACCATTGCGGCCATTTTGAATCCAACTTTTGTTTTTTCAATAGGAAGAGGGTCATGTGACACATCAAACTTATTGGGAATTTCACAAGAAAAACAATGATGTGCTTGGTTTTAACGTAACTTTATTCTTTCATGAGTTATTTACAAGTTTCTGACCACTTATAAAATGTGTTCAATGTGCTGCCCATTGTGTTGGATTGTCAATGTAACCCTCTTCTCCCACTCTTCACGCACTGATAGCAACACCGCAGGAGAAATGCTAGCACAGGCTTCCAGTATCCGTAGTTTCAGGTGCTGCACATCTTGTATCTTCACAGCATAGACAATTGCCTTCAGATGACCCCAAAGATTAAAGTTAAGGGGGTCAAATCGGCCGACCTTGGGGGCCATTCAACTGGCCCACAACGACCAATCCACTTTCCAGGAAACTGTTCATCTAGGAATGCTCGGACCTGACACATAATGTGGTGGTGCACCATCTTGCTGGAAAAACTTAGGGGGACATGCCAGCTTCAGTGCATAAAGAGGGAAACACATCATCATGTAGCAATTTCGCATATCCAGTGGCCTTGAGGTTTCCATTAATGAAGAATGGCCCCACTATCTTTGTACCCCATATAACACCATACCATCAATTTTTGTGTTCCAACAGTCTTGGAGGGATCTATCCAATGTGGGTTAGTGTCAGACAAATAGCGGTGGTTTTGTTTGTTAACTTCACCATTCACATAAAAGTTTGCCTCATCACTGACCAAATCTTCTGTGTAAACTGAGGGTCCTGTTCCAATTTTTGTTTTGCCCATTCTACAGCACCTGAAACTACGGATACTGGAAGCCTGTGCTAGCATTTCTCCTGCGGTGTTACTATTGGTGTGTGAAGAGTGGGAGAAGAGGGTTGCATTGACAATTCGACACAATGGGTAGCACATTGAACACATTTTATAAGTTGTCAGAAACTTGTAAATAACTCATGAAAGAATGAAGTTATGTTAAAACCAAGCACATCATTATTTTTTTTTCTTGTGAAATTCCCAATAAGTTTGATGTGTACATGACCCTCTTCCTATTGAAAAAACTAAAGTTGGATTCAAAATGGCCGACTTCAAAATGACCACCATGGTCACCACCCATCTTGAAAAGTTTCCCCCCTCACATATACTAATGTGCCACAAACAGGAAGTTAATATCACCAACCATTCCCATTTTATTAAGGTGCATCCATATAAATTGCCCACCCTGTACATTGCAAAAAAGCTCACACATTAAAACCATTACTAATACAGCTTGTGAATTAATGGATGAAAAGGTGCCCATTTAGTTTTTATCATTTAGACCTAGAGGTCCGAGCACATTTGCACGGATAATCCTACGGGCTTCTTTCTCCATTAATACAAGGTTATGATCTCCCCCATTAGGGGGTATTTCAACTTTCTCAATCCCTGCAAATTTGATTATAGATAAGTTACTGTCATGAACATTTCTGATATGTGCAATAAAACGGGACGCTCCCGTGTTCTTTAATTCCTATTAACAGTTTCCTTTTGGTTCTACCTATGTAGTAATACTGGCATGAACAAAGCAGACAGTATACCACATGGGTAGTTTGGCATGTTATTAATTGATCCACTGCAACCATAATTTCACCTAATCTTGCTCAGGTTATGACTGCAAATGTTACACTGATGACCCTTTTAGTTCCCTATTGGGTTGCTATCCAGTAACCAATTTTTTTCAACATTTTTTGTTTTCTCCTTCTGTAAATTTTTTTAAAAAGGAACCTAAAGTTTTATTTCTTTTTTGAGTAATGATAGGTTCATAAACAGTTAAAGGTTTAAGATCATTATCTTCCTTAAGAATAAACCAATTTTTCCTGATGATATTGTTTTGTTCATGGGGGAATTCTGAAACGCAAACATAACACTTTCCTGGTTATTGTTAAGAGGCGACTGGATAAATCTTTAGCTTCCTCCAAGAATTTCTCCCTGTCATTATTTATTTGTTTTAACCGAACAAATTGGCTATAGGGGATGCTTCTTTTTACGTGTGGAGGATGAGAACTGTTGAAATGGAGCAGTGCATTTCGTGATGGGGCTTTCTTGAATGATGTGGTAACAAGGGTGTCATTTTCTGCCAAAATCTGGACATCCAAAAATTCTAACTTAATGCCACCAATCTGGTGCGTGAACAACATGTTAACATCATTAGTCACATTTAAGTAATCGACGAAGGCAGCAAATTCATCTTCTCCTCCCTCCCAACCCCGCCTCACCGCTCCGCCTCACCTGTACCATCCATTGCTTCCTGTGTGTCTGTCCATCTTGCTGCTTGTATTCAAGCATTGGAATAAATCTACATTCTGCTGTCATAATTTTGGCTGCGGTGAGTGCTTTATCTTCATTCTTTTCTATATATTATGAATGTGCTGCATCTCTGGACTTTCTTTGATAAGAGCACCACCGTTACCCACAGCAACCATTGTCCGGACAGACACATTTATTAGCTGTGTTTTATCCACTATGTCTATGCTCTCATATATCCTTTTACATTAGCGGTGCCAGACTTCTACTGCTACTGTTTGAAGATTTGCCTCCCTGAACTTTATAATGTCTGAGGCACGAAATGTAGAGAGCTCTATGACTTCATATTCAGAGACAATTAACATGTGCTATTAACACATGTAGAGCACAGGCGGGGGCGTTTTTTACAGCTTGTGAAGCACAAGATGAGTTACAGGTGCTTAGCACCAAAACCCTGCAATATAAGATTAACTCCTTTTCAGATAAAGAAACCAGATTCTTTTGGACAATTCAATCTCTTACTGCTAACTCAGAATGCAAACGTACACCTAGAGGGTTGTGGATTAACAAATCTCCTTCACAGTATGAACACAACCCAGAATTCTTGGCCGCTTGGAATGAAGCTCATATGCTACATTCACTGAATTTGCAACATTTTATTCTGATACAAAATCGCAAAGAATATGAAATGGTAACTACCGTTGTAACTAACTGTGTAAAGCAAAATTTGAATTGAGAACACGCTGAGAACACGCTTGACGGAGTTTAATACTTTTTTGCAAAATCTTGATAAAAAAATGTTGCAGCTACAAACTTCCCTGAAAGATGTGAAACGTGACAAATATATGCGTGACGAGAGATTTCGAATCAGGGAATATATTCACCTGGGCTAAGAATAAAATAACAAGTGAATCCACCAAGTCAAAACGCTATGGAAAACCACAGAATGTGAACAAGGGCCAAAAATATTCCAACTCCAAAAAAAGACATGCCACCACTGACTTCCTAAATACGGAGTCAGATTCCAGTGAATTTGAAGATCAAAATAAAGCATTGATTTGTACTGTGCAGACCATCAATAGTTACAGCCAGAATAATTTTTTAGGTGCAGGACCAGACGTGGAGGACGTAAGAGGAATAGGAGATTGAGGACACAAATCTGCACCATGGAGAAGCAAGCACAAGAAAATTGTAACATGGAATCAGCAATGAAAGACTCTCTAGTGGTGAATTTGACGGATATCACCATTAGCAACCAATGCCTGTCAGCCTTGGAGAAGGGTTTAAATTATTGATTAACTGAACCATTTAATTATGAGGACTTCAAAATAGATTTTTTCAAGGCAGTTCGGAGACTAAACCTTAAAAAACTTTTTGCAAGTAGTAAGAATAAAGATGTGTGTAGCATCCTATGAATGTGAAACTCCATGTTCAATAGGAACGTTATGGTTTTCTATCACCAAAGAATATACACAATGGGGGAGATTTATCAAAACCTGTGCAGAGGAAACCTTGCCCAGTTGCCCATAGCAACCAATCAAATCACTTCTTTCATTTTTAACAAGGCCTCTGCAAAATGAAAGAAGTGATCTGATTGGTTGCTATGGGCAACTGGGCAACTTTTTCTTTGCACAGGTTTTGATAAATTTACACCAATATGAGGTCGATTGTACTTAAATTCTTGCTGAACTCTCCTGGGCTATTTTCTCTCTTTTGAGGATTGTGAAAGTGGGAATTCTAACTCTCCCTTTGTAGGTGGCAATAAATCACTTTTTAACCCCCAAATTGTCCCAGGCAGCTCCTTGGACATTTTCAGCAAGAATGTACTTAGAAATGAAAGCCCTAATTTACCCTGGGCATTCACTCAACCTTACTAAAGATGAGCACACTGCCCTTAACCCCTTAAGGACTCAGCCCATTTTGGCCTTAAGGACTCTTATATTTTCTAAGGACTTTTATATTTTCATCCACAGACTAGTATGAGGGCTTGTTTTTTGCGCGACCAGTTGTCCTTTGTAATGACATCACTCATTATATCATAAAATGTATGGCGCAACCAAAAAACACTATTTTTGTGGGGAAATTAAAACGAAAAACGCAATTTTGGAAGGTTTTGTTTTCACGCCGTACAATTTATGGTAAAAATGACGTGTTCTTTATTCTGAGGGTCAATACGATTAAAATGATACCCATTATTATATACTTTTATATTATTGTTGCGCTCAAAAAAAATCACAAACTTTTTAACCAAATTAGTACGTTTATAATCCCTTTATTTTGATGACCTCTAACTTTTTTATTTTTCCGTATAAGTGGCGGTATGAGGGCTCATTTTTTGCGCCATGATCTGTACTTTTTTTTGATACCACATTTGCATATAAAAAACTTTTAATACATTTTTTTATAATTTTTTTTTTAATAAAATGTATTAAAAAAAGTAGGAATTTTGGACTTTTTTTTATTTTTTTTCGTTCACGCCGTTCACCGTATGGGATCATTAACATTTTATTTTAATAGTTCGAACATTTACGCACGCGGCGATACCAAATATGTCTATAAAAAATTTTTTTTACGCTTTTTGGGGGTAAAATAGGAAAAAACGGACGTTTTACTTTTTTATTGGGGGAGGGGATTTTTCACTTTTTTTTTACTTTTACTTTTACATTTTTTTACATTTTTTTTTACACTTGAATAGTCCCCATAGGGGACTATTCATAGCAATACCATGATTGCTAATACTGATCTGTTCTATGTATAGGACATAGAACAGATCAGTATTATCGGTCATCTCCTGCTCTGGTCTGCTCGATCACAGACCAGAGCAGGAGATGCCGGGAGCCGCACGGAGGAAGGAGAGGGGACCTCCGTGCGGCGTTATGAATGATCGGATCCCCGCAGCAGCGCTGCGGGCGATCCGATCGTTCATTTAAATCGCGAACCGCCGCAGATGCCGGGATCTGTATTGATCCCGGCACCTGAGGGGTTAATGGCGGACGCCCGCGAGATCGCGGGCGTCGGCCATTGCCGGCGGGTCCCTGGCTGCGATCAGCAGCCGGGATCAGCCGCGCATGACACGGGCATCGCTCCGATGCCCGCGGTTATGCTTAGGACGTAAATGTACGTCCTGGTGCGTTAAGTACCACCTCACCAGGACGTACATTTACGTCCTGCGTCCTTAAGGGGTTAAAGGGGTATTCCAGGCCAAAAATTTTTTTTTATATATCAACTGGCTCCGGAAAGTTAAACAGATTTGTAAATTACTTCTATTAAAAAATTGTATTCCTTTCAGTACTTGTGAGCTTCTGAAGTTAAGGTTGTTCTTTTCTGTCTAAGTGCTCTCTGATGACACGTGTCTCGGGAACCGCCCAGTTTAGAAGAGGTTTACTATGGGAATTTGCTTCTAAACTGGGCGGTTCCCGAGACACGTGTCATCAGAGATCACTTAGACAGAAAAGAACAACCTTAACTTCAGAAGCTCATAAGTACTGAAAGGAATACGATTTTTTAATAGAAGTAATTTACAAATCTGTTTAACTTTCTGGAGACAGTTGATATATAAAAAAGTTTTTTCCTGGAATACCCCTTTAAACTTGTTTGAGTCACAACATCATGTGATAGAGAGTTCCCTAGTCTCGTTGCTCTTACAGTAAAGAATCTCTGTCTGTGATGATGGGGATACCTTCTTTCCTCTAGACATAGAGGATGCTCTCTTGTCACGTTACTACTCCATGAGTGGTCTGACTAATGATTAATACAGAGGCAAAACTATATCCTTGTCTCAAGCCTCTATGCCTTTCTTGATACATCCCATGACTTTGTTAACCTTGGCAGCTGCTGTCTGGCACTTATCACTAAAGTTTAATTTATTGTCCACTAGTATCCCCAAGTCCTTTCTGGAGAAGTTTTACCTAATGGCTTATTATTTCGCACATAGTTGAACATTTTGTTTTTACAACCCAAGTGCATAACCTTACATTTATCCACGTTATACTTAATTTGCTATATCTGTGCCCAATCCTCCAGCTTCCCCTCTGTAATTGTATTATCCTCCTCTATTGTGATCACCCAGTTTAGTGTCCTCTGCAAATATAGAAATTCTACTCTGTAATGCCTCTACAAGGTCATTAATAAAAATATTGAAAAGTAGTAGACCCAGTGCTGACCCCTATGGTACCCCACTTGTAACTGTCACCCAACCAGAGTAAGTTCCATCATTACTCCTCCTCTACTTCCTCTCACTGAGCCAGTTGCTAACATATTTACATATATTCTCCCCTAGTCCCAGTTTCCTCATTTTCTGCACTAAAATGTTTTGTGTGGCACAGTATCAAATGCCTAAGAAAAGACCAGATATGAAACATCCACAGCTTCACCCTGGTCCAATCTATATCTGACCACCTCATAGAACCTGATCAGATTAGTCTGACAGGACCGATCCTGCATAAACCCATTTTGGTGCTATGTTAGGTTATTTTCATCAAGATATTCCTGAATGGCATCTTTAAGAAAATCCTCAAAATTCTTACCCACAACAGATGTTAAACTTAGAGGTCTATATTTCCCAGGATCCCTTTTTGACTCCTTTTTGAATATTGTTACCTAAATATATTCCTGTCAGGTCTCTATGCTGAATACTCTGGACTTCATTTCAATAAAATATCTTACCATTAAAACTGTTTTTAGTGACCATAACATCAGCCTGCAGATTCAAGGAGATCCATCCCTTCTCCATCCTAGAACCTTTCATTAGAGTTCTAGATAATAACATCTTTAAGTTAGATCCTAACTTTTTTCCTCAGGTTTCTTCATCCTTGGTCCCAGAACATTGTTGTTCTGTCTTTCTGTGCCAACTCCATTAATGTCTGGCAACTGATATAACCTAGGCGGTTCCGGTTCACAGATAGACAGACTTTTAATGGACTTAGGAACAGCCTTGTTCACATTGAAAAAGGGACATGCTTCCCAAAGCGCGTCTGTTATAAAAGGCATTTTAAATAAACTTGAAGCTTTTAATATCTTATTTGGATCCTTTACCTATGTACCTTCAGAGCGGTTGCACCAACTGACCTGGCGTTTTACCTCCACCTGAACGAAGTACCCTGCAAGCTATTATCCCTCACAGCATTGAAATTGATTCATTTGCCTTGTTGAAACAGCTGCCACGGCCCCAAATTAACCTATTCAAAGCCACATCTAATCCACTAAACCATCAATCAGGTATCCACACTGGGGAAGCTCTGATGATGTACGGAATGTCCAGAAGCACTTTTATCTTTAAAACTGCTATTCTTATCTTGCTGAGCAAGCGGTAACCTGCACCGTATGCCACTCTCTGATTTTTTTTCTTCAAAAGGTCAAAACCCCTTAACGACCACGGACGTAAATGTACGTCCTGGTTTGGCGGGACTTACCGCACCAGGACGTACATTTACGTCCTGTGTATGACCGCGAGCATCGGAAGGGTGCTCGCGTCATACACGGCATGTTCCGGCTGCTAGCACCAGCCGGGGACCCGCCCGTAATGGCCGACATCGGTGATCGCGCGGATGTCCGCCATTAACCCCTCAGATACAGTGATCAATACAGATCACGGCATCTGCGGCATTGCGGTACTTTGATTGGATGATCGGATCACCCGCAGCGCTGCCGCGGCGATCCGCTCATCCACCATGGCGGCCGGAGGTCCCCTCACTTGGCTCCAGCCGTCTCCCGGGGTCTTCTGCTCTGCTGAGATTGAGCAGACCAGAGCAGAAGATCACCGATAATTCTGAGCAGTGCTATGTCCTATACATAGCACTGCACAGTATTAGCAATCAAATGATTGCTATAGATAATCCTCTATGGGAACATAAAAAGTGTTAAAAAAAAAAGTAGAATTTTTTTTTTTTAAAGGGAAAAATCCCCTCCCCCAATAAAAATGAAAATTGTCAGTTTTTCCAATTTTTACCCCAAAAAGCGTAATAAAAAAACATATTTTGTATCGCCGTGTGCGTAAATGTCCGAACTTTCAAAATATAATGTTAATGATCCCGTAAGGTGAATGGCGTAAACGTAAAAAATAAAATAAGTCCAAAAATGCTGCTTTTTTTGTCACATTTTATTAAAAAAAAATTTTTAATAAAAAATGATCAAAAAGTTCTATATATGCAAATGTGGTATCTAAAAAAAAAGTACAGATGACTGCACAAAAATGAGCCCTCATACCGCCCTATATACAGAAAAATGAAAAAGTTATAGGTGGTCAAAATAGGGCGATTTTAGATTACTGATTTAGTACAAAAAGTTTTAGATTTTTTTTAAGCGGTACAAGAATAAAAAAGTATCTTCCCATGGGTATCATTTTAATCGTATTGACCCACAGAATAAAGAACACATATCATTTTTACCGTAAATTGTACAATGTGAAAATGAACCCCTCCAAAATGTGCAAAATTTTGGTTTTCATTAAAATTTCCTCCCTAAAAAATTTTTTGGGGGGGTTCGCCGTACATTTTATGGTAAAATTAGAGATTTCATTACAAAGTACAATTGGTCACGCAAAAAACAAGCCCTTATATGGGTCTGTAGATGGAAATATAAAAGAGTTATGGATTTTAGAAGGCGAGGAGGAAAAAACGAAAACTCAAAAATAAAATTGGACTGGTCCTTAAGGTGAAAATGGGCTTGGTCATTAAGGGGTTAAGTTCTATTCCATGAGTGCATTTTTCCCTGTTGTTATCTCTATTTCCAGAAATTTCTGTTTCCCGCTTCCCTAAAAAACTAACCCCAGGTACCTTTTGGTACTAACTCTTTCACTACAGGCAGCTAAAAAGATTTATCCCAGTTCCCCCTGGTTCTTGATATCTCTGCAAAATCTTTAATGATACCCATCACCTTTGGGATCTTGTTTTCTGTGTTTTTCAAGAACAAAAGGAGATAATCTGTATAGAGCAGAATTTTATCCTCCAACTTTTAGCCCAAATCCCTTAATTTGGGGCGCTCTTCTGGTCATAACTGCAATAGGTTTAATATATATTCGATATATAAAACAAACAAGAAGGGAAAGTGGGCATCCCTGATTTGTTACTCTCGAAAATGAGAATAGTTATCAGCACCCCATTAAAGAAGTCCCATGACCGATCAGTACAGGAAAAAATGTATCCACTAGCCACAGGATAAGGGATATGTTTTAGATTTTAGGGGGTCCGAGCACTGTGGCCCCCCACAATCCTCTGTACGGAGCCCCGGCAAACACGCCCCCTCCATATATCTCTATGGGAGAGCCGTTGAGCTGACTTTCGCTCTTCAGTACAGATATATGGAGAGGACGTGGCGGACCCTTCTTGGGCCAAGGGTCGTGATGCACCACTCTGTGGGAGAGCTGGGGATACGTTTTTTTTTTACTGATAGGGCATGATGAGACTTCTTTAAAGTGTTACTCTTGTTAGAAACAACTTTTTTTTCAATTTGATACCTCCTTAAATCTAAGCATTTTCCTAATATACTTCATTTAAAAATGTTATTGCTAAAGATGTGAAAGAAATGTCTAAAAACATGGCCACTAGAGGTCTCTGTCTTTTGAAATTTTTATTAACAAAACCTGGTATCTATGGCTCTTTGGTCCTGACAATGAAGAAAGGGACTGACATTCTGAAGGGAGGGGGAGTGGGGGTGTGGATTTTCTCTCTCCTCTGCTCACTTAGTGCATCAGTGCAGCTTTCAACTGTGTGAGAACACCTGTGAGATCCAGACAAGATGCAGACAGCTTGCAACCTCTTCAGGAGAAGCATTCACATGTAAAGTGACAAGCAGTACAAGGTTCTAAACTATTTATATAGAGCATGCATGTCTGCATTATAGTTATATAGACCATGCATTTAGACAGAAACCTGTAAAAATGTTTGTGCAGACCTCATGACGGAGGAGAAGAGGAGAGGAGATGATTGTACTGTAGGGGAAATAAAGCTTCTGAGAGGAAATCAGAAAGACTCATTACAGGAATATATAGATCAAAAGGTATTTTACATATTAACACATGCATGTTATTATGCATACAGGTCTTAGGGCACATTACAACACTGATTTAAGCATTTTTTTTCTTACTAATGACAGTAACGCTTTAATAATAATAATACTGGCTTCTGGGTTATTGTATAACAGTTTTATCCAGCTGATTAAAATGGCCCCCATATCAAAACCTTGCAGTGTTTTCCACATGAACCTCCATTCCAACCTGTCAAAGGCCTTCATTGCATCCAATGACAGGATGGAACATCACCTTCAATCTGAAGGCTGGCCTGCACTCTAGCCAGGTTATCCTGGATTGATCGGCCCCGGATAAAGCCCAATTGGTCTTATTGCACTAAACTCGGAGCAACCTTTACCAACCTACATGCCAGCAATTTTTTTTTTCGGAATCAATATAAGTCTCACCTCAATCATTGATGTGGGGAGACCAGTACTGTTCAAGGATTCATTAAAAATAACAAACAGAATTGGTAAAAATACTTCCTCCCTTTCTGTGAAAACTTCTAACTGAATACTATCAGGACCCAGGGCCGATTATCCCAAAAACAAATTGAGCGCTGATCTAAGCTCTTCAATGATTATCGGTCTATCTAGTTTTACCCTCTGCGATTCTGACAACCTAGGCAACTCTGTTTCAGAAAGGATCCTATATTGCTCTCCGATGTGGGTTTCTTCTGTTTTATATAAATTAGAAAAGAAGGCCACCACAGTTTCCCAAACCTCTCTAGGGCACAATGTTACCTCCTTCTCAGCTGTTTGAATACTACATATTTCATTGTTCCCATTTTGTGTTTTAATAATATTTTCAAAGAGACTACCTGGTCTGCTCCCTCCCCACCCCCTCAAAATAGTAGTTCTGTCCTAGAAAGGATTTTTGTTGAACTTTCTCAAGTTTAACATTTGCATATTTTACCTGACATTCTTCATACATTCCTAGGTCCCTTGTTCTTGGCTCTCAGCAAAATCTACCTCAGCTTAAAGGAGATCAGCGGTGTATAACACTTATGTCCTATCCGCAGGATAGGGGATAAGTGCCTAATTACGGGTAATCCTTATGCTAGGACCCCGCACGATCTCCTGTATGGGGCCGCGGCTCACCGTGGCCGACACGCCCACTCCATGTATCTCTATGGGAGAGGCGGAGATGAAGTGTTCATGCAAGTGTTGTACACTGCAGATCTCTTTTAAGTTACCTCCTCTATTAGTTATTTTTCTGTTGCACCAATCTACTGAGATGTTGTTCTCAATTTGGTTGTGTTTTTCTTTCTGTTTACCCCATGGGTAATACACGAGGTGTTAGTATGCAGTCTTTGTTTTTTTTACATTTTTTTACAGTCTTTTCATGCGGAATTCCTTCTTCTTATAGTTTACCTCCCGAAACAGAAGGCTTTAATTGTGTCCCATACTATTTGTATGGAAGAAGAGGAGCCATTAATCTCCCAACATTTCATTATTAGTTCTTTAATCAGATCCAAAATGTTTAACCAGAGTGAGATAAAGCAGAAGTTTATGCTACTGTCCAGGTTTTCTACCTTTAATTTTATATCTGTCACCACAATTAGATGGTCAGAGAGGGTTTTTGGTAGGTTATTTTCTTGGTCATGCGTATGCCCTTCTTATTACAAAAAATCTAATCAATGAGAGAAGCAGACTGAGTAGCAGGAAAAAAAAACTCTCAACCCGGATATAATTGTCTACATGCTTCATTCCATCCCAGTTCAGCAATCTGTTTAGCTAAAGGTGTTTGAGATTTTATCCTCCCATTACCATGCCCCACTCCGATCATTATCTGGGTCCTTGACACAATTAAAGGTAAATTGTCTCCCGTTCACCCACACTAAACCGAATACACCAGGTTATAGTGCGGGTGAACAGGAGAGCGATGCGGGCGCCCAGTCCCCCTGAATTTCTGTGCTGAATTGCGTGCTGGAGGCGAGCCTCCTGGCTGGATTTAAATATCTATGTTCGCTGGTCACGTGAACGCTTGTCCCTACTGAGTGCTCATGTGACCATCGACCATGAATATTCAAATCCCGCCTCCTTCACAATAGCTTCCAGTACTGGGGACTTTGCCACAGTGTTGTCTTCCCTGGAGTTATTGAGCTCCTCTTCAATTCCCTGGCTGGACACAACTTGTGCCATGAACTTGGTCCCACTGTCCCTCTGCTTCCTGCATTTAAAACACTTACATCGAGTAAGAGGCGTTCTCATTGATACTTCCTGGAAATCAAATTTTTGGTGAATAAAATTCCCTGTTTTCAACATCGGTCATTAAAATGAGGTATATAAAAGGAATTGGGCTGAAGAAAATGGCTGATCAAACATTCGGATAAAACACAGCTTAACTTATTTAATGTCAAATGATTTCCTTTTCTATACAGATGCTTTGACCAATGTGCATTGTGTTGTGAATATCTGCTTTTAAAGCAGGCTGTGAGAGAGAGAGGCCCAAACTAACTCAACAAAACATTGTTAATATATACAGGGAATTTTGATATGGCCACCACATTTTAACCCCCAGATTAAAGTCAGGTAATCAATTAAGCGGCCATAGCAGACCACCTAAAAAGCATTGAGGTCTGTAAATAGAAGTCTATTATCAAACAATTAAAATATTGGCTTAAGATGGTCAAAAATTTGGACCGAAGAAGCTTCAGTGACCAAGAGCAGAGGTGTTTATTAAGTGATCCTATACCAGCTACCATGGGCCTCATTGGGGGGAACTAACTTATGTATCTTATGATAAAGAAATACAGCTGTCACTAGAGGCTCCACCATAATGTAGATGTAATGAAAGAGTACCAGGCTGGACTTTCTCCTCCACTAATTTAAACATGTGTAACTACAATGTTGTTGCTGCGGCAGGGAACACGTTTCAAACACGTAACAAGTAACTCTGTAGTCCGCTACTGAAATTGAGCAGTCTACAGTTATTCTGTCCCTTAGTTGCATGGGACTTCTGGTATTTCCATAGACCACTTGCTTTAGCATCGGGTTATAGAGTTGCCAGGAGTTTTAAACATGTACCCTACCATCATTCCTACCAACATTCTAGTTAAAATTTAAAGGTGTATTCCAGCCATAGACCTATTATCCCCTATCCAAAGGATAGGGGATAAGATGTCTGATTGCGGGGGGCACACGCAATCTCTGTGCAGCACCTGCATTCTCAACATGTCCCATAGACATGGATTTAGGGGGAAGGCATGACTGCGGCCCCCTTGCGATTAAACATCTTATTCCTTATCCTTTTGATAGGGGATAAGATGTCTATGGCCGGAATACCCCTTTAAAATATATATATATATATATATATAATTTCTATTTTTATTTTGCCATTTTCAAATAAAAGAACAAAATAAAGAAATAGGAGCAATCACATAATGCACACAAAATTTGTCGCAGCCTCACTCAATAGGCAAACATAAGATGAGTAGGTTGAGACAATTAAATGGCGTTAATAAGAAAAAATACTGTAAGGGTGAGATACCCAAAATGCTACAGACAAGTGCAATAAACAGCACGTCTGTCAAAATGGCCTCTTTAGCTCCACTCTTGAAGAATGAAGACAGACCACATTTAGTCTTGGCAACATAGCCCACAGTGACACACACCCACAAGCACCCAACCCCTATTGAATACAGTGGTCCCTCAAGTTGCAATATTCATTGGTTACAGGTTGCCCATTGCATGTTTTAAACATTATATCTTGAGGCTATAACTCTATGTAAGCCTGGTAATTTGTTCTGAAACCCCAAAAATGTCATCTAAAAATAGGAAATAGTGAGAATTTAAGAAAAATAAGTAGATAACTAATACAGATAAAGCAAGTCCTTATCTATATAAAAGAAAGAGCTTCTGGAAGCTTTAAATCACTGTCTATGAGGACATGGGCGTCTTCAGAATCTTGTACAATGCACACAATGTCCAAAAAAAAATCTAATGGAGCTACCCTCACTTTGTGTACAAAGTAGCTGCTTACCCTGGCACAGATGAGTAGTACAGATCACAGTACAGTTGGAGGCATTTATGTTCCTGTAAAAGCTTTAAAAGGTGACATTGATGGCTATTGAGTCTATGAACAGCTGACCACTACCATCCCTTACACATGGAATCGAAAAGAAGGGCTCCAGCCAAATACACTAATAATTTGCCATTCTTATCCCCCTACCCAAAAATAGTGGCTTAAGATAGTCGACTCTAGGTTGACCCAAAGAAAGGGTCACAAGGACCCCTATGCAGCAACCTATACAGCAGGTAACACAAGCCACAAACATAATAACACGACTAGAGTATACTAGACTTGGATCTCAGGCAAGTCGCCATGTTTGGTCAGCTGGGTAGCTTCTGCCCAGGAAATTACATCTGCAGGTGAACTGACGAAATTGGGGGTTGCATAGTCCACCAACCGCAGCAGTGCTGAATAAAGCTTTGAATATTTGTAGCCCTTCTCTCACAGATCTGCCAGTACTTCCTTAAATTGAGTACACTGCTTTTAAAGCTGAGAAGTCTGGATAAAGGGACAGCATGCTTTTGTTAAAAAGGACTTCACCCTTTTCCTTCACAGCTTGCAATATATCATCTTTGTCCTTGAAATGTAATAAACGAGCCAAGAGGGGTCTAGGTAGGCCATCTGGAGGAGGAGGGTTGGCAAGCACACCATATGCCCTCTCGGACATAGCAGGAGAACAGTAAGAAAAGAGAGAAACTTTAACTAGGCCTCCAGAAATGCAACTGGATTCGGACCCTCACATTTTTCAGGAAGGCCCACAATACACACATTATTCCTCCTCATGTTATTCTAAAAGGCATCTGCTCAGTCCTCCACTGGTTTAATTTGCCTCTAAAGGGTGCAGTTCTGGTCAAGAATGGGGTGCAGGGTATCCTCAACATGAGACACACCTTTCCACCTCAGAGGTTAGCTCCCTAATTTTGTGTGTTTCATGGCACAGTGTAACAAAGTCTTCGTTAACTTTAAAGATCATCAAGATTTGTCCATTGTTAATGGCCACCAACACTTCAACAAACTTATGATGAACTGTGGCAGCCGAATACTGTAACCATTCAGGGGTGAGAGTGCAAATGCATCGGGCTCATTGATTCCTCAAATGTAGACAGGGGGCAGTCTGAAGAAACGCTACCTGACCCAGGATGGTATCTGAAAAACTGCCCTAATCTCTACACAACATGAGCTTGAACTGATAAAAGAGAACAAAAGAGGTAAACACTGCCTGGAGCATGCCCTGAGTCCTCATCAGAGTGATGTTTGGGATCTTTGCCCTGTGATTCCTTTGCCCACCTGTTCTGTCCCCCCAGCTTCTCCCACACCTGTCCCATAGGGATTGCACAGGGAATTCAGCAGATAGTCATCCTCCACAGAGTGGGAACCACACTGTTGAAGGTCTGGCCCAATAAGGGATTATGAAGACCCAATGTGTCTAGACATTCTTAATGGGGCAGCACCCACACAGCAGTAGCCCGTCCAGACTGCAGCAGAAGTTCCAGCAAGGCAGAGGTGCCCTCCAGTATCTCGTTTGGAAAAAAAAAAATGTATGGCTGTCACAACATGGCAAAAAAAGGGGGAAAATGGGATTTTGTTGTGAAAATGAAAAAGAACATATAAAAGCTATATAAATTGGATATCACCATAATCTTACTGATCCATAGACTAAATATAACATCATTTTTACCACACTGTGAATACCCTAAAAAGAAGCCCCGCATTTTTCTCAATATTTTGTAGTTTTTCACAAAACACTGCATGAATTTAAATTTACCACTAAAAGTACAATATGCCAAGATAAAAACAATATATAATTTGTGAGGGTACATTACACGAAGAAAATTACAACTAACCCCAAATACCTCAGAAAAGTAAAAACAGCCTTTGTCCAGAATGACAAAAAAAAAATGCTCTAAATGTTCTTTCCTTAAAGGGGTACACCGCCACTAGACAGCTTATCCCCTATTCAAAGGGGATCGTGGTGGTCCGGCCTCTGGGACCCCCTGTGATCTCCGTGCAGCACCCAGATTTCTGAACATTGTCATGAATGGAGGGGGTGTGGGGCTCCTAGATGCCGGACCCCTGCGATCAGACATCTTATCTCCTATCCTTTGGAGATATAGTATATTGGAGATTTATTAACCCCTTAAGGACTCAGCCCATTTTGGCCTTAAGGACTCAGACAATTTAATTTTTACGTTTTCATTTTTTCCTCCTCGCCTTCTAAAAATCATAACTCTTTTATATTTTCATCCACAGACTAGTATGAGGGCTTGTTTTTTGCGCGACCAGTTGTCCTTTGTAATGACATCACTCATTATATCATAAAATGTATGGCGCAACCAAAAAACACTATTTTTGTGGGGAAATTAAAACAAAAAACGCAATTTTGCTAATTTTGGAAGGTTTTGTTTTCACGCCGTACAATTTCTGGTAAAAATGACATGTGTTCTTTATTCTGAGGGTCAATACGATTAAAATGATACCCATTATTATATACTTTTATATTATTGTTGCGCTTAAAAAAAATCACAAACTTTTTAACCAAATTAGTACGTTTATAATCCCTTTATTTTGATGACCTATAACTTTTTTATTTTTCCGTATAAGCGGCGGTATGGGGGCTCATTTTTTGCGCCATGATCTGTACTTTTTTTTGATACCACATTTGTATATAAAAAACTTTTAATACATTTTTTATAATTTTTTTTTTAATAAAATGTATTAAAAAAGTAGGAATTTTGGACTTTTTTAATTTTTTTTCGTTCACGCCGTTCACCGTACGGGATCATTAACATTTTATTTTAATAGTTCGGACATTTACGCACGCGGTGATACCAAATATGTCTATAAAAAATGTTTTTTACGCTTTTTGGGGGTAAAATAGGAAAAAACGGACGTTTTACTTTTTTATTGGGGGAGGGGATTTTTCACTTTTTTTTTACTTTTACTTTTACATTTTTTTACATTTTTTTTTACACTTGAATAGTCCCCATATGGGACTATTCATAGCAATACCATGATTGCTAATACTGATCTGTTCTATGTATAGGACATAGAACAGATCAGTATTATCGGTCATCTCCTGCTCTGGTCTGCTCGATCACAGACCAGAGCAGGAGACGCCGGGAGCCGCACGGAGGAAGGAGAGGGGACCTCCGTGCGGCGTTATGAATGATCGGATCCCCGCAGCAGCGCTGCGGGCGATCCGATCGTTCATTTTAATCGCGAACTCCCGCAGATGCCGGGATCTGTATTGATCCCGGCACCTGAGGGGTTAATGGCGGACGCCCGCGAGATCGCGGGCGTCGGCCATTGCCGGCGGGTCCCTGGCTGCGATCAGCAGCCGGGATCAGCCGCGCATGACACGGGCATCGCTCCGATGCCCGCGGTTATGCTTAGGACGTAAATGTACGTCCTGGTGCGTTAAGTACCACCTCACCAGGACGTACATTTACGTCCTGCGTCCTTAAGGGGTTAAAACCTGTGTAGAGGAAGAGTGGTGAAGCTGTCTATAACAACTAATCAGATAGCTTCTTTCATTGTTAATAGGCCTCTTTTTAATTAAATAAGCTTATTGGTTTCTTTGAACAACTGCACCACTCTTCCTGTACTCAGGTTTTGACAAATCTCTCCTAATGAATACTGTGACAAAGGGGAACACTGATAACTGTATGGTAACCTTAACACATACCTGTCAGATCCCACCCAAAAAAAAATGAAAATGTTACTCAGTACCCTGACCATGTATGTATAACTTTTATGCATCTATCACCTGTTTTTATTAAAATCAATACCTCTGTTCATTAGCTCACAGTGTAAGAAATCATCTCAGGGGAATGAGGCTTGTCCCTTTCTTGTGGTAGTTGGAGGTGATTGATGTCTTCTCATTCAGCCTTGTCCATGAGTCATGGACAAGCCTGATGCTGCTGCAAGACTAATTAGTATCCCAGTTAGTATGGGGACCCCTAGAGGTGGGATTTTCAGGGGTGGTTTTCTTTATTAAATATTCAAAATTTGTTAAACAATACAAAATATCTTTACTTTTCATCAGTAACAACATATAAAAAAGTTTTTAGATCTGACAGTGCCCATTAAGAATAAGACATTTGTCTGTGGAAATATAACATGATCAGGTTATTTCTTTTTTTTTTTTTTTTTTTTTTTTTAATCTCCTGAAAGTACACAGGGAATATTTCAATTGGCTGAAAACAGAAATCCTGAACTGTCCAATATATACCTTATGTATTAATTCACAGTTTTTAACTTTTAAGCTTTGTTTTATGAAATCATGATACCATTTATGAGGTTAATTTTTTTTTTTAACTCTTTCTCCTCTTCTTTCTTTGATATATTAAAGACGTATCTGTGGGAAATGACTAGTGGAGTTGAAGAAATTCCACCTGGTATTGTGAATAAAGAACATATCATCTTTGGGAATATGCAGGAAATCTACGAGTTTCATAATAAGTAAGTATTGTTTGGGGATACTAGCTTTTTCCCCCTTTATGATGCAACAAATGTAAAAAAAAAAATTTCAACTTACTAAAATTGTGGGGTGAAATGCAACCCTACACTCCCAGTACCTACCAAATTTATAAATGTATGTTTTATTTTACTACTTTAAAAAAACAATTTAAGAAAACCTGCATTTTACACATGTTTTTTTGTGTGAAGTCACTTTCTCTATGTAAGTATGAGATGGTCATAGATTTACAGAGAAATGTGGAGCATGGTGTGGCTGTTTAGTCTTGATAGAATGTTTTCATCCAAAGTTTCCCATTATAGGAAGCTGCTTAACCACTGCAGCACTGAGAGTGACATAAGCAGCATAGCTTCCATTGCTGATAAGTGGTTGTTCTCCTTTTAACAGCTTCCCAGACAGTGGCAGCTGCAAAAAAACAGGAGGAGGCTTTCTTTGTTGACTTAGGAAAACCCTGTTAAAGTTGGGGTCACACGTAACTGATCCGCAGCGTATTTTACGCTGCAAATCCACCGGTGTAGCCACGATGTCTGAGTGCATTTGGCGATTTGCAGGCCCCGAGTGTGGCTGCTCGGAGCAGCGCATTGCTGCTGCGAGCAGGCCAGGGGGCAGAGCAATGGGGGATGGGTAGCTTCAGCAATAGCAGGAGGCACAATATGGGTCAGATCAACAGCGGATCCGCAGCATAAAATACACTGCGGATCCGTTACATGTGACCCTACCTATATCAT
This sequence comes from Hyla sarda, assembly GCF_029499605.1. NCBI lineage: Eukaryota > Metazoa > Chordata > Amphibia > Anura > Hylidae > Hyla > Hyla sarda. Next base: position 116,384,124 of record NC_079193.1, on the reverse strand, counting down.
AATTGTGTAAAATACATTTATAAGTTAACATATGTGAACTTGGGTGCACCTCATCTTCTAACTCCAAGACGTACACAGGACATAAAGATCTGCCTGGTACTTGGCACACAAGGATGTACTTGTATGTGTGGAGTCTCACGCTGATGCCCGCCATTAACCCTTCACATGCAGTGATCAATACTGATCACGGCATCTTAAGCATTAGTGGGCTTTCAGAGACTTTTTGGAACACCCGCAGCTCAATCATGGGGTTCCAATAGTCAAGATTGTGGCCAGAGCATCCATTCACCTGCTCCAGGGCCACTCAGTTGATTTTTTTTTTTTATTGCCTTCCTCCTGCAGACCATAGAAGTAGATTTCCAATGTCACTGATCAGTGCTATGTCTTTTCGTAGCGCTGAACAGTAATAGCAATCCAAAAATTGCTATATATAGTCCTCTATCTGTTTAAAAATAAACAAGTACGGTATTTCCCCAATAAGAACTAAATCACCACTTTTTCCCATTTTACAAAAAAAAAAATGTAAAAACAGTAACATAATAATTTCTGATCACAGGAAAAAAGGGAATAAAAAGTGATCAAAAAGTCACATTAAAAGTCACAATAAGTAGACAAAAATTGTACTGATAAAAACTACAAAACTTGGCGCAAAGATATGAGACCTCACACAGCCGTGTATATGGAAAAATAAGAGCATTATAGGGTGTCGAGAGAGAGAGAGAGAGCAATTTTAAACACATTTTTGTTTAAAAAAAATGTACTTTTTTTTTTTTTATCTGTACAATAATAAAAAGGCATATATTTATGGGTATCATTCTAATTGTATGGACTGACAATATAAAGAAAACATGTCAGTTTTACCATAAAGTTCACCGCGTAAAGACAAAAACCCCAAAAGTTCCAAAATTGCAATTTTCTTTTTAATTTTCCACCACAAATAGTATTTTTGGTTATGCAATACATTTTATGCACAGTCGTGGAAAAAAAAAGCTTTCATAAGGGTCCGTAAATCGGAAAAAATAGGAGTTATGACTCTTAAAGAGCGAGGAGAAATAAATGAAACACTATGAAAAAATGGTGTCCTGAAGGCAAAAATGAGCTGTGTCCTCTTTTTATTTGTTTTGATATAAATGCTATTCATTTGGAGAGTTTATAGACCTTTAATTTTTTCATTTTATTCATATTTAGTTTTTTGTTTTAACAATAAGAATATAAAATAGAATTTTAGGAATGTTTGTATATTTATTAAAAAACTTAACATAACTGAATTTAATAGTGTTACTAAACCTGCTACAGTAGCCAGTGAGGTGCTGTGATCTGTGCCCCCTACCACAAAGCGTATTCAAGTGGCAACTATATATCAATACAGCCTATCAACTCATTGTGCTGTCATCTCTGCCACTCAAAAACCATATAGAAGTTACACGTATCTACCCTGTAGTGTTAATACAGTTCTGGGGCATTTAATATTGTTCCGCAAACACCTTCAGTACTCAATGTGCTGTCATCTTTTCCAAGCAAAAAGCGCTCAAAGCTTTGAAAATCAGATTTGACAAGTAGGTTGGTAAAAATTCACCCAAAAAATGTCTGTAAAAGGAGTTACGGATAGAGGTAGACAGTTGGCGGTAAAAATGTTTGTGGCAGTACTAGTACAGGTAGCGGCAACAGCAGCCAAGTTTTGTGTTGTAGTATTGGCAGCCGCATCAGCCATCCCAATTCTCACAGCCTGAGAGAAGTTATGTGGTTTCACAGGATGATCCGGCTTTACTGGAATATTTATGTTATACAACTTTTGAGGAGGACCAGCGGGACTGGTGGTGGGGATACTGTAAAGTGTCAAGGTGGTAATGCTAAAGGGAAGCAAGGAGCTTAAGAAGTTCATGCAGAGAGGAGTAGTGTGGAGGAGTTTGATGTTGATGATAACTTGGTGTTGGACAGGACATGGGAACCACCTGGACATGAGCTGACGTGTTTAAAGGGGTATTCCAGGCCAAAACTTTTTTTTTATAAATCAACTGGCTCGAGAAAGTTAAACAGGTTTGTAAATTGCTTCTATTAAAAAATCTTAATCCTTCCAATAGTTATTAGCTTCTGAAGTTTTCTGTCTAACTGCTCTCTGATGATTCACATCCCGGGAGCTGTGTAGTTCCTATGGGGATATTCTCCCATCATGCACAGCTCCCGGGACGTGACATCATCATTGAGCAGTTAGACAGAAAACTTCAGAAGCTAATAACTATTGGAAGGATTAAGATTTTTTAATAGAAGTAATTTACAAATCTGTTAAACTTTCCGGAGCCAGTTGAGATATATATATATATATATATATATATATATATATATAAAGGTTTTGCCTGGAATACCCCAAGCAGGAGGGTAGTGGCAGCATCAGCTAAGAAGGGCATAGCCGAGGTAGAGGAAAAAAAAACTGTAAACCATAATAGGCTATGGGCTGCTGGTCTGATGAGCTCGGGTGACAGCGATGCTGCTGCATGTTCAGTTTCTATAAAAAAAAAAAGAAAAAGATGAGGGGCAAAGTCAGGTGGTGCATTCTCTGTCCAATATTCTGCTGTGGGGAACTTCTTTTCTGCCTTACCCGATGCAGAGAACCTGGCAAGATGTCATCTCTACAAACAGAAAGTAAGCCGTGGCCAGGGTCCGTGTGTAGGAACTATGTCTCTACATATGGAGCGTCACCACAAGGCCGCATGGGACAGTTGAGACATCTCACAACGTGAGAAAAACACTGCTGCTGCTGATCTTCCAGATCCCTCCCAACTGTCTTAAAGCCAGGCCTCTTCCACAGGCAGCAAATTTTCGGGACTTTCCTCATCAGTGTTGTGTCCTCCTCCTGTCCAAGCCCATCAGTTATCCATTGGAAAATCCACGTCCTCCAGACAACAGTATTCTCCCAGTCACCCTGTTGGAGTGTGCCTCAATTTGAACCTGGCCAAATTGCAAGTTGTTGTTGACACAGGCTCTTCCATACCATCTTGTTGACTCCATGACCTTCAGGCAACTAATGTGGTGTGCCCAGCCTAGGTGACGCACACCTAGTTTCCATTATTTTGTGAAGAAAGCTGTCCTCTCTTTGCACAATCATGTGGTGCAGAGGGTGGCCCACTCCATGACCTTGTCTGTGTGCAGAACAGTGCATGCTACGGTTGATACGTGGAGTAGTAGCTACAGCTAGGGGAAATACATGGCCAAACAGTTTTAACCCCTTAAGGACTCAGGGTTTTTCCGTTTTTGCACTTTTGTTTTTTCCTCCTTACCTTTTAAAAATCATAACCCTTTCAATTTTCCACCTAAAAATCCATATTATGGCTTATTTTTTGTGTCGCCAATTCTACTTTGCAGTGACATTAGTCATTTTACCCAAAAATGCACGGCGAAACGGAAAAAAAAATCATTGTGCGACAAAATCGAAAAAAAAAAAACATTTTGTAACTCTTGGGGGCTTTCGTTTCTACGCAGTGCATATTTTGGTAAAAATGACACCTTATCCTTATTCTGTAGGTCCATACGGTTAAAATGATACCCTACTTATATAGGTTTGATTTTGTCGCACTTCTGGAAAAAATCATAACTACATGCAGGAAAATTTATACGTTTAAAAATGTCATCTTCTGACCCCTATAACTTTTTTATTTTTCCACGTACAGGGCAGTATGAGGACTCATTTTTTGCGCCGTGATCTGAAGTTTTTATCGGTATGATTTTTGTTTTGATCGGACTTTTTGATCACTTTTTATTCATTTTTTAATGGTATAAAAAGTGACCAAAATACGCTTTTTTGGACTTTGGAACTTTTTTGCGCGCACGCCTTTGACCGTGCGGTTTAATTAATGATATATTTTTATAGTTCGAACATTTACGCACGCGGCGATACCACATATGTTTATTTTTTTTTTTTTACACGGTTTTATTTTTTTTATGGGAAAAGGGGGGTGATTCAAACTTTTATTAGGGAAGGGGTTAAATAATCTTTATTAACACTTTTTTTTTACATTTTTTTTGCAGTGTTATAAGTCCCATAGGGACCTATAACACTGCACACACTGATCTCTCATCCTGATCACAGGCGTGTATAAACACGCCTGTGATCAGTGTTATCGGCGCTTGACTGCTCCTGCCTGGATCTCAGGCACGGAGCAGTCATTCGCCGATCGGACACAGAGGAGGCAGGTAAGGGCCCTCCCGTTGTCCGGTCAGCTGTTCGGGACGCGGCGATTTCACCGCGGCGGTCCCGAACAGCCCAACTGAGCAGACGGGTCACTTTCAGTTTCGCTTTAGAAGCGGCGGTCAGCTTTGACCGCCGCTTCTAAAGGGTTAATACCACACATCGCCGCGATCGGCGATGTGTGGTATTAGCCGCGGGTCCTGGCCGTTGATGAGCGCCGGGACCGACGCGATATGATGCGGGATCGCGGCGCGATCCTGCTTCATATCGCGGGAGCCGGCGCAGGACGTAAATATACGTCCTGCGTCGTTAAGGGGTTAAATAAAATTTTGGTGGTTTCTCAACCTGCTGATTTACGCGACCACTACTAATTCCTATAGTAAACCACTGTGACATGCTGAAGGTTGCTGTTGCAACCTTCCTGCAACCAGCCAGGCCCTGGTAACCTGGCTGGCCAAATTCAAATTGATTTTAAAGGTGTCTCAACCTGCTGCTTTTATGCAGACTTCTACAAATTCCTCCAGTAAGCCACTATGGCATGTTCTGCTGGTAGTTTCAGCCAGGTCTACTCATACATCACCCATGCATGTCAGCATCACCAGTCCAGGAACCTTATAATTGAATTTTTATAATTTGAATTTGAATTTCAAAATGAAAAACCTTAATTGAAACTTTTTCAAATTTAATGTAAAAACCACCACCTTCCTGCTACTACCAGTCATCTCCTTGTTTACGCTATTGACATAAGTCTGCCATTTCATGCTGTATGCTAGTAACATCAGTCAGCCAGCACCTGCTGTATGCTAACAACTACTGGAAACACCAATCCACCGTCACCCTAGTTCCAGCCAGGCCTACATGTACACAACCCATTATTCTCAAATAAAGGGATCATTTTTGGTGCACTTGTTAAAAGCCACTGAGTCTCCCCATGCCTCCATGTGCATATTAACACCAGCAGGCATCTACCGACAGCCAGGGATACTTTATTCCACTTTATTTTGGTGTGAATAAGCCTAAAGACAGGGTGAGATGTAATAGTTACCATGGGTTACTGCATGTCCCCATAACTGAGCCTTAAAAACAATTTAAAACTACTTGAATACATTCCGAACAGTGTTAGACAGGGGTTAAAGAGCTGTTGGGGAGTGTTACAGTGGGGGAAAAAATATTTTAGTTAGCTACCAATTGAGCAAGTTCTCCCACTTAAAAAGATGAGAAAGGCCTGTAATTTTCATCAAAGGTATACCTCAACTATGAGTGACATGAGAAAAAAAATCCATAAAATCACTTTGATTTTAAAAGAATTTGTTTGCAAATTATGGTGGAAAATAAGTATTTGGTCAATAACAAAAGTTCATCTGAATACTTTGTTATATACCCTTTGTTGGCAATCACAGAGGTCAAAGGTTTTCTGTAAGCCTTCACAAGGTTTTCTTTTCCTATTTTTTTTCATTTTATTAACAAATTTTCCAAAGATACAAATCCAAGTAGAACAAAAAAAAATGTGGATAATATCAGGAAGGGCCAAGAGCCAACCATATCCAATACATCACACAAAAACAAGACTAACAATGAAGGAGCTGTGTTAAATCTAGTAAACAAATAAGCCCAAACAAAGTTGCCCGATACGGGACACTAATGCGGTATGATCGGTATGATAACCATATGAGAGCGAAGGAGGCATACCTTCACACAATAACAATTAAAACAATACCAGAGGGCTACAAACATAGGAAGGGAAGGGTAGAAGGGAACATAAAGGGACCACTAAGACAAACACAGAACGAATCACAGAACCAGGGGGGGGGGGGAAGAGAGAGAGGGGAGAAAAAAACAAAAAGGAGAAAGAGCGAGAAAGATCAAGGTGGTTGTCGATCAGAGAAGCAGTCCCAAGGTCCCCAAACTGAGAGAAAAGAGGGTGCAGAATTATTTAATGAGGCTGTGAGGGATTCCAAGGAGCGGATCTCACAGATACAGGCCAACAGATCAGACTCAGAGGGATGGAGAGTTTTCTTCCAGCATTTAGCTATTAGCGTTTTAGCAGCCAGAGCAATAATGCATAAAAAGTTTGAACGGTTTCTTAGAGCGGGATGAGAAAGATGGAGCAGATATATGTGGGGATCTAGCGGGACTAAGACACCCGAGGTATCTAAATGTACCATTTTCCAGTAGTCCCCTATAAGAGGGCAGGACCAAAAGATATGGAACACCGTACCCAAACCCACTCCACAACGCCAGCATTGAGGAGGGATGGCAGGGTTCAGTCTATTTAAGAGTTCAGGGGTGTGATACCAGCCCATGACCATTTTATACTGGCTTTCCTTATATGCTGTGCAGATAGAAGCCTTAGATGCCCTCTCCCAGATAATCCACCATTGAGGTAAGGTGATAGTAGTGTTAAGAGCAGCCTCCCAACGACCCATGTAGCGGGGTAATGGGGATCCCCATCAGGGGGGAAGGAATATATGTCGGAGAGAAGCCCCCATGCTTGAGGTCCACCATGGCACAACCTTTCAAATCCAGTAGGCTGAGAGACAACTGTAGAGCCAGTCGCAGAGGACAGAAAATGCGTAACTTGTAGGTAGCGGTAACGCTCAGACGAGGGGAGATCGCAATGGGCCACTAATTGTTCAAAGGGTAGGAGAGAGAGAGAGAGATGGGATCCACTACATCAGCCCAGCAAAAAAGACTCCTAGAGCCCCATTCCCGCACCATGGGCGATGACAGACCAGCAGGGAAATTGGGATGGTAAAGAAAAGACCACAGAGGTGAAGATAGAGAGAACAGTCTAAACTTTATAGAGCAATAAACCCAAACATACCGAGAGAAGGACATGGGACCCAGGAGAGGAGAGAGAGACAGAAGGTGCCTGCGGTGACCAAAGAAGGGAGTTCGGGTGGATAGGAGCCAACCAGAGATTCTCTAGCTCCATCCATCGACTATACGCATGGTAAGATGACCAGGCCGCAAGATAACGCAGATGGGCAGCCGAATAATAATTGGTCACATCAAGAACCGCTAAACCCCCCCCCCATTACCCTGCTAGCCATCTGAAGACGGTGTCTCTTCTCGTCCTAAATGAAACAGAATATAGCAGATTGAAAAGAGTGCAGGGCGGACAATTGCACTCAAGTCGGCAACGCCTCGAAAATATATAGTAATTTTTGAAGAATCGTCATTTTAACCGCCACAATCGGGCAAAAAAAAAAAAAAGAGCTATATTGCGACCGCCATTTCTCTAGTAAGGCCCCAACTTCCCGGAAAAGGAGGAGATTGTTAGAATAGTAAAGAGAGGTGTAGTGGGAAGTGATGTGGATCCCCAAGTACTTGATGGCAGAGGTGGACCACTTTAAAGAGTAATTAGAGTTCAAGAGAGTAGACATAGATGAGAGAAGATACTACACTGTAGTCATATAGAGCTTTATAAAGGTTAGGAAGAGATAGCAAGGGACGAGAGAGCATGTGGAGAATATCATCAGCAAATAAGCAAATCTTAAATTCTCTATCATGAATGGGGATACCAGTGATGTCAGAGTCCCCCCTGATCAAGACAGCAAGAGGCTCAATGCACATGGCAAACACCAGAGGGGACCGCGGACACCCCTTACTTGTCCCATTAAACAGAGAAAAGGTTGGAGGGGGAACATGAGGGAGTTTGAGGGAAGTAGATGGGGAGGAATAGAGACCCTGCAGAGCAGTTAAAAAGGTACCTGTGATACCAAATTTCTGAAGGCTGGCAAAAAGAAATGGCCACCCCAGCCTATCAAAGGCCTTTTCCGCATCCAGGCTAAGAAGCAACATCTGGTTAGATCTCTGACTAAGTCAACCAGACCCACTACCCTCCTGGTATTGTTTCCACCCTGACGACAGGGGATAAACCCAACCTGATCCTTATGGATGAGGGAGGGGAGAAAGGAGCCTAGTCTGACTGCTAAGACCTTTTGAAAAGAGCTTAAGGTCGGAGTTAAGGAGGGCAATAGGCCTGTAACTAGAGCAATCATGGGGATCATTGCCTGGCTTGGGTAATCCTCGCCCCAAGGAGTGTAAAAAGACTGCGGAATATCCTTGCCCCCATAAAAGAATTGAAAAGAGGGACAAGTTTAGGTAGGAGTATGGAGGAATAAGTCTTCTAGTATAGATAAGAGAATCTGTCAGGTTCAGGGGAGTGTCCAGCTGGAAGGGATTTGAGGACATCAAGGAGCTCCTCCTCAGTAATAAGTGCATTGAGAGCCTCATGATCAGCCCCCGACAGAGTGGGCATGCCGCATCAGGACAGATAAGAATCCAGAGCAGCTGCACGCTCCACCGCATCAGACAGAAGTTGGGAAGAAAGAGAATAAAGACTAGAATAGTAGTTAACAAAATGGCAGGAGATGTCAGCAGGGTGAGAACACCAGGGTGCATAACACCAGAGGAGTCCTTCAGGGCAGAGGGGGATTGAGTAACTGCACGATCACGCAGGCGTCTAGCCAACATGGTATGGGCCTTGTTACCTTTCTCGTAAAAATGCTGTTTGGCGTATAACAACTGTTGCTCCACCCTATGTAGAGCTAGGTCACCCAACTGTGCACGAGCAGTTATCAAGTGCCTCAGGACAGACACAGAAGGTGAGGAGAGTAAAATAACCTCCAGGTGTGTAATTTGTGAGCGGAGTTCCCGAGAGCGAGTCAGAGCATCACGTTTAAGCCGGGCCCCCAATGCAATACAGTGCTCCCTCACCACAGACTTATGGGCTTCCCAAAGGATTGCCTGCGAGGAGACCGTACCCTCGTTAGTGGCAAAGTAATCAGTGAGACACTTCTGAATCGACTCCCGGGAAGACAGTGATTTAAGAAGTCATTGAGATGCCAATGACAACTCTGAAAAGAGGAAGGAGAATGAGAAAAGGAGAGGACAGGGCAGTGGTCGGACCAAGAAATAGGCTCAAGGGAGGCAGTAGAGATCATGCGCACCATGGGAAGATTACAAAAAAAAATTGTCTATACGGGTGTGCAATTAATTGGGGTGCGAGTAAAAACTAAAAGAGCGATCCATCGCATGGTTTATCCACCACAGGTCATACAACGAGAAGGCCAGTATGATCCGCCTAAAAATGGTAGCCAGGCACAAATGGGTAGGAGAAACATGAGTGTCAGTGAGGGAATGACGGTCCATAGAAGGAGAGAAAATAAGATTAAAGTCCCCCCCCCCCCTAGCAACCAAGCAGAAGAAGGGTATTTATGGAGCTTATTTATGGAGGAGAGGATCCTATGCAGGAACGGTATTTGTGATGTGTTAGGGGCATAAATATTAGAGCAGAAGCGGGACCCCACCCAGGACCCACTCCACCACTACATAGCGCCCCTGTGGGTCGAGAGAGCAAGAGGAGACTTGTAACGGGCAAGAGCGAGAGACGAGAATAGCGGTCCCAGCAGTCTTCCTATCAGGGACAGCAGAGTAGGCTTGAGGAAAGAGGTGATGAAGAAATTGAAATGATCCAGAACGGTCAGTGTGTCTCTCCTGCAGGAAAACTGTTGGCCCGAAGCTCAACCAACTCCAGCTGCAGCAGACGTCTCTTAGAGGGGGAGTTAAGGCCCTTAAAGGGGTATCCCATGGCAAAACTTTTTTTTTTATATATCAACTAGATCTGAAAAGTTAAACAGATTTGTAAATTACTTTGATTAAAAAATCTTAATCCTTGCAATAGTTATTAGCTTCTGAAGTTGAGTTGTTTTTTTCCGGGAGCTCCCGGGACGGGACATCATCATTGAGGAGTTAGACAGAAAACTTCAGAAGCTAATAACTATTGAAAGGATTAAGATTTTTTAATAGAAGTAATTTACAAATATGTTAAACTTTCCGGAGCCAGTTGTTATATAAAAAAAAGTTTTTGCCTGTAATACCCCTTAATGATGGAAAGAGGAAAATAGCCAATGAAGAGTTATAGTCACAGATGACCTTGGATGGACCTCAGCAGAACCACAGAGAAGCGAGAGGAGGACCGGGACCTCGGAGATAGACAAGGAAAAGCGACCTGAGGGAAAAGAAGAGCGGGGAGGAGAAGGACAAAACGGACAACTAAAGGACCAACAGACAGACGGTAGACAAACAGGACAACACACCAAAAACAACACAGAGAATAGAAACGAACCATTGACCAATAGGCCAATGTAGAGGCCAAGGCATCAGAATGGATCGGTAGCCAAGGCATGAGCAAGCCATTGCTATAGACTCGAGAGGGGAAATGGAAGGACACCACCAAGGAGGGACTGTCCAAAACGGTAAACCCCCTGCCACAAGGCCACAGCAAGGAAAATACAATCTTGCAGAAAAATTTAACTACAGGTTACCAATAATGCAGGTGAATAATAACAGTAAAAAACTATGCAAAAACATGAGTAGACATCCAAAACATGAGTAGCAATTGCAGTCCGGACAAGACCAAGGAGCATAGAAAGCCTGCAGCTAGGAGCAACAGTGAGAGGACAAAGTGCTACTCGTGACTATTCAGGAGTGAAACCGGGGCACCCCTGGAGGCACGAGGAGGGGGGCATCTTTTGAGACCCAGACCGGCGAGACCGGACAGGTTGCCATACAGGGGGTAAGGGAGGTGGGGGGGGGGGGGGGTGAGTTCCCAGTCCACCATCTGAGGCATTGGCAAGTCCAGGGCAGAACAGAAAGCCTGGAGGTCAGAGAAGGAACGTTAAACAGCAGAGCGTCCATCCTTGAGAGCCTGAAGTGCAAAAGGGAAGTTCCATCTATAAGGCACCTGGTGGGAGTAAAGGACAGCCAGGAGGGGTTGAAGCATCTGACGCTTCCGAAGCATCAGCCAGAACAGGTCTTGATGAATTTGAACAGGGGCACCATCAAAGTCAAAATTCCTCAGTGAGCGAGCTTTAGCCATGATGGCCTCCTTCACTTGAAAATCATGCACACAGCAGATAACGTCTCTAGCGGTGCCTGTATTAGATTTAGGGGGAAGGGCCCTATTAGCTCTGTCCAGTTTGATCTTATGGAAAGGAAGCTCGCCCAGAATCAGAGAAAGATCGCCCGAAGATCGCAGAGAAAGTCAGTTTGGGATGTAATGGTAGAATGGAGCTGGGCAATATAAGCTCTGGTGGTATCATGCGCGTCCTCTAGGCCCTCCACCCGATCAGAAACGTGATGTAGGTCCTGGCGCAGGGACGAAATCTCTGCCAGACAAGTATCCTTCACTTCAGCAATGAGTGAACGAAAGTCCTCCTTTGTTGGAATTTGGGAGAGGAACATGGTGAGGTCTGGTAGAGTAGAGGTGAGTGCGGGCAAACCGGAGCAAGGCAGGTCACCCACAGAGTGAGCATCCCATGAGGTAGAAACCAGCCCTGGCGGAGAATGCAGCAGGGGCCCAAAGGAGTGAGGAAGCGACCCCTGTGAGGACAGACATTTTGCTCGACACACAAACTCTCTGCGGCTTATGTGAGGCCACAGTGGGACAGCAGGAGGGCCCAGGGGCACTGAGGGTGGGGGTGCCGGAGATCCTAACCCCACTAAAGTAGGCAGCTGATGAGAGGGATGTGCAGATCCCAAGGCAGGGGAGAGAGGTAAGGGGGAGGCTGAGCAAGGAGCAGTAGCTGAGGACAGCCGGGGTCAGGATGGAGGAGACTGCAATCACCTCACTACGGTCACCCAAGATGGCGGGCCTGCGCTCCTGCAGGGAGAAGAGGGCACAGCCCCTACAGGTAGAAGGAGCTGGTGGGCGTCTCAGATGTCGCAGCCCCTGTCAGGCTGGGGACCATGATCACTCACCCCCAGATCCAGGCAGTCCGGAACCACAGGAGTTAACTCAGGAGGAGAGGTGGCGGCGGCAGCAGACTTATGGCGGCACCACAGTACAGTGGAGGGATGGCTGGTCTGAATCGCGGAACCCACACAGGAAATGTGCGGCAGCTGCAGGGAAGATGTCCCCTGAGACTCCGGTGCAGACAGGCGGAGAGCAGGAGGATAGCAGGTCTTGGGGCTTGAAGAAACGGACAGATGCATCCGGGTGGCGTGACAGGTAGCTGGATAGCTGAGGAAGGGTGCTCTGGGCTTACGGGAGGTCCTCCCCATTTAGTGTAGCGGGGTCACCAGTAGCTTTAGCGCTGATATAGGGCCGTGGGAGCCGACCAAGAGAGCAACCATACTCGTCGGCACCAAGCCACGCCCCCCAACCCTTCACAAGGTTTTCACACACTATTTCTGGTATTTTGGCCCATTTCTCCATGCAGATCTCCTCTAGAGCAGTGATTTTTTGGGGGGCTGTTGCTTGGCAACACTGACTTTCAACTCCCTCCAAAGGTTTTCTATGGGGTTGAGATCTGGAGACTGGTTAGGCCACTCCAGGACCTTAAAATGCTTCTTACGAAGCCACTCCTTTGTTGCACAGGCAGTGTGTTTTGGATTATTGTCACGCCGAAAGACCCAGCACCGTTTCATCTTCAATGCCCTGGCTGATGATGGAAGGAGGTTTTCACTCAAAATCTCACGATACATGGCCCCATTCATTATTTCCTTTACATGGATCAGACGTCCTGGTCCCTTGGCAGAAAAACAGCCTCAAAGCATGATGTTTCCACCCCCATGCTTCACTGTAAGTATGGTGTTCTTTGGATGCAGCTAAGCATTCTTTCTCCTCCAAACACGACGAGTTAAGTTTTTACCAAAAAGTTCTACTTTGGATTCATCTGACCATATGACATTCTCCCAAATCCTCTTTTGGATCATCCACATGCTCTCTAGCAAACTTCAGACAGGCCTGGACATGTACTAGCTTAACCTGTTAGGGACGAAGGGCATACCTGTACACCCTTCACCCGCTCCCTTTCTATAATGCGGGATCACGCTGTGACCCCGCAACATAGCGGGTCGGACCCGTGACTAATAGTGCGCGTCACTGATCGTGGTGCCACGCGCTATTAACCTTTTAGACGCGGCAATTGAAGTTGATCGCTGTGTCTAAAGTTAAGAAATATGCTTCACGGCAGCTCAGTCGGGCTGATCGGGACCACCACGGTGTCCCGATCAGCTGTACCGACACGAAGAGGGTCCCTACCTGCCTCCTCGCTGTCAGATTACCGAATGACTGCTCCGTGCTTGAGATCCAGGTAGAAGCAGTCATGCGACAGAATCACTGATCAATGCTATGCTATTGCATAGCAGTGATCAGTGTAGGAAATCAGTGTAATGCATGCTATACCCCTAGAGGGGGCTATAGTAAAAAAAAAAAAAAAAAAAAAAAGTTATAAAATATAAAAAAGTTAAGATCATTTAACCCCTCCCCTAATAAAAGTTTGAATCACCCCCTTTTCCCATTAAAAAAAACTATAAATAAAAATAAACATGTGGTATGGCCATTTAAATGTCTGAACTATAAAAATATATTGTTAATTAAACCGCACAGTCAGTGGCATACGCGCAAAAAAAACATTTAGAAGTCCAAAATAGCGTATTTTTGGTAACTTTTTTTATATAATGGAAAAATTAACATAAAGTGATCATAAAGTCCGATAAATACAGAAATGGTCCCGCTAAAAAATTCAGATCACGACACAAAAAAATTTGCCCCCATACTGCCCTGAAGAAAAAAAAAGTTATAGGGGTCAGAAGATGACAATTTTAAACATAAATTTCCGTGCATGTAGTTAATGATTTTTTCCAGAAGTAAGACAAAATCAAACCTAAATAAGTAGGGTATCATTTTAATTGTATGGACCTACAAAATAAAGATAAGATGTCATTTTTACTAAACAATGTACTGCGTAGAAACTGAAGCCCCCCAAAAGTTTAAAAAAAAAGTCCTTTTGTTCTTCAATTTTGTGGCACAATAATTTTTTTTGCACCGTAGATTTTTGAATAAAATGACTGATGTCATTACAAAGTAGAATTGGTGACCCCCCCAAAAAAGCCATCATATTTGGCAGTAGGTGCAAAATTGAAAGGGTTATGATTTTTAGAAGGTGAGGAGGAAAAAACGAAAGTGCAAAAACTGAAAAACCCTCTGTCCCCAAGGGGTTAAGCAGGGAGACACGTCTGTGAGTCCCTGGTGGCGTAGTGTGTTATTGATGGTAGACTTTGTTACTTTGGTCCCAGCTCTCTGCAGGTCATTCACTAGGTCCCCTTGTGTGATTCTGGGATTTTTGCTCACCGTTATTGTGATCATTTTGACACCACGGGGTGAGATCTTGCGTGGAGCCCCAGATCGAGGGAACTTATCAGTGGTCTTGTAGGTCTTCCATTTTCTAATAATTGCTCCCACAGTTGATTTCTTCACATCAGCTGCTTGCCTATTGCAGATTCAGTCTTCCCAGCCTGGTGCAGGTCTACAATTTTTTTTCTTTTGTCCTTAGACAGCTTTTTGGTCTTGACCATAGTGGAGTTTGGAGTGTGACTGTTTGAGGTTGTGTACAGGTGTCTTTTATACTGATAAAAAGTTCAAACAGGTGCCATTAATACAGGTCATGAGTGGAGGAGACTCTTAAGGGTGCGTTCACACGTCGGAATTAAAGAGGAATTCGAGCAGAAAAATTTACGTCCGAAAAATCGAAATTTCATTTTGTGCGAAATTCAAGCGGAAATGCGCGCGGAAAGGGGGAAGAAGGAAGGGGAAGGTTTGTGGGAGACCAAATCGGCCATTTTATGATTGTGCTAGTCAGAAATTAAAGCTGCTAGTGTTATATAAGCCCCAAAATGTCCCGAAAAAAAATCTACAAATGGCTGATGAGTAAAAAAAAGGGTGGAGTGTGGGGTGGAGAATGGGTGTCATCCTTTTTCCATGGACTGTCTCTACTACATTTTTCCGCGCGCATTCCGTGCGAATTTCACTATCTCGGGCGTAATTTTTTTTTCCCATTGACTTCAATTGAATTCTGCTAGCAAATTCCGCTTGAAGAATGAACATGCTCTTTCTTCAAGCGGAATGGAATTCAGCGTCGGAATTACGCTAGCAGAATTTACGCTGTGTGAGCAGGACAGCGGAAATTACATTGAAGTCAATGGCAGAGGAGATGGCAATTCTTTTGGAGCGGATAATTCAAGAGGAATTACTCGAGTAAATTCCTCTTGAATTCCGACGTGTGAACGGGCCCTAAAGGAGAGGTTACAGGTATGTGAGAGCCAGAAATCTTGCTTGTTTGTAGGTGACCAAATACTTGTTTTTACATAGGCATTTACCAATTATTTTATTAGAAATCCTACAATGTGATTTCCTGTATTCTTTCCCCCCCATTCTGTCTCTTATAGTTGATGTATACCTTTGATGGAAAATTACAGGCCTCTCTCATCTTTTAAAGTGGGAGAACTTGCACAATTGGTGGCTGACTAATTACTTTTTCCCCCCACTGTATAAACAAGTTTAGGGGCATATTTCATTGCCAGTTCGAGTCAAACCGAGCCGAACCGAAATCGTGATTTCAAGAAAAGTTTAGTGAGTCCGGCGAACCGAACTTTTCAGAAGTTTGCTCAACTCTAGTCTTCATACCCTTTCCTATGACACTTTAACCATGGTGCATTCTTTTTCTCTTGATCAACTTTGAGTTGTTTCTAAACCTTTATTGGATTACACTTGTGGTAAATTCCGATGCTTGGACTTGATTTGGAAAGAGACACTATTGTCTATCCCTGTCTGCCTGTAGAGCTCAGACAGTATTGTGTGGAGGTACAGATCTAGACAAAGGTACAAAAGAAAATTCTGCACTGAAAGTTCTGCACTGAAGGAGCACAATGGCCTCCATAATTCTTGGTTGGAAGAAGATTGAAACAACCAGGACTCTTTCTAGAGCTGGCTGCCCCTGCAAACTAAGTAATCTTGGAAGGAAGAGCCCTATTAAAGGGGTACTCCCGTGGATTTTTTTTTTTAAATCAACTGGTGCCAGAAAGTTAAACAGATTTGTAAATCACTTCTATTAAAAATCTTAATCCTTCCAGTACTTTTTAGGGGCTGTATACTAAAGAGAAATCCAAAAAAATGCATTTCTTCTGATGTCATGACCACAGTGCTCTCTGCTGACCTCTGCTGTCCATTTTAGGAACTGTCCAGAGCAGCATATGTTTGCTATGGGGATTGTCTCCTGCTCTGGACAGTTCCTAAAATGGACAGCAGAGAGCACTGTGGTCATGACATCAGAGGAAATGCATTTCTTTTTTGGATTTCTCTTTAGTATACAGCCCCTAAAAAGTTCTGGAAGGATTAAGATTTTTTAATAGAAGTGATTTACAAATCTGTTTAACTTTCTGGCATCAGTTGATTTAAAAAAAAAAAAAAAAAGTTGTCCACGGGAGTACCCCTTTAAGGCTGCATTACGTATGGGGACCGGATCCAGTTGGGATGTGGAAAAACCAGGCTCTCCTGTATCCCAGCCGAAAATTGGTAATAAGGAGAGAGGAGCAGCTAAAGGGCTCGTTCACACTGCAGAATCTCCGCTCGCTGAATTCAGCGAGCGGAGATTCCGCCTGGCTGAATACTTCGGTGCTAGGGCCGCGGGGCACTGAGCCGTCGCCATTGACGGCTATGGTCTGCTCGCGGATTCCGCACAAAGAATCAACATGTTCTTTCTTTGCGCCGAACACTTTCAGTGTGAACATGTCTCGCGGAGACCCGTTCACACTAATGTTAAAGTTCACACCGCGGAATTCCACCCGGAAATTCAGCGGCAATTCCGTAGTGTGAACGTACCCAAAGAAATAAGAAGGAAGCTATAAATGTTCCCCCATACATCTGCATTCCGTACCCAGAGAGAGAAACTTTCAATGCCCTAAACCCACCCCACTAAGCATTGTAATGCACAGCAGACCTCCCCACCTTCCATCATTAGTGTAAAGAAATGAGATTTAAACAGAGTACTTTCTTTACCCTACTTCCTATGTTTTGTTGTTTTGTATATCTGTCTAGCTGGTTAGTAGATTAGGTACCTTTACCGATTGCTGCTCTACTAATCAGCGTTCACTGTTCTGGTGTAGGAGAAAAATCACTGGTCTCTCTACCTCACTGGAAAGGTGCCAACCTAGGTAGGGGATCTCCAGTGCCTTTTGCAAATAAAGCCCTGATAAGAAAGCACATTGAAGTTTTATTAAGGTAGTAGCATATTTTGCAACTTTGATGCATGTCTCCCTCCTTCCAAGTGGTCAGACCCCCACCAAATCTATTACCTATTCTGTTAAAATGTGATACTTTCAACTTGAGAGAACATCTTTAAAAAGTACCTGTCACCAAATAAAACCTTTTTAATATAGTGTTCCTTGTGTAATTAGCAGACACTTTCCTATTCACTTGCTATTAAAATTATCAACATAAATATGTTTAAAATGTAATATAAAATAAAATATCCACTAGGAGAATCTGTTCAGCTCCCTGCCTCAATTAACACAGTGAGTTTGGTCTCCTCCCAGCCTGGCTGGAGTCCAAACTCAGGAAGTGCTTCTGTCTGCACTTAGCTTGACAGCTGCACAGAAAGGGAAAGCTCCACAGATTCTCACAAAAAGCTGCACAAACTGAAAGCTGCAGGAGAGCCTCACTGATAGCAATGCAGACTGAAACATACACAGAGCTTAAGGTCTTCTATTCATCACAGCACTGCAATGATGAATAGAAGACCTGTTTTAGGTCCGGTGGGAAAACCGCATACAGGGCAAAAATTAGCTGACCGGAGTCAGCATTTGACTCCGGTCGACTCATTGAAAGGAATTACATATGGGCCTCATATGGCTGGTATACCGGAGCGTCCGGCTATCGCTCTCCCCAGCCGTATAGAGTCCCGTATTGCTGAAAACATAATGTGAACCCAGCCTTATATGATATGACCTACAGCTTCAGCTTTTCTCTTTTTTTTTCTTCCTGTTATTGTAACTCTTACACACTGAAGAGCAGTGTCAGGTTGCATCTCATAGGACACACTACATAATCTGCAAACACTAGATAGAGGCAAGCAGTGTGATCGGTGTTAAAATGCTGCATCTAATTATTGTATGGATTTGCCCATGTCACTGTTCTCCTTGTAGTGACCAGAAGGAAAATCAGACATTCTGTTTCCAGCAACATCCTGAGCTGCCAGGTTATATCTGATAAGTCATGTTGTAATCCTGTAGTTCACAAAATGTCTGTCACACAAGACAGACTGACCTCCTTTCTACGTATTAGTGCATGTAATTTTCTGGGGATAACTTGGCATTATCTGGGTAAAAATTGTTTCTTTTGCTAGTGTTGGGAAGAAATTGCCGAACATGGTAAAAACCTTTGTTTTCCCTCACGTCAGATGTGTAGAAATATCCTTGCTGCCTCTACACACAGTCAATAATTGGTTGCATTGGCTGATATTTATGTGTTCAGCAGCTGTACAGTAACATAAAAAAAAGTGTTTTAAATTACATCAAACTAATTTAGCATTTTTATATTACAGTGTATTTCTTAAGGAGCTTGAAAAATATGAGCAACTGCCAGAAGATGTGGGACATTGTTTTGTTACCTGGGTAATTTCTCTTTATGTAATAAGCACATTTGCTGAAGTTATGAATGCTTAAATGGAAACTGACAGCTGGTTCACCCCCCACTTAACCCAATATACATTGATCAATGGTAGGAAGAAGAGGGTGGGAACAATGGAACTTGCTTAGATTGTGTGACAGTTACAGGTGGAGAACCAAAGGGGTCAGTACTGGGTCCGCTTCTTTTTATTATGTTTATTAATGACCTTGTAGAGGGATCACAGAGAAGAATTTCAATCTTTGCAAGTGACACTAAAATGGGTAAGGTAATCACAGCAGAAAAGGATTACATAATATTACAGAGGGATCCGGGGAAGCTGGAAGCTTGGACACAGACATGGTAAATGAAGTTTATTGTGAATAAACATCTGGGTTATGCACTTAGACTTAAACAAAATGTACCAAATGTACAAAATAATAAAACATAAAGGACAACTACTCCCAAAAAGGACTTGTGAACACTAAGCTCAACTAAGCAGTGATCTGTACTAGGCAGCGGCTGCCAAGGTTAACAAAATCATTATAAACAGTGGGGCAAAAAAGTATAGTCAACCACCAATTGTGCAAGTTCTCCCACTTAAAGAGATGAGAGGCCTGTGTTTTCATCATAGTTATACCTCAACTATGAGTGACATAATAAGAAAAAAAAATCCATAAAATCACATTGTCTGATTTTTAAAGAATTTATTTGCAAATTATGGTGGAAAATATGTATCTGGTCAATAACAAAAGTTCATCTCAATACTTTGTTATATACCCTTTGTTGTCTGTAAGTCTTCAAGGTTCTCACACACTGTTGCTGGTATTTTGGCCCATTCCTCCATGCAGATCTCCTCTAGAGCAGTGATGTTTTTGGGGTTGTCGCTGGGTAACACAGACTTTCAACTCCATCCAAAGGTTTTCTATGGGGTTGAGATCTGGAGACTGCTAGGCCACTCCAGGACCTTGAAATGCTTCTTACGAAGCCACTCCTTCGTTGCCCCCGCAGTGTGTTTGGGATCTCACGATACATGGCCCCATTCATTCTTTCCTTGACACGGATCAGTTGTCCTGGTCCCTTTGCTAAAAACAGCCCCAAAGCATGATGTTTCCACCCCCATGCTTCACAGTAGGTATGGTGTTCTTTGAATGCAACTCTTTCTCCTCCAAAACATGATGAGTTGAGTTTTTACTAAAAAGTTCTACTTTGGTTTCATCTGATCATATGACATTCTCCCAATCCCCTTCTGGATCATCCAAATGCGCTCTAGAAAACTTCAGACAGGTCCGGACATGTACTGGCTTAATAAGGGGACACGTCTGGCACTGCATGTTTTGAGTCCCTGGCGGCGTAGTGTGTTACTGATGGTAGACTTTGTTACTTTGGTTCCAGCTCTCTGCAGGTCATTCCCTTGTGGTATTTGGATTTTTGCTCACCGTTATTGTGATCATTTTGACACCACGGGGTGAGATCTTGTGTAGAGCCCCAGATCCGGGGAGATTATCAGTGGTTTTGTGTGTCTGCTTGCATATTGCAGATTCAGTCTTCTCAGCCTGGTGCAGGTCTACAATTTGGTTTCTAGTGTCCTTCGACAGCTCTTTTGTCTTGGCCATAGTGGAGTTTGGAGTGTGACTGTTTGAGGTTGTGGACAGGTGCCTTTTATACTGATAACAAGTTCAAACAGGTGCCATTAATACAGGTAATGGGTGGACAACAGAGGAGACTCTTAAAGAAGTTACAGGTCTGTGAGAGCCAGAAATCTTGCTTGTTTGTAGGTGACCAAATACTTATTTTCCACCATAATTAGCAAATAAATTCTGTAAAAATCAGACAGTGGGATTTAATGGATTTTTTTTTCTCATTATGTCTCTCATAGTTGAGTAATTCCTATGATGAAAGTTAAAGGCATCTCTCATCTTTTTAAGTGGGAGAACTTGCACAATTGGTGCTGACCAAATATTTTTTGCCCCACTGTACATCGAGAGAGGCATATAGGCTTGTGACAAGAACTAAGATTTCTCTGGGTATAAATCATAGTCAGACAACATATAGTATTGTGTCCAGTTTTGGCCATCTGCATATAAAAAAAGACATGGCTGAACTGGAGAGGGTGCAGAGGAGGGTGACAAAGTTGTGGTGGAATACAGTACCAAGACAGGTTATCAAGCTTAGGGTTATGTAGTGTGGAAAAAAGACAATGTACAAATCTATGAATGTACAGTACAGAGATCTTTCTAGTGATCTTTTTATACCTAAGCTGTTAACCATGGCAAGAGGTTGACAAGGGGTCATCCTCTACGTTTAAAGGAAAGAAGGTATCACCGTCATTACAGATGGCGATTCTTAACTGTAATAGCAGTGAGACAATGGAACATTATGCCATACAATGTTGTGATTTCTGCCTCAATAAACATGTTCAAGCGGGGCCTGGATGGTTTTGTTTGAAAAAAAAAATATATATATTAAAGGTTATGGATTTAAGATTTATGTGGATAGAACATTGAGTCAGGGATTTAGGGTATTCTGACATGTTGCAGCCAGAAAGGAATTGTCATGAAAGTAAAACCATGTGTGATGTTTCCCTGTAGGCTGATAAATTTCAGATGTATGTGTCTTACTGCAAAAATAAACCTGACTCCACCCAGCTAATCTTGGAACAAGCAGGACCTTATTTTGATGTAAGTGCAAATGTGTTACTGTATTATTTCTGTTTTGTCATCAAAGTTATTAAACTAGTAATAGCTCAGCTATCTTAATATCTATCGATAGATCAGTGGTAAGTGTCTATTCTTGGACAACTCCTTAATTTTTTTTTCAAGAATATTTCTCTCCTAGAACTTAATCTTATTTTATTCTATATTCCACAGGAAATTCAGCAGCGTCATGAATTGGCAAACTCTATTTCCTCTTACCTTATAAAACCTGTTCAACGCATAACAAAATATCAGCTTCTCTTAAAGGTAAGATTATTTTTCCCTTAGTACATTGATGTGCATATTTTGACAATTCTTTTTCTAATGCCTGATTGTATCTACAAAAAGAATTGCTCACTACAATCTGCATTAAAAATTGTTTTCCTATTCCTATGTAAGTATATCATGATTACAACAAGCAAATAATGTATGATGTGATCCTGCACTCATGTGTTATTGTCTAACATAGCAGAAGCATCACACTATACAGTTTTCATTTTGTGCCTTCAAACCACCCCAAAGAGCTTTTCCATAGGTTTTGATAGCGCAATGTAAAGTGCAGGTCCCACTAAATATTTTGGATGTAGGTCACTCCTGCAAGGATCTGATCATCCAAGATGGCGGAAGGAAGTCCCCTCAGCAGTTCCGGCCGTCATTCTAAAGTCTTCTTCTCTGGTCTTCCTTCTAGCAGACTAGAGAAGATGATCACCGATATTACTGATCAATGCTATGCCTATGCATAGCACTGAACAGTATTGGCAATCTAATGATTGCTATAAATAGTCTCCTATGGGGACATGAAAAGTGTAAGTAAAATAAAAAAGTTAAAAAATATACGTATGAAAATATTATGTTAATGATCCATTATGGTGAACAGTGTAAACGTAAAAAGAAAAGTCCAAACATTTTGATTTTTCCTAGCCTTGGCAACAGAAAATATAGATTTTATTAAATACAGGAGACTAATATTATGCAATTGTCTTTCTTTAGCATCCTAAAGAAAGTATTTCTTTAGCTGCAAAATGGTTAAAGCGGTTATCCACCAAAAGGTGATTTTTAGTACTTACCTGCCAGACAGTAATGGACATGCTTAGGAAGGCTCTGTGCTTGTCTTGGGGCTAAGTGGCTATGTTGTAAGATTACCATAATGCTGTGGCTATCTTTTTGTGAACCAGGTATTTCCTGTTGGATTTCGTTCTCCAACTACACATTCCATAGTTCCATGCTTGTAAGTTTTAGATCACTTTCCTCCCTCCCATACATCAGCCATCCCACCTATTGAAACACAAATAAGCTGCATTCCATTCAAAAAAGACCAATGTTTTCTAATCAGGGTGCCTCTAGCTGTTGGAAAATGATCTCTCTCTTCCACCCAGCATTTGATCCACCCATTGAAGCAGGCTCCCTGTCATTATCTGACTAGTGATGTCACGTCTCGACACACTGCAATCGGGCAAAACTTGAGTCCTGAGTAATTTTGTATACTGTATTAAATAAATATTGGGGGCGAAGATCACAGAAGAATTGCAAGACCACCGTCGCACTCATGTACAGAGATTATATTATTAACTACACTAACTTTGCAGCCCCTGTAGCATAGTCAAATAAAAAATTCCTGGAATACCCCTTTAACGATACAGGTATAGAGAAAAAAAACTCAAAAGTGTAATCACACATGCAAAACAGGTAACGGCAACAACTAATCGGAGTGGAGCAGAGGTAATATAACAGGTTTACTCCTAATCAACATCCTCTTTCTTTGCTATCCATACTGCCAGCCTAATGTGGGGGGAACTATACTGCCAACTTAATGTGGGGGAACTATACTGCTACCCTAATGTGGGGGAACTACCACCTAATGTGGGGGAACTATACTGCCAACTTAATGTGGGGGAACTATGCTGATAACCTAATGTGGGGAAACTATGCCGACGACATGACTTTTTTTTTTTAATCAACTGGTGCCAGAAAGTTAAACAGATTTGTAAATTACTTCTATTAAAAATCTTAATCCTTCCAGTACTTTTAGGGTCTGTATACTACAGAGGAAATGGTTTTCTTTTTGCAACACAGAGCTCTCTGCTGACATCATGACCACAGTGCTCTCTGCTGACATCTGTCTATTTTAGGAACTGTCCAGAGCAGCATATGTTTGCTACGGGGATTTTCTCCTACAGTTCTTAAAATGGACAGAGATGTCAGCAGAGAGCACTGTGGTCATGATGTCAGCAGAGAGCTCTGTGTTCCAAAAAGAAAATAATTTCCTCTGTAGTATTCAGCAGCTAATAAGTACTGGAAGGATTAAGTTTTTTTTATAGTAATTTACAAATCTGTTAAACTTTCTGGCACCAGTTGATTTAAAAAAAAAAAAAGTTTTCCACGGGAGTACCCCTTTAAATATATACACAACTGGTTCTTTTATATAAATGAGACATGGTAAGTGACTAACCCCACAAGTGCTAAAGAAATGCTGAATGTGCTTCTCATAGTGTATTCATTATACATAACTAGAATATGAAAGGGGCGGACAATCACGGCATATAATATACAGAGTTAGCGTAGGTAAAGAACCAGTGCTCAGGTGCTGGCAAAAGGCATGTGTCTGTGTTGGGAGTGCCGAAACTACATCATTGTCTACAAATAGACTAGACTAAGCACATTCATGTACAGAGCAGCTCTAACACCAGAAGCAGGTTGTATGCCAATCCTCATTCCTACAGTCCAAAAAGGAATCATCAGGATGGGCAGGAAGGTAAAAGGGATGCCAAATCTATATTCCCAATCCCCTTAGTTCACAGGCAACCACCAAAATGGTCCACATTATGTGGGAGGTATAAGCTCATAATATATTTAATTCTCATTCACACCTAGAGTTTCAGTCATGAGGAGGTTCCCTTAAAAACGTGTCATGACAACCATTAATAAAGTAGCTCCGACTATGTCCTGAAAATGTTTTAACATACAGTAATCCACAGTATCCATTTTAATTCACATTTTTTGAGCAGCATAACCCTATCACCTCCCCTCTTCTATAGTGGAATATGATTAACAATCATCATATGGAAATCTCTTTGTGTGATTTATGTTCAGCAAAGTGCTTTGATACCAGTAGATCTAACCTTTTCATCCATATACTATATCTGTGCTGATTTAACCTCATTTTCAAATCAAGAGTTGTTTCACCCAAATAAATTAAAGGATGCCAGGATGTACGAATGTATTCCGTTTTTGAATGTATTTACAATTGATACAAGAGCAGCAGAGAAAAAAGTTATTTTTTTCTGAGCAACCAAAATCTTTACTTATTGGAAGTTTTGACAGATATTTCTCTTCACCAATCTATCCCTAATGTTGGGAGCCCTGTGGTTAGAAATCAAAGGACGTAATTGAAATTCTTCAGTATGCGGATATACCACGCTAATAAGATGCCAATGTTTATTCAATATTTGTGAGAGTCTCCCTGAGCGATCATTAAACGTGGACGCAAAAGGTATTCTCTGTGTTTTATCTTTTGTTATACCCGTATACCTTGTGCTCTCATTTCTAATCCTCTCTCTCTGTTTATAGACCAGTTTTTCTGGATAGCCTCTGTTTAACCCCTTAAGGACTCAGCCCATTTTGGCCTTAAGGACTCAGACAATTTAATTTTTACGTTTTCATTTTTTCCTCCTCGCCTTCTAAAAATCATAACTCTTTTATATTTTCATCCACAGACTAGTATGAGGGCTTGTTTTTTGCGCGACCAGTTGTCCTTTGTAATGACATCACTCATTATATCATAAAATGTATGGCGCAACCAAAAAACACTATTTTTGTGGGGAAATTAAAACGAAAAACGCAATTTTGCTAATTTTGGAAGGTTTCGTTTTCACGCCGTACAATTTCTGGTAAAAATGACATGTGTTCTTTATTCTGAGGGTCAATACGATTAAAATGATACCCATTATTATATACTTTTATATTATTGTTGCGCTTAAAAAAAATCACAAACTTTTTAACCAAATTAGTACGTTTATAATCCCTTTATTTTGATGACCTATAACTTTTTTATTTTTCCGTATAAGCGGCGGTATGGGGGCTCATTTTTTGCACCATGATCTGTACTTTTTTTTGATACCACATTTGTATATAAAAAACTTTTAATACATTTTTTATAATTTTTTTTTTAATAAAATGTATTAAAAAAGTAGGAATTTTGGACTTTTAAAATTTTTTTTCGTTCACGCCGTTCACCGTACGGGATCATTAACATTTTATTTTAATAGTTCGGACATTTACGCACGCGGCGATACCAAATATGTGTATAAAAAAATGTTTTTTACGCTTTTTGGGGGTAAAATAGGAAAAAACGGACGTTTTACTTTTTTATTGGGGGAGGGGATTTTTCACTTTTTTTTTACTTTTACTTTTACATTTTTTTACATTTTTTTTTTACACTTGAATAGTCCCCATAGGGGACTATTCATAGCAATACCATGATTGCTAATACTGATCTGTTCTATGTATAGGACATAGAACAGGTCAGTATTATCGGTCCTCTCCTGCTCTGGTCTGCTCGATCACAGACCAGAGCAGGAGACGCCGGGAGGCGCACGGAGGAAGGAGAGGGGACCTCCGTGCGGCGTTATGAATGATCAGATCCCCGGGCGATCCGATCGTTCATTTTAATCGCGAACTCCCGCAGATGCCGGGATCTGTATTGATCACGGCACCTGAGGGGTTAATGGCGGACGCCCGCGAGATCGCGGGCGTCGGCCATTGCCGGCAGGTCCCTGGCTGCGATCAGCAGCCGGGATCAGCCGCGCATGACACGGGCATCGCTCCGATGCCCGCGGTTATGCTTAGGACGTAAATGTACGTCCTGGTGCGTTAAGTACCACCTCACCAGGACGTACATTTACGTCCTGCGTCCTTAAGGGGTTAAATGATCTGGTTATCTTATTAAGGGCCCTGTCAAGTTTTCTTCAGTGTCTGTAATTTGTTTTGCATGAAGCATTTGACTATACGGCAGGGATGACAACTTTCAAAATGAAGCAAATTGTTGCAATCAATTGTTTTCATATATAAATCTGTTGTCGAGCACCCCCCTGAGATAGAGGCAAAGACATCAAGAAACTGAACCATATCTTGTGAGTGAACCAGTGTGTATTGTACATCAGTTTCAACAGAATAAAAAAAAAAAAATCATGAAATAAACACAGCTCTCCCTCTGTACCTGACCAAATGAGGAAGATGTCATCTATGTATCTCCACCACCCCAGTACATGCCTGAAGTGGTGGGATACATAGACAAAAGTCTCCTCGAGGTTGACCATGAAGAGATTTGCATATGTCGGAGCTACATTGCTCCCCTTGGCCATGCCTCTACACTGCAAAACAATTCATCATCAAAAACAAAGTACCGTATTTATCGGGGTATAACACGCACCGGCCTATAACACGCACCCTCATTTTTCCAAGGAAATTTTGGTAAAAAAGTGTTTTTTACCAAAATATCCTTGGAAAAATGAGGGTGCGTGTGTGTGCAGGTGTACCTCGATAAACTGTTTCTGGCGGCTTCTGCAATTCAATTATTTAAAGCAAGCGCTTTAAATCATTGACGTGACGTGGCTTCTGTGGGGCCAGAGTGCCGCTGCTCTATTCCCTCCCGTCCCCGGTTTTATAGTTAAATATCCCGTCGCCGCCACAGCACAATTCCGTCCCCGATTTTATAGTTAAATATCCGGCCGCCGCCAAGGCACAATTCCCTCCCCGTCCCCGGATTTATAGTTAAATATCCCGCCACAGCACAATTCCCTCCTCGTCCCCGTTTTATAGTTAAATATCCTGTCGCCGCCACTGCCCAATTCCCTCCCCGTCCCGGTTTTATAGTTACATGTGCCCTGGGGACTGCTGTCCTTGATGCTCCGGCGGTCTTCTGATCTGTCACTGTGCGCCGCGCCTGACTTACAAGTGACGTCGTGTTGAGGACATCATCACTCGTCATTACGCAGTGCACAGTGACCGATCAGGAGACCGCCGGAGCATGAATGACCGCAGTCCCCAGGGCACATATAACTATAAAACTGGGGACTGGGAGGGAATTGGGCAGTGGCGGCAGTGGGATATTTGACTATAAAACAGGGACGGGGAGGGAATTGGGCAATGGCGGCGGAATATTTAACTATAAAACCGGGGACGGGAAGGGAATTGGGCAATGGCGGCGGCGGGATATTTTATAAAACCGGGGACAGGGAGGGAATCGGGCAGTGGCAGTGGGACTCTGGCCAGGCAGAAACTGCTGCATTTCAATGATTTAAAGC
Organism: Hyla sarda; assembly: GCF_029499605.1. NCBI lineage: Eukaryota > Metazoa > Chordata > Amphibia > Anura > Hylidae > Hyla > Hyla sarda. The sequence continues at coordinate 116,356,491 of NC_079193.1, read as the reverse complement.
ACCTGCTTTAAATCCTTGAATTGCAGCGGCTTTTGCGTGGTCACAAACAGTCTATCGGCGTATAACACGCAGATAGACTTTAGGCTAAAAATGTTAGCATAAAAAATGCGTGTTATACGCCGATAAAAACGGTAGTTATTTTCCAATAAAATCTGCAAGAGTGAAATAATGAAATCAATACTGTTTGCATTCCTCCAGTCTTTGACCATAGCTTGTTTAACTGCCTCTAACCCACATGAATGTGATATAGAGGTATATAAACTTCCCACGCCAAAGGAGGCAATGAAGGCTCTATCTGGTGGTGTAACCAACATAATTTTGGAACGAAAATCCGTGGCATCCTTCAGATAAGATTTGACCCCTATGGCATGGGATCTTAAAATTTTATCTAGAAAGATAGAGATGTTAGAGTTAATAGACTCACGACCAGAAACAATTGATCTACTCAGAGGATTGTTTACATTTTTATGAATTTTTGGCAACAGATATAGCATAGGGGTCACTGGATAATTAATAATCAAAAATTGTTCTACCTCATCTATTAAAGTGGTACTCCGGCGCTAAGACATCTTATCCCCTTTTAAAAGGATAGGGGATAAGATGCCTGACCGCAGGGGTCCCGCCGCTGGGGACCCCGTGATCTTCCACGCCACACCCTGTTAGAATCAGCCCCCGGAGCGTGCTCGCTCCGGGTCTGATTACTAGCGATCACAGGGACGGAGCATAGTGACGTCATGGCTCCGCCTCCACGGTCAGGCATCTTAGTGCCGGAGTACCCCTTTAAGCCTTCATTGCCTGCTCCATCGACATTAAAGGGGTACTCCAGTGGAAAAGGGGTACTCCAGTGGAAAACATTTATTTATTTTTAAATCAACTGGTGGCAGAAAGTTAAACCGATATGAAAATTACTTCTGTTTAAAAATCTTAATCCTTCCAGTACTTATCAGCTGCTTTATGCTCCATAGGAAGTTATTTTCTTAATCAATTTGTTTTCTGTCTGACCACAGTGCTCTCTGCTGACACCTCTGTCCATGTCAGGAACTGTCCAGAGTAGGAACAAATCCCCATAGCAAACCTATTCTGCTCTGACAGTTCCTGACATGGACACAGGTGTCAGCTGAGAGCCCTGGTCAGACAGAAAAGAACTTCCTCTGTTGTAAACAGCAGCTAATAAGTACTGAAAGGATAAGGATTTTTAAATAGAAGTAATTTACAAATATATACACATAGAGAAAGGAACAATTTTGGAGCACTCACCTCGGACACCAATTTAGCGTGCAGAAGATTCTTTATTCGTGATTACAATAGATAAATAATCTTCTGCACACTAAATTGGTGTCCAAGGTGAGTGCTCCGAAATTGTTCCTTTCTCTATGTGGATATGGTTTTGAAGGCTCTGCAGTTTTCTCGAAGCACCATACTGAGGCACATATATAGATAATGCTGCTATCCACCTCTTTGCCAACAGGAGAGCACTCTGTAATTGAACACTATCGTGACAGTGCCAGGTCAAATACCTTGTATGAGACAGTTAATTTACAAATATGTTTAACTTGCTGGCACTAGTTGATTTAAAAAGAAAATAATGTTTTCACCAGAGTACCCCTTTAATCTTTTTGGCTATGTCCCACTTAGGGTACCTAGATAGCTGACAAAACTTAAGGGATGGTTTTACACTAGAGACAAGGGTAAGGACTCTGGGGGATATTTATCAAAGTTGTCTATGTCCCGCATCAATATAGACCAAACTACAGAGGGTTTGCCTGGTCTATTGTGCACCTAATTTATCAAATGGCGCACAGCTCTTGATAAATTCTGTGCACAGACTGCATGATCTATGCTTTAGTCTATATTTAAACCTGCTCCAGCATGGTCTGACATTTTTGCGTACTTCCAGCCTATGCGACTTGTCGCTGAAAAGTCGCTTTTGATAAATTTCAGTCTAAAATAGACTAGCATTCGTCACGTTCTAAAAATCCTCTAGAGCAAAAGTCGCAGAAAAGTCGCACATATTTAGACTGCGACTTTCTGTGCGACAAATTTAGACATGAAAAAACAGTCTAAATCCTTTGATAAATTTCCCCCTCTGTTTCTGTCGGTGAATGCGCATGCTTTCTGATTTAGGTTTGAGAAATCCTAGTGAATTTCAACCTTTGGTTGATTTCCATGCCGTTCAAACTTTTTTCTGATTGTGTTAGCAGAGACAGGTTCCTGTCTGAAAGGGAGATGGGTTCCTGTCTGAAAGGGAGATGGGTTCCTGTCTGAAAGGGAGATGGGTTCCTGTCTGAAACATTCTAATCTTACTAATGCTAAAATGATTGCGCTCCAGTAGCTGGTCTGTGACCGCCACCTTGTTGAAACCCACCGATAACGGCAAGCGGTTGTGGTCATGGACAGGCTCATGTTTTGTGCACGACTGAGATTTTCTGCACGACTGAGATTAGTTGTGGATGAGAATTATATATATATACTGTATTATGAGCTTATACCTCCTACATAATGTGGACCATTTTGGTGGTTGCCTGTAAGTTAAGGGGATTGGAGATATCTATTTGGTATCCCTTTTTACCTTTGTGCTTATCCTGATCCTGCAGGTTCCTTTTTGGACCAAGTAGAAATGAGGATTGACATACAACCTGCTTCTGGTGTTACAGGTGCTCTGTACATTAATGGGCTTTATTCATTGGTGCCTATATTTTTTAGGGTAATATCTTTGCTGTAAAAATATGTATAACAATAAATGTGCCCTTCTATAAGATGGAGCCCTTCTATGAGATGTCGGCACAGAGCCTTATAGAGCCCTTCTATGAGATGTGCAGCGCCTGTTGTGTGGAGGTCTCCATGGTTGCATGTATGTGCTTTTCTGATTAGAATGTGCTTTGTAGTTTACAATGTAGTTCCGGCTCCTTCCTGACACAGATGTGGGCCTTTTGCCAGCGCCTGCGTACTGGTTCTTTACCCACACCAACTTTGTATATTATATGCTGTGATTGTCCACCAGTATTGTATATATGTAAATTGATATGTTTATGCACTTTTAGTGTATATGTATAGAGATTGCACTTTACTGTATTATAATGAATCAATTATGTAATAATGTAACAACCTTGTGATGTATTTTGGGGCTATTTTAAGACCCCCTCTGTTCACTTTATTATTCTTGAGGATGGTGGTGAGAGACCACTGAAACATTGCACCTTATCTGTCTTGCTTAGGATGAAATAAATCACCTTTATTAGCACTGAAGTTTGCTTGCTGCAGTTCTTTCCATGTTTTATTAAAGTTGAGAACCTTTAACCAAGGCCCCTATGACTTCGGGCACCTACTATTCTTCATTATATGGACTATTGGATGTGCTGCTTTTTTAGACTTTATATCCCAGCATAGGATTCTACTTACTGTATGTACCAGTGCAACGTATATGTTTTGTTTCTTCTTGTGACCTTGATTCACAGTGCCCTCCTATCTCTTTATTTTGTCCTATGAAAAGCTTTCTTAAAAGGGTACTCCGCTGCAGGAGTTTTTTTTGGCTGATGTTTACTTTGCCACTACTGTAGTGTACCTTTTTTTTTTTTTTTTCATGTGTGAGAGTGCAATTCTTTTGGTGTTTTGCTTACCTTTGTTTGTTGCAGGAAGCAGTGTAGTTCTCTGTACCCCTATGTGGTAACAACCACCTTTTCCCTTATATAGCGGGCGCCATTTTGTGTTTGTGAGCTCCGTTTGTAGGTTGTTCCTCCTTATTGCGTCATTCTCGTCATTCCGTTGTTCGGCACACCTCTTTAATGTTCATGTTTTTATTTTTCCTCCTCTTTGTTAAGCTGTATGCAGCTCCTGGAGACGTCCTAATAGGCTGCCTTCCGTGCTATCAATGTGAGCCGTGAACGCACAGATACTTTTCGCCTGCTATTGGTTGTCTACATAGTTTGGTTGGCTAGTGAAACTACACAGCAACACGCAGCAGACCGCTGATGAAACTGAGTGATGCAGAGGCAAAACCCCCTGATTTGCCAGCACTGTGCAAGCATCAGAGCTAGCAAGATAGGATGACTCATAGCAGCACGATCAAAGAGGAAAGCTCCGTTCTGCAAAAGAAAGGCATCAACAGGCAGAAAGATTATCATACCAGGCAGGGATAAGATAATTAGGAAGGCAGGGTAAGATGTGGAGTATAAACATCAAAGGGGAGGAAGAACGAGGGAAAGGGGCATCCAATAACTCAAAACAGAGGGCGCAAGACATGGCGGGAAATGTAGTTTGCTACGGCTGAAAAGGAGGAACTGCTGGAAATAAGTAAAAGAGAAAACAAAATGCCATAAGGAAACGAAAGCCCAACGGAAACGGCACAGTGCACGACGGAGCAGAAGGTACAAACATAGACAGATTAGGAGCCAGAAATAACAGCCCCCAACGGAAGATCCCCTTAAGCGGTTTTCACAGATATTGTCGCTGACTGAATCTCCAGAATAGATTGGAACATTCTTAATCAAATTTGATCTTGTCAGAGCAGTTCCTATGGGCTTGTTTATAATGCCCTATTAAGATAGTGCTTTTTAGGATCTCCAGATGCCAACCCCAGTGGATTATGTTGTTAGAGGTAAATTTTCTGTAAATTTGAGTTTGAATCTGATCACAGTCAACAATATAAATTTGTAAATCCAAAAAGTTAGTAGACTTACCACCAAAATCATATGTGATTATTGTTTCAAAGCCTAACAAAATCATCGATATAGCAACCCCAAAAAATCATGTGAAGTGTGAAAGCACTCAGAAAATCCACAGAAACAATAATGTCCTACCAACACCCTAAAAAAAGATTAGCGTAATTAGGTGCACAAGAGGACCCCATATCAGTGCCCTGTGTTTGGTAATAAAAAGTGCCATTAAAAATAGTTGGGAGATAGGATGAGCTGAAGACGTTCAAGGATGAAAGCGTTGAATTTTGAGAAGGTGGTGTTCCTGATGTGCAAAAAATGTCAAAATGCAGTGATGCAATGATCCCAAGTGTATTTTGATGTTTCCATAAAGACTTTCTACATTCAAGGAAGCTAGTGACATGGTATGCGTGACAGTAATATCTTGTTATTTCAATATCTTAGTATCTTTAGTATCTTAAAATGGCAATGCCACCACAAAAGGTTCAGGTGCCTTATCCACATAAATACTAGGTCCCTGAGTCAGTTGTTTCCAGACACATTTGGACGTCCTCGTATGGTGTTCGCTGATTTGTGTGTCTTTGGCAGGATATAAAAGGTCGCTATGGTAGGGTTTGGATTATAGAGATATTTAAATTAATTTAAAGATATTAACTGTTTGTCCTTGGCCACTTTAAAAAAATTTGTATTCACCCAAATATGAGCTTGTGGAGTCCTCTCTGACATATTTGTCCGTATCTATTAGAAAATTCTCAAAGTATTCCCTTTGTCATCCTTTTTAGAAGGGTATGTAGCATCCGCCAGTGCAGAATTCAAATTGTCATGATCTATATATAATAGTAACATAGTTCATAAGGTTGAAAAAAACAGTCCCTCTAGTTCAACCTATATCCCTAATGAGCCCCCACTGAGTTGATCCAGGGGAAGGCAAAAAAAAAAAACCTCATACTAGAGGTAAAAATTCCTTCCCAACTCTAAATATGGCAGTCAGAATAAATCTCTGGATCATCGTGCTGTCCCTAAATATCTAGTATACATAACCGTCGATGACGTTGTTCTCTAAAATGCATCCAGACCCCTTTTGGACTCTTTTACAGAGTTCACCATGACCACCTTCTCCGGGAGAGAATTCCACAGTCTCACTGCTCTTACAGTAAAGAACCCCCGTCTGTGGTGGTGTTCAAACCTTCTTTCCTCTAAATGTAGAGGATGCCCCCTTGTTATAGATACAGTGGGGGAGAGATCTCTGTACTACCCCCTGATATATTTATACATAGTTATTAGGTCTCCCCTAAGCCGCCTTTTTTTCTAAACTAAATAACCCCAATTCTGATAATATTTCTGGGTATTGTAGTCCTCCCATTCCCCGTATTACTCTGGTTGCCCGTCTTTGAACCCTCTCCAGCTCCACTATATCTTTCTTGTACACTGGTGCCCAGTACTGTACACAGTATTCTATGTGTGGTCTGACTAGTGATTTGTACAGCAGTAGTATTGTTTCCTTGTCGTGGGCATCTATGCCCCTATTGATGCCCCCCATGATTTTATTTGCCTTGGCAGCAGCTGCCCGACACTGGTCACTACAGCTAAGTTTACTATTAACTAAGACCCCTAAGTCCTTTTCCACATCAGTCGTCCCCAGTGTTGTCCCATTTAATATATAACTATGTGCCCGGAATTTTCCTCCCCATGTGCATTACCTTACATTTATCAGTGTTGAACCTCATCTGCCACTTCCCAGCCCAAACCTCCAAACTATCCAGATCCATTTGTAACAGTGCACAGTCCTCTATAGTTCTTACCGCTTAAGAGTTTGTATCATCTGCAAAGATTGCTACTTTACTATTCAACCCCTCTACAAGGTCATTAATAAATATATTAAATAGAACCCAAGATTGACCCCTGTGGTACCCCACTAGTAACAGTCTCCCAATCAGAATAAGTACCATTAATAACCACCCTCAGTTTCCTATCACTGGGCCAGTTACTTACCCACTTGCACACATTCTGCCCCAGCCCGATCCTTTTCATTTTATTCACCAAACTTTTATGTGGCACCGTATCAAATGCTTTGGAAAAATCCAGATATACGACATCCATCGATTGCCCCTGGTCCAGTCTGGAGCTCACCTCCTCATAAAAGCTGATCAGGTTAGTTTGACAGGACCGATCCCTCATAAAGCCATGCTGATATGGAGTCATACATTTATTTCAAGATATTCCAAAATAGCATCTCTTAGAAAACCCTCAAACAATTTACATACAACGGAGGTTAAACTAACAGGTCTGTAATTCCTGGGGTCACCTTTTGTCACCTTTTTAAATATTGGCACCACATTTGCCATGTGCCAGTCCTGGGGAACAGTCCCTGTTACTATAGCGTCCCTGAATATTAAAAATAGAGGTCTGTCTATTACAATACTTAAAGGACAACTGCAGCGGGATAGGGGAAAAGTGTTTGATCGCTGGGGGTCCGACCGCTGGGACCCCCCCCCCCCCAATCTCCCTGACGGGGTGCCGCCATAAGCCTTCATGGTGAGCGCTAAGGCGCGTAGCGTCGACCCGTCTCCTCCCCGTCCCCATACAGTTCTATTGGGGATGCGGGGAGGCACGAATTGCTGCCTCCCCGCCTCTCCCATAGAGATGTATGGAGGAGGCGTGCCGGCCGCAACGTCATGATGCGGCTGGCACGCCCCCTGCACGGGAGAGCCGTGGCCTCGTACAGGAGATCGCCGGGGGCCCCAGCGTTCGGACCCCCCCGCGATCAAACACTTATCCCCTATCTTGAGGATAGGGGATAAGTGTTTGTAGCGCTGCAGATGTCCTTTAATTCCTTTAGAACTCGGGGATGAATGCCATCTGGACCTGGTGATTTGTCTTTTTAGATTTTTTTGTAGGCGGCACTGTACTTCTTCCAGGGTTAGACAGGTGACCTGTACTGGGGAGTTTACCTTATCACACTGTGTTTCACCTGGCATTTCATTTTCCTTTGTGAATACAGTGGAGAAGAATTTGTTTAGTGTATTTGCTTTTTCCTGATCCCCGTCTATAATTTCTTCCTCATCATTTTTTAAAGGGCCTACACTTTAATTTTTGACCTTTTTGCTATTTATATAGTTAAAGAACATTTTGGGGTTAGTTTTACTCTTTGGCAATGAGTATTTCTGTCTCTATTTTTGCGGTATTTATCTATATTTTACATATTTTAACTTTTTCTCTATAGATTTTTAATGCTTCTTCACTGCCATCCTGTTTTAGTAGTTTAAATGCTTTATTTTTGTCATTTATTGCCCCTTAACATTTTTATTCATCCATATTGGTTTTCTTTTATTTCTTACCCTTTTATTCCCATAGGGTATATACATCTTACAGTAAGAATTTAAGATATTCCTAAAAGTCTCCCATTTAGTGTCAGTATTCATATTTTTGAGGACATTATCCCATTTTATATTGTTAAAGGGGTACTCCGCCCCTAGACATCTTATCCCCTATCCGGGGATCGTTGCTGCAGCACCCCACTCTCATTACAGCACAGAGCGAGTTCGCTCTGCGCGTAATGACTGGCAATACAGGGGCCGGAGCATCGTTACGTCACGGCTCAGCCCCTCGTGACGTCACTGCCCACCCCTTTCAATACAAGTCTATGGGAGGGGGCGCGGTGGTAGTCACGCCCCCTCCCATAGCCTTGCATTAAGGGGACAGCCGTGATGTCATGAGGGGCGGAGCCATGACATCACGCTGCTCCGTCCCCCGTATCGCCCATCATTACGCACGCCGAACTCGCTCTGTGCTGTAATGAGAGCGGGATGCCGCAGCGGGGATCCCAGGGCTCCCCAGCAGCGGGACTGTGGCGATCTGACATCTTATCCCCTATCCTTTGGATAGGGGATAAGATGTCTAGTGGTGGAGTACCCCTTTAAGGGCTTCTCTGAGTTGATGGAACTTTGCCTTCCTAAAGTTCATTGTTTTTGTGGCCCCTCGAGAGAATCCCTTATTGAAGAACAAGTTATAATATATTATATCATGATTACTATTTCCTAGGTGTCCTTCTACTTGCACATCAGTTACTCTATCAGGTGTGTTGGTTAATATTAAGTCTACTAGGGCGCCCCCTCTGGTCGGGCCCTGTACCATTTGGGACAGATAATTGCCTTTCACTATAGTCAGAAACCTGATTCACAGGTCTCAGTTTCCCAGTTTATATCAGCCCCTCATTTTGATTTGCTGACTTGTTTATTTGCTTCAGTAGTCGATCTCCTGCCTCTTCCGTTATGTTTGGTGGCTTATGACAAACCCCTACCAGAATTCTTTTTTTTTTTTTTTAATCTTCATATATTTCTACCCATAATGACTTCACATTATCGTTTCCCTCCCATATATCCTCCCGCAGTGCGGCCTTCAGACTTGATTTCACATAAAGACAAACTCCTCCCCCTTTCCGTTTTGTCCGATGCCTCCTGAATAGACTATATCCCTGTATGTTGACCGTCCAACCAAGTCTCTGTTGTACCCACTATTACGAAGTTCCCCCCTCTCTATCTACACTATCTTCCCCCTCTACGTTGTAGGTTCCCTCCCCCTCCCAGTCCCTAGTTTAAAAACTCCTCCACCCTTCTAGCCATCTTCTCCCCAAGCACAGCTGCACCCTCCCCATTGAGGTGCAGCCCGTCCCTACGGTAGAGCTGGTATCTGACAGTGAAGTCAGCCCAGTTCTCCATGAACCCAAACCCCTCCTTCCTACACCAACTTCTGAGCCACTTGTTTACCTCCCTGATCTCCCGCTGCCTCTCTGGTGTGGCTCGTGGTATAGGTAATATTTCAGAAAATATTACCTTGGAGGTCCTTTCCTTAACCCCTTCAGGAGGGAGCTCATTATGGCCTTAAGGACCAGAGCGTTTTTTGCACCTCTGACCACTGTCACTTTAAACATTAATAACTCTGGAATGCTTTTAGTTATCATTCTGATTCCGAGATTGTTTTTCGTGACATATTCTACTTTAACATAGTGGTAAATTTTTGTCGATACTTGCATCCTTTCTTGGTGAAAAATCCGTAAATTTGATGAAAAATTTGAAAATTTTGCATTTTTCTAACTTTGAAGCTCTCTGCTTGTAAGGAAAATGGATATTACGAATACATTTTTTTTTGGTTCACATATACAATATGTCTACTTTATGTTTGCATCATAAAATTGACGTGTTTTTACTTTTGGAAGACACCAGAGGGCTTCAACGGTCAGCAGCAATTTTCCTATTTTTCACAAAATTTTCAAACTCAGTATTTTTCAGGGACCAGTTCAGGTTTGAAGTGGATTTGAAGGGTCTTCATATTAGAAATACCCCATAAATGACCCCATTATAAAAACTACACCCCCCAAAGTATTCAAAATGACATTCAGTCAGCGTTTTAACCCTTTAGGTGTTTCACACGAATAGCAGCAAAGTGAAGGAGAAAATTCACAATCTTCATTTTTTACACTCACATGTTCTTGTAGACCCAATTTTTGAATTTTTACAAGGGGTAAAAGGACAACATTTTTACTTGTATTTGTAGCCCAATTTCTCTCGAGTAAGGACATACCTCATATGTCTATGTAAAGTGTTCGGCGGGCGCAGTAGAGGGCTCAGAAGGGAAGGAGCGACAAGGGGATTTTGGAGAGTACGTTTTTCTGAAATGGTTTTTGGGGGGCATGTTACCTTTAGGAAGCCCTTATGGTGCCAGAACAGCAAAAAAAAAAAACACATGGCATACCATTTTGGAAACTAGACCCCTCGGGGAATGTAACATGGGATAAAGTGAACCTTAATACCCCACAGGTGTTTCACGACTTTTGCAAATGTAAAAAAGAAATAAAAAAATTTTACCTAAAATGCTTGTTTTCCCAAGAAATTTTTATTTTTAAAAAGGGTAATAGCAGAAAATACCCCTAAAAATTTGAAGCCCAATTTCTCCCGATTCAGAAAACACCCCATATGGGGGTGAAAAGTGCTATGCTGGCGCACTACAGGTCTCGGAAGAGAAGGAGTCACATTTGGCTTTTTGAACGCAAATTTTTCTCTGGGGGCATGCCGCATTTAGGAAGCCCCTATGGTGCCAGGACAGCAAAAAAAAAACACATGGCATACCATTTTGGAAACTAGACCCCTCGGGGAATGTAACAAGGGGTTAAGTGAACCTTTATACCCCACAGGTGTTTCACAACTTTTGCATATGTAAAAAAATAATTTTTTTTTTACCTAAAATGCTTGTTTTCCCAAAAATTTAACATTTTTAAAAAGGGTAAAAGCAGAAAATACCCCCCAAAATTTGTAACACAATTTCTCCCGAGTACGGCGATACCCCATATGTGACCCTAAACTGTTGCCTTGAAATACGACAGGGCTCCAAAGTGAGAGCGCCATGCGCATTTGAGGCCTAAATTAGGGATTGCATAGGGGTGGACATAGGGGTATTCTACGCCAGGGATTCCCAAACAGGGTGCCTCCAGCTGTTGCAAAACTCCCAGCATGCCTGGACAGTCAACGGCTGTCCGACAATACTGGGAGTTGTTTTGCAACAGCTGGAGGCTCCGTTCTGGAAACAGTGGCGTACCAGAAGTTTTTGATTTTTATTGGGGAGGGGAGGGGGGCTGTGTAGGGGTATGTGTATACGTAGTGTTTTTTACTTTTTATTTAATTTTTTGTGTTAGTGTAGTGTAGTGTTTTTAGGGTACAGTCGCACGGGCGGGGGGGGTTCACAGTAGTTTCTCGCTGGCAATTTGAGCTGCAGCAGAAAGTTTGCGGCAGCTCAAATTTGCAGCCAGATACTTACTGTAATCCTCCGCCCATGTGAGTGTACCCTGTACGTTCACAATGGGGGGGACATCGAGCTGTTGCATAACTACAACTCCCAGCATGCCCGTTGGCTGTCGGTGACTGCTGAGAGTTGCAGTTTTGCAACAACTGTAGGCACACTGGTTATGTATCACTGAGTTTGTGACCTAACTCAGTGTTTCACAACCAGTGTGCCTCCAGCTGTTGCAAAACTACAACTCCCAGCATGTACGGTGCATGGTGTACGGTGACTGCTGAGAGTTGTAGTTTGCAACAGCTGGAGGCACACCGGTCGTGAAACACTGAGTTAGGTAAAAAAAAACTCAGTTTCACAACCAGTGTGCCTTCAGCTGTTGCAAAACTACAACTCTCAGCAGTCACCGACAGCCAACGGGCATGCTGGGAGTTGTAGTTATGCAACCAGCAGATGCACCACTACAACTCCCAGCATGCACTTTAGCTGTTTGTGCAAGCTGGGAGTTGTAGTTATACAACAGCTGAAGGTACACTTTTCCATAGAAAGAATGTGCCTCCAGCTGTTGCAAAACCATAAGTCCCAGCATGCCCATAAGGGAATGCTGGGAGTTGTGGTGGTCTGCCTCCTGCTGTTGCATAACTACAGCTCCCAGCATGCCCTTTTTGCATGCTGGGAGCTGTTGCTAAGCAACAGCAGGAGGCTGTCACTCACCTCCAACGATCCAGACGCTGCAGGTCAGTACCCCGCCGCAGCTGCTCCTGGGGCCCCGATCCCAACAGGGGCGCCGGGGATCGGGGTCCCCAGCACCCGGGGTGCACGTCCCGCACCCGCTCACGTCCTCCAGAAGAGGGGCGGAGCGGGTGCGGGAGTGACACCCGCAGCAGGCGCCCTGATTGGTCGGCCGGTAATTCGGCCGACGAATCAGGGCGATCGTGAGGTGGCACCAGTGCCACCTCACCCCTGCAGGCTCTGGCTGTTCGGGGCTGTCAGAGACGGCCCCGAACAGCCAGTAATTCCAGGTCATCGGGTCACTGGAGACCCGATTGACCCGAAATCGCCGCAGATCGCTGGACTGAATTGTCCAGCGATCTGCGGCGATCGCCGACATGGGGGGGCATAATAACCCCCCTGGGCGATATGCCGGGATGCCTGCTGAACGATTTCAGCAGGCATCCGGCTCCGGTCCCCAACCGGCTAGCGGTGGGGGCCGGAATTCCCACGGGCGTATGGATATGCCCTCGGTCCTTAAGGACTCGGGATGCAGGGCGTATCCATACGCCCTATGTCCTGAAGAGGTTAAGCTTGCAGCCTAAGTCCCTGAAATTATTTTTAAGGACACTCCACCTACTTCTTACTTTGTCATTGGTGCCAATATGTACCATGACTGCTGAGGAGCTATTGTCACTCCGTCTAGGTTGCACAGCACTGGAGACCCTGATGTTTGGAGGAGTTTCACATGCACCAAGAGAGGATTGATCTTTATTTATGTTGGACCTAAAACGTTGCCACCTCCCTTGTAAATCTCGGTATAGGCATTAAAGGAATTGTTGTTTGAGACAACTATGGCATTCCTGCTGTGATGCATTTTTAAGATGCATTTCTATTGTTGGGTTGGATATTGTGGGTTGTTTTGAGAACTTGCATAGGGAATCTGACCCTGACTTGCTGTTTGATACATAGTAGTAGTTGCAGGCTGTGAAACAGACTGTATACAACCAACATAGTGTTGTGGAGCACCAGCTCCTACTCTTACTGTCCCTGTATTTTAGAATAAAAATAGAGCAGGAAGCGCTCCCTAGTGTGATACCGTAATGTGTAAAGGTAATGCAGAAGTGTGAATGTGCGCTTACCAAGTCGGGTTGTACTACGTCCAAGTACAACCATGGATAAGAGTGCATAGAGTGTGGGGTTTCAGCAGCCGCTCCACCTTTCACAGACAACAGATCCAGACCAATTTCCTCCAAAGTGGACAGAGTCAGGAAGGCGCTTGAAACCAAGGTGAGGGTAAAACTTCTACTTTATTCCCATAATGAAACCCGTTTTTGCGGAAGTTCCGCTTCATCAGGCATCATGCATCATGCCTGATGAAGCGGAACTTCCGCGAAACGCGTTGCATTATGGGAATAAAGTAGAAGTTTTACCCTCACCTTGGTTTCAAGCGCCTTCCTGACTCTGCCCACTTTGGAGGAAATTGGTCTGGATCTGTTGTCCCTGTATTTTGGCATTATTGTCCTGATTTGTTCACTGAGGCAGTGGACCTAAGATGAGAGGGTTTTCTCTTGGGTTGCGGTTGTCTATGTTTGTATGTTTTGGGTTTACTTTTGAATGCAGGACTTGGGAATTATTGGGAAGCAAAACTCTGTCCCTGACATTTCTTATTTGTATATGTCAGTGTCACATATGGTATTCCTAATGTGTGGATAAGTTTCTTGTTTTGGCCCCTGTTCTGGTCTGTTGTGAGGAGCACTTTGATAGGTGATAATTTATCCTGAGATGTGATTGGTGATGATCATGGTGCAGTGTGATGAGGTGTCATCCCACAGTCCATAAATTTCCCCTGTTTTCACGTAGGAAGCGGTTTGCCTCATTTTCTCTTGATAACGGTAATGTTTCACGGAAACATGTAGAGGGAGGCACAGTTTTAATTTCGTGTCACTTTGTGCCTGGTTTTCATAGTAGTTTGGGAACTCCATTGTGAAGGTGCTTTTACTTGCCTCCATCAACAAATATGCGATTGGATGTATATCCGCAACATATTGCAGACATTAGGGCACATTGACACAGGTTTTTAACAGCACATTCAATTACTGGTTTATCTTCATCTTATTCAATACAAAGTTAAGAGAGTTTTGATATATAGGGATTTTGTACCCCGGGCATTGCGCCTTTGGGGTAATTGTGTTCACTTAGCATTGGAATCCCAGACTACCCCTAGGGTATTTGTGTATAGGATATAATTAAATGCACTTGGGGCATGTTTTGCACCTCTGACACCATCCACTGGGTCCACTCTGCACCGCCCTGCTCATCCATATTTATCTGCTTCCCTGACCCTGCAACTGCCTCCCCTCAGCTGTCTGGCACTTCTTCTTCCTCTTTCTCACTGTGAGTGATTATGTAACCTCGTTCTCACAGCTCTCTAGTGTTCTGAAAAGCTTTAGTGTGTGGTTGGCTGAGGCCTCACACACCGCCTTCAGCTCATGGCACTGAAGGCAGCTCTGAATCTTTACTATTCCTCTAAGCATAATATATTCAATTTCTCAGCTGTTTGTCTAAGCATGTGTGATACTGACTGCAGATAATTAAGTTTGATACTGACTGTAGAACAGTGTATCTAAGCATTTGTGGGCTACTGTCTGCAACCTATTGTGTGATACTGACTTTAGAACAGTGTATCTAGGCATATTATATGTGATACTGCCTGTAGTCTATTACGTGTTATACTGCTCAAAGTCATGTATCTTAGCCTATTATGTTATCCAATGTGAAAAGTATATTGCAGAAAAAATCGGCACTCACCAAGGCTTCAGTTCTTCATGCTTTATTTGCAAAAGTACATACTCCCATATAAAGGAAGGGAGACATACAGTGGGGGGATATCGGGCGACAAAGCTCCGTTTCGTACAAAGGCTGTACTTCCTCCGGCCGGAGGAAGTACAGCCTTTGTACGAAATGGAGCTTTGTACTTTTGTGAGTATGTACTTTTGCAAATAAAGCATGAAGAACTGAAGCCCTGGTGAGTGCCGATTTTTTCTGCAATAAACTTTTCACATTGGATTATATTGGATACTACTTGCCTATCAGCACCACGTAAGCTTCATCACAGCTAAGTCCAACACGCACAGCATTACCGTTCCATAAACCCACAGTGCCGCACGCACCTCTCTACACGCTATTATATGTTACACTGCCAGCAGAAGTTACGTAGGGGCTGTAATTGCTGGTCTCTTGGTAGTCACCCAGCATGTCCAGCAGGTTGGAATTGGACAGGGAGGATGCTCAGGGTTTCCACCACACAGGTATCAGGGCTCCCAGGGTGTCAAACTGTGGTCTAGCTGAAAGGTTGCAGCACCCGTGTTCCCTGACAGGCACTGCTGATGCAGGTGAGGGGGATACAGACTGGGGTCTCACCTTCTCTTAGCTGCTCTTAAGTCCATACAAGGTGAGGGGAGGGGGCTGTAGCATATGTAGCAGTCCTGAGCCAGCTGCATGTCTACCTGCACTATTTTTGGTGCTCTTCCCTGCTGTGCTAGTGGCTGCAGCTATAGTGTATGCAGTTGTGAAATGCTGAAGGGGACTACCTAGACTTGCCACTGGTTAAATTTGCAGCGCAAAGGAAACCCAATAGGCCGGCATGCAGTCTGCTGCAGTTTTCAGTCTGGGTCAAAAGCTGGATACAGTCAGAAAATGAGTTGACAGCAATCACTAGCTAACTCCTTTTGGCTCACTGAATTAAATGAGGTATGGCATGGATCCTGCAACAGGCAGTCTAGAAAATATCTCATTAGATCCAGCTGCCTGGAAATGGTTGAGACAAGAAAAATTGGTTTATTTATAAATGGTCCTGACATATTTTATTAATTGGAAATTGCATGTAAAGGTGGGTTAAGCAGTCATCAGGTATATTTGCATGGAGGAGTGTAGGGGGCACTGCTAAATTAAGTTGATATTCGGGGGGCAGGCTGTGATATTAAGGGAGACTAATTAGAGAATATTATAATTCATTGTATGAACGAAAATAACTTAGGAGCAGCCTTAATATAGCAAGGGCTCGTTAGTATGAGGTCATAACTGTTCTAAAAGAAAGCAGAACATTACACAGTCAGCAAGGATATTCTGACACCCTTCCTACATTAGTAAAGGCAGGGCCGAATTTAGATTTAATGCCACCCTAGGCCCTTTTAGTGCGCACCCCCCTTATATGAGAGTCATGTTAAATGAGGCCCATACATTACTGTGCCTTCCAATGGGCCGATCTCTGTGGCACTGATTTTAAATCCGCATTATCAATTTCTGCTGAGGATCTTAAATCTGGAGTGGCAAATTCACAGTAAAATCTTTAAAGAGCACCTGTCATCAAACCATATTTTCTATACTAACTCAGATTATATTCCCTAACTACTCCTAACACCCCTTCTGCCCTAAAAAAAAATTCTGAGTTTTATAAAGCTCTGTATCATACCTTTCCCCTTGCTCAAATTGTCTGAGCTCCTGGCAGGAGAAAGAGGGCGATCCCCAGCAAGCGCAATGTCACTGAAGCCTGTGAGAGCTGTGCACCGCCATGCCCCGCACACACTTCCTGAATTTTGACTTCTGCAAGTCCTAGTGGAGACCAAACTGCACTATTGGTGGCCGTAGGTGCTGATATTTGGTTATTTAAATATCAGAAAAAAATGAATAAAACTAATCAAAAAGTCCCATCTAAACACAAATGGTAGTGATAACTACAGATCAAGATGCAAAATATCAGCCCTCATATAGCCCCGTATACAGAAAAATAATAGGGCAATTTTAGGCATACTTATTTTTGTTTCATAAAAAAAATTAAGTCAAATTAGCAAATTAAAACAAATCCTATATATGTTAAATATCGTTGTTGTATTGACCTACAGAATCAAACGAACATTATTATTTTTTTATTGTGATCCCCCTTCCCATTTTTATTTTAGCTTTGCCATAGATTTATGATCAAATAAGTGATGTGATTACTTCAATTGGTCCAGCATAAAAGAAGCCCTCATATTACCCTGTAGATGGAAAATTCAAAGAGTTATGGCTTGTAGGGTAGGGTCATGTGTGCTGTATTTGCCACTGCAAATTTTACCCATCCATCTAAGTCAATGAGTAGCAAAATCATCTGCAGATAATATGCAGCAAACTACACCATGTGTAACCCTACCCTTAAAAGGCAAGGAAGGAAAAAATTTTAATTCACTGTGGTTGCACTGGGTAACTGCATAGCAACTCCCATTGAAGTGAATGCAGCCAGCACCGCAAACTAAACAGAGTAAAGGCTTTGGGTTCTTTATGGCCTATACTGTGATTAAAGGGGTACTCCAGTGGAAAACTTTTTTTTTTTTTTAAATCAAGTGGTGTCAAAGTTAAACAGATTTGTAAATTACTTTTATTTTAAAATTCGAATCCTTCCAATATCTATCAGCTGCTGTATGCTCCAGAGAAAGTACTTTTCTTTTTGAATTTATTTTCTGTCTGACCACAGTGCTCTTTGCTGAAAAAAAAGAGGACAGAGCCTCATGTAATCCTGCAGATATAGAGGGAGGGTGACAGTCTAAAAAATGGACTCTCACCTTTGGCACCTGTTTGGTTTTATGCATATCACCCCAATTCACGGGGCACCAAGGAACTGCAGGCAGAAGGAGTGAATGCTGGATACCGGGAAACGGATCCAGAACTAGGCAAATTCAAAAAAGAACTCCAAGATTGGCGCTGTTCCACTCAAGGCAATGTTCAGTTCTTATTCAAGTAAAACCGCGTTCCGGGTCACTGCGTACCCTTTCTCAATTGCAGAAAGGGTACGTAGTGACCTGAAAAGCGTCTTGCCTCTGATGTGCCTGTAAAACTGTCTTTGATTAATAAATATGGTTTTACTTGAATAAGAACTGAGCATTGCCTTCAGTGGAACAGCGCCAATCTTGGAGTTCTTTTTGTTTTTTGAACGTGCCAGGAACTGTCCAGAGCAGGATAGGTTTGCTATGGGGATTTGCTTCTGCTCTGGACCATTCCTGATACGGACAGAGGTGTCAGCAGAGAGCACTGTGGTCAGACAGAAAATAAATTCAAAAGTATACATTCTGTAGTATACAAAAGCTGAAGAATGGACTGGAAGAATTAAGATTTTAAAAAAGTAATTTACATATCTGCTTAACATTTTGGCACCAGTTGATTAAAATAATAATACTAATTTCCCAGTGGAGTACCCTTTTAAGTAATCAATCATTTTAGGCTTTAATTCTCATATTTTATTTCTGTTTATGGGATAAAAGGGTTCTTCCCAATATGTGAGAGTCGGAAAGCAAATTTGCTCTTATAAGAGTGCCTGAACCCTTCTGAAGTCATAATGAATCACATATCCTCCTATCCTAGTATAAGGAGTAATCTAGTAATGGAAAGAAGTCTATGAATATAATCACCAGTCCACAGAATAGATTTGTGTGTTATACCGTTTTTTTTTTTTTCTCTTCAAATTCAGGAGCTCTTGACATGTTGCGAAGAAGGAAAAGGAGAAATTAAGGATGGATTGGAGGTCATGCTTAGTGTCCCAAAAAGAGCAAATGATGCCATGCATCTTAGCATGCTGGAAGGTAACGTCAATCAAAACTAAAGGAATGTAAAACTCTGATACTTTTTTCTTTTGCAAATGTGATGAAGTGGGGATTATACAGCCTAAAGTCTTGTACAAATTTAGCCAACATAAATTCACAGATTCTATGAGCATTAAAATAAATAAATAGACAAAACACATATACATTTCCCATAGTTTAAAAGTAAAAAACAACAAAGAACTAAAGACTATTTGTAGGATATCCAGAAAGTTAAACATATTTGTAAATTACCGTATATACTCGAGTATAAGCCGAGTTTTTAGCACGATTTTTCGTGCTGAAAACACCCCCCTCGGCTTATACTCGAGTGAACTCTCCACCCGCAGTGGTCTTCAACCTGCGGACCTCCAGAGGTTTCAAAACTACAACTCCCAGCAAGCCCGGGCAGCCATCAGCTGTCCGGGCTTGCTGGGAGTTGTAGTTTTGAAACCTCCGGAGGTCCACAGGTTGAAGACCACTGCGGCCTTCGACATCATCCAGCCCCCTCTCACCCCCCTTTAGTTCTGTACAGTACTCACCTCCGCCCGGAACCACTATCCCACCGGACCACCTCCTCTCCGGACAGCCCTGCAGCACCGGACCAGCGCTGAGCGGAGGTGAGTACTGTACAGAACTAAAGGGGGGTGAGAGGGGGCTGGATGATATCGAAGGCCGCAGTGGTCTTCAACCACTTCAGCCAATGGCTGCCCGGGCTTGCTGGGAGTTGTAGTTTTGAAACCTCTGGAGGTCCGCAGGTTGAAGACCACTGAGGGCGGATGATGAGAAGAGGATGATGAAGAGGGGGGGTGTGGGATGATGAAGGGGGGGGGTGTGGGATGATGAAGGGGGGGGGTGTGGGATGATAAGGGGATGATGAAGGGGGGGGATGATGACAAGGGGATGATGAAGGGGGGTGGGGATGATGACAAGGGGATGATGAAGGGGGGTGGGGATGATGACAAGGGGATGATGAAGGGGGGTGGGGATGATGACAAGGGGATGATGAAGGGGGGATGTGTGGGATGATGACAGGTGATGATGATGAGGATCTGGATGATAGGCGGTGATGATTATGAGGATGTTAATGACGGGTCTGGATGATGACAGGGGGATGATGTATTTCCCACCCTAGGCTTATACTCGAGTCAATAACTTTTCCTGGGATTTTGGGTTGAAATTAGGGGTCTCGGCTTATACTCGGGTCGGCTTATACTCGAGTATATACGGTTTCTATTAAAAAATCGTAATCCTTCCAGTACTTATTAGCTGCTGAATGCTACAGAGGAAATTCCTTTCTTTTTGGAACACTGATGACATCACGAGCACAGTGCTCTCTGCTGACATCTCTGTCCATTTTAGCAACCATGCATAGCAGATGTATGCTAAGGGCAACATGGTGGCTCAGTGGTTAGCACTGCTGCCTTGCAGTGCTGGGGACTTGGGTTCAAATCCCACTAAGGACAACAATAAATAAAGCATTATTATTATTATAATAACGTCAGCAGAGAGAACTGTGCTCGTGATGTCATCAGAGAGCATTCCAAAAAGAAAATAATTTCCTCTGTAGTATTCAGCAGCTAATAAGTACAGAAAGGATTAAGATTTTTTAATAGAAGTAATTTACAATTATGTTTAACTTTCTGCCACCAGTTGATTTAAAAGAAAAAAAGGTTTACACCGGAGTACCCCTTTAATACAAACAGTGATTTTGCTGTGAGGTGATTTATAAGGCCCTGGGCTGTTAGGCCACCGCTTCCATGACAACTCATCATCCCCTTAACCCCTTAACCACAGACCCATTTTTTTACCTTAATGACCAAACTCTTTTTTTAAAAAAATGTCTCTCTCTTTAAATGGTAATAACTTTATAAGGTTTTTTCTGAGTGGAGCGATTCTGGGATTGTTTTATCGTGACATATTGTACTTTATATAAGTGGTGCATTTTCTTAGACACATGAAGCGTTTTTTGTGAAAAACTTTCAGGCATTTTAGTTTTTTTTGTTTATTGTCTCCACTGTGCGGTAAAAGTGATTTTATATTTATGTGGGTATGTCGGTACGATTACCCATTTTATATACCTTTTTTTATGTTTTTTCTGAGCAAAATAATTTTTTCTTTTTCTTTCCTTTTTTGTGTTATGTTCAGACAGCTGTAACTTTTTTTAATTTTCGTCTGACGCCATTGAGTGAGGGCTTTTTTTTTGCGGGACAAGCTGTACTTTTTATTGGTATAATTTTTGCGTTACATGCTGCCTTTTGATTCTATTTATTCTGCTATTTGTACCAAAATTGGCGAATTTAGCATTTTTTTTACGGTGTTCACATCTAATATTTACATTATAGATTCATAGCCCTTCCCCTGTCAACATCATAGATGCCGTGATCCGGATTGATCACAGTAGGTTAATGCTGCCGGGACCGGCGCGGTCGTGGCCCTGGCAGCTGTGGCGGGTCCCCGGCTGTGATTGGCAGCTGGGTCTTGCCGGCGATCTCCTGAGCTGCCCGCTGCAGAGCAGGAGATCACGAGGACGTATGCATACGTCCCAGCGCACGAACATGTCGGGTGCTGGGACGTATGCATACGTCCCATAGCGGGAAGGGTTTAAAGCGCAACTGTCACGAATTTTCCTCCACATAAACTAATTCCAGGTTGATAAAGTGGTTGACAATTACAACTCAGGCATAGCTTTTGCTGCTTTCTAGCAGCTTTGATCTGGCTTAAAAATGCTTTTTATTATGGTCAGAAACAGTCGGATAGGTGTGGCCACCACGCCTATCCCCTGTGTGTCAGTGCTGGGACCTCTGTGGGATTGACACACAGGTCCTAGCACATAGGCCTCTTATCTTTATGTGCAGGTGGCAAACATACAAAGGAGCCAAACAACGAAGAAATAATACATAGCTTCATCATTATGCTTTGTTAAAAATCAATGCCATAATTTCTGCTAGAGTTTGCAGACCTTTGAGTACAACTGTTAATAAAATTTTTCTGAAGTGTTTTTTCCCCCTTTTTTCCCCCCTTAGGTTAATGCTTGCAATTCACACTTGCTGTTGATGGTACTGTCTGCTCTAGTTTATCCTCCTGAATAATTTTTTCATTTTCAGGTTTTGAGGAGAACATTGATTCTCAGGGAGAACTGATTCTGCAAGATTCATTCCAAGTTTGGGACCCTAAAACATTAATACGAAAAGGCAGGGAAAGGCATCTTTTTCTCTTTGAGATGTCTTTGGTTTTCAGCAAAGAAGTGAAAGATTCCACTGGAAGAAGCAAGTATATTTACAAAATGAAATTATTTGTAAGTAGTCCCTTCCTTTTTGTGTAGTGCATCATAGTTTAGATAATATAAAGTTTATAATGATCATTTGTTTGTTGTTCTTATACTAACCATGAGTCTACGTTTTCCATGCTCAAAAACAATTACAAAGTATTTTTTAAATGCACTCCCATTAAAAGCAACTAGCTACATAATGAAGTTTTTAGCCTGTACTTCGTAGTACACAGGCAGCATATAGTAAAAAGATAATATGGCTAAATATCACTGGGATCTTCAATAGACCCATGTATGGCTAACCATAAAATGGTATAAGCATTGTTCATATGGCATTATCTTCAACTGGCATGATGCAGTTTTAAGTTGCATGTGTATTAATTGTTAAAGGTTTTGCCCCTGACACCAGCTTCTTTTTCAGACAATAAGAGGGTTTTATTGCTATTTTAAACCCAACCTGCTTTGTCGGGTTGTGCACCAGAAATTCTGTCTATGCCAGAATTTACGCAGTATTGACAAAACCCGACACACTCTCCATTTTACTCAGAAAACCTGAAAAGGGGTGTGGCCGTTGGGGAAAGGGGATGTGGCCACAAAATGGCCCTGACATTTTCACAAAAAAACAACATATTTTATTTTTACACGTTCTGATCTTTTGGGTTTTCCTCAGCTCAAATCCACTACATGTTGGGAATCGTTAGTAAATACCATGGAAAAAAAATTGTAGGGAATTAAAACACACAAAGAAAAGTACACTCCACTCTTAGTAAATCAGGGTTATAATGTTTGTTAAAAAAAATGTAATTCTGTAGCAACACTGAGTGGAGTGCTCACCAGAAGGAAGGGAATTATTAAATAAACTTTACCAAAAAATTAGTCTATAGGTTTAGTCTATAAAAGCAGAGCACTGTGCAGTGTAGCCTATGAGTTATGTATGCTACAGTATTGTAAACAGTGACATGCATTCTTTAGCATTGACCTTGCAACAAATCAAAGAAGTAGCACAATTCACTACAATCTGTAAATCGATCTGTAAATCTATTAAAATTTCAAGCAAAGGGGTTATCTAGTGGAAGTTTTTTTTTTTTTTTTTTTTAAACTAGGCCCATTTTGTTAGATCTCCTAAAATAAACTGTACTCACCTCCTGCATCAGTGCCATCGGTATTGCTGTTCTGTTTACAAAAACAAACCTCTGCTTGGATGGATCATTGGATTAGAATAATGGGATGTAGTAATCAATTCTGTACTGCAAGTGAAATTGGACATTACATACGAGCCTAGAGCATCGAACAGTGTCTACAGAAACCATCAGAAGGCGGTTGCACAACATTGGTCTACTAGCTTAGACGTCCAGCTACAGGTGTTGCCTTCGTACCACCATTCGGACCACTTGTAGTTGTTTATTCCCAAATCTGACTAATTGTATGTAAATAACATAACTTCATCCATCTAATAACATAACTTCACCTAATAACATGACTAACCTGTCTATTCTCATAAAAACTGACAATTAATCTAACACTGAGTTGCTTTTATGAGTCACTTCTATGGAAACAGTGGTACCATCCCGACGTGCGCTTTGACACCGCCTTAGGCGAAGGCTGTGCCAAAACACATCTGGTGGCACATCAGTCAGTTGTATCTTGAAACAAATGTTTAGTGTGTTTTTTTTTTTCCTTAATAACATTTACAGACTTCAGAATTAGGAGTCACAGAACATGTTGAAGGTGACCCTTGTAAATTTGCTCTCTGGGTTGGCAGAACTCCATCATCTGACAACAAAATTGTCCTGAAGGTTAGTTGTGTGTGTGTGATAAACTTGTCTGTTGCTGTTTGAACTCCTGTTCACTTTTAGAGGAATCATAGTTTAAAGGAGTTATCCAGGCAAAAAAATAAGTTTTTGTTTCTGGGGTGGAGTGGCTTTAAAAAAAAAATTATCTTCTACCTCTGTCCCTCTGAGATTTCAGTATGACATCATCCAGTCGCTTGCTAGTCCTGTTTCCTCCAAGACACTCATTGCTTAGCAGTGACAGCAGCTAAATATAACCCCTTCACACAAACTTTACGTACATGTGTGTAATTTTTCCATGAAGGGTGTAGGGACTGGGCTCAGTTGGCAGCTACTAACCATTAAAATTCTGTTGACAGCAGCATTTAAACAGCGTTCGGCACGTGTCATTGGTATTGCAGTGGTTGGATCGCCTTCCCACTATCATATTGATCAGATATCATGGCCTTTACTAGGCATCTGATGCTGCTGTCACTAAGCTACTGGTACAGTGTGTTATAGGTATGCTGAACCAGTAGATTGCTGTTAAAATGGATCTATGTAATATTATAGTATTATATTGATCTGTACGAGCAATCGAAAAGTCACTTATACAAGTCCCCTAGGGGCACTAAAAAAGTAAAAAAAAAAAAAAAAAAAATATATATATATATATATATATATATCTATGGCAAAAGAAAAAGTACTGCTGCACTCCAAAAATAAGGTGAATAGGGTTTACTGACCTGACATCAAGGCATTTCAATATATATATATATATATATATTATTGTAAAAAAAAAACTTGTTTATAAAATAACATTTGTTTTTGTTAAACCCTTTTATAATAAAAGTTCATATCACCTCCGTTTTCCATTTTTCAAATGAAATAATAAAAAAAGAAAAGAAACAAACAAACAAAATAAACATATTTGGTATCTCCGTGTGCAGAATTGTTGAAACCCTTTGTAATAGTATGTTTTCCTTCTCTGTGGCAATCCTCTTACCTGGTTTAGTGTTACCTAAATTCTGCTATGTAATCCCCTACAAGTTCATTAATAAACCTATTAAAATGTAGAGCCAATATTGACTTTTGTGGTATCCACTTGTAACTGTCACCCAACCAAGCAACCGAGTAAGGCTAAACTTGAATGGGATTCCTCGAACATCCGTTATAACTCCCATTATTCCCACGGAAGATAGCGGGAGAAAGACGTCACAAGCACAAATTTTTCTCCCACTGTCTTCTAACGACAGTCACACTGCCAGGCACAAACGGCAGTGTGAAAAGAGCCTAGGTTCCATTGATAGTCAACCTCTGCTTCCTATCACTGAGCCAGTAGCTAACCCATTTATATATGTCGTCCCATAATCCCAACATCCTCATTTTATTAACTATCCTTTTGTATGGCACAATTTCAAATGCCCTACAACATCCACCGCTTTGCCATAGTCCAATCTACCTCCTCATAAAAGCTGATCAGATCAGTCTGACAGGACCGATCCTGTGTAAACCCATGTTGGTTCTGTGTTAGGTTATTTTCATTAAGATACTCCACAATAAAAACAGAAAACCCCCACAAATCTTACCCACAACAGATGTTAAAGGGGTATTCTGTTCTTAGACATCTTATCCCCTATCCTTTTATCCCCTAAGATGATAAGATGCCTGATCATGGGTCGCCGCTGGGACAGCCGCGATCTCGGTGCAGCCCCGGCTGTCATGCCCCCCCACCATAGACATGGAGGGGGCGATGTGTGATGTCATTAGGGGTGTGGCCGTGAAATCGCTGCTCGGTCTCAGGAGCAGTGCCCGACACAGAATGCCAGGGGCTGCACTGAGATTGCAGGGTGAGCGCAGAGAAGCCGGCCTGACTTACTCCAGCTCCCCGCCATTGCGGGTTGCGCACCCTCCGGGATCCAGTGATCGGCATGCTGTTCAGCCAACTGTATATGGAACCACGGAGAGTACTGTGGCATCTATAAATCTCCGGTGGACCTGCTGAACCTGATCACACCCTAGGGCGGCATGTAGTATCAACATGCCACCCAGTTAAACAGATCTCCTACTGGAGATTTCTGCATGTGATATCTGCTCTTATTTATACTTGTACTATCTCTATATCTATAGTTTCTCCTAAAGACGCCCCTTGATTTGGGCAGAAACGCGTAGAGAACGTTTGATATATGGAAATTTTTGATATATGAGTATTTCTTATGATAAATCCACCGGATGGGTGGTGATCTCAATGGATCTTGTGTCACAGCAATTTTATTGGTGATGGAATCACAATTTGGGTGTATTTTTATCCTATCAATTAAAAGTTATGTCTTAATAGCACTCCCCCCTACCTTAAGATTATTTTGAGTTTTTTTCTTAGGTTTTGTTATTTGTTACTACTTTTATAGGGCCGGGCCGTCCATCTTCACTGCAGGGACCGTCTGCATTCCGGTGGAGAGGGTGAGCTGGTCGGGGCCATCCATCTTCACCGGGAGGCCCTCTTCTACGCTCACCCTCCCACCGGAATGCGGACGGTCCCTGCAGTGAAGATGGACGGCCCAGCTCACCCTCCCTGGACGGTCCCTGCAGCTATTAGAGCAACAACTGGGGAGGTAAGACAGCGGGGGGGAGGGGGGGATATTGACAGGGGGTCATATGGACAGGGGGGATATTGACAGGGGGTCATATGGACAGGGGGGGATATTGACAGGGGGGTCTGCATGATGACAGGGTCATACGGACAGGGGGGGGTCTGGTTGATTACAGGGGAGGGGGGGGGGGGATGATGCCAGGGGGGGGTTGATGTATTTCCCACCCTAGGCTTATACTCAAGTCAATTGGTTTTCCTGGGTTTTTGGGGTGAAATTAGGGGCCTTATATCCGGAACGGCTAATACTCGAGTATATAAGGTGTTTACATAATTACTGATATTAGGAATTAGGAGGTAATGTCAAAGGTTAGCAAATCAGAAGGGGAGAATATAAACATAAGCTAGCATTGCAAAAGGAAAAGAGTACTAGGAAAAAGAGAGAGATTGAAGTGAATTAGAGCCTAGGAAGTATGTGGTGTCCTAAATGAATCCGATTGGGTGAACTCTATCTATGGGTGCCACAAGAGCTCATGCTGAACCGACTGTTTAAGAGAATTAGCAAGAAGTTCCTTCATACGATGGATGTGTATAATTTCAGTAAACCAATCTGTGATTGAGGGAGGGTTAGTGTTTTTCCACAGCCGTGGTATAACCTGTCTCACTGCCACCAGTAGGAAACGATAGATTTGAGAATAGAGCGTTCAGAGCCTGGTAAAATACATAGCAAAAGTGTGGCTGGAGAGTTAGAAAGTCGGGTACCCATAATCTTATGAATAATCTTTATCACTCTGTACCAAAATGATTGAATCAAAGGGCAGCTCACCAGAGACCCAGGCCCACCACCACATCGCCAGCAGTAGTAAGGAACCATGGGAACACAATACCATTGAGTCATGATCTTAAAGTTTGTCTCCTGAATCCTGCCGGAGAGAGAGAATTTATGACAAAACCTCATAGACTTATTCCATTACTCAGCAGTAAAACGAAGGTTTAATTCCTTCTCCCATTTATCAATAAAAGGTGGTGGGGAAGAGGATTGTCCTGCTAAAAGAATATCATATACCTGAGAAACAGTCTTAGTAGGAGGGTCAGAAGAGGTACACAATAAGTCGAACGCTGTCAGCTCACTATGCAGACGGAGAGAATATTTATGGGACTCTAAATAATGTTTCAACTAAGCATACTCCAATCATATGAAGATGGGTAGGAGATATTTGAGGAAGGATATATTGTAGAGGGAGTTAAGTAGTGCCATCTAAAACCTGAGCACATGTAAATGTAGCATGACATTGTCTGGATAAGAATGATTGATTGAGAGGAAAACCCAGGTAAGAAAGATCTATTGCCTTTTATAGGAGTCAAGGGGCCATCAGATGTCAAAATAGTATGAAGAGGTCTGTTTTACACACCTCTCAGTGTCTGCTGCTCTTTACGAAGAGCCCCAGGTAGGAGTAAGAGAGTGGGTTGGGCACTGCCTACATTCCTATGAGGCTGATGTTCATGGAAGTGGGTAACGGGGTATGTACGGGGGTGCAGCGTGGCAATGCAGCGTTCATGTGCAAATACATAGGAAGAAGAAAGACGCCAGTGCACTCACCCGTTCAGATGGACTTCTGTTTATTCAAGGTACATTCTTGTACAGCAAGACAGTCCCGAACATAACCCCCGTGTGGATGGTACAGAGCAGGATGTTCCGCAGGCAGTGACGTTCACCAGAGCACGACTGTGCCGTTTCACGCCAGTGGGCGTTTCTTCAGGCGCCCACTGGCGTGAAACGGCACCGTCGTGCTTCGGTGAACGTCCCTGCCTGCGGAACATCCTGCTGTGCACCATCCACGCGGGGGTTATGTACGGGACTGTCTTGCTGTACAAGAATGTACCTTGAATAAACAGAAGTCCATCTGAACGGGTGAGTACACTGGCGTCTTTCTTCTTCCTATGTATCTTTACGAAGAGCAGCAGGGGAGTGCCAGGGAAGGGATGTTAAAGAGAGGTGGGCTAAATAAGTCTCCAAGCCAATCCAATTTTTTTTTGTAGTATGGGCAGACAAATGCATCATGGTAGGTAAAAAACATAAACCCATGCATGGTCTAGGACATGGATAAACAACCTTTGGCACTGCAGATGTTATGGACTACATCTTCCTTAATGCTTTTACAGCCAAAATGCTGCCCAAGCATCATGGGGGATAATAGTCCAAAACATTTGCAGTGCCAAAGGTTGCCTGGTGCCTAGTCATGTTAGTACCTGTTATTAATGATAGCAGAAGAAAAATATTGCAGAAAACACAAAATAAGGAAATGAATAAACACAAAAATACCTCGCTGCAGAAGCAACATTAATAGGTTTACCTGCCATACAATGTCCTACCACCAACACCATATACTAACCCCAACATATGTTTGGTTCTCCTAGGCTTTGTCAGGGGCGATCATTAATGTATTGAAATGTACTGTGGTCTTAAAGGGGTACTCCATTGGAAAACAATTTTTCTAAATAAGTTGGTGCGAGGAAGTTTTGTAAATTACTTTGATTTAAAAATCTTAAACTTTCCAGTAATCTTAAACTTTCCATGGGAAGCTCTTTTCTTTTTTAATTTCTTTTCTGTCTGACCACAGTGCTCTCTGCTTACACCTCTGTCCATTTTAGGAACTGTCCAGAGCAAGAGAGGTTTGCTATGGGTATTTAATCTCACTCTGGACTGTTCCTGAAATGGACAAAGGTGTCAGCAGAGAGCACTGTTGACAGACAGAAAAGAAATTAAAAAAAAAATTTGTGGAACATACAGCAGCTAAGTACTGGAAGGATTAAGATTTTTAAATAGAAGTAATTTACAAATCTGTTTAAGTTTCTGGCACCAGGTGATTAAAAAAATAATGATTTGGGGGGGCATGGCCTGAATGGAGAGCTGAGCGGTTGCACTCTGCTGGGACTTGGGGTGCTTCACTTACTGGAGCTGCATCTGTGGAGTGCCACTGTGGATATCCCTTTAGTAATCTGTGGCTAGTGGAGCTGCTGGGACTTGTGGTGCTTGCCTGCATTAATCTGTCTTCGGTGCCTGCTAAAGTGCTGCTCCTCTACATCTCATCTCCAGACTGTGTGAGCTGCTGAGACTTATAGTGCTTACTGCTTTGGTTCCTGGGGCCTGCTATGGTGCCACCCATCTACATCTCATACACAGGCAGTGTACGCTGCTGGAGCTTGTGGTGCTGTATCTCCTGGTGCATGCGGGGTGCCGCTGCATTACTTCTCCTTTACTGCCTGTCTCCTGCTGGGACTTGTGGTGCGGTGCTTATACTAACCTCTGGACTATTCCCCTTACCAAGCATTGCAAATATGGGTGGACCGCAGGGCAGGTACGAGAAGTCTAAACATGCTGCTGAGGCTGCCAGACAATCCTCGGAGGATGAGGCCTCTTCTAATGAGGCTCTCTCAGGCAAGAGGGCATGCAAGAAGGGACTCCTATCTTGCCACGCCTTTGGCTTCCAAGGTCTCTGCTCACGCTTAGCCAATTTTCTAGGCCTCCGGAGGTGATGGGACAGGAATCACCTGAACTGACTCCTTCGCTGTTTGCTGGCTCTCCTGCTCCCCGCACCATGCTACATGTCCTGCTGCATCGGTGGATCAGAACTTTATGAAGTTGCTTGCAGCCTTTACCTCTTGCCAGACTCTGATGATCCCTAAGGTGCATGAGCTGCGAGTTTGTGATCCTTCGTCATGAGACACAAAAACTGTGGGAATGTTGGGAGGAGTTGGAACGCTGGGTTTCTACATTTGAAGATACCCTTCATCCCCTGCCAAGAGAAAGAAAAAAAGGTGCTTCCTGTGGAGTATAGCCAGCACAAGGGTGGGGAGGGGGGGAGGAAAGATTTCCGTGCTCACCCTGCTGAGATGTGTAGTGGCATACACAACAATGCTGATCGCATGTGATTTAAGGATCACAATCCTATAGTCTGCAGCCTTCCTGAAGAATTGTGGAGTAGAAAAGAACTTCAAAAGGACCAGGATATTTGGCGCTGACCAAGAAAGGATAACGGAGCCCAGGTAAAGGAATAAGGTTTAATAGCAACGCAATTCACCGCGCTTGTGCGGCTTCATCAGGCTTAACATACAACAGTTGTTCAAGGGTTATATACCCACACGGAGTTAACCCGTATGGTGCACAATAGTAATACAATGTAGACAATATATATATATATATAAAAAATATATATATAAAAAAAAAATATATATATATATATATATATATATATATATTGTGACGATCCGTCTTGGGGATTAGCTCTGGGATCATCCTGGACCACGCCACAGGATGCGTTTCTTCTCAATAAACCAGCAAACAAACTCTTATAATGCAAATCTGGCACCTTGCCAGTTTTTTTTAGACAGATTGCAGGGAAAGAAATAAACAAAAAGCAGGAACAAAACAAAATCCTAGACCGTCTGGTCACTGACTAAACAGATCAGCTTGTCCTGACTAACAACCGCTGAGCTTCCCTCAGCCGGTTAAACATATGTCCCCTGCAACCTTCTACTCACAATTCATGTCACTCTCTTTGAGCCACTCATAGCTCGGGCTGTGTACTCCTCAGCAGGCTCTGTCTATTCCCTACAGCCCACATGCTGTCTCCTAGGAAGAGCCCACATTACACTGAGTCTCCATCTCATATACACCTCCCTTCCCTCCTGCCTCATTACTTAAGAAGCAGGTGAGAGCTTCTGCAGGGTGAGCCAAGGAATTACACCCTTTCCTTGCCACACTGCCACAATATATATATATATATATATATATATATATATATATATATAAATATATATAAATAAAAAGCATAGTACTGATCAGAACATATTATAACTGCAAAACATAAACACAAAAAAACTAATTATAACCGTATTAATATAGCCAGAAAATCAAAGACGCATAATATGAATTAGAACCTAAACATGGCTGAGAATGTTGATCCCACAGGGCGTATCCGACTCAGGAGCTCAAGAAATGAACCACACAGTATATATAGAAAATCTATAGTAACCTCCACTGCACACTCTATAAAGTGTAGTAAACCTAGGGAAAATATAAAAACATTAAATATATAAAAATAAAATCAATGAACATTTTCAATTGTCTCATTTAAACCATATGGAAATAAAGTAGCTAGCTTGTGAATCCAAAAACTCTCACGGTTAATCAAACATTGGAATCTATTTGAATTATTTTTAGAAACAGATTCCAAAATAATTAAATTTAAAGAATCTATACAATTATTGCACTTTAGAGAAAAATGTTTAGAGATACTGTGCAGCATATAACCGTGTCTACTGTTCCATCTGTGTTGGTTCATACGCATCCGCGTAATGTAAACCACACTGGCAGGACAATAAATATATAGCAAAATTGGTATCGCAAGTGAGATTACCTTTAATTTTATACTCTATAGGGGGGATTCATCAACATCAGTGTATGGTAGAGCTTTTTTTTGCCCCTTTCTGTTGCGTGTATTTGTCATTTACCTGCGCAAAATGTACTAAACTTGCGCATGGGTCTCTGTGAATCATGTGCAGTAATAGAATCCAGCCCATCTCAGCTCTTGAAAAAAATATAAGGCAGA
Organism: Hyla sarda; assembly: GCF_029499605.1. Taxonomy (NCBI): domain Eukaryota; kingdom Metazoa; phylum Chordata; class Amphibia; order Anura; family Hylidae; genus Hyla; species Hyla sarda. The sequence goes on along the minus strand of NC_079193.1, from coordinate 116,324,492 downwards.
CTTGTACGTGTGCTCAGAGCTGGTGTATATTTGCGCAAAAAATGACACTTGCGTCCTTTTTTTGCGTAAAAAAAAAAAAGACGCAGTTAATAAATTCATGTCTACCAGATAAACGGCTCTACAGTACACCTGAAGGGTGACATCTTTAGAAAAAAGACGCACAAAAAGAACGCAGGAAATATCCTTGCGCAAGATTTTGCGCAAGAAAATACACCTAAAATGACTCTATATAGATTGATGAATCCCCCCCTATATGTGTATGTGCTGATTTAAAGGAGATAACGGGTTTAATCAAATCACAGCACAGACAATGTGACCTGCCGCACGGAGAACAGATTTTCGGCCTCTGAACTATGTCCATAGACCTGGACCTAAGTTTGCCAGGAGCAATCAAGTTATGTAAGTTACGGGATCTTCTAAAAGTAATGTTAGGAGTCATGGGAAGGAAATTTTTGAGTATTGGGTCGCTACACAAAATAGGCCAATGTTTTGATAGTATTTTTCTAATATTAGTGGCTTCATTAATAAAATTAGTAATAAAATTATATTTATAATGAAATGTTTTTAAAGGTGATTTACTATTAATAGATGGTGATTTTGGGGCGACTAGTTCAGATTGAGTTTTTCTTTTTACTTTATTATAAGCATCGGATAACAATTTTTTGGGATAACCTTTTTCTTGAAAACGACCTCTAAGGACAGCAGCCTGCGCATCAAAACTGACATCAGATGTACAGTTCTTTCTGATGCGCAGGTACTGGCTGTAGGGGACACTACGAAGCCAACTGGGGTAATGTGCACTTTCATAACTCAAAAAGCTATTAATATCTACCTTTTTAAAAATGGTCTTTGCACTGATATGTCAAAGATCAGATCTGGAAATTTCCAGATCTAAAAATTGGATCACATTAGTAGAATATTGCATAGTAAAATGAAGGCCCCAGGAATTTTGATTTAATTCGCTCGCAAATTGCTCAGCCTGTAAAAGAGAACCACTCCAAATTAAAAACAAGTCCTCAATACATCTACGAAAAAAACAAACAAACTTATTAAAAGCAGGGGACTGTGCCATCACTAGGGACTCGAATCGCCCCATAAACAAATTTGCATAACTAGGGGCGGAACGAGTCCCCATGGCACAGCCCCTGGTCTGCCTGTACAAAACTTCATTAAACGTAAAAATATTGTGATCCAAAATAAAACGAATAGAATCCAACAAAAATGCAGATTGATCAGTATTAACTGTTACATCACTGGAAAATATATCATATATTTTAGACCCAAGTCTGTTTGAATATTTGAGTAGAGAGAGCAAACATCAAGGGTAAGAAAAGAAAAAGTGGGAGGTAAAGTAATATTTAATTCAGTTGTGTTGAATCACGTAGGTATGAGGGTAATTTTAAAACAAATGGTTGTAAAAAAAAGATCAATAAAGTGAGAGAGGTTGGCTGTGAGAGAGCAAACGCCAGAAATTATAGGGCAACCAGGGTTTTTTTTTTGGGTTCTTATGTAGTTTAGGCAAATAATAAAAATGGGGAATATTATAAGGTTTAATATTTAAAAGTGTGCTCTCTCTTAGACACATCAGTACAAAGACCTTTTTTTTAAAAAGGTAGATATTAATACCGTATATGCCGGCGTATAAGACGACCCCCAACTTTTACAGTTAAAATATAGAGTTTGGGATATACTTGCCGTATAAGACTACCCCTCCTACCGCTATGTACAGTACCTTATCGTTCCCCCACATTAGGTCGGCAGCATGTTCCCCCACATTAGGTCGGCAGCTCCCCCACATTAGGTCGGCAGCTCCCCCACATTAGGTCGGCAGCTCCCCCCCCCAATAGTAGGCAGCTCCCCCCCCAATAGTAGGCAGCTCCCCCCCACAATAGTAGGCAGCTCCCTCCCCCACATTAGTAGGCAGCTCCCTCCCCCACAATAGTAGGCAGCTCCCCCCACATTAGTAGGCAGCTCCGCCCACATTTGTAGGCAGTTTCCCCACAATAGTAGGCAGCTCCCTCCCCCACAATAGTAGGCAGCTCCCCCCACATTAGTAGGCAGTTCCCCCACAATAGTAGGCAGCTCCCCCCACATTAGTAGGCAGTTCCCCCCACATTAGTAGGCAGTTCCCCCACAATAGTAGGCAGCTCCCCCCACAGACATACAACTTCCAGCCATATAGGAGGCTGTATATCTGTGTACTGCCCCCCACAGTGTTCCGGTCAGCGCTTCTCCGGCCCGGGGTCACAATCTACTGCTATGGCCTATCGACCATAGCAGCAGTCCCGGGACCGGAGGAGCGGTGATCGGAACACTGTAGATGACGCGCCGCCGGTCACTCACCAGGCCCCGGCCGCGCTCGTCCTCCTCCGGTCCTCCTGCGCCTCTATGGTTATACGCACGGGACGTCACTGACGTCATGTGCGTACAACCATAGAGAGGTGGAGAAGCGCAGAAGGACCGGAGGAGGACGCGCGGCGGGCGGGGAATGGTAAGTGACCTGCGGACATCCTTATGTCCCGAAAAGATTTTTCGGGACACAGGGATGTCCGGCATAGGAATGCTTATGATTATCGTGCCGGCTCCTGTGTGCGGCTGCAGGCGGGGGCCGGCCAGAGCATGTAAAAACTAATTCATGTATACTAAAAACCAGGGTGCCTCCAGCTGTTGTGAAACTACAACTACCAGCATGCCCGGACAGCCTTTGCCGGTCCGGGCATGCTGGGAGTTGTAGTTTCACAACAGCTGGAGGCACCCTGTTTTTTAAGTATACAGTTATTAGTTTGTACATGCTCTGGCCGGCCCCCGCCTGCAGCCGCACACAGGAGCCGGCACGATAATCATAAGCATTCCTATGCCAGACCCCTATACCCGGCGTATAAGACGACCCCCGACTTTTCAGAAGAAAATTCGGGTTTAAAAAGTCATCTTATACGCCGGGATATACGGTAGCTTTTTGAGTTATGAAAGTGCACATTACCCCAGTTGGCTTTGTAGTTTCCCCTACGGCCAGTACCTGCTCATCAGAAAGAACTGTACATCTGATGTCAGTTTTGATGCGCAGGCTGCTGTCCTTAGAGGTCGTTTTCAAGAAAAAGGTTATCCCAAAAAATTATCGAATGCTTATAATAAAGAAAAAAGAAAAACTCAATCGGAACTAGTCGCCCCAAAATCACCATCTATTAAAGGAAATCTGTCATCAGAATCACCCGCACTAAACCTGTTACACGGGCTTGTAGTGCGGGTGATCCTGATTAAAACGCTCCTTACCTGGTTAAAAATGGTTGAGCGGTTCTTAAGATATCTATATTTTTAGTTTTCTGTTATTCCCTGGCTTGGGACTCAGTGGGAGGTGTTATCATCTGGGACTCGGCCACACGTCATTATAGCTGGGCGGAGCTGCCGCCCGGCTCATGAATATTCATGACCTTATCCTCGTAGTCTAACTCCTTTTTCTAGGTCTGGTGGGGAGGGCCGCGAGGATAAGTTCATGAATATTCATGAGCCGGGCGGCAGCTCCGCCCAGCTAGAGTGACGTGTGGCCGTGTCCCAGATGATAACACCTCCCACTGAGTCCCAAGCCAGGGAATAACAGAAAACTAAAAATATAGATATCTTAAGAAGCGCTGAACCATTTTTAACCAGGTAAGGAGCATTTTAATCAGGATCACCCGCACTACAAGCCCGTGTAATAGGTTTAGTGCGGGTGATTCTGATGACAGATTTCCGTTAATAGTAAATCACCTTTAAAAACATTTCATTATAAATATAATTTTATTACTAATTTTAATAATGAAGCCACTAATATTAGAAAAATACTATCAAAACATTGGCCTATTTTGTGTAGTGACCCAATACTCAAAAAATTCCTTCCCATGACTCCTAACATTACTTTTAGAAGATCCCGTAACTTACATAGATCCCGTAACTTACTGCGGGATCAAAATTCTCAGCCCTGTTTAGGTTCTAATTCATATTATGCGTCTTAGATTTTTTGGCTATATTAATATGGTTATAATTAGTTTTTTTGTGTTTGTTTTGCAGTTATAATATGTTCTGATCAGTACTATGCTTTTTATATATATATATATATATATATATATATTATATATATATTATATATATATTTTTTATATATATTGTCTACATTGTATTACTATTGTGCACCTTATGGGTTAACTCCGTGTGGGTATATAACCCTTGAATAACTGTTGTATGTTAAGCCTGATGAAGCCGCGCAAGCGCGGTGAATCGCGTTACTATTAAACCTTATTCCTTTACCTGGGCTCCGTTATCTCTTCTTGGTCAGCACCGAAAATCCTGGTCCTATTGAATTCCTTTTCTACTCCTTCATCCCCTTCCAGAACAGATGGCTTTTCTACAGCAGCAAGTAAGAACTGTCCTGGATTGTGCTGATGACATGGAAAATCGGCTCAAGCGCAGTAATATTCGCCTGGTGGGACTTCCGGAGAAGGCAGAAGGGTCAGACCCTGCAGCATTTCTGGAGTTGTAGTTGAAGGAGATCCTGCCAGCTGACACTTTCTCACCATACTTCACTGTGGAGAGGGTGGATAGGGTGCCGTGCAGGCCTCCTCCTCCTGGAGCTCCTCCTAGACCATTTCTTGCAAAATTGCTACACTTCAGAGATCGGGATGCAATCCTGCAAGCTGTACGCATAAAAGGGGAGGTGCGCTATAATGACAGTAAAGTTGCCTTTTAAACAGACTTCTCAGTCGAGTTACGAAAACAAAGGATCAAGTTAACTGAGGTGCGCCTTCTACTCTGCACAAAGGGATATCGCTATGCCATGCTGTTCCCGGCTCATCTTCGAGGATGGTTCAACTACCAGGTTCTTCACATCTCCACCCGAGGCTCTGCAGTGGGTGGATGCTGCTCCTCCTGTGGCTCTGCAGGACTGATCCTGTGGCGAATCAGCGCAAGTCTTCTCCTGTTTCCCATTTATTTAGTTAGAATAGGGAGCTAGGTCATTAGTTAGGGCCAGCCTTAGAGTTCATGGACTACGGACTATATAGCCCTGGTTACAGTTCCTTGGTTAGGGGGTTCTCTAATGAGTTGTCCACTAAGATAATATAGTTGGGTTGGGTTGGGTTGTTGGGAGTTGGGTGGGTCATTCTAGTACATTTCTTGCTATTGCCCATTGGTTAGCATTTAGGGTCTAGGTCTGCACATGTTCCCAGTGTTAGACAGATTTTTGTTGGGGATGTTTTATTTGTATTTTGCATTTGTTTGTGTTTTGTGTTTGTGCCCTGTCTGTCTTTGTGATGTCTTGTCCTGCGTTCTGTCTGTGGTGTGTATGGTGTTGGTTCCTGGAGTGCCTCAGGTGGTGGCATTATGCTCTAGGTGCACTTTCACCACTACTCAGGCAGTTGTGTGGGTAGGAGGGGGTTCTCTGTCCAGTCTTCTACTGCAGATTATTTGTTCATTGATTGATAATGGGGTCACTTAAGACTGTGAGTTGGAATGTTAGAGGCCTTAACTCCAAATTTAAACGGGCTCTGTGCTTGGACTTTGTAAAGAAGCAGTCCCCACACCTGATTTGTTTACAAGAAACTCATCTTACTGGTCAGAAAATTGTTGACCAAAAAAGGGCTTGGATAGCGAGGGGCTACCACTCCACTTATTCTTCCTCTGCTAGGGGGGGGGGGGGGGGGGCTCTATTTTGGAAAATAAATCCCTTCCCCTGGTCATTGATCAAGTAGCTTGCTGCCATTTTGGTAAGTTTGAGATTGTTCAGTGTTCCTTACATGCCTTCAGTTTTCTTTGTGTCTGTGTATGTTCCCCCTAAGTTTCATGTTGATGTCTTAGACTGTGTCACGTCCAAGTTACGGTCAACTTCTCTCTGCCTGTTCTCCTTATAGGTGACTTAAATGCGGTCCCAGATCAGAGTGTCAATTACACTGGTGCAGCGGATTCCGGCTCCCCTGGACTTAATGCCTGGAGTGTGGCACAGTCCCTTACTGAGGTTTTGCATTGGAAGCATCCGTCTGACCCATTATTCTCCTTTTACTCAGCGTTACATGAATCGTTCTCCCAGATTGATTTGGCATATGCCTCTTCTGATCTTCTACCTCTTGTGAGAGATGTCATGTATACCACTAGGGGGATTTCTGACCTCTCAGCTCTTATACTGCTCTTAAAGTCTGGTGGATGCATGCCGGCAGGCTGCAGGAGGAGGTGTGGACGACATCCTTGCTGGAAACTCACAATTGTTTCTGCGGACATAATAGGTCTCACCCCGACAAGTTAGTGCAATGGGATGCTTATTAGGCACATGTTAGGGGGGGGCTTTTATGGCTGGGGTTGCTGGACGAAGGGCGGCTTATTCGGCTAGGGAAACTGCGCTGCAGGTTGAGATTGAGGTTTTGGAAGCGGAGGTGATACTGAATGTCAATGGTTAACAGTGGGCTCTCCTGATCCTTCAGAGGGAAAAGATTCAAAAGAGGATGGTGGACAGGGTGGCGGCCATATTCAAATTTGGGGATAAAAATGGTAGGTTATCGGCATATTTGGCTAGAGAGAGTAGGCCAGTAGTCGCTATACCTTGTTTTAGGGGGCTTCTGGGATGTTGGAGACTGACCCTATCGCTATTAATAATGTATTTCGGGAGTTTTATAATGGTCTCTATACTTCTCAATTGCAGGCTGTTCCGGAAGGCTTAGTGTCCTTTTTGAGGGGTTTGCCTCTTATGTCCTTAATTATGGCTCAGACAGCAGATTTAGATGCCCCTTTTTCTGATGAGGAAGTTTCTATGGCTATTGCTCCTCTACAGACGGAGAAGACTCTGGGTTTAGATGGAATGTTTGGAGACTGGTACAGGACAAACGAGGAGTGGCTAATACCTATTTTACAAAACCTTTTCAGTTTGGCTTTGGAGACTGGGAGGCTCCCTGATTCTATGAGGAAGGCCCTTATTGTGGTTCTTCCCAAAACTGGGAAAGGATCTGACTTTACCGGATAATTACAGACCTATTTCCCTCCTTAATGTAGATTTCAAACTTCTGGTTAAAATATTAGATAATCGGTTACGAAGGGCCATAGCCGATATCGTTCATCCTGACCAGACGGCTTTATGCCAAGGAAAGCCATGGATTTTAATGTCCAGCGCTTGCATCTTAATATAGCCGCTGCGGAAGGAGTTGCCTCTGGGGGATATGTAGTTAGCCTAGATGTGTATAAGGCTTTTGACTTTGTGGAATGGGTGTATCTTCGGGGTGTCCTAGGGGTCCTTTGGTTTGATTCAAGGTTCCGGGCGTGGGTATGCTTGCTAGAGCCAGGGTACGAACCAATCTGGTGGTCACGGAGTCTTTCCAGTTGGATAGGGGTATGAGGCAGGGCTTTCCCCTGTCTCCCTTTTTATTTGCCCTGGCCGTAGAACCGCTAGCGGCGGCCATCCGATTATACTCTTGTATTCTGGGGGTACGTAGGGGTTCTCTAAAGGAGAAAGTATCCATGTTCGCAGATGACACAGTGGTTTATTTGGCTGATGTTCAGGGTTCCCTTGGGGCCTTGTTTGTCCTCTTAGACAAATTAGTTCCGTCTCCGCCCTCAAGGTTAATTGGGCTAAGTCTTCCCTGATGCCGCTATCAATGGCTGTGGACCCCATTCCATCTCTTCCTCATGGGTTGCAAACAGTTACTCAGTTTAGATATTTGGGAGTGGAGGTTTCTGCGTGTGTGATGGACTATGTAAGGTTGAACTTAGATCCGGTTTTGACGCTGGTGTCGGTCAAACTAAAGGCCTGGTCCTCTTTGCCTCTTTCGCTAGCTGGCAGGATTAATGGGGGAGAGTTATCAAAACCTGTTCAGAGGAAAAGTTGCTAAGTTGCCCATAGCAACCAATCAGATCGCTTCATTCCTTTTTAACAAGGCCTCTGCAAAATGAAAGAAGCGATCTGATTGGTTGCTATTGGCAACTCAGCAACTTTTCATTTGGACAGGTTATGATAAATCTCCCCCAATGTCTTTAAAATTATATATTTACCTAAGTGTTTGTATATTTTCCATCTTTCTCCTGTGATTCCTCCTAAGTACCACCGTATTTATCGGGGTATACCACGCAGCGGCCTATAACACGCACCCTCATTTTACCAAAGATATTTGGGTAAAAAAGTTTTTTACCCAAATTTCCTTGGTAAAATGAGGGTGCGTGTGTGTGTGTGCGCGCGTGTATACCCCGATACACCCCCAGGAAAGGCAGGGGGAGAGAGGCCGTCGCTGCCCGCTTCTCTCCCCCTGCCTTTCCTGGGGTCTAGAGCCCTGATGCCGCCGCTTCTCTCCCGCTGGCTATCTGCGCCACTGCCCGTTCTCTCCCCCTGACTAAGAAGCAGCGGCGCCGGCAATGGGGCAGCGGCGCCCGTTGCCTCCCCCATCCCCGGTTGTATAATTACCTTTTGCCGGACTCGGGTCCACGCTGCTTCAGGCCTCCGGTGTGCGTCCCATGCGTCGTTGCTATGCAATGCGCGGCGCAATGACGAGTGATGTCATTGCGTCTCGCAGCGTATAGCAACGATGCAGGGGACGCACACCGGAGGCCTGAAGCAGCACGGACCGGACCCTGGCAACAGGTAATTATACAACCGGGGATGGGGGAGGCAATGGGGCAGCGGCGTCGGCAAGGGTGCCGCTGCCCCTTCTCTCCCCCTAGCTATCGGCGCCGCTGGCCAGGGGGAGAGAACGGGCAGCGGCACCGATAGCCAGGGGGAGAGAAGGGCCGGCAGCAGGGCTCTAGACCCCAGGACAGACCGGGGCAGAGAAGCCGGCAGCGACGGCAGGTCTCTGCACCTGCAAAGCCGCTGCAGTTCATTGATTTAAAGCGCCTGCTTTAAATCATTGAACTGCAGTGGCTTATCGGCGTATAACACGCAGGTAGACTTTAGGCTAAAATTTTTTGCCTAAAGTGAGTGTTATACGCCGATAAATACGGTATTTTGTAAAGCTGAGTGGCACTTTGAGATCCTTCTTTGGCAGGATAAACCACCGCAGTTGGGTCAGGCGCTGCTCCAGGCATCCAAACAGCGGGGTGGCTTTGCTGCTTCTAACATGTACGATTACTTTTTAGCGTCTCAATTGGTGTATGCTGCCTGATGGATCGACCTGGATCTGGCGAATGCATCTACTGCCCTAGCGGGAGCTTTCATGGGTTCGTATGAAAGCTTGACTAATACCCTGTATAGATACACTTTTACCTCTTCGTTGTTGGCACCATTAAAACTGTGGCTGAGTTGTGGTCTGTGGTCTCCAGATGCTTTCCGTTGCCGTTAATGCCTCCTAGAGCACCTCTGTGGGGGAACCCGCATTTTGAGAACCTGCAGAAGTTGGAGGCTGCCGGCTTCTGGAGTCATCATGTACTAAAATTCGCCATGCATTTCTTTGGGGAATTCACTTCTTTCCCCTCTTTCTCAGAATTACGAGACCGCTTTAATCTCCCTCGAGGTGCTCAATTTTGGTGCTTCCAGCTGAAACATGCGGTAGTGGCACAGTTTGGCTCTCTTCATGTTAGCCCAGCTTTCTCTTTCTCTGGAGCTACTTCTGGTTACCACTGACCTTCCAAACCTTTGACTCAGGCATATGCATTACTTCAATCGGTGGGCCCTGACCCGTTTCAGTTGGCTTTTGTAAAGTGGGTGTCTGATATTCCTGATCTGACGGAGGACCAGTGACGAGAAGTTACTAAAACCTATTACCCTATGGTGGTCAGTGCTAGTGATATGCTTATCCAAGCTAGATTAATCCCACGTTTGTATTACACTTCAGTCAAGCTGTTCCGTATTTGTGTTTCTTCTTCCGAATCTTGTTTTAGGTGTCACGTGGATGTGGGCTCTCTTATACATGTTTGGTGGAGTTGCCCTTGTGTGGAACCCTTTTGGAGAGAGGTGATGCAGTTCTTGACAGATCACTTAGTTTCCCTTTGTGTTTTCCCCTGTTGTATGTCTGTTAGGTGTTGTTAATGATCTGGCCTCGGGCTCCCATATGTGCCTACTCATTCGGTTTCTATTGTGCTGTGCCCGTAAGGTTCTGATTATGGCCTGGAAGGATACCTCTCCTCCTCCCATTGCGCGGTGCGTCAATCTGGTTAATAAATATGTACCGATGTATAGGACTCTTTATATAAGTCTGAAATGCCCAAAACAATTTGATAAGTCTGGAAGCCCTGGTTACTGATAGGTGAATCGGTGGTGCCCCCAGAACAGGGTAGTTCTCTTGGGTAGTGCGCTTGTTTCTTTCTTAGTAGTTGTTCCGGGAATGTGTGTGCGTGTGTTTGTCTGATTTGTTTGTATGTATGTCTTTTGTCTTGATGATCTCCTTGATTTTCTATTCCTGTAATGCTTCACTATCATGAATTTTCCTCCATTATTGTGGAAGTTTGTCAAGCTCTGTGCTCGAGCTAAATGTTAATTGTATGTTTTGTTTATTCTTTACATCAAAAAGTTATAAAATTTTTTTTTTTTCCAGTGTAGTATCCCTTTAGTAATTTCCTATTAGAGCCAATGTATGGCTTTATTAGATAATCAGTTATATCACAACAGCTACAGAGGCCTACAAAAGACGCCCGGCATCCATAAAAACTGATCAGCACCCTGTGATTGCATTGTGGTCTTTTAACCAGCTACATGCTGCATTTGATATTGACTGCAGAGGATTATGTCCCTGGCTTCAGCGGTAACCCCCTTGTCCATTACTGACAGAGAGTCTCGGCACCCACAATGTTTGTAGTGTACTCAGCTAATGAGCCACTTCATACTCATCTTCTGTCTGGCATACATCTGCTATTTATGTATATAACCCAGCTATAGACCTACTCATAAACACACATTTATACACACACACACACACATACACTCTCTCTCTCTCTCTCTCTGTCTCTCTGTCTCTCTCTCTCTCTGTCTCTCTCTCTCTCTGTGGAGGGGTCACAACTTTAGCAAGAAGCTAATAATGACACAAAGGATGGAAAACCACAGCAGAGACAGCTTCCCAGTACCAAGCTGTTTGACCTCTGCATATTGCCATACCGAGTTCTCCACTCCACAGTGAAGGACACATAGGCCCTCATTTACTAAAGTCCAACCCACTTTTTCTTGATTCTAGCGCCTAAATTTTTTTCGCAACATCTGTGCGTCTATTTATGCAACCAAATTTTACGCCGCACAACCGACACTTTAGAAACCATTTGGAGTGTTTTTTTCTCTCTCTGAAATGGGTGTGTTTTATGCAAAAATAGGCGTTTTACCAAGAAAAAATACTCAGAGTACTTAGAAAATCACTCGAGATAAGGTGTGAGTTTGCCTTACACAATAACCGATAGCCAAGAGGCCGAGTGAAATAAAAAAAAATGGAGTGATTTCTAACAAGGGACTGTTTGCCATTGTGTTTCGTGTGAAAGTAACTTGTTTTATAACCTGAAAACATTTTGTACAGTTAATCACTTTTATGAATAAAATATTGAATGCTTTTGTGATAGTTAATGTTTATTTATTTTTTTTTTTTACACATTTGCAATATTAGGTTTAAATCAATTTAACACCCAAGCTGATAAACAAGGATAATTGTTGTAATGTTTGAAAAATTAAAACACATGAATACTTTTGATTCATGGAAACATTTTTAAACAAACAAGACTAAACCATTTTGACTCACACAACTAATTTCTTTAGCTCAGAGTTTGTGCGACACAGTTGACTAGTGTGACACAAAAACAACATGGGACAGTAAAAAAAAACACAAATGTGTGACAGAATAGTAAATATGCTTGAAAAAAAAAAAAGTGATATTGAAATCACTCCAGAATAAACACTCCACTCTTAGTAAATCAGGGCCATAGTGTAAGTCATGCTGTGCTTTGTCCACTGTTAATGTTCATTAATCTACCTGCCTGCAGTTCATCTGGTGGCAGCTGCATGGTCTTCCTCTATAGGCATTACGTCACTAATTCACATACGTCACATACTTTCTACCGTTAGCCAGTAAGCTTTTCTCAGTATCATAATTGATTGTTCTCTATGATTCTCTATAACGAAATGCTTTGAACAAGGCCATTTTAGAGGCCAATAAGACCAGAACGTCATTACTAGCCCAATTTTGTCCTTGGTTCGCTTTAGTTGGTGCACCCGCTGTGTCAGCTTTCGTTGGTGCACCTGCTGTATCAGCTTTTGTTGGCACACCTGCTATGTCTTTTTTTTAAATTAGATATTTAACTTGTCCGTACTATTATTAGGCATGGATGTGCCTTTGATAGAAAGCAATTAGAGGCAGGAGACACTTCCTGTTCTGTGTCTGCTCTAAAGGAAAAGCCCCACAGAGGCAGATGCAGTCCTGGAGCACATGTCCTCCTCCATCAGCCACTGTAAAAAAATTCTGAGGTAAGCCCATGCTGCTACGCATTGAAGCGCAGTAGTAGCCACTCCAAATTCCCGTCAGAGCTTCATCAGCTGGTGCTAGTTGGCTGCCTCTCAATAAAAAAAAAACTCCTTAGGCTGCTGGCACACTTAGTACTGTGACACTTGGCAAAGCCACATTAAAATGCACTGCAAACTACTGTGGTTTTGCAATACATTTTGCCATGTGTGGCCTCATAAAAGGAGAAGGGAAGACAGTTCAGAAATTTAGCATTTTTAAATTTGGGAATGAAAAGGTCAACATATAGCTTTTAATATGTACCTGGATATTCACTAGAACCTGTGAATTTCCCATTTTTTAGGGAGGCTTTTGCCGTATTTCAGTCTCACTTTAAAAAAATTTGCCGTGGTCTGAGGAAAGGATGGGTAGACAAATCTGAGATAAAAAGATTTGGACATAAGCTTATAGTATAAGTTACCTGAATGTATAAACCTGGATATAAAGTTCACTAAAGGCATTTCAAATGGCTTCAGCATCACACAAGAAAATGTTGTCAGGAGGGAGCATTTCTGTGAATACAGGAGGAAAGCAGTGTTTTAAATCTGTAGTTTACCACTGCGGTCTCCATGTTCAAATAGAGACTGCTTCCAGTTTTGTGCTATTATATAAATTATGCATTTACTTTACTTATTATTACATTATTAGGGTTCTAGTATTGAGAACAAGCAAGACTGGATTAAGCATATACGAGAAGTTATACAAGACAGAACAATTCATTTAAGAGGTGCTTTGAAAGAACCTATTCATATACCAAAGACAGTATCAACAAAACAAAAATCTGTCAGACGGTAAGTGCCAATCTATTTTATGTGTTCAGTGTAGAAAATTTTATTTACTATAATAAGTTGCACAGTTAATAAGAGTAGCTATGGAACATTGTCTACTAAAACAAGCACTTTACTTTAAATAATGACTATGGAAATATAATGCTTCATAGAGAAAGGAAATGATTGAAACCACCCATTATTATCGGCCTATTTTTGTTAGAACCTACAATTCTAACTTTTTCCATATGGTTATTCATTTTTGGTCATAATTCTAACTCACCAAAAATATACACACAGGGAGAAATTTATCCAAACCTGTGCTGAGGAATAGTGGATTAGGTGCTCAAAGCGACCAATCAGATTGCTTCTTTAGTTTTTAAAAAGGCCTCTGAAAAAAATAAAGAAATAATCTGATTGGTTATTATAGACAACTGGTCAACTTTCACTCTTCACAATTTAAAAAAAAAATCTGTGCTATGGATCCAATTGTCAAAAAGTAGGAATACATTTTATTAAGTTCGAAATAACATTAAAAAAAATACCAATCTTATGCCACAAAAAATCATAATGTTATATGTTACTCAGTATCTAATCCTGATCATGTACATATATTTTTTTATGTCTAGCACCTAGGTTTCTCTCACAAATACCTTCTTTCTGTTGCCCCCCTGATTTGTCATTCTGTGTTTTGGAGAGGGCATGTCCTCACTCTGCATAACTCCTCTTCCTTTCTGTGTCTGCTGTGCTGTGCTAGGTTTCTTCATCCAATCTGTTTTCATGTTACAGTCTGATAGGACAGGAGTATGCACAGAGGAGTAGTCCCACCCTTACTTTCTTGACTTTGTCCATGTTTTGGTAAAAGATGATGCTGCAGCTGGACAGCAGGGCTGTGGAGTCGGTAGATAAATGTTCCGACTCCAACTCAGACTCCGGAGTTTTCTGTGCTTCCAACTCCGACTCCCCAACTCCGACTCCTCTGTATTAATATGTGAATGTATTGTATACATTCCTTGAAGGAAAGAAAGGCAACAAACATGTCATTACCACAGGACTACTGGCTGGGAAGACAACAGTCTACTGTATTGAACAGTTTGTGTGCTGATCTGCTGCTGAAGATAGGGCAGTGGGAGGATCCAGGAAGGGGCATTTATTATAAAACATGATTTCCCTAGTAGAATCCCATAGTCAAGTTTAAAGGGGTACTCTGCCCCTAGACATCTTATCCCCTATCCAAAGGATAGGGGATAAGATTTCAGATCGCCGGGGTCCCGCTGCTGGGGACCCCCGGGATCGCCGCTGCGGCACTGCACTTTCATTACTACATAGAGAGAGTTCGCTCTGTGCGTAATGATGGGCAATACAGGGGACGCAATGATAGCGCGGTGCCGCAGCGTCGATCCCGGGGGTCCCCAGCAGCGGGACCCCAGTGCTCTGACATCTTATCCCCTCTCCAAAGGATAGGGGATAAGATGTCAGATTGCTGGGGTAGCATTGCTGGGGACCCCCGGGATCGCCGCTGCGGCACCGCGCTATCATTACTGCACAGAGCGAGTTCGTTCTGTGCGTAATGACGGGCGATACAGGGGCCGGAGCATCGTTACATCACGGCTCCGCCCCTTGTGATGTCTAGGGGCGGAGTACCCCTTTAAGCTTACAATCGTGTTTACAAGTTTTTATAGCCTTAGCTGAATGGCAGCAGTTTTTCCAATGGTTTACAGCTTCAGTCTTGAACTATTGACCTGCAAAAAACATAGTCCTGCAAAAAACATATTTCCTTAATCCCTTATCAGTGAGAGGCTAGGTTACACATGGGTTCCCTGTAACAGCAGAACACAACACTATGGAAAGTATAAGTATTGCCGCTCCTAATTGTGCGTTGTGTGCCATATAGTAGAGCACATGAAAAGCATGCTTCTTCACGGTCACTTAACATGTTCGTTTTGCGGTTACATGAGGCACTGCATGCATTGATCTTTATTCTTATAGTAGAGAATTCATTAATTATAACTTTTTGTGAATTGGGACATTTAAACTTGCTTTTTTTTATTTTATTCCAATCTAAATTTAGTAGGAGTCGGAGTGGATGCATTGTTTGCAGACTCCGACTCCAGGTACCCAAAATTTCGTTCGACTCTCCAGTATTATTTTTTATAAGCCAGGAAATACTATTTTCTAATATAGTATATTAAAAAGGTTTATGTTTTGCTAATATGTACAACATAAAAAAAGTTTTGGAATCTGACAGTGCCCATTTAAATCAAATAAAACATGGAGATGAAAAACAGAGTTGTCTGTTGGTAGACAAGCCACTACAAGGTATATATTAATAAAAGGAATGTACAGTATTAAATGCTAGTAAAAATCACAGTGAAGATGAAAGTACAAAAAGCTTTTGAGAACCACCACATATATAGTGCTACATTACCACAGGGATAGGTAAAAAAAAAAAAAAAAAAACAGTATATAACCCTTTTGGTGCTCTCATTTTTGGCCATTCATCAAAAATTATATTAAAATTATTCAGTGTTTTAGATCAGGGCTTGACAAATCTGGGTTGCTAGATCGCCACGGCAACTAAGAAGTCAGCACTTTCAGTATGGGATCAGTATGGGAGTGGAAGCATAAGTAAGTAAATCAGTTAGTGTTTTTTTGGAGATAAGACACTTATGACTGACACACAGGGGGGAGATGAGGAGACATTAATAACTGGCACATGGGGGGGGCGAAATCAGGGGACACTAATGACTGTGACACACGTAGAGATGGGAGCACAGTAATGACTGTGATACATGGGGAGAAATATGGGGACATTAATAATTAACACACAGGGAGGAAGAGGGGACAGTAATAACTGATCTGGGGGGGGAGGGGGCTGTAATAACTGTGACACGGGGAGATGAGGGGACAATAATTACTGTAACACATGGGGGAGATAATGGGGCAATAATAACTGGTATGGGAAGAGATGATGGGACACTGATGACATGCAGCATCCTGGCTCACTGCGATGTTTGAGTTTCCGCACGCGTGCGCAGTATACTCCCACAATGCGGCTGCTCTCGGCCTAGCTAAGGGGGCAGGGGAAGCGGGCGCAATATGTGCGAGTACACTGCTCATGCACAGCAACTTGCGCCTTGCTGCAGTGTGTCTGCTCGCAGAGGTGTATTCCGGTTCTGAGTAGGCACATCTGAGGCACCCTGTAGGGGTCCTTCGGCGGCGGATCCACAGCGTAAAATACGCTATGGATCCGCTTGTCTGAACGTGCCCTTAAAGTGTAACTCCAGTGTTGGTTTGGCAGCAGGATACCGGTTTAAATCTTCCAGCAACTTTGTTACCATAAACTGGCATGGGACTTCCTGCAAATGCGTATCCTGATGGCTTTAGCAGCGGGCAAGTCTCTGGCTATGATGTTGCCAGGAGATTTAAACATGTATCCTTCCACCAGACCAACATTAGAGTTACACTTTAATTGTAACATAAATTTTTGAGATTTCTTAGGAAAATAAAGTTTGGTGGCTGCATCTTCTGTATGAGACTTCACAATTGTTTGCGTTATCATTTATTTATTTACATATTTCATATTAATGAAGATTTTGTAATAAGTAATGATTATCATTATATAAACATGGTAGATATTATAAGTGGTTGGGCATGTTCTCCAATGTCATATTCACATTTTTTTATGTTCTAAAGATGCAGCAGAGGAGAAGAAACAGGCGAGGGGAGCCTAGAATCTGGCCTGCATTCCAGTATAGGCCCCAAAATGTATGTAGTAAAAGGTTTAAAATTCACCTTGCGATTCCCATACACCTTTGAATGTAATTAAATAGTGATAATGTTCACTCCATTTCCCAAATGTTTACTGTTTCTTTCAGTACTTATGACCTGCTGAAGTTGAGTTGCTGTTTTCTGTCGAAGTGCTTTCTGATGACACCTGTCTCGGGAACTGTCCAGAGTAGAAGCAAATCCCCATAGCAAACCTCTCCAACTCTGGGGAGTTCCCGAGACAGACAGACAGGTGTCAGCAGAGAGCACTGTTGTCAGACAGAAAAGAACAACTTTAAGTTCAGCAGCTGATAATTATTGGGAGGATTAAGATTTTTTTAATAGAAGTAATTTACAAATCTTTTTAACTTTCTGGAGCCAGTTGATTGATTGATATATATATATATATATCAATGTATATATATATAAAATGTTAGGCTCTAGACATCATTTCTTAGTTCTTTGGCATTTTGGCCCTCTTCTTTCACAGGTCAGCAGGCAGTATATAGATTATTATGTGAAAAATGTTTAAATAGATGTTAGAGATAATTATACTTTTAACTTATTGTTTCATTATTATTTATAACTACTATTCAGCCTTATAAAATTTGACAGCTTTTTGAGGGGGCTGTGATACTCATGTAGGTACTGGAGCCTCTTCAGTGTTTATTTCTACTTATCCTTGCAAGATGCCTCAGTATTACTACTACTGCGATGCAGGGACAACTAGAAATAAGCGTGAAAAGGCCACAGCACTCACACAAGCTCTGTGACTCCTGTTAAAAAGCTGCAGTGGGGGTGCCAAAAGTCAAACCTTAGGCCATCCGTTATTAAAGGTTTGATAACCCATTTAAAGGACATCTGCAGCGTTACAAACACTTATCCCCTATCCTCAAGATAGTGGATAAGTGTTTGATCGCGGGGGGTCCGAACGCTGGGGCCCCCTGGCGATCTCCTGTACGGGGCCGCGGCTCTCCCGTGCAGGGGGCGTGCCAGCCGCAGCATGACGTTGCGACCGGCACACCTCCTCCATACATCTCTATGGGAGAGGCGGGGAGGCAGCATCCGTGCCTCCCCCCATCCCCCATAGAACTTTATGGGGACTGGGAGGAGACGGGGCATCACAGTCGACCTCTAGGTTGACGTTACGCGCCTTAGCGCTCAGCACGAGCGCTTATGGCGGCGCCCCGTTAGGGAGATCTGGGTGGGTCCCAGCGGTCAGACCCCCCGCGATCAAACACTTATCCCCTATCCTGTGGATAGGGGATAAGTATAATGCCGCTGCAGTTGTCCTTTAACTAATGTGTTTTGCATTTTTAGCAATATATTAAAATCTGCTAATATTTTATTCACTTGTAGAGATCCTGAAGACTTGGACAGTCAAGGAGATGGCAGCCAACCTGATACAATATCAATTGCATCTAGAACGTCACAAAACACATTAGACAGTGATAAGGTGAGTTATATAAAGTACATTGGACTATTTTGTTAAGAGGATCTGTCTGCTTTTCTGAGGTGTCTATTTTAGAGATGCATGCATTTCCAATTAAACAACATTCATTGTTCAAGATTTGTCATTCTACCTGAAACCAAAACTGTTAAAACTGTTTGGTTTTGGCTATAGCAAACAATCACAGCTCCACTTTTATTTTACCATAGCTCGTTATGAATTCTTGATATCAATACTTAGCCTTATTGTTACCATGGGTAAACGCAGATAGTTTTATTTTTCTTAGACGGCTCCATTAGGAAATTTCTCTTTTACATTCTGCTCATCAATAACGTGTTTGTTTACACATCTGATATTGCGCAATCAGTTCTGGGCCTGCCCGTTGATTCTGGGAGGAACACAGTTAAGCAATTTTTTTTAGAAAATTAAGAAAATTTACTTTATTTTTTATTTTTTGTCATGGAAAGTGCAAGTATTGTCTCCTACAGACATAAGAAACGAAAGAGAAAAATAGGAGAGTGGACTTCTGACCCTTTCATAAGTATTCCCCCAGGCTGGTCTGGCGTATAAGTCACTCCTCTTGCTTCAATCCTTTGTCTTTACAGCATCTCTCCTAATCCCCTCATCTCCTGAGTCATACATCCAAAATGGAAGGCAGTCTTTTCTCTGTTAATTTTCGTTGCAATAATTTATTTCTAAACATGTATAAAATATAAAACATCCGACACATATCAGGACAAGGACAAGAATGATGCTTCTCCTACTACTACACATACTCTTACTTCCCCACCTTAGCAGGAAATGACGAATAGTCCTTCCTATTGACCTCCAATAACCTCTTCCTACTATTTTTTGTGACCTAAAGTAACCTCTCTCCCACACCCTCTCTAGTCAGTTGGGGGGAATATGTAGATTGCATCTTACAAAATTATGTGACAGCATTTCCTTCAATTGTTATAAAATGGGGAGTGGCATGAAGATTTGTGGCTAATTACACTACATACATATAGTTCATAAGGTTGAAAAAAGACCTGAGTCAATCAAGTTCAACCTATATACCTAATGAGTCCCTACTGAGTTGACCCAGAGGAACCCTCATACTAGAGGTACAAATTCCTTCCCGACTCCATATATGGCAGTCAAAATAAATCCCTGGATTAACACTCTGTCCCTATAAATCTAGTATCTATAACCTGTAATGTTATTACTCTCCAAACATGCATCCAGGCCCCTTTTGAACTCGTTTATCTAGTTCAACATGACCACCCACTCCTGAAGTGAGTTCTACAGTTTAACTGCTCTTAGAGTAAAGAACCCCCATCTGTGCTGATGTAGAAACCTTCTTTCCTCTAAACGTAGAGAATGCCCCCTACAGTCCTGGGTATAAATAGATCATGGGAGGGATCTTTGTACTGCCCCCTGATATATTTATACATAGTTATCAGGTCACCCCTAAGCCTTCTTTTTTCTAAACTAAATTACTCTAATTCTGATGGGTACTGTAGTCTTCCCATTCCCCTTATTACTCTGTTTGCCCATCTTTGAACCCTCTCCAGCTCAATCATATCTTTTTTTGTACATTGGTGCCCAGTACTGTACACAGTATTCCATGTGTGGTCTGACTAGTGATTTGTACAGTGGTAGAATTATTTCCTTGTCATGGGCATCTATGCCCCTATTGATGCACCCCATGATTTTATTTGCCTTGGCAGCAGCTGCCCGACACCGGTCACTACAGCTAAATTTACTATTAACTAAAAGTCCTTTTCCATGTCAGTCATCCTGAGTGATCTCCCATTTAATACATAATCCCAGTCCGGATTTTTCCTCCCCATGTGCATAACCTTACATTTATCAGTGTTGAACCTCATCTGCCACTTCCCAGATGCTATGGGCAACTCAGAAACTTTCCCTCTGGACAAGTTTTGATTACCTCCCTCTATGGGGTAGATTCATCAAAACCAGTGTAGAGGACGAGTGGTGCGGTTGCCCATAGCAACCAATCAGATTGCTTCTTTCATTTTTAGCAAGGCCTTTGAAAAATAAAAGAAGCAATCTGATTGGTTGCTATGGGCAACTGGGCAACCTTTACTCTGCACAGGTATTGATAAATATACCATTATGTTCCTTAACCTCCCATTCATTCATTCACACCCAGCCTTACACATTACATCCAGTTTCAATTAACACCAATACCCATATTTGGTACCCCATTAACCTAGTTCCCATGGTTCAAACACTCAGATAATTGCCAATTGACCTAGTTCACACAGTTCAAAGGCTTTCTTAATTACCAATTGACCTACATTTGTCAATCACGATTAAAAAAGTTAAACCACAACACAGTAACACTCAGTCCCACCCCGGGACTCGAACCACCACCAGGGTATCCCAATCCACTGTACTGCCCAGACCCTCCTGCTTATCTTACAGTTTTACATACCGTGAGATCCCCATTGACCACAATGGGCCTATTGATTTCAATGGGCAAAAAAGCACAGAGTTAATGCACTAGTGCAGTGGTCACCAACATGCGGACATCCAGATGTTGCAAAACTACAACTCCCAGCATGTACTGACAGCCAACGGCTGTCCAGGCATGCTGAGAGTTGTAGTTTTGCAACATCTGGAGGTCTGCAGGTTGGAGACCACTGCACTAGCCCATTAGTTCCCTATACCATTAAAGAAGGGAGGGCTCAATATTCGCGAATATGCGAAGAGCAGAGAGGGATGATCAGTGATCACTGTGATGTGTACTGTGAACAAAAAATTTAAATTAAAATTGCAAATATTTGCGAGCAACACTACTCACCTCCTCATAAAAGCGGATCAGGTTCATTTGACAGGACCGATCCCTCATAAATCCATGCTGATATAGGGTCATACATTTATTTTTATCAAGATACTCCAAAAAAACCTCAAACAATTTACATTGCAATTTAGGTTAAACTGACAGGCCATAATTCCCGGGGTCACTTTTTGACCCCTTTTTAAATATTGGCACCACATTTACTATGCGCCAGTCCAGGGGAACCATCCTTGTCACTATAGAGTCCTTGAATATTACAATACCAGATAACAGCAGCACACAAAATGGTGTAAAAAAATGAAGGCTTTATTCCATCAGTCCAGTGCAATACAGAACAACGTTTCTGCGACCTCACGTCACCATTCTCAAGCTCAACTAAGTGACCCCATGTGCTTCCTTATATATGCTCAGTAAATCACATTATTGAATGATTAGTGTACAGTGTAAACTGTGTTAATACATATAAACATAAACACAAGCATGTGTTTTTAAAACATAGTGAAACAATACTGAAGGTGATCAGTGTCTATATTCAATTATAGTGGTGGCAGTGTTCATCACTCGTGACAGTAGTTAATGTGCGGCGACATGCTTGAATCATTCCTTTACAGGTTTACATATTTACATGTCAAACAGTAGTGGCACTTACCCAGCAGACCGTACTGTACATACACATGTGTTGTGATGTGGAGCGTAGACTTCCAGCTACTGCACAACTACATCAGGTTCACCAATCAGGTGCGTAGTTACCCGTGAGTTGGCAGCCAATAGGAACATGCTGGTGTCATAGGAGACTGAAGGAGTGTAGCGCATGCGTGATAAAGCATTAGAGAGCACTAAGATGGATAATAGATGTAATATCATAATGTTACAGTCAGCCTTAGTGAGAGATGGTAGGAATAGGGCAGTGGTGCCTGTCTGATGACAGAAACCATCCTGCCTGATCTCCCGCAGGCAGCACCTTATGCTGATTTCATGGGGTGACTGTCTGTGAACACCCGTGACCCACATATTGGTCTGTAAAAATAGGGGAGCCATGCCAGCTCTATCTGCATATACCCCTGCTGAGGAACACGGGACAGCTGACTGCAAGATTATGTAACATTATGTTATCACAGCCTTACAAAGTGCACGGGTTCAAGCTCAATCAGTTTATAAACAATTTCTCGAGGAGGCTACTGACCATATGCGCTTCTTCGTGAAACAACGTTACTTTGAGAGTGGAGAGGGCACTGGGAAGTTGCCCGCCTCCATAGCTAGGGCCCAGCAGGTGGTGGCTTATATAGGATGTCTTAGTGATTCTGGGGGAAGGGAGGTGACTGATGATGGTGGGATTCTACGGGTGATGCTGGAGTTTTATCAGGATGCTTACTCTTCAAAGACCGTTTGTACCTCCTCTGAACTGGTGGATTATTTGAGGGGGGTTTCGCTCCCTTCTCTGTCTCCGGATCAGAGGGGCGAGCTGGACTCTCCTCTCACTCTGGCAAAATTGGAGGCGGCACTGAAGGACTCTGCTAACGAAAAATCCCTGGGCCCTGATGGCCTCCCTAGTGAGGTTTATAAAAAATGTCAAGGTATTTTATTGCCACAGCTGTTGTGGGTTCTCCAGTCAGCAGAGATGGAGGGCTCTCTCCCGGGCTCCATGATGGAAGCTACGGTGGTGCTCCTACCGAAACCTGGGAAGGATCCGCTACTTGCAGTGTCTTATAGGCCAATCTCACTGCTGTGTTCGGATGTCAAACTGCTGGCTCGGGCGCTCGCAAATAGATTGGCTAAAGTTGTTCTGTCGCTAGTTCACAGGGACCAAACTGGATTTATGCCAGGGATTTAGTCCACGGTGGACAACATCCGTAGGCTGTTTCTCAATTTGCAGATGGCGCAGGAGGGTGCAGGAGCCAGGTCCATTTTTTCCCTCGACGCTGCCAAGGCTTTTGACTGCGTCGAGTGGAACAATTTGTGGCGGGTTATGGAGCGTATGGGTTTTGGCCCTAGATTCCTATCATATGTTAAGATGCTCTATCGGGCCCCCAAGGCACGTCTTAGGGTCAATGGATGGCTCTCTGAACCGTTTGGGTTATGTAGGGGCACGCGGCAGGGGTGTCCCCTGTCACCACTCCTATTTGCTTTAGCCATAGAGCCCTTAGCTTACTTAATTGGGTCCTCGGACGTTATAGGGTTCCGGTATGGTTTAATGGAAGAGAGGGTGGCACTCTATGCGGACGATATGCTGCTGTTTCTGGGAGATACTGCTCACTCGCTGGCACCTGTTATGAAGTTGATTTCAGATTTTGGTTCCTTCTCTGGTTTGTTGATTATCTGGGATAAGTCGGTACTAATGCCGCTTGATCCGTTACCTCATATCCCTCTGTTGACTGACTCTAATATCCAGGTTGTTTCCCAATTTAAGTATTTGGGGATTCAGGTGACTCCCTCGGTACATGACTATGTGCAGTGTAATCTGATTCCTCTTCTTGATAAGAGTGCACAAAAGGTTGCAATCTGGATTAAGTTACCCCTGTGGGTTGTTGGACGTACTAATTTAGTGAAGATGGTGTTGATGCCTCAGCTTTTATATGCTCTACAAAACTCCCCGGTATGGATTGCGATGGTTCATTTTCACAGAATTCAGCCACTATTTTGTCTGCTTGTCTGGGGGGGAAAACCGGCCAGGATACGGTTAGAAACTTTGCAGAGGAGTAAGTCCTCTGGTGGGCTGGCTCTTCCTAACCCGTGGATTTACTACTTTGCTTCCCAATTACACCAGATTAGGGGATGGGCGGGAACGACTACTGCTGGTCGATCGTAAGCTGTTTATGGCCAAATATGGTGGGAGGGTTCCATTGCACATTCTAGAAATTGGAGCACTTACTAGGCCTCCGGATGACTCTCCTACCACTAGATTACTCTGCAAATTGTGGGGACTGGCCAAAAGTATTCTGGGATTGGTGGGCTGCACCAAACTTACTCCTCTATGGCATAACCCAGGGCTGCAGGAATTTTTTACTTTTCATGATGCTGTGTTTTGGGAGTCTAAGGTCCTGTATGTTCTTAATCAACTGTGTACTGAGGGGGTGGCTAGATCGTTTGGGGACCTTCAGACTGAGTTCGGACTACCTCACTCCTCCTTTTTTTTTAGATATTTGCAAATACATGTGTATGAGGTGCAGGGTAGGTCGGGCTCGCTGGGCATCCCATCAAATGCAGTTCTGGAGTCGGTGGTTACTAAGAGGGAGTCGGCGGGTATCATTTCCTGGTTATACCGGGAACTACTGGGCTCCTATCATGATGGCTTCCCTCTGTTAGTGCGAGGTAAATGGGAAACTGATTTGGGTCCCTTGTCTGATGATGACTGGTCTATCGTTCTGGCCCTGACTCCTTATTTGTCTCTCTCAGAGGCAAATCGATTGTCTATTATATCTGTTGCATAGGGTATACAAGACACCAGCACTCCTGCATAGAATTGGTATAAGATCTGACTCTGCATGCCCTAGGTGCGGTCAATTAAATGCTCATCTATTACATATGATGTGGGATTGTCCCCACCTTGTCTCTTTTTGGAACAATGTGCTACTCCTAATTCATAGGGTGTATGGAATTTAACCCCTAGGGTGTGTGTTCTGGGCCTTATTGGGTGTGATTCTGAACCCTCTGGTGTTGAGATTGGGATGTTACGAGTCTTGAACCAGGCAAGAAAGTTAATTGCCCTATACTGGATTAGAGCTAGTCCCCCCTCCATTGTGGACTTAACTGTCCGGATGTCGCTTATTGTGCGTTTGGAAAAGGGTATATATGAAAAAAGGAATGCTAATTGTAAATTCCAGGCGGTGTGGGGACCGTGGATGAGTGTTTTTGAGAGACAACCTGAGAATCATTAATAGGGTATTTCCTTTGCATAGATGGTTGTCAGGATGGAGTGGAATGAGAGTTATTGTTCTGCTTGAGTGGTGCCTTGTGTTCTGTGTCCGGATATATGTCTGTGCTGTCTTTTCTGTATGTTTTTGTTTGTGCCTGCAAGACCTCCTACAGACTCAGATTTGGGCTCATATCTGGTCATACTGTTTATTAGCTTTATACTAATGGACGGCCTTTTTGCTGTTCTCTTTGTTGTTCTTTTTGTAGTCCTCTGGTGGACAACGGGTTGGGGTTTGTGTTTCTAGGGTGGGGATGGAACTGTTGGGGTGGTGGGTGGGAGTATGGGTCGGGATTTTGATGATGTGTGGGTACTTGTTAAAATTGGAAAAAGTTTTAATAAAATTATCTGATAAAAAAAAAATTATGATATGTATCGGAATTAGGTACCGAGTAATGTTGCATATCACTTTTTTTTTTTTTTCACTTTGACAGGTAAGCTTTAACTCCTTTAGAACACGGGGATGTATGCAATCTGCACCTGGTGATTTGTCTATTTGGATTTTATGTAGGCAGCACTGCACTTTTTCCTCGGTTAGACATGTGACCTCTACTTGTTCCTGGGTTAGACAGGTGACCCGTACAGGGGAGTTTACCTTATCTCGCTGTATTTCACCTGGCATTTCATTGTCCTCGGTGAATACAGTGGAGAAGAATGTGTTTAATATATTTGCTTTTTCCTGATCCCTATCTATAATTTCTTCCTAATCACTTTTTAAAGGGCCAACACTTTCATTTTTTTTTTCAAGTATTTATTTATTCTTTGGCATGTTAAATAACCAACCAACCAACAAGGTATGCAGCAACAACAGGAAAGAACAAGAAACAGAATCACACTATACGAGATTCACTAGACCAATCAAGCTGGAGAGTCAGCTGAGACGTCCAGCAGAAGCCAGGGGGTCCACACCTTGTCAAACTTCCCAGGGCATTTGCGACTGACGTACAAAGCCTGATACAACGGAACAAATCTTTTCACCAGATTCAGCCACCTAGACCGAGGGGGAGGGGAGGTATCCTTCAGGACATCACTACTACCTTACGGACACAGAATAACAGAAAGCGAAATAACAACCGTCTAGGAGTACCAGAAACAATGTCATTGATGACTCCTAACAGGCATACCATATGGGTAAGTATAAAGGGGAAATCCAGATTATCTGCCAAAAACCCCATGACCTCCCTCCAAAACAAGGCGATGACAAGACAATCCCAGACAGCATGGATAAAGGTACAAACATCCAGAGAGCACCGGAAACACAGATCAGACTGAGAAACACCAATACATTTCAGCTTAGCAGGAGTATAATACAGCCGCAAGACGTATCTAGATTGTATCAACATGTATCTGCTACTAACAGTAGAGTAATAAGTTCCCTCCACCTCCCTCCAATGGCAGTCCGATAAATCCGGAACAGCCTCTACCCATTTAGGAAAGGCCCGTAAAAAGGGGCTAGGCCACAGTGACTGAAGGAGAGCATAGGCCTGAGTAAGAGGTTTAGAAAAGTCCGTAGTGCCCAGGAGAAGCTCCACTTCAGAAAAAGCCGGAGTAAATGTCAGGGAGCCAAACTGTGCCTGAACCGCATGCCGTAGCTGAAGATGCCTATAAAAGGCACTTCCCGGGATGCCATAGCGTTCCTTCATCTCTGCAAAGGATAAGAAAACTTGATCCTCAGCAAACAAATGGATCACAAATTTGACTCCATGAGAACCCCAGAAACCGGCCCCTGTAACCCATGTAGGTGAGGCAGATGTACATTCCCCCACAAGGGTGCTCTATGAGAGACCAGAGGCTGTGGGAATCTACTAGACACCACAGACCAAACTTAAGCAGTAGTCAGAAGGGGGAGAAAAAAGGTAGAGTGAGAGTGGTACCTGTACAGTGAGTTAGTGAGAGCTTCATAAGTGCGCCATCCGAGTTCGACAAATCCAGGTCGATCCACCACGCTGCATAGACAGTTGGGAGACAAGAAAATAATTTAGGAATACACATGAGGGGCGGCTAAGCCACTACGTTGTTTTGGAGCCTGGAGAAGAGCCCGACCTAGTCTAGGAGGTTTTCCCTGCCAGTAGAAGGATCCCAGAGCACCACAAAGCACACTAAAGTATTTCTTAGGGGGAATTAACGGGGATAAATTAAAAAGGTATAGGAATTTAGGGAGGTAAATAATTTTGAAGTTATTGATCCTGCCAGCTAGGGAAAGAGCGAGTGAAGACCAGACATTCAACCGCTCAACGGTGGAGCATAATAGCGGGAGATATAATCTGTCAGAGACGCAGTAACCTCCACCCCCAGATATCTGAATCGGGAGACCAACTGTACCCCAGTCGGTAGAGAGGGAGGGAGGAAAATCGTAGGTGAAAGCGCCATTAATGAGGACTTAGCCCAGTCCACCCGTAAACCCGAGAGTGACCCAAACTGGTCTGGAAGATCTATTAAGGACAGGAGAGAACCTTCTGCATCTGCCAGATATACTAACATATCATCTGCATAAAGTGAAACCTTCTCTACAATTGACCCCCGGGGTATGCCACAAATAGTAGGGTCATTACGGATGTCCGCAGCCAAAGGCTCCACAGTGAGATCCCCCTAGTGGTGTAGGAAACTTCTCTTACCGCCTGGAGCAGATCAACAGATGCTAGGGCCAGATCAATGCAGGAGAAGGACCGATGGACTGAAGAGTAAAAGGAAAAGGAAGTTGCATCTGGGTATTACCATCTCCATATGTCAGTCAGACCCAACTTCAGGCGCCAGGTGTTAGAGGAGCCCGGGTCAGCAGCAGTGGTGCGGTCGAGCCCAGGATCAGGAACAACATTAAAATCACCTACAAAGAGGACAGGGTAAGAGGGAAAAGATAACAATTTGTTAGTAATTAACTCCAATACTGAGACCTGAAACAGAGGAGACACATAAACTGAGACAAGCACAAAGGAAAAGGAGCCTATGGAACAGTGTAAAATGACAAACCTGCCAAAATGATCGCAGGCTGTCTGGGAGACAATCAACGGCAAGGACTTGGTAACTAAAAGAGAGACACCCCTAGCATAATTGGAGAAGGTGGCATGATAGCCCCATGTTATTCATGCCTGTTTCAGGGCAAGTACCTTCTGTAAACAGATGATCTGATGGGACTGATGTTTCACAAAGTCAAGGCATAAGGCCATTTTGAACTTGGAGTTAAGCTCCCTGACATTCCAGCTAACTACCTTTAGGGTACCCATCCCAGAAGTCATCCAAACGAATAAGCAGGAAGGAAGGAAGGAAGGAAGGACCGGGACCACACACACACCACAGACAGCCCACATACAGACAGACAGGGCACAAACATGTAACAAGTGCAACAAAACAGAACCATAACAATCCCTGTGATCCCCTGTCTAACACTAAAAGGGACATAGAAAACAACTACGCCCTAACACAGTGCAGACCTATACCCTGAATACAACAGCTGCCGGTGTCGGCAAGACACCAAGTGAACCTAAGCCAGTAAGTAAGAACACTCCTGCCACCCCACCATCTCCTAGAAAAGGGCCGGTAACTAGGAGTATCATCCCGGGAAGTCTTAAGGAACCGGAACCTAGGGCCACCCTATCCCCCTAACAACTAACTAGAGGACAGTGCATGAGAGCAGCCAGGAGCAGGACAGTTCAATCTGCATGGTCGGACAGGAGGAGCTTCATCAATCCAATGAAGGGCTTCGGTCGGGGAAGTGAAGAACTTAGTGGAAGTCCCATCCACCACCCGGAGACCAGCAGGAAACAGCGTCACATATTGGTAGCCTTTTTCCCACATCTTAGATCGGACCTCAGTGAACTGCACCCGCTGCTTACGGAGCTCCACAGAAAAGTTAGGATAGAAGGACACTCGGCTTCCGCCAGAAAGGACTTCTCCCTTAAGGCGCACTGCACTGAGAATTGCATCCCTGCCCCTTAAGTGCAGCAGGAAGGGACGAGGAGGACCCCAGGAGGTGGGGGGTTGGAGGGGGGACCCTATGAGCCCACTCAACGGAGAAATAAGGAAAGAAGGTGTCCACCGGAAGAATCTCCTTCAGCCACGTTTCAAGAAACAGCACAGGATCAGACCCCTCCAGCTTCTCAGGAAGGCCGACAAGGCGGATAATATTTTGTCTCGGCTGTTTTCCATGTCGTCCATACGATTCAGTACTCCTGTGACCTGTTGCTGGAGAGAGTTAACTCGCCCCGGCAAGGGATGGACTGTATCCTCCAGGGTAGAGACGCTCCACTTCCTTCGTGCGCTCACGAATCTTCTAGGTCTTATGGTGCACGATGACTAATTCCTGCCGTTATTCATCCACTTTGGACACCATGATGGATTGACAGGAGGTGAAGGCAGCCAGAAACTCCGAGAACCGATGATCCATAGCCGCAGCATCATATACAGGCCGGTCAGGGGACTGTGGCTGCAGTGGGGTCGGAGAACCTTCAAATAATGAGAGGGTCGGATCAGGAGAATCACCCCTGGGCCGGTCCTGAGATCTAGAGAACCGGCCCAGGACCTTCGCTGCCTGCACTGAAATCTTGGTGGCAAGGGGGGATCGAGAGGGGCTACAGGAATGTAAGGACCCTTCATCAGAAGAGGCATCTTCATCAGAGGTCGGCCGCAGCACCTCAGCATCTTGTTTGGGCTTCTTATTTCTGCGGGAGCCACACATGCTAAAACGAGCCACACACACAGCAGGTTGGGAGGCACCAGAACACAGTCCAGAGAGTATAGGGATCTCCTATAGGCGACTCACAAAAACACAGGGGGGGTACCAGAAGTCCCAGCCAGCCAAGGCCAAATAGTGAGCAGGTAAGAGTCACTAGCAGTGGACAGCAGAGGAGATCAGACAGTCCTCAGATAGCCAAGGTAGCACCACAGGTCCCAGCAAGCCTATCAGCCAGGAGCAGGCAGAAAGTCACTAGTGCAATACAGCTGAAGGCAGCTGGCAGACTGGGAGGGTCACCCAGTGGGTGACAAAGGGGTATTGAGAGCTCCACAGGGGCCCGGAGGGCAGTGCAGGCAGAGGCAGTACTCACTCAGGACCTCAGAGCGTTACAGGAGCCAGCAGCAAGGAGAGTATGTATGCGGTGGGCTCCGGCCCTGCTCCCCTGTTGACATCAGAGCTTCTCTCCTGCCGGCGGGAGCAGCTGTGCGCAGGCCTCGCCCACGAAGACCGAATATGGTGCCCGTTGTTTTCAGAATGGCCGAGGGCACCGGAGCCAATGGAGACAGGAGGGCACCTCACCAGGCAACTGCAGCACCACCCGGCATCAGGGGACCTCCACTAGTGACCACCTCGCTCCTGGAGCTGCACCGCGCACCTCCGCCCGGCACCGACGGCCCCAGGCACCGGTGGCCTCCCGGATCACGCTGCAGCACAGGAGTCGGTCCGCAGCCTCACTCCACTATCCCGACCCACATGAGGGACCGAGACAGCCAAGGACTAGCCAGACAGGGTGAGTTTCAGGGGAAAATTCCAGCAGGGCAACGGGAGCTCTCAGGTTGTGCGACCGCTCATGCCGGCATCCAGGCCATGCCCCGAACACTTTCATTTTGAACCTTTTGCTATTTATATAGTTAACACCTTAAGGACTCAGGGTTTTTCAGTTTTTGCACTTTTCTTTTTCCTACTCACCTTTTAAAAATCAGAACGCTTTCATAGACCCATGTGAGGGCTTGTTTTATGCACTACCAATTTTACTTTGTATTGACTCATTTTACCAAAAAATAAATGGTGAAACCAAAAAAAAAATTATTTGTGGGACAAAAAAAACCCAAAAAACTCAATTTTGGAGCTTTTAGGGGCTTCTGTTTCTTTTTTAACTACTGTTAAAAATTAACTTTTTGTACAACAATTAGTAAGTTTAAAAATGTCCTCTTATGACCCCTATACTTTTTTATTTTTCTGCATACAGGGTGGTATGAGGGCTAATTTTTTTACACCGTGATTTGAAATTTTTATCGGTACCAATTTTGTTTTGACTTTTTGATCTCTTTTTATTTATTTATTTTTTTTTATACATCTTTTAGTGTATACAAAGTGACCAAAAATACGCAATTGGGGACTTAAAATTTTTTTTTACGCATACGCCATTGACCCTGCAGTTTAATCAACAACATTTATTTTTGTTTACATATTTATTTTTTTTAAATGGAAAAAGGGGGGCGATTCAAACTTTTATTAGGGAAAGGGTTAAATCACATTAACTTTTTTTTTGTTTTTAAACACATTTATAGCCCCCATAGGGGACTATAACATGCAATCTTCTGATTGCATACACTGTTCAATGCTATGCCATAGCATTGATCAGTGTTATCAATGCTCTGCTGCTCCAGCCTGGATCTCCGGCATGGAACAATAGAGGGACTATTGGATGCCCAGGAAGGAGGTAGGGACCCTCCTCGCGTCCTCTCAGCTGATCAGGGCACCACGATTTTTAGCTCATTTTAGCGCTCAACTTTGGGGTTAATACCGGACATCGCCGCATCTAAGGGGTTAATACAGGACATAACCGGAATCGTTGATGTCCAGTATTAGCCACGGGTCCCGGTCCTTGATAGCCGCCGGGACAGACCCACTATGACACAGGATCAGCTCGTGACCCGGCATCATAGCAGGGGAGCGGCCGCAGGGCGTCCAGGTACGGCCTGCGTCCTGAAGAGGGTTAAAGAACATTTTGGGGTTCGTTTTTACTCTCCATGGCAGAGTCTTTCTGTCTCTACTTTTGTGGCTTTTATCAGTTTTTTACATATTTTACATTTTTCTCTATAGCTTTTTAATGCTTCTTCACTGCTGTCCTGTTTTAGTAGTTTAAATGCTTTATTTTTGTCATTTATTGTCCTCTAAATATTTTTATTCATCCACATTGGTTTTCTCCTATTCCTGACCCTTTATTCCCTTAAAGTATATACCTCTTACATTGAGAATTTTTAATATTTTTAAGTCTCCTATTTAGTGTCAGTATTCTTGTTTTTGAGGACATTATCCCAGGTTATATTGTTAAGGGCTTCTCTGAGTTGATCAAACTTTTCCATCCTAAAGTTTATTGTTTCGGTGGCCCCTCGAGAGATTTCCTTATTGCAGAAGAAGTTATAATGTATTATATTATGATCACTATTTCCTAGGTATCCTTCTACCTGCACATTAGTTACTCTGTCAGATCTGTTGGTTAATATTTAGTCTAGAAGGGCTCCCCCTTTGGCCGCGCCCCGCACCATTTGGGACAGATAATTATCTGTAGCTATAGTCAGAAACCTGTTTTCTTTGAGATTCACATGTCTGTCTCCTAGTTTAGGATAAAGTCCCCCATTATCACCTCATTTTGACTTGCTACCTTGTTTATTTGCCTCAGTAATTGATCTTCTGCCTCTTCTATTATAATTGGTTGCTTATAGCAAACCCCCATCAGAATTTATTTATTTTTATCTCCATATAATTCTACCCATAATGCCTCCACAATATTGTCCTCCTGCAGTGCGGCCTTCAGGCTGGACTTTACATAAAGGAAAACTCCTCCCCCTTTGCTTTTTGTCCGATCTTTCCTGAATAGACTATAACCCTGTATGTTCACAGCTATCGCCCAACCAAGTCTCTGTTATACCCACTATGTCATAATTCTCCTCAGACATTATCAACTCCAGTTTGTCAGTTTTATTGGTCAGACTTCTTGCATTAGTCAACATGCACTTCAATGGTGTCTTTTTTTTTTCTTATGAAGCCTATCCCTATTAACTATTCTAACCCTTCCCCCCCCCCCACTCCACCCACAGTGCGATTAACTATCCCCAGCTCTCTATCTACACTGTCTTCCCCCCTCTATATTGTAGTTTCCCTCCTTCCAGTCCCTAGTTTAGACATTCCTCCACCCTTCTGGCCATCTTCTCCCCGAGAACAGCAGCACCCTCCACATTGAGGTGCAGCCCATCCCTGCGGTAGAGCCGGTATCCAACAGAGAAGTCGGCCCAGGTCTCTATGAACCCAAACCCCTCTTTCCTACACCAGCTTCTGGTGTGGCTCATGGTACTAGTAATATTTCAGAAAATATTACCTTGGCTGTGTTTTGTTGCAGTACTGCTAGCTCTGAAATGGCGTCCCCCTCATCTGCCAACCAGTCAAACTTGTTGGGGTGTGCCAGTTTAGGACTAGCCTCCCTGACACTTTTCCCTCTACCCTGTTTTCTAACTATAACCCAGCTAGCTACCTGACTGTCCTCCATCCCACTATCTTCACCCACCTCTACCCCAGAGAGTGCTTGCTCAGTTGTCAGTGCGCCTTAGTGTTGCCAGTTGCTCCTCTACAACTCACACAGCAATATGCACCCTCGAACTGTTGTTCAAGAAATGCATACATCGTGCAAGATGTACAATGGACTGCATTCCCAAACATGGAAGTCATCTTAGGTTTGGAGATTGCAAAAATAAGTCCCCCTGATTTTATACTTGCACCCACTTGTATACTTTCACACACTCGCCAGATCAGTCAATCGCTTAGTGTATTTGCTTTTAAAGTTACCAAATACCACCTCTCTCTTGTACTGTCTGGTAGCGAATGCAAAGGGGTGCATTAGATGTAGCCATATTATATTCAAATAACCCACAAGAAAGACCAGTCCAATTTTTTTTTTTTTTTTTATACAGGAAATTTTTTATTCATATGATGTAGGCTTTATAAATGATTTCATAATATTCCTCCAGGGCACATTGGAACCTTTTTTATTTATTTATTTATTTTAAATAATGACTAGGTATTAAAGTTTACAGAAATGGTCAGTAAAGAAAAAAAAATTCTTTTTGGCTCTGGAGTTGTACATTAATCCCTTTAGGACATAGCCGATTTCAGCCTTAAAGGAAAACCGTCAGCCTGTTCACCCACACTAAACCCAATACACTGGGTTATAATGTGGGTGAACAGGAGTCCAACAAGGGGTCACTTACCTAAATATGTTCAGTAGATCCTGAGATATGTCCCCTAGAAGATCCCCTGCTAAATTCAGTGAATCGCGAACAGGGGATGGGGTTCCACCCACTCAATTTACATGTTCATTGTGTGTGACTCCAAAACGCTAGGATATAGGATGGAGGAGCTCAGCCCACTCAATTTACATATTCATTTTGTAACTCCACTTAACTAGGACATGGACATGGAGACAATGAATATGTAAATTGAGTGGAAGGAGCCTTATTGTCAAATCTGACCTCTGTTACTTTATGCATTAATAACTCTGAGACTCTTTTACTTATGAATTGGATTCTGAGACAGTTTTTTCGTGACATATTTTTATTTAAGATAGTGGTAATTTTTGTCGGTAATTGCATCATGTATTTGTGAAAAATTACTTAGAAAAATTTGCATTTTTCTAAATTAAAAATGTTCTGCTTGTAAGGAAATTAGACATGCCAAAAAATATATTGATTCATGTATACAATATGTCTCCTTTATGTTGTCATCATAAAGTTGACTTGTTTTTACTTTTTGAAGACTATAGAGGGCTTCAAAGTTTAGCAGCAATTTTCAAATTTTTCACGAAAATGTCAAAATCTGATTTTTTTCAGGGACCAGTTCAGTTTTAAATGGGTTTGAGGGGCCTTTTTAGAAATCCACCATAAATTACCCCATTATAAAACTGCATCCCTTGAAGTATTCAAAATGATATTCAGGAAGTTTGTTTACCCTTTAGGCGTTTCACAGGAATAGCAGCAAAGTAGAAGTGAAAAGTCAAAATCTTCAATTTTTACATGTTGTAGCCCCAATTTTATCATTTTCACAAAGGGTAAAAAGAGAAAAAGGCCCACAAAATTTGTAACCCAGCTTCTCCCGAATACTGTCAAGGCGTCCTACAAAGCTCAGAAGGGAAGGAGTGTCATTTGACTTTTGGAGATTTAGCTGTAATCGTTTTTTGGGGCCATTTCCTATTTATAAAGCCCCAATGTTGCCCAAACAGTGGAACACCCCCCCCCCCACCCCCCCTCACTTGACACCATTTTGGAAACAATACGCCTCAAGGAATGTAAGCGGTGCAGTGAGTATTTGGACACCACAGGTTGGGGTGTGTGGGACCCGAACCGACATCACCTCGAAAATGACCTGAAGGACTGAGCACCAAAAAGCGGTGAATCTGGGGCAACTCCACCAAACGTGTCATCGTACCCTCGGATAGTCCACAACTCCCGGGCTTGATACAGACGGATACCAGC
This sequence comes from Hyla sarda, assembly GCF_029499605.1. NCBI lineage: Eukaryota > Metazoa > Chordata > Amphibia > Anura > Hylidae > Hyla > Hyla sarda. The sequence goes on along the minus strand of NC_079193.1, from coordinate 116,289,181 downwards.
GGTGAAGGGCTACCAATACTCAATACCATTGAGAGAGATTTTGTAGCTCGTCTCAGGCTTTTGTGGCAGTTACTGCCTTGTGAGTCAAGAATTAGCCCATTGATCAGGAGAAAAATTGTTGCCCAACTCAGACTTCCACGCACTCCAACCCCGAAAGTAACAGCAAGCCATACATGATGGAAATGGAATGCCGGGGGCCCTAGAAGGCCATGCAGAGGTGTTCACATGGTGTTAAACTACAAAGTAGATTGAGGCTGTTGGAAAGGGTAGAATAAAAATGACATAGCTGGAGGTATGCAAAAAGGGCACACCTGGAGGACAGGCGGTCACTCGAGAGCATTGAAAGGCTTAAAGGGGTACTCTGATAAAAAAAAAAATAAAAATGTACATTTTTTTTTGATCAGCTGGTGCCAGAAAGTTAAAAGAAAACTGTCACATGAAAACTGTCACGCTGATTTCTATGAGCCCTACCTTGCCCAGATCTGCCCGGCCACTCGCCCGCAATCGTAGTTTTATTATATGTGGAAATCTTGCTGTAACTGGCACGGACGGGGCTTCTGCAACTTAACTGGCACTGACGTCAGCGCCGCTAATGAATATTCATCCCCCCTCCCTTCAGTTAGGATCGGCGAAGAGAGGGAGAGCTGGAGGGAGGGGGGATGAATATTCATAAGCGGCGCTGACGTCAATGCCAGTTAAGCTGCAGTTGACCTCAAATGTACATGGTGCACACTAACTCCTGAGCCATGTTGAGCACCCGCAGATGGCTTCACACCCACATAAGGGGTATTTCTGAACTCAGTAGAAATTGCACTATTAATTTTAGGGGGGCTTTTACTCCTTTTTACCTCTTGTGTAAACGAAAAACCCAGCATGTTAGTGTAAAAACTAACAACATGCTGGTGCAACCCCAGTTTTTTCTTTTTCAAAAGTGGTAAAAGAAGAAAACATTTGTAACAGAATTTCTCTCAACTACAGAGATACCCCATATCTGTCCCTAAACTGTTACCTTGAAATATGACGGAGCCCCGGAGTAAGAGAACACCATGTGCATTTAAGGCCTAAATTAATGATATGCACAGGGGTGGCTGAGGCTGGCTGAGATGTTCGGACAGTGGAATGTCCGCACAGAAAATTTCTGTGTAGACATTCCACCGACAGCAGAGCGCCGGCAGAACATGCCGGCACTATGACTGCCCGGAAGTGCGCCATCTCATAGACAGCAATGCGTTTCCGTACGGACTCCACAGAAAGAATAGACATGTCTTTTCTTACTGCAAACTCTGGAATTGGGATTTCCGCGACTGAAACGCTGCCGTATGAGCAAACAAACATCGGGGTGTTGGGCTGCAAAAGTTTGTCTGAGCCTCCATCAAATTGACTAAGTCCTCACCAAAAAAAACAAAAAATGTAAAGTCCATTTCAGTGAGGACTAAGGGGGCAATTTGGATTCCTGGGCGGCCAGCAAACCTAGAAATCAGTGGCTATGTGTCGGAGGGAAGCGCATGGCTTAGGCCTCCTCCACGGAAACCAGCCTTTGGGGCATTTATATTTTATAGTTATCCAACATATGGATGGCCACAGTTTAGAGACCACTACACCGTGGTCTCAAAACTGTGGTCCTCCAGATGTTGCAGAACTATAACTCCCGGCATGCCCAGACAACGAACTGCAGTCTGGGCATGCTGGGCGTTGTAGTTTGATAACTAAAGGGCCAAAGCTTGAAGATTGCTCACTAACGATCTCCTTCATCGCTGTCGCTGGACCTTCCCATTGCCCACATGCACGCTTCATCGGACGCACACCCGCCGCTTGGAAGCACCCGCCCCTGGACCAATCAGAGACCTAAAGGACCACATCTGATTGGTCCCTGGTCCTGAAGGAGGACTTGTCTGTGCCGGAGACTGCCAGAGCAGGTAAGTTTAACCCGCATTATGCTTTGGGGGGGTCATTTAACTGAATGCCATATAAATATATATATATATATATATATATATATATATATATATATATATATATACAGCAGGATGCGCAAACCTGCTGCATCACCCGCCGTATATATATACGGCATTCTGTGTGAAGGGGTTAAGGAAGAAAAAATGTATACAAAAATGATTATAAAAATTGCACCCTCCAAAGTATTCAAAATGACATTCCGTAAGTGTTTTAACCCTTTAGGTGTTTCACAGGAATAGCAGCAAAGTGAAGGAGAAAATTCACAATCTTCATTTTTTACACTCGCATGTTCTTCTAGACCCAATTTTTGAATTTTTGCAAGGGGTAAAAAGGAGAAAATTTTTACTGGTATTTGAAACCCAATTTCTCTCGAATAAGCACATACCTCATATGTCTATGTTAATTGTTCGGCGGGCGCAGTAGAGGGCTCAGAAGGGAAGGAGTGACAAATGGTTTTTGGGGGGCATGTCACCTTTAGGAAGCCCCTTTGGTGCCAGAACAGCAAAAAAAAAAACACATGGCATACCATTTTGGAAACTAGACCCCTTGGGGAACGTAACAAGGGTTAAAGTGAACCTTAATACCCCACAGGTGTTTCACGACTTTTGCATATGTAAAAAAAAAAAAAAAAATTACCTAAAATGCTTGATTTCCCAAAAATTTTACATTTTTAAAAAAGGTAATAGCAGAAAATACCCCCCAAAATTTGTAACACAATTTCTCCCGAGTACGGCGATACCCCATATGTGACCCTAAACTTTTGCCTTGAAATACGACAGGGCTCCAAAGTGAGAGCGCCATGCACATTTGAGGCCTAAATTAGGGACTTGCATAGGGGTGGAGATAGGGGTATTCTACGCCAGTGATTCCCAAACAGGGTGCCTCCAGCTGTTGTAAAACTCCCAGCATGCCTGGACAGTCAGTGGCTGTCTGGCAATACTGGGAGTAGTTGTTTTGCAACAGCTGGAGGCTCAGTTTTGGAAACAGTGGCGTACCAGGCGTTTTTCATTCTTATTGGGGAGGGGAAGGGTGCTGTGTAGGGGTATGTGTATATGTAGTGTTTTTACTTTTTTTTTTTATTTTGTGTTAGTTTAGTGTTTTTAGGGTACAGTCACATGGGCGGGGGTTCACAGTAGTTTCTCGCTGTCAGTTTGAGCTGCGGCAGAAAATTTGCCGCAGCTCAAACTTGCAGCCGGATACTTACTGTAAACCTCCGCCCATGTGAGTGTACCCTGTACATTCACATTGGGGGGGGGGGGGTAACATCCAGCTGTTGCAAAACTACAACTCCCAGCATGTACGGTCTATCAGTGCATGCTGGGAGTTGTAGTTTTGCAACAGCTGGAGGCATACTGCTTTGGCTGGGAATGCTGGGGATTGTAGCTATGCAACAGCTTGAGACTCACTGGTTTGCTACTTAACTCAGTGTTTCACAACCAGTGTGCCTCAAGCTGTTGCAAAACTACAACTCCCAGCATGTCCGGTGCATGCTGGGAGTTGTAGTTTGCAACGGCTGGAGGCACACCGGTCGTGAAACACTGAGTTAAGTAAAAAAAAATAAACTCTGTGTTTCACAACCAGTGTGCCTTCAGCTGTTGCAAAACTACAACTCTCAGCAGTCACCGACAGGCAACGGGCATGCTGGGAGTTGTAGTTATGCAACCAGCAGATGCACCACTACAACTCCCAGCATGCACTTTAGCCGATTGTGCAAGCTGGGAGTTGTAGTTATACAACAGCTGAAGGTATACTTTTCCATAGAAAAAATGTGCCTCCAGCTGTTGCAAAACTATAAGTCCCAGCATGCCCATAAGGGTATGCTGGGAGTTGTGGTGATCTGCATCCTGCTGTTGCATAACTACAGCTCCCAGCATGCCGACTGACCGGTAAACCGGCCGACGAATCAGGGCGATTGTGAGGTGGCACCGGTGCCACCTCTTCCCTCGATCAGCCAGTAATTCCGGGTCACCGGGTCACTGGAGACCCGATTGATCCGGAATCCGCCGCAGATCGCTGGGCTGAATTGTGCAGCGATCTGCAGCCATCGCCGACATGGGGGGGGTCATCATGACCCCTCTGGGCGATATGCCGCGATGCCTGCTGAACGATTTCAGCAGGCACCAGCTCCGCTCCAGATGGCTGCGGGGGGGGGGGGGCCAGGAAAATGCATGACGTTCTCATACATCATGTGTCCTTAAGGACTCGGAAATGGAGACGTATGAGAACGTCATGTGTCCTTAAGGGGTTAAATAAAAAAATCTAGCCTTAGAATTTTGTGCAGAGTAAAGCCTTTCTACTGTAAATCCCATCCTTTACAGCCATGTTCATAGTTAAAGGGGTTATACAGGAATTAAAAAATAGAATAGCTTCTTTCAAAAGCCACTCCCTGTCTGTCTCCAGGTTGGGTGTGGTATTACAACTTGGTTCCATTCACTTCAATGGAACTGAGCTGCAGAAACGCACCCAACCTGGAGACAGATGGGGAGTGTTTTTTTTGTTTGTTTGTTTTTTAAAAGAAACTGGCTTTTTTTATTATTTTTTTTATTATTACCTAGAACGGTGCTAGAAAAAGTAGTCCTGCTGATCGCATTTTGCTCCCTGTACTTGTAATTTCAGTAGTTAAAGAGAATCTGCAAAGTGTTATTCACATCTTTAGATCTGGTCCTTATTTGGAAATATTTCTATGTTTATAGTTCTATTTTATTTTTATTTTTTTTAATATTCCTTGTTTTTGTTTTCAGCTTTCAGGAGGTTGTGAATTGACTGTAGTCATACATGATTTTACTGCTTGCAACACTAATGAATTGACCGTGCGACGGGGACAGACTGTAGAGATTCTTGAAAGACAGCAAGATAGACCTGACTGGTGCTTAGTCAGGACAACTGACAGATCACCAGCATCAGAAGGCTTAGTTCCTTGTAGTTCTCTTTGCATTGCGCATTCAAGAAGTAGCATGGAAATGGAAGGAATATTTAATCATAAAGGTAAGTGGTTCATAGTTGGCATACTCATTTGTGTCTGGAGTGCAAAAATGTGTTAGCTTCATGTGTATTAGACTAAGTATATATATATATATATATATATATATATATATATATATATATATAGTTGATAAATTAAAAGGGAATCTGTCATCAGCATCACTTGCGCTAATCTATTGGTATAGACTTGCAGTGTGAGTGACGGTGATGACAATAGTTCTTACCATTTGCTGATCTCCTTTCTTCCAATGTTCCTCTTTATCTGATTACACAAATGAAGCAGCTTAGTGCATGTTCCCAAACCCTGAGTGCACTGTTATGTCCGGCATGGATCTTCATAGTAAACGCCATCCTTCTCTGTGCTGATCCTTCTTCCCTATGAAATCTCTCTCAAGCGTGAAGTTTCTATGCTTGCAAGAGAGAGTTCACAGAGGAGGAGGGCATTTACTATGAAGATCCAGGACACACCTCGTGATGCACTCCCATGCACCAAGCTGCTTCATTTGCATAATCTAAAAAAGGGAGTAACTGAGGCACAGATCAGCAAACAGTAAGTACCATTGTTATCAGCATGATGCTGATGACATATTTCCTTTAAAGAGTACCTCTCATGATGTTGTTACATTTTATAATCCTTCCAGTTCACTGCCGTTATCATGATAAACCACCCCCTGCCTTTATTTTTATTATTTGTTGGTTCTCTACCTTGATATTGCTCTTTATTTTCTGCTCGGTTTCACAGACTGGGAAGGGGCGTTCCCCAGCAGGATTGACATCATCTGAAGCCATACAGGGGAGAACTTCCTCCCTCACTCTGCTACACACAGCCCAGAGCAGTTCAGCATGTGAGCTATAATTTCTCTAAATAAGCACACCTATTATAAATAATTCCTGATACAATGCCAGTTGGGTGACATAGAAGCCCCACGCGTTGAGTGGTTACCCACCCAGAAATGAGTATTTGTGTTGGATTCTGCACCTCCATTTGTGTCTGGCCTATCCTGCTACTTGAATCATTGCTCAGTTGATGAGCCATTGATTATTGTTAAAGGGTTTATCCAGGAAAAACCTTTTTTTATATATCAACTCAAGAAAGTTAAACAGATTTGTAAATTACTTCTATTAAAAAAATCTTAATCCTTTCAGTACTTCTGAGCTTCTGAAGTTAAAGGGGTACTCCAGTGGAAAAACATTTTTTTTTTCTTTTTTAAATTAACTGGTGCCAGAAAGTTAAACATATTTGTAAATGACTTCTATTAAAACAATCTTAATCCTTCCAGTACTTATTAGCTGCTGAATGCTACAGAGGAAATTCCTTTCTTTTTGGAAGACTGATGACATCACAACCACAGGGCTCTCTGCTGACACCTCTGTCCATTTTAGCAACTGTGCATAGCAGATGTATGCTAAGGGCAGCATGGTGGCTTAGTGGTTAGCACTGCTGCCTTGCAGTGCTGGGGCCTTGGGTTCAAATCCCACTAAGGACAACAATAAATAAAGACTTATTATTATTATTATTATTATAATAACGTCAGCAGAGAGCAGTGTGTTCGTGATGTCATCAGAGAGCATTCCAAAAAAAATAAATTTCCTCTGTAGTATTCAGCAGCTAATAAATACAGGAAGGATTAAGATTTTTTTATAGAAGTAATTTACAAATATGTTTAACTTTCTGGCACCAGTTGATTTAAAAAAGAAAAGAAAAAAATTTGTTTTTCCACCAGAGTACCCCTTTAAGGTTGTTCTTTTCTGTCTAAGTGCTCTCTGATTACACATGTCTCGGGAACCGCCCAGTTTAGAAGAAAATCCCCATAGCAAACCTCTTCTAAACTGGGCGGTTCCCGAGACACGTGTCATCAGAGATCAATTAGACAGAAAAGAACAACCTTAACTTCAGAAGCTCATAAGTACTGAAAGGATTAAGATTTTTTAATAGAAGTAATTTACAAATCTGTTTAACTTTCTGGAGCCAGTTGATATATAAAAAAGTTTTTTTCCTGGATAACCCCTTTAACATGTATTCCTCATATGTCTTAGAGGGGGCGGTTTATTTATATCTGGTCATTGCTCTTCAGGGAAGGGGAATACACACATTCACTTGAATTATATTCATTGTATTGTATCCCGCTTTGAGCTGCAATATTATCATTGTTGATTATACAGTACTAGTGGTCGTGCATCCTTTAATTGTACCTGGGACAGTGTGGGTGTCAACTGGAGGGTGTGGTATTATGTCCCCCCTCCGTCACGAAGGGTTGCCCAGTTTGTTTGGGCTTTTTAAGTGTTTTTATATTATGTCTGTCATTTCTGTACTAATTACATGTGCAATAAAGGAATTTGTTAATTTGTACTAACGCATTGTATCAGGAATGATATTATAATAGGTGTGCTTATTTAGAGAAGTGTGTAGCTTTTCTTCTGTGGTATATTATATGTTCTTTTCATGTTTCCATTAGCACCCATTATGATTTTGTGAACAGATACAAAGTTGAGCCCCCTTATTCTTTCTTTCTTTGTTCAGATGAGCTAAAATTGGCTAAGGCTGCACACACCCCTCTCAGCACTCCAGACTGCATTTCCTGATTTTGGACTTCTGCCAGGCCAGCAGGAGTCCAAAGTCTATGCAAGAGATGGGAAAAATGTGCTGTGGACAAGTAGGGAGACACCTAGTGGCAGCTTTTTTAAACACAAATAAAACATAGAAAACGTTGTTTTTTTTTAAACAAAATATAGTACAGATTTTTTATTTACCATAAGGAGTGCAATAGCAATAATTAGTTTTAATGTGAGTGCCCATTTAAGTACCTAGGTATACAAACTGCCAAACTTTCTTTCCAGGCATAATTCCCACAATATTTTATCTCGCTTTCATTAAAACTCCTTTTTATATGGGGAAATAACTGTTCTTAACAACAGCAGGACAAGTCAACATAAGTGACTGGAATCTGTCAGCTGCAATTGATGTTCCAAACTGCTGTCATTGTTGCATATCTACTAGGGCAAGAAGATACATGGTACCTTTTTATATCTTTGTGCTTCTATAATGTAGAAAAATGCTTTTATTCTCTGTGGCCAAGTGTCACAGGTGTTCTCCCTCCCATCCCTATTCATGCTTGATTGACAGTCAGCCTGAAGCTGGGCCCTGTGTTCAAATCTTGCACCTGAGCACAGTGCAAAAACATTTGGATTTGGAAACTGGGATTGGTTCTGGCAGCTGAGCCCTGTTTGTCAGGTGAGACATTAGAACATGAAAAGGAGTTGGTTTCGGTGAGAGCTGGAAATTTTCACAGGCATAGCAGGGGGATGAGATTGACACAATTGCCCTGATTCACTAAGAGTGGAGTGTAGGTTTCTCTGCGGGTATTTACTAAGGTTTCCCTACATTTTGCACTTTTTTTGCTTTGTTTAAACATGCTCTGATCTGTAGGGTTTTCCTCAGCTCAAATCCACCACATTTTCTGTGGAAACCTTAGTAAGTATGTTGGGTTTTTGTGAAAATGTTGGGAACACTGCCCTTTCCCTGACCGACATGCCCCTTTTTTGTGTTTTCTCAGTAAAATGGAGAGTTGGTCGGGTTTTACATTTCTGGCACAATGAGACAGAATCCTGGCACAAAGATTCTGGCGCACAACCCGACCAAACAAGTCGGGTTTACAATAGTAAATCAAAGCCATTGTGTGAGACATGATGATGACAAATACCCTAGCTATAACCTGCCAACTGCATGTCTGACTAGTAGTCCCCCCTCTGCTACCTGCTTAGCCCCTTAAGGACCCAGACAATTTTCAATGTAGGACCCGGCCATTTTTTGCACATCTGACCACTTTCACTTTAAGCATTAATACCTCTGGGATGCTTTTACCTTTCATTCTGATTCCGAAATAGTTTTTTCATGACATCTTCTACTTTATGTTAGTGGTAAAATTTTGTCGATACCTGCATCATTTCTTGGTGAAAAATTCCAAAATTAGATGGAAAAATTTAAAATTTAGCAATTTATTTTTTTACTTTGGAGCTCTCTGCTAATAAGGAAAAAGAATATTCCAAATAAATTATATATTGATTCACATATACAATATGTCTACTTTATGTTTGAATCATAAAGTTGACATGTTTTTACTTTTGGAAGACATCAGAGGGCTTCTAAGTATAGCAGCAATTTTCCAATTTTTCTCAAAATTTTCAAAATAACATTTTTTAGGGACCAGTTCAGTTTGGAAGTGGATTTTAAGGGCTTTCATATTAGAAATACATCATAAATGACCCCATTATAAAAACTACACCCCTGAAAGTATTCAAAATGACATTCAAAAGGTTTGTTAACCCTTTAGGTGTTTCACAGGAATAGCAAATTGAAGGAGAAAATTCAAAATCTTCATTTTTTTACACTGGCATGTTCTTGTAGACCCAGTTATTGAATTTTTACAAGGGGTAAAAGGAGAGAAATCTTCCTAAAATGTATAACACAATTTCTCTCGAGTAAGAAAATACCTCATATGTGTATGTCAAGTGTTTGGCGGGTGCACTAGAGGGCTCAGAAAGGAAGGATCGACAGTGGCATTTTGGAGAGCAAGTTTTTCGGAAATGGTTTTTGGGGGGCATGTCCCATTTAGGAAGCCCCTATGGTGCCATGACAGCAAAAAAAAACACATGGCATACTATTTTGGAAACTACACACCTCAAGGCACGTAACAAGGGTTCCAGTGAGCCTTAACACCCCACAGCTCTTTGATGAATTTTCGTTTAAAGTTGGATGTGTAAATTATTTTTTATTTTTTGCAAGGGATAATAGGACGAAATGCCCCCCAAAATTTGTAACCCCATTTCCTCTGAGTATGGAAATACCCCATGTGTGGACATCAAGTGCTCTGCTGGCGAACTACAATGCTCAGGAGAGAAGGAGCGCCATTGAGCTTTTTAAAAGAGAATTCGTTTGGAATGGAAATCGGGGGCCATGTGGTGTTACATACCCCCCTTGGTGACAGAACAGTGGACCCCCCACATGTGACCCCATTTTGGAAATGATACCCCTTACAGAATTTAATAAGGGGTGCAGTGAGCATTTACACCCCACTGGCGTTTGACAGATATTTGGAACAGTGGGCTGTGCAAATGAAAAATACAATTTTTCATTTTCACTGATCACTGTTCCAAAAATCTGTCAGACACCTGTGGGGCATAAATGCTCACTGTACCCCTTATTACATTACGTGAGGGGTGTAGTTTCCAAAATGGGGTCACATGGGGGGGTATGTTCTTACTCAGAAGAAATGGGGTTACAAATTTTGGGGGGCTTTTTTCCTATTTTCCCTTGTGAAAATGAAAAATTTAGGGTAACACCAGCATTTTAGTGAAAAAAAATAATTTTTTTCATTTTCCCATCCAACTTTGATGAAAATTCGTCAAACACCTGTGGGGTGTTAAGGCTCACTATACACCTTGTTACATTCCGTGAGGGGTGTAGTATCCAAAATGGGGTCACATTGGTGGGTATTTATTTATTTTTGCTTTTATGTCAGAACCACTGTAAAATCAGCCACCCCTGTGCAAATCACCAATAGGCCTCAAATGTACATAGTACACTCTCACTCCTGAGCCTTGGTGTGCGCCCGCAGAGCATTTTACGTCCACATATGGGGTATTTGCGTACTCAGGAGAAATTGTGTTACACATTTTGGGGGTCTATTTTTTTGCTTTTACCGCTTGTGAAAACAAAAAGTATGGGGCAATACCAGCATGTTAGTGTAAAACATTACATTTTTTTTTATACTAACAGGCTGGTGTAGCCCCCAACTTTTCCTTTTCATAAGGGGTAAAAGGCGAAAAAGCTCCCCAAAAGTTGCAGTGCAATTTCTCCCGAGTACGGAGATACCCCATATGTGGCCCTAAACAGTTTCCTTGAAAAACGACAGTGCTCTGAAGTGAGAGAACACCATGCGCATTTGAGGACTACATAGGGATTGCATAGGGGTGGGCATAGGGGTATTCTACGCCAGTGATTCCCAAACATTGTGCCTCCAGCTGTTGCTAAACTCCCAGCATGCCTGGACAGTCAATGGCTGTCCAGAAATGCTGGGAGTTGTTGTTTTGCAACAGCTGGAGGCTCCGTTTTGGAAACACAGCCATACAATACATTTTTCATTTTTATAGGGGGGGGGGGGCAGTGTAAGGGGGTGTGTGTAGTGTTTATTATGTGTTAGTGTAGTGTAGTGTTTTTAGGGTACATTCGCACTGGCGGGTTACGGTGAGTTTCCCCCTAGGAGTTTGCGCTTCGGCGAAAAATTTTCCGCAGCTCAAACTTCACGCAGGAAACTTACTGTTTTTTTTTTATATATATATTTTTATTCTTTATAACATTATAAAAGTTTACATAAAAAAACTTTTCCATCAAAAAGAAAATGATATCCCCAAACCCACCCAACAATATCCATTAATCAACCTACCCCTTTACTCAACAGCCTGTTTTGGCCTTAATGACCAAGGCCTTTTTTTCAAATCTGACATTTCTCTCTTTATGTGGTAATAACTTTGGAACGCTTTTACTTATCAACCCAATTCCGAGATTGTTTTTTCGTGACATATTGTACTTTACATTAGTGGTAAATTTTGATTGATATATTCAGCGTTTTTTGTAAAAAAAAAAAATGAAAAATTTGGCGAAAAAAATGAAAAATTAGCATTTTTCTAGACTTAACATTTATGCTTGTACCATAAATAGTCATGTCGCACCAAATTAATGATTAATTCACATCTACAATATGTCTACTTTATGTTCCCATCATTTGATAAACATTATTTTACTTTTTTAGAATGTTAGAGGGTTTATAAGTTTAGCAGAAATTTTCCAGATTTTCAAGAAAATTTCAAAATCTGATTTTTCAGGGACCAGTTCAGTTCTGAAGTGGAATTGAGGGGCCTGAATGTTAGATACCGCCATAAATCACCCCATTTTATAACCTGCACCCCTTAAAGTAGTCAGAATGACATTAAAGAAGTTCATTAACCCTTTCGGTGCTTCACAGAAATGAAAGCAAAGTGGAGGCTGAATTTAAAAATTTCATTTTTTTGCAGATTTTTCATTTTTATCCATTATTTTCTGTAACACAATAGGTGTTGACAAAGAAATAAAACTCAAGATTTATTCCCTGAATTCTGACGTTTTTAGAAATATCCCATATGTGGCCTTTGTGTGCTACGTGTCTCTCATGCAGGCCTCAGACATGAAGGAGTGCTATGTGGATTTTGGGGCACCCTTTTAGTTTAGAATATTTTGTTGGCATCATATAAAGTTGCAGAGGCCTTGGGGTGAAAAAATATTTTTGGGAGACAAGTTGACGCTTTTATTGGTACCATTCTGGGGCACATGTGACACTTTGATCGTTTTTTATTTTATTTTTTATGAGGTGATATACATAAAAAAATCTATTCTGCAGTTGTTTTTTATTAAAAGAATTTAGGTCGTTCGTCATGCGGTATAAATGACGTGTTAACTTTACTCTGCAGGTTGATACGGTTTCTATGTTTTTTTTATATTTTAGTTCATTTATAGCATAAAAACGATTTTTGTAAAAAAAATCACGTTTTTAATTTGCAGTATTCTGTGAGCCATAACTTTTTTATTTTTTCACTGACGCAATTGTGTGAGGACTCTTTTTTTGCGGGACATGTTGATGTTTTTGGGGGGACTATTTTTGGGTTTGTGTTGGGGGTGTATTATATATATAATTTATTTTACTATTTTTTTCCATTTTTTTTTTCATTTTATTTTTCACATTTTTTATTGAAATTTTTTTCACATTTTTTTTTCACTTTTTTCATTTCTTTTTCACTTTATTTCACATTTAACTTTTTTTTGTTTTACTGTTATACACAGAATTCAATGGAGTACACATCTGTACTCCATTGAATTTTGCCTATGTCTGTCAGTACCTTAGGTAGAGACTGATCACTCATGTTGCCATGGCAACGGTGGCTACTGTCAGTCCTCCGGTTGCCATGGCAACCATCAGCGCTCTGCTTTCACTTTGCAGAGCGCCGATGGTGACAGTTGGAGCTCCCTCCCTCTGTAATCCTAATAGATGCCGCGGTCACAGTGACCGCAGCGTCTACAGGTTTAACTCAGGATCGGAGCTGCGCTCCGATCCTGAGTGCTGCGGGCGGCCTCCCTCAACGGGGCCCCTCTCACCACCGATCGTTTCACTGAATGAAGCGACGGAGGAGAGGGGGAAGGAGGAAACCGCCGCCAGATCCCTGCTTTCGGTTCGTCTGAACTGACGGACCAATAGCAGCGATCGCCGGCCGGGGACCGCTGCGATTGGTCCCTGGCCAGCTTCAGGGAGGTCCTGCTGTGTAGCACAGCAAGTTTCATAAAACTGTCACAGTGCGCGGCGGCGATGTGACAGGTTATGTCCATCAGGTACATGTACCTGATGTTGCACGAAGTCACCGCTAATCATCAGGTACATGTACCTGATTTTACGTAAACGGGTTAAAATCAATTCTGCTTTAATCTTGCCATTACAATATTCCTTATTTAATTTACTACTTGAGGCCTGCAGTCCTCCCTGCGCCTTCCTCCCTCTCTCCCCCACCTCCCCCCTCCTAACTGTCTTTTGTCGCTTCCCCTACTGTTCACACCCTTTCCACCCCTATGTCATCCCCTATTTCTATTACCTTAGCAACAGGAGCGAATAAATTAAGAAATAAATCAATTAATCAGAAGCACAGATTTGGGGGTACCAGGGAGGTAGGAGGAGAAGAGGAAAAAAAAATAAAAAAAAAATTCCTTCCGACCTCTCCTCCCCCCCTCGAAGCTGTTAATAGGTTATATATACCAAAGGAGAGGAGGCAGCAACTATCCAAAAAGGAGAAAAAAAAAAAAAAAATGTTTGCTTTATTTTATTTCACTATAATAATCTACCAGGATTAAAGGTCTCGGGCTGACTACAGGCCTTCAAGTATTACAATCTTAATTTCAACCTCCTTTATTATTTTTTGCCACACCTTTTGGACTTGCGGACATTTATAGTACATATGCGAGAAATCGAATTCTTCCTCTCCACACTTGGGACAACCATAATGTTTATTCCTATCTATCTTCCCCAATTGCTTGGGGGCGTAATACAATCTCTTATTTATAAAAAATTGTGTCACCCTGTGATTTCTATTACATATCGCTTTTTTACTCCAGTCCCAAATACCTTCCCACTCTGTTTGACTTATTTCTCCTATCTCATTCTCTCATTTCCTTTGACTATTGTGAACCACTCTATCTTCTTGCACCTTCTTCAATTCTCTCTACATTTTAGATGTTATTTTCCTTCTAATTTCTTTCTCCATCACCTCCTTCATTAGTGGTTGTTCCTGTACCTTCAGCCACTCTTTTTCCTTTACTTTACTCACCGCGTGTTTTAATTGAAAATATCTAAACTCCTGATTCTGCGGAATTCCATATTCTCTACATATACTATAAAATGGTCTTAACCCATTTCCTTCTAATATTTGTGCCACAAATCTTACATTGTACCTATACCAAAATACTTTTGTTTGTGTTTTAGTGATTTCTTCAAACTTTTTATTATCAAATATTGGTGTATATTGTGTCGCCTTCCTCTGTGCTATTACACTCTTTATTTTCTCCCATACTTTTTGTGCCAATTGTAATAATGTTGCCCCTGCTCCTTCTCTAATACTTAAAGGGGAACTCCCCTGGAAGGCATATTTTTTTTAAATCAACTGGTGCCAGAAAGTTAAACAGATTTGTAAATTACTTCTATTAAAAAATCTTAATAGTTATATTATTTTTGAATTTCCTTTCTGTCTGACCGCAGTGCTCTCTGCTGACACCTCTGTCCATTTTAGGAACTGTTCGGAGAAGCATAGGTTTGCTATGAGGATTTGCTTCTACTCTGGACTGTTCCTAAAATGGACAGAGGTGTCAGCAGAGAGCACTGTGGTCAGGCAGAAAGGAAATTCAAAAAGAAAAGAACTTCCTGTAGAGCATACAACAGCTGATAAGCACAGGAAGATATTTTAATAGAAGTAATTTACATATGTTTAACTTTCTGGCACCAGTTGATCTAAAAAAACATGTTTTCCAGGGGAGTACCCCTTTAATTGACCTCCTTCTAACCATTCCCATATTCTTACACATTTTTCTCCCCTACTCCTTACTACTCCTCTCAAATAGTCAATTTCTTTCCATCTAATTAGATGGGTTAACTGTGCTGCCCAAAAATAGGTTCTAGAATCCGGAACTGACAGACCTCAATTATTCTCTTCTTTTACTAAATGTTGTAATTTTATCCTTGGTCTTCTCCCCTTCCAGATTAAATCTCTCAACAGAGATTCTATTTGCTTGAATACTCTTTCCCCTAACCAAATTGGACTATTTAATAAAACATATTGCAATTGGGGTAACGTTATCATTTTTATCAAACTAATTCTGTCCGCCATACTTAATGAAAGTCCACACCAAATCTTTTGCAGCAATGGATCTATATTTAATTTTATATAATCTTCTACCTTTTTAGAAATTACAATACCCAAGTAGCGAAAGGATTCATTTTCTTTTAGCACCCTAACCTTACTATGCTTTATTCTCCCTTCTAAAGGAAGCAGCACTGTTTTTTCCCAATTTACTTGTAGTCCTGATATCTTACCAAAGCTTTCCACTTTTGCTATTACTTTATCCAGCATATGATCTGTATTGGAAACGTACATCAGAATGTCATCCGCGAACAACGATATTTTGTCCTCTCTCCCCCTACACCCAAACCCCTCCACCTCTTTCATCTTCCTAATTTTTACTGCAAGTGGTTCTATATATAGGGAGAAGATGTAGGGGGAGAGAGAGGACAGCCCTGTCTTGTTCCTCTGGTAAGGGGAAACCCCTCTGTCTCTTCATCATTCACTAAATGATATTTGTATCCATCTTATAAATCTCTCACCCAAACCAAAACCTTCCAGTACTTTCCATAAATAAGGCCACTCCACCCTGTCAAAAGCCTTGACTGCGTCAAGTGACAGGATGGAGTGGCCCCCCTCACCTCTTGTATATTCGCAAACAATCTCCTAATATTATCTGCCATGCTATACCCTTGCCTAAATCCACACTGATCTTTACCTATTAGACCCGTGGTCACACTGGCCAACCTATTCGCCAATATCTTGGCCAAGATTTTCATATCTGTGTTTAATAGGGAAATTGGCCTGTATAACCCCGGCTCCGCTGCATCTTTTCCTGGCTTCA
This sequence comes from Hyla sarda, assembly GCF_029499605.1. Taxonomy (NCBI): domain Eukaryota; kingdom Metazoa; phylum Chordata; class Amphibia; order Anura; family Hylidae; genus Hyla; species Hyla sarda. The sequence goes on along the minus strand of NC_079193.1, from coordinate 116,272,992 downwards.
AAATAAGGATAATTATCACTTTATTCATAGACTCTGTAAGTTGCCCCCTTTAAATATTTCATTAAATAATACTACTAGCCTCGGAATCAATACCTTTCCAAACACTTTATATAACTCAAATGGGAGCCCATCTGGACCTACTGCTTTAGCTTTTGGGGCTTGTTTTATTACTATTTTTACCTCCTCTTCTCTAATCTCTGCCCCTAACCCCTCCCTCATTATACTAGTTATTTTTGGAAGACAGCAATCTGATACATATCTTTCGACCTCCAACCTGTCTATTTCACCTTGTGTTTTATATAATTTACTATAATATTCGTGGAAGACCTCTATAATTTATTTTTGTTTGTTCCTTATCTTCCATTGCTTATCTCTTATTGCCTTTATTTCTGTTTTTGATGTATTGTCCTCAATCATTTTTGCCAAAAATTTTCCTGGTCTACCACCCTCTAAATATTTCTGCCTATATACTCTATTCATCGATTTGATGGCTTGGTTCTTGATCACATTCTCATATTCCTTCAACTCCTTTACCAAACTATCTTTATCTTCCACTGATCTTGTATTCCTATATTGCCTTTCTGCTATCTCTATCCGCCCTTTCATTTCCTCCTCTTCTGCTTTCTTTCTTACTCTTGCCATTCTTTCGATCATTAACCCTCTTATATAGGCCTTTGCCGCATCCCAGACCACATTAACCGAGGCTGTCCCCTTGTTTAACATAAAGAATTCAGAAATCCTTCCCACCATATCTGGTTCTCCCCCCCCATAACTCCAACCAATATGGACTAACACATAACCTTCTTTGTTGTTTTCTTCTATTACAGTGCATTTTTATCAGCATTGGTGAGTGGTCTGATATGCTTCTAGGCTCATATATCACTTCTTTCACCTCCTTTATCATATCTTGTGATCCCAACACCATGTCTATTCTAGACAGGGTTTGTTTAGATTTATTTAAGCATGAAAATATTTTTTTATCTGGGTTTTGGATCCTCCATATAATTTTCCACCCCATCTCATTAAAAAAATTCTCTAACCCCCAAATTGGGTATTCTTCCCTTGTTTTCAGTTTTTTCTCCATCTTTCCAAGTCCTCCTGAATAACTGCGTTGTAATCCCCCATAATTAACACGGGGACATTTCCCATATCATTAATAAATTGACATAAACTCCGCAGCACTAGAAAATTGAAAGGGGGCGGAATATATACAAAGGCCCAGATCATCCTCTTTCTCCCACATTCTACCATCAAAAATATATACCTTCCTTCTTTATCAATTTTCTTTTCCAACACTTGCAACTTTACCCCCTTATGTATCATCACGCTTACTCCTCTTGCATAATTCGAGTAGATTGAATGATACGATGTCGCTATCCATTTACGGCTTAACATCCCTATTTTCTCCTTATTTAAATGGGTTTCCAAGAGGCATATCACTCCTGGCAGATGTTTGGTTATTACCTTGAACACTGCAGCTCTCTTTATTCTTTCTGCTAATCCTCTAATGTTCCATACCAATATATTTACCATCTAATAGGAGAAAGAAGGAAGAAAAAAAAAAATAATAACCTTCTGCCAGTGCCATTTTCCCTCACCCTCCCACCCCCCCCCCCCTCTCTTGGTACGCTCTACCCTCCACGGGTTGCGTTCCTCTCTACTGAGCCTAACTTCTGCCTACCCACGCCATCTTAAAAAAAACAAAAAACAAAAACGCTACCTTCAAAAAATACAAGAAAAAAAAAATTACTTAGAAAGTACTTGCTAAAAGGAGCACTTATTTAATTTCTTCACTATCCAGCCACTCTGAAGCTTCTACTGGCGTCATAAAAACATTGTCTGATTCTTGTACTCTACTCTTAACTTGGCCGTGAATATTAGCGAATATCTTATCTTTGCCGCTCTCAACCTTTTCTTAACCTGTAAGAAATTCATCCTTGCCATCTGAGTTTCTTTTGAAAAGTCTGGGAATATTCCCACCTTACTACCTTCAATCACTTTCTACCCTTATTCTCGCCATTCTTATAATATGATCCCTATCTGTGGAGGATAAGCGTTTTATCAACATAGCATGGGGCCTGGCTCCAGGTGGGGGAGGATGAAAGGGAACTCTGTGTGCTCTTTCTATCACCATTGGCTCCAGCCCCCCTTCTCCTCCAAAACTTTCTTTTAACCACCTCTCCATAAATTTCCTACAATCCTCTCCATCCACTTTTTCTGGGATAACAACAATTCTGATATTCGCCCGTCTACTCCTATCCTCTAAATCCCTAACCTTTTCTGACATCTGCTGGCAAGTTTTTTTTAAATCTTGTGATCTCCTCTTCTGAATCTTTTGCAACCCCCTGAACCTTGTTTATCCTTTGTTCCATTTCTCCCACTCTTTCTCTCATTTTTTTCATATCCTCCTTTATCAGTGATATATCATCCTTTACTTTTCCCAGATTTTCCTGTACTTCACTCAGGGATTCATTAGATTTCTGCACACCTTCCCATATTTTATTCAGTATCTCTGAGGACTCCCTCCTAGGTCTCCCATCCTCTACCTCCTCTTCTAATTCCGTTCTGTGGTCCTGCTGTTTTCTTTTTACTACTGGGGACAGGAATTTCTCCATTACCCCTCCAACCGCTCCTTCCCCCTTCTCTTTCTCTTTTACTTTAATTCCTCCACCTGATCTCCTGTTGCCGTCCTCCTTACCCTCCTTCCCCACATTTCTTCGCACCATCATTACTATATCGATATTAACTAGAAATATGGAAATCTACAGATAATTTTTTACACACCAATTTCACCAGGTTAAATCAGCTCTTACAATTGTTACACTTTTTCATAAGACAATATTCACTTTATACTTCCCATCCACCAAAATATCTCCAAAAATATCGGTATCTATTTTTCAACACCCATAAATTAGAATGCAAAATGTATACGTAAATGACGCCCTAGAGTTTAGTTTAAAAGTCCTCCAACAACGAGTAATCCCCGGGGTTACAATAGGTCATCACCGCTCCATATATCTTCTGGCTTCTATTTAAGTCCGTTCACCAATATCTTATGTGCACCACTTATGGCAGAGTACATATATATTAATTCCCAAGCACATAGCTTTTAGAGACAGCAGTACTTCACTCAAAGTACGGGGAGAATTTTTTAGTTTTACCCACACATCATGTCCCGGCAGCCAGTCTTTAGATCTTTTTAATCCTCCTTTCACCACTCCGTCTGGCTGCCCAATAACCCCAGTCTCACCTTATTTAATCTTCTCCACGGCTCCGCTATGCTCGTTCACCGTCCCCGGATCGCAGCAGCTTCACAATAACTCCCAAGCTCCGTCTCTCTCCTTTCTCCGCTCTGCTGCTTCCAGCCTCTGACCCGAATCTGGCTTCTCCACTTGCTCTTCAGCTGCTCCACTTTAACCTTCTTCTATCGCTCTCCCCTGCACATTCTCTACCGGCCTCGGACTCTCTACCTCCGGCTCACAAACACATGAACGCCGGCATCCTTAACCCCTTAAGGACCGGGGTTTTTTCCATTGTTGCATTTTCGTTTTTTGCTCCTTGCCTTTAAAAAATCATAACTCTTTCAATTTTGCACCTAAAAATCCATATCATGGCTTATTTTTTGCGCCACCAATTCTACTTTGTAATGACGTCAGTCATTTTGCCCCAAAATCTACGGTGAAACGGAAAAAAAATGATTGTGCGACAAAATTGAAAAAAAAACACGCAGTTTTGTATCTTTTGGGGGCTTCCGTTTCTACGTAGTACATTTTTCGGTAAAAATTACACCTTATCTTTATTCTGTAGGTCCATACGATTAAAATGATACCCTACTTATATAGGTTTGATTTTGTCGGACTTCTGGAAAAAATCATAACTACATGCAGGAAAATTAATACGTTTAAAATTGTCATCTTCTGACCCCTATAATTTTTTTTTTTTCCGTGTATGGGGGGGTATGAGGGCTCATTTTTTGCGCCGTGATCTGAAGTTTTTAACGGTACCATTTTTGCATTGATAGGACTTATTGATCGCTTTTTATTCATTTTTAAATTATATAAAAAGTGACCAAAAATGCACTATTTTGGACTTTGGAATTTTTTTGCGTGCACGCCATTGACCGAGCGGTTTAATTAATGATATATTTTTATAAATCGGACATTTCCGCACGCGGTGATACCATATATGTTTATTTTTATTTACACTGTTGTTTTTTTTATTGGAAAAGGGGGGTGATTCAAACTTTTAATAGGGGAGGAGTTAAATGATCTTTATTCACTTGTTTTTTTCCCTTTTTTTTGCAGTGTTATAGCTCCCATAGGGACCTATAACACTGCACACACTGATCTTCATCATTGATCACTGGTTTCTCATAAGAAATCAGTGATCAACGATTCTGCCGCATGACTGCTCATGGCTGGATCTCAGGCACTGAGCAGTCATTCAGCGAACGGACAGCGAGGAGGCAGGTAGGGGCCCTCCCGCTGTCCTGTCAGCTGTTCAGGTTGCCACGATTAGCCGCGGCTATCCCGAACAGCCCGACTGAGCTAGCCGGCCACTTTCGGTTTCGCTTTTAGCCGCATGGCTCAGCTCTGAGCGTGCGGCTAAAGGGTTAATAGCGTGCAGTGCCGCGATCGGCGCTGCGCGCTATTAGAGGCGGGTCCCGACTTCACTATGACGCCGGGCCCGCCGTGATATGACGCGGGGTTACTGTGTAACCCCGCGTTATATCAGGAGAGCAGGACCAAGTACGTACCTGTACGCCCTTGGTCCTTAAGGGGTTAATCACCCAGCCCTGCATCCCGGGTGCCCGCAATCTCCTTCTCGTGGCGTGGTTCGGCGGAAGGCGTGCGGCTTGCTACCTGCAGCCGCTCACATGCTCCTCCCCTCCAGGAAACTTACTGTTAACTCATCCGTGTGAATGTACCCTGTACATTCACATGGGGGGGGGGGGCAATCCTCCAGCTTTTTCAAAATTACAACTCCCAGCATGTACTGACAGACCGTGCATGCTGGGAGTTGTACTTTTGCAACAGCTGGAGGCACACTGGTTTGAAAACCTTCAGTTAGGTTCTGTTACCTAACTCAGTATTTTTCAACCAGTGTGTCTCCAGCTGTTGCAAAACTACAACTCCCAGCATGTACTGATCTCCAAAGGGCATGCTGGGAGATGTAGTTATGCAACAGCTGGAGGTACGCAACTACAACTCCCAGCATGCCTTGACAGCTGTTTGGGCATGCTGGGTTTTGCAACATATGGAGGTCTACAATTTAGAGACCAGTGCACAGTGATCTCCAAACTGTGGACCTCCAAATGTTGCTAAACTACAAATCCCAGCATGCACAGACAGAAAACTGCTGTGTGGGCATGCTGGGAGTTGTAGTTTTGCAAGATCTAGAGAGCTACAGATTGGAGATCACTGTGCAGTGGTCTCTAAATTGTAGCCCTCCAGCTGTTGCAAAACTACAACTCCCAGCATGCCCAAACAGCTGTCTGGGCATGCTGGTAGTTGTAGTTTTGCAACATCTGGAGGGCTACAGTATAGATACCACTGTATAGTGGTCTCAGACTGTAGCCCTCGAGATGTTGCTAGGCAACTCACAGGCTTCTGTAGGATCCAGGGTGCCGTCCTCTTCTGCCGCACAACATCGCCGCCCGCAGATCGTCGCCCACAGCCTCCGCAGATCGGTAAGTGACCTTCGGCGCCGGTCCCTGACGGTTTCCCCGTCCTGCCCCGCCTCTTGTGGGTGGGCAGAACAGGGAAACCGAAAGTAACGCCCCCCCCCCGATCTGCTATTGGTCGTCTCGTCTCACTCCTATCCCTTCAGGGGGATCGTGGGTGTCTTGGACAACTGCGATCTGCCTTATATTCCAGGTCATCATAGACCCGTAATGACCTGGAATCGCGCAAATCGCAAGTGTGAATTTGCCGCGATCGCCGACATGGGGGAGTTTGATGACCCCCCCTGGGCACTTGCGCAGGGTGCTTGCTGATCGATATCAGCAGTCACCCCGGTCCGATCCCTGCCCGCTGCGTGGTAGGGACCGAAATTCCCACGCCCGTATATGTACGTTATGGGTCCTTAAGTACCAGGGTCCCATGACGTACCGGTACGACATGTGTCCTGAAGATGTTAATTACTGACCCACTGCTTGTGTTTAAATCTACTCTGCACAGCCAAACTGATGCAGATGAAGTGAATCTTGTTTCCACTAACGGTCACTTCATTCATTGCTTGCTGTCTAATTTAGTGCCACCAAAAACGGTAGTGTTCTGCTTTAAATAAACTTATATGCTGCACCCTTAAAATTCAGCCTGTCAAATGAAAATTAAACTTTTCTTGCTGATAGCAATGTGCACTGATTCAGTTGAATCATCTGCGTTAAGCGTTTTTACGCTTTTTTTTATAATTTTGCCCTTGTCCAAGTCAAATAAATTTTTTCTATTTTATTATAATATCTTTATATGGTGTTATAATATTCCACAGCATTGTACAGACATGGTCATCCCGCACAAATGAAGTGACAACAAATCATAATTTATTTACACCTTTTGGTGTTTTTTTTTTTTTTTCATCATTTATTTTGTGGTGCAGAGAGCATGTCACTGATGTTGCTATTACTAGCCATCTTTAGAGCTATATTAATCTTATTCTATTATGTACTACTGCTTCTGTCATCACTGCAGCTACTGCCACCTCTGGGTCCCACACAACGGCCTAAATCCTGGACTGTCCATCATGTTCCATACTGTACTAAAGCTGTTTTTACTGCTGACCACAATCTCTATGAAATCTGAGATTGTTGTAACACCAGAAATTACAGTCCAATCCAGCAGTGTTCATTTTAAATCTCATGCAACTTAATTCCTCATCCACAGGCAACAAATATTGACAAGACTGTGTAGACCATAAAAATAAAACCTGCTTGGTTTGGGGCAATCTAACACAGGAAAACATCCCTATTATTTTGAGCCTACTGCTCAAAATCACTAGTTTTGTGACATTTCCCACCAGACTCTGTCCTCTGTATCACCCACAAGCCTAGTATCACCCTTACACACTAGGGGCCCTTCCTTGCACACTGTGCAGACCATAGTTAGCCTCAAGCACCTGTGCTGTCTGAGGCTGAACCAATAAGGCTGGGTTCACACTACGTTTTGTCCCATACGGGAGTGCATACGGCAGGGGGGAGCTAAAAGCTCGCGCTCCCGTATGTGACCGTATGCGCTCCCGTATGTCATTCATTTCAATGAGCCGACCGGAGTGAAACGTTCGGTCCGGTCGGCTCATTTTTGCGCCGTATGCGCTTTTACAACCGGACCTAAAACTGTGGTCAACCACGGTTTTAGGTCCGGTTGTAAAAGCGCATACGGCGCAAAAATGAGCTGACCGGACCGAACGTTTCACTCCGGTCGGCTCATTGAAATGAATGACATACGGGAGCGCATACGGTCACATACGGGAGCGCGAGCTTTTAGCTCCCCCCTGCCGTATGCGCTCCCGTATGGGACAAAACGTAGTGTGAACCCAGCCTAACCTGGACTGGCCTCACTACTAACCTACCTGTCAGTCCATAAAACCAGGCTCATAAACAGGAGTAACATGCTATGTCTTGCTAAGGGTGGCCAGCTACCTTTCATTTCACACATTTCACCTAGCTTTCCTTGAATGAAATGTGAACTTCCTTTTGTCTTAGACATATATTAAAATAATACCAAGCTTCTATTCCCCGAAGTAATACTTTTTTTGACAACTTTTGAAAAAGCAGTTGCAAATTTTAATACCACCATGTGTGAAAATAACAATGGCAGACACCTGCCCCTTAATGGTCTATTCACACGTAGAGTATTCTGCGCAGATTTGATGCGCAGGATTTTCTGCTGCAGATTTCAATGTAAATTGAATGACTGAACACAGCTTAAAATCCTGCGCATCAAATCTGCACAGAATACTGTATGTGTGAATAGACCTTAAAAGTGGTAATGTTTAGATATTGTTTTTACTTCAATAAGCATTAAAAATAAATCAATAGTTGTTGTATGTTGCTGCCATTTTAACATTACAAATGCTGTCTTGACATTAAGGGGCATGTAATACTTGCAGCTGGAGTATTTCCCAATTTAAACACGTGACCAATTCGATAGCATTGCACACAAGACAAATTCACTAATCTCTGTGTGTATACATATATATATATATATATATATATATATATATATATATATATATATATATATATATATATATATATATATATATATATATATAGCAACAGAAGAATGCAGCAGCACACTGCCAGCACAAAGATACATGCACAAAGCACAAAAAAAATGTGTGTATATATATATATATATATATACAAAGTTGTACAAGCTATAGAAAGATTTATAGGGATTGTATGGATGTTTATAAAGGTATCAAATAATAGAAAAATAAATAAATAAAGCCAGAGCAAAAAAAACATTCCGGAGATGACAAAAAAAAGTCAAAGTAGGAATAACGAAGGGTTTAATACACAATTTAATTGTAATAAAGGTAATGATACAAAAAAATTGTATGCACGTATAATTATTTATAAACCATTTGCACATTTGCATAGAGAGAGAATGCGGCACTCACCTATTATAAAGCTGGAATTCTGATTTTATTGTAGTTCTGACACCAAGGATACAAGACAATTGGGTTATGTGAGGTTGAAATGATATGGGGGTATTTAGGAGCAGACTACAGTTTCTTGCTAAGCTTCTCTAAGAGGCAGCGCCTAAGCAGTGAGAAACAGTCGATGGGGGATATTTATCAAAGTCTTTAGACAGTTTTTTCCTGTCTAAATTTGTCGCACAGAAAGTCGCAATCTAAATATGTGCAACTTTTCTGCGACTCTTGCTCTGGAGGATTTTTAGAACATGATGCATGCAAGTCTATTTTAGATGGAAATGCATTGGAAAATGCATTGGTGCTGAATTTATCCAAAGCGACTTTTCAGTGACAAGTCGCATCGGCTGAAAGTACGCTGAAATGTCAGACCATGTTGAAGCAGGTTTAAATATAGACTAAAGCATAGATCATGAAGTCAGTGCGCAGAATTTATCAAGAGCAGTGCGCCATTTGATAAATTAGGCGCACATTATACCAGCCAAAAACCCTCTGTAGTTTGGTCTAAATTGATGCGGGACATAGACAGCTTTGATAAATATCCCCCGATGTCTCCTGAACAACCCCATATCATTTCTACCTTACACTACCTTATGTGTGTAGTATGCACCTGTATAGGAACTGCAATGGTCTGTGACCAGAAGAAGCGCACAAGTGGCAAGTAAATGTTGTAGTCTCCTGAAAACCTCTATCATTTTTACTCTACGCTCCCCTGTGTGTGTTCTATCCGTTTGTATTGGAACCAGCTATCTGATTGTTGTCACTTTTTTTTCTCTCTTGTTGGTCCAAGTTTGAGACACTGCTGAGCATAGCTTAGACAGGGATAGTGGCTGCCTAGGCGCTTAACTCCTTCATAGAGAGGAAGCGGATTATTGCAACAGTTCCCGAAGACTAACCCTTTCTGGATTTAGCTTTATAATTTTTTTTTTTTTTTTTTAACTGCTGGTCTTGATTAGCATATGTTAATGTTAATTTATAAAAATTTTATTGAAACATGTGTTATTTGTGTTACTCAATTTCTAAAATCATTTTTAAACTAATACATTTTTATTTACTCTTACAGACTCTATTTCTGTTAATGACGCTAGTCCCCCAGCTTCGTTTAATTCATTACAACCACATATGGTTAACACACAAAGTTCGCCGGGTCCTAAGCGACCTGGTAACACATTGAGGAAATGGCTAACAAGCCCTGTGAGGAGACTCAGCAGTGGAAAAGCTGATGGACATGTGAAAAAGATGGCTCATAAACATAAGAAAAGCAGAGAGGTGCGCAAGAATGCAGACTCTAGCTACCAAAAGGATTCTGATGACAGTGCAGCAACACCACAAGATGAGACCATTGAAGAGGTTAGTAAGTGGTATCTGTTTTACAGACTTACCTCTTTGAGTCAGCTATTTTTGCAGGACAGATTTTCTACTATAGGAACTTTCTCTTTTTGCCATCTATTTCCAAATTATGACCAGCGGACTGCATTAATTTGTAATTGGCTTGCCGGTATTTCTGTCATTTTGACAGCACAGTATATTTTGCTATTATTGCTGTTAGAACAGATTGAAGCACTTACAGTGGCTCTCAATGGTAACATAAACTGAGCTTTAGATATACACTCTTTCTACTTTACATGTATGTGTACAGCAGTAACAGCTTAATATTATTCTTATATGAGCCCTTATTGTCTATTATTGCCTTTTGATACTGTCCATAACAAAACAAGCTTCTTGAAAAACCACTCTCTGCGTGAACACGTGGGTTTGTGGAGAAAAAAGGTTTATTCTCCAGGGGCGTCCAGCCTTCTTTACCAAAAGAACTCTGAATCTGCGGAACAGTCTACTTCAGGAATCGGTTACAGTAAAAAAAAAACTTAAGGGCTTCAAAACCTGCTTAGACAAATACAGTTGGACATCAGTTGGGGCGAGCTGGAGTGCCTTTTCTTTGTTGGTTATGTAGAAATGTAGTATCACATCGCCTTCCCTTCATCCACCCATACATTCCCTTCGTCCTTCTTCTCCCCTCTTTGGTTGATATTGATGGCCTTGTGTCCTTTTTTCAGCTGTACAATGTAACAATGCACTTGCGTGCATGTATGTACATAAGTGCATGTGCTTGTATGCCTATAAGGTTTTTATTTAATGTACTTTTTGCAGATATAAAATAAAAATAATGTCCTTTTTTTCTCTCTTCCATATAGAGAGTACGAAATGAGGGGCTTAGTAGTGGCACATTATCTAAATCCTCTTCCTCTGGCATGCAGAGCTGTGGAGAAGAAGAAAGTGAAGAAGGACCTGATGCAGTTCCCTTGCCACCTCCTATGGCTATTCAACAGCATAGTCTTCTTCAGTGTGATTCCCAAGATGACAAGGTGTTGCAAACAATTTTACACACAAGTACAGCTATTAAAGTTATATTAGTATTGGCTTTTTATGGACACTTTTTCTATGATTATTTTTCTTTTATTGCTTGTTTGTTACCTGAATTAATAATGATGCATCCTACTACATAGTCTTCATTAAATAATTCCTTTCATTTAGCTGATACTTAGGGAAAGATGAGATAATCCTTTTTGAATTGGAAGGATTTATTGTTTTTTGTGTTAGAAGTCACAGGAGGAAAGGGGTGTTTTGAGTGTTGATTTGACGGCAGGGAGCAGGCTATGTGAACCCCAGCTTGCTGATCTGGACCCTTGCAATTTTGCCACAGTGGTCCCGATCAGCCCACTAAGCTAACTGGCAAGTAAATGTTGGCTCTTTTACACCCCACAATTTACTTTGATTGTAGCGTTTAAGGAGTAAGTGCAGGACATCAACCTAATCACTGATGTCCATCTAGTCCCCTAGCATGCTGCTGCAAAAAGTGATAAAGTAGTAAAACAAAAGAAAAAACGGAATTAATTGGTTATCATTGTAATAGTACTGACCTACAGAATAAAGCAAACTTTTTTTAGTTTAGCCATTACATGCACATTGTAAAAACCTAACCCCTGAAGAATCAGAAAAATGTTTTGTTTTTCCATTTCGGTCCAAAAAGTGGAATAAAAATTATCAAGAGGTATTGTGTTTTGCGAAAATGAATGAAAAAAAGTTTATAGCTTGTCCCGCAAAAAATAAGCCCTCACACAATGGGAACGGATGAAAAATAAAAAAGTTATGACTGTCTAAACATGGCAACACAAAAAAAGGAAGAAAATAGAAATAAAAAAGAACGTTAAAAGCTTTATAAAATGAATCTTGGCATAATCATACCAACCCACATGTTTTTTTGTTGTTGTTGTCATTTTTACCTTACAGTAAATGCCATTAAAAACATTTTTTAAATGCCAGAAATTTTCCAGTTTGCATGTGTCAAAAATCTATGAAGACTTAATCCAGCACTGCTAAAACACTAGTCTTGAATTCCATAAAATCAATATATATGGGGAACATCACACCACCGTTCTGCACAAACATCAGACTAGAAGGGTAGAATGAAGTTTGTGCAGCATGGTGATGTGACGTCCTCCATGTACACTATTTTATGGAATCCAATAAAGACTAGTGTTTTAGCATTACTGAATGAAAGTCTTTATCGTTTCTGCCGATGATTAGAAGATGACTGCAGCCATTCCTTTATTGCTGTTTGTTCTTCTATTCATACCAATAAAAACCTTTTAACCAAAAGTCAGGCACAGTTGGATAGGCGTGGCTTGGGGTTTGCCAAGCGCCGCCACACCTATCCTGCCTTCGAGCACTGGGACAGCTGTGTCTTACTACACAGTGCATCTAGTACAGCACATGCGCACTGAGCGCACAGACATCAGGTGCAAGTGCTCACTCTGTCAACTCAGGACGTGGCGGCACGTGCACCTTAGAGCCGACAGGGACGGCACGTGCACCTTAGAGCCGACGGGACGGGAGCATGCGCTGTGTATTAAGACACAGCGGTCCCAGTGCTGGAAGGCAGGATAGGCGTAGCAGCGGCGGGGCTTGACAAACTCCAAGGCACGCCTATCCGACTGTGCCTGACTTTTGGATAAAAGGTTTTTATTAGTAAGAAAAGAAGAACAAAGAGCAATAAAGGTATGACTGCTGTCTCCTTATAATCATCTCAAACACAATTATAGTGGTCTGGGTGGTCAGAATATGATTACAGTTATGTTTTAAACGCCATACTTCTTATCACCATATTGATGCAACGATTTTCAGTTTGTTTCTTCTTTCTTTCCTCCTCCCTTTTTTGTAGCCATAACTCTTTAAATTTTCCACCTACAGGGCCATATGAGGACTTGTTTTATGCGCCACCAATTGTACTTTGTGAATACACTGTTCCCTGGTATTCACAATTTATTTAGTTCCTTTTCCTTGCTCAATTTTTCATTGCCCAAGGAATGGAATGGAATAAAAATTGAGCAAGGAAAAGGAACTAAATAAATTGTGAATACCAGGGAACAGTGTATACACTGAGTTAGGCAGGGAATAATAATGCCCACTGTAACATCAAGTAGAGAATTAATCTCATATCCACATATCATGCCCAATCTTATATTCATACATTCTAAACGGACAAATATCATAACTAAAGGCAGATTGCAACTCTATATATGCTCAAACATTTATTATCAAACCTCCCTATGAATATACCTACCTTGGTTTGTTGCCTGAGGCTGAGGAGCAGTCCTGGGGGCGTTGCCGCCGTGGACTCAGATGTCCCTCTATCGGATGAAACTAATTAAAAAAAAAAAAAAAAAAAAAAAAGAGAGATATGAAGGTCACTAACATTATACTACTTATATCAATCACAACAAAAATAAAGTAAAAAATGAAAAGCAGGAAATAAGTGATATATTTATTATTGGATACTGTCAGATTACTAAACCATTAGCGCTGTAAGCGTATAATGACAACTAAAACATGACAACTTGAAAGAGGACAAAAGACTTCAGCCTTAAGGATAAGTAAAGTATACGCCGTTTGCCAATACATAATGCTGCCATTGATCGTGTCAGGTTATTAAATTGTAATTGTCACATCTGAAGAACATACTGACAGTTCAAGTAAGGCAGTCAGACAGAGCCTTGAAGGACTCTAAATTTAGGGATGAGTGAAGAATATACTAACTGTCAAAATACGGCGGTGTGACTGCACCCGGGAAGAAATATTCTAAGTCAAAAGACATGCGCGGTATGTCGACACATACGAGCACAGAAGAAAAACTAAGTCAACAGAACTGCGCAGTAGAGCGGTGATCTGATGAAAGAGTTTAAGTCATAAGACATGCGCAGTAAGTTATCAACATGCCGAGAAAACTCTAAGTTAAAATACATGCGTAGTACAGACCTCTGGAACGAGCGGATCAGACGCCGGTAAGATTAAGTCCGATGTCATGCGCAGAGACATCATTACTATTGGTTAATACTGAAACAACATCCGCCAATGAGCGAGACACAAATCTGTGATGCGCATGATGTAAGATGAAGTACGATGCATGATTGGCTAATGAGAACGCCGAACAATTAGCGCAATCAGTAGAGAGGGCATAAATAGCAAGAGGCGCCATAACTCAGTGTACCTCACACTCTTGAAAAAGCCAGTTCCTACTGGCGAAACGTTGAGTCAGAGGATAATAGATTTTAGCTCAATCCCTGTCTTTGAAATTGGTTGGACCACGGAGATGCGTGATGCCAAGTCTGTAGACGGCATCAGAGCAGAATACTGCAAACACATCTCTGCGGTCATTACATCCAAGCATAGCATGCTACAGAACTGAAATATAACAAATAAGGGATTGTAATTTTAATCACACACTGCCACCTGGTGGCAAATGAGCACCTTTAATTATTAGTTTGAAAAAGATTAAAAGTTAAGCTTTAGACCGGAGGGTCTTTATTCAGGGTTTCCCTGAGAGGACCTACATCCCCAAGGTTGTTTATATTGAATTATTGAATGAACACATTCTTTATTCTGTAGGTTAATTCTTAAAACAATACAATTTTTTAGGTTTTGTTTTGTTTCACTACTTAAAAAAAAAAAAAAAAAAATATATATATATATATATATATATATATATATATATATATATATATATATATATATGGGATTAATTATCCAGGGTAATGTAGGTGAATGATTTTTCTATTTCTTTAACCCCTCCATGACCTATGACTCCTGATTCGAGCCCACTCCATACCGGCCGACCATCTGTTGATTTAACACTAACTCTTTTCTATGATGGGTTGATGATATGAAGAAAGGTTTGTATGCCCCCCTCCTGCCAAAGTGCATCTGTGACAATACTGTGCGGCTCTGCTATTAGCGTTCTACAGTTATACACAATATAGCCCTGGAGGGATAGATGTCCATGTAAATAAAAATACTCCAACAGTGGCAACATAGTATCCAGAGAGAAATAATTTCTTAGAAAAACTTGATGCAAGTATAAATTCTTGAAGGTGGAGCGGACTATACGTGGAGCAGTCTCTTTTGAGAACTTTCCATGGTAGAATTTTGTTTGTCACTTTTCCTTCATTATGAATTTAGATAAGTCTCACCCTTTTCTCACAGGCCAAGGGCCGGACTGGGACTGAAAATAGGCCCAGATATTTTAGACTAAACAGACCATTTTGGTAATGGGTGTGGATGTGAAGGCAGAGCCACAAAGGGGATTAAACAAATGTCAATCATAGTTGGGTATAGTAGGGAACATACTAGGGGGGTAAGGGTGATATAGACAGCAGTATACAAGAAGGAAATATTCTAACCATACATATTACCATTATACTGTTTCTGACCAAATCCTGTATACTCAGACCGAAATTACCAATAATACCAGTATACAAGGAGGAATATTATCACCATACATATTACCATATAGTGGTAGATATCAGCTCTGCAGACCATATAAGTAATAACATACAGTTACATTAGGTGACGTCTTCTCTAATTGCCCAGACCCTCATGACCATTTCTTCCAGCCACAACTCGTCTCCACAGAACCTGCCAGACAATCATTTAAAGCTCCACACTATTCCAGCACCTATAGTGCTCTTTACAATAATAACCCCCTTGATATATGAAACAGTAGAGTGGGTAGGTAAGCGGGTCAAGGAAGAGTAGGTAGATCTCCCACAATAGGTAGTTAGGTCACTCCAGTATGTAGAAAGGCCACTTAACTTGTTTTACCCATAACACAGATGCCCCAAGTAGGTAGGCACCACCTGAAGTTTTTAACAACCTTCAATATCTTCACATAGTAAACAAGTTATTTGCCATTATCCCACAGGTAGGAATATAAATTGGTTAAATCAGCATAATGTGGTGGGCACTACAACCAATCCACTTTTGGGAAAAGATTTCTTAAAATTGTAAAAATTTCACAGATACCATTTTTTTTTTCTTGCCTCCAGACATCTAGATTGCTGGCACGCCCGACTAGTTCTGAAACTCCAAGTGCTGCTGAACTTGTCAGTGCTATAGAAGAACTTGTTAAAAGCAAAATGGTAAGTAGCATTGATTGTGTAAACTATACTTAAAGGAGTACTCCAGTGAAAATGTACTTATCCCCAAGGATAAGTAGCTGATCGTGGGGATCCAACAACTGTAAAATGTCATATTTTTTGATAAAAATGTCCCATTAGGGGTCTTTCCTCTCTCCAGAACACTTTGGGGAGACTTTTAAAAACCTGTGTAGAGGAAGAGTGACTTATTTGTCCATAGCAACCAATCAGATTGCTTCTTTAATTTTTCAGAGGTCTTTTTTTAAAATGAAAGAAACAATCTGGTTGCTATGGGCAAATGCACCACTCTACCTCTCTGCCAACAACTGTGCCAAGACTAAATACAGGAAGTGCAGGTGGGACAAGCAGGGCTCTGTGGAGGCTCTCAGCTTGTCAATCAGCCTGCTCTTTTAGTCGTGGGCGTATTGGAAAGCCTCTGTGCATAGAGCAGCCAGTTCTCAGCTCTAAGGAGGGAAGGCGTAAGTTCCCACATGGGATGTGATTTCTATAGACATGAAATAACATTTTCTTATGAAGTATATTAAAAAGGTTAATGTTTTACCAAGATGTACAACATATAAAAAGTTTTTGAATTTTACAGTGCCTATTTAAGTTGAAGATCATATGGAGAATTGAGCAGTAAACATCTAGAAACATTATTTGTATTCTATACTTGTTTGAGTATATTTTACTTAATATTGGGGTTTTACAGGCATTGGAAGACCGTCCAAGTTATCTTCAGGTAGACCAGGGTGACAGCAGCAGCCCCTCTTTTAATCCTTCAGATACATCTCTATTATCTTCAGCATCTCCAATTGAGGAGATGGAGGAAAAGAAGTCCAGCTCTTTAAAGAGACGACAGTAAGGAAAATATTATTGTTTCATACTAAATTGTTTCATTATAAATACTGAGCATTGTCTGAGGCATGTCTTTGTGACATGTCAAAAGTTTTTTATAAAGTTACTGTAACTGTTAAACCACTTAATGACAATGGACGTAAATGTACGTCTTGGTGCGCCAGTTCTTAACAGGATGTGCATCTACGTCATGTACATGAAGGGAGCACAGGTGCTGCGCTCACTTCATGCACTGCTGCTCCCGGCTGATATCAGCAGCCAGGGACCCATCGGTAAGGAAATATATCAGCCATTACACTGATGCCCTCCATTAATCCTTCAGATGCTTTAATTAATACTGATCATGACATCAGCGCCATTCGACGAGTCTCCAAAACAAGGAAAAAAATAATGTCTGCACTCACCATAAAGTTGCATTAAAATCCAAACTTTATTGCAAAATGTCCATGTACAAAAACAAGCCTCACCCACATGTACAAATTAGGCAGTAAACAATAAATTGTTATTTACAAGAATTAAATTGATTGACCTGTACTTGGTAGCCACCTAACTGAAAATATTTTTTCTTGAGATTATATTTGTAATAGTTGTATTGTCCACAGGGAAAATTGCCATGGTGTATGCTTTTACTTAACCAATCTGAATTGGGATCCATATTTTGTTGTTAACCTTTTTTTTATGTAATCATGAATGGTCTTATTTTTCTAAAAGCCATTCAATGAATCATATTGGGCATCGGAGATCCTTTTACCTGCTTCCCGGCGGCTCCAATGAACTCCTATGGTCTGGTCTGCCTTCTCGCCTTCAAAGAGGCATAATTGTTATTGCTAGAAGGAAAAACCAAAAATGAAACTGGCTGTGTCCTTAAATGGGTACTCCGGTGAAAAACTATTTTTTTTTTTAAATCAACTTGTGCCAGAAAGTTACAGATTTGTAAATTACTTGTATTAAAAAAATCTTAATCCTTCCTGTACTTATTAGCTGCTGAATACTACAGCGGAAATTCTTTTCTTTTTGAAACACAGAGCTGTCTGCTGACATCATGACCACAGTGCTCTCTGCTGACATCTCTGTCCATTTTAGGACTGTCCAGAACAGCATATGTTTGCTATGGACAGTTCCTAAAATGAACAGAGATGTCAGCAGAGAGCACTGTGCTCATGAAGTCAGCAGACAGCTCTGTGTTTCAAACGCAGCGCTGCCGCGGAGATCCGATCATCCAGAACGGCAGACGGAGGTCCCCTTACCTGCCTCCGCTGCCTTCCACAGGTTTTCTGCTCTGGTCTGAGATCGAGCAGACCAGAGCAGAAGATGACTGATAACACTGATCAGTTCTATGCCCTATGAATAGCACTGAACAGTATTAGCAATCGAATGATTGCTATAAATAGTCCCCTATGGGAACATAAAATGTGCAAAAATAAAAAAAGGGGAAAAAAATAAAAATCCCCTTCCCCCCCCAATAAAAAATAGAAATTGTCCCATTTTCCCCATTACACCCCCCAAAAAGTGTAAAAACATTTTTTATAAACATATTTGGTATCGCCACCTGAGTAAATATCCAAACTATTAAAATACTATTAAAAAGTCCAAAGTTGCTGCTTTTTTTAATAAAAATTGCTAAAAATGTTATATATGCAAATATTGTATCAATAAAAAGTATAGATCACGGCGCAAAAAAGGAGCCCTCATACCGCCGCTCATACAGAAAAATGAAAAAGTTATAGGTCTTCAAAATAGAGGGATTTTAAACGTACTAATTTGGGTAAAAAGTTTGCGATTTTTTTAAGCGCAACAGTAATAGAAAAGTATTTACTCATGGGTATAATTTTAATCGTATTGACTCAAAGAATGAAGAACACGTCATTTTTACTGTAAATTGCACGGCGTGAAAATGAAACCTTCCAAAATTTGCAAAATTGCGGTTTTCTTTTTAATTTCCCCACACAAATTGTATTTTTTTTGTTTGCACCATACATTTATGGTAAAGTGAGTGATGGCATTACAACGGAAAAAAACAACCCTCCTACTAGTCTGTGGATGAAAATATAAGAGTCCTTAAGGGGTTAAACCTCTTCATGATCTCTTTCCTTGAATGGTTTCTCTTACACTTGCCTTCTTTTTAGCAGTCACTTCTACAAGGTGGGTGGGGGAAGTCATGATGTTTTTCATCAGTCAACCCTAGAAGATAGAGTTGTACAATCCTCAGATCCAGCATTACTAACGGAGATCTGGAGAAATGCACACAGCTCGAATTCCATGGCAGGAATAAGGTCATGGCAGCATCCATGTGTAAACAGTGGCTAGGTGGATAAATCAGGCCATACAGATGGCTTATTCAAAATCCTGTTTCCTGTCCTGAGGAATAGGAAGTGGCCTCTCCAGGGGTGCTGTCGTGGGCTCAAGAAAATCTAGTAAGACATTTGGGTGGGTTCAAACCACGATTTTACTGTACGGCTACCAGATCCGGTTGAGGGAGTGAAAACCGGGCCCTCCGGTATTTGACCTGGACCGTATCTAATTCATTTCAATGAGCCGACCAGAGTCAAATGGTGACTCTGGTATGCACATTTCTTGCCCCGTATTCCGGTTTACTGATCGGACCTAAAACAGTGGTAAACTACGGTTTTAGGTCCGGTCAGGATACGGGGCAAAAATATGCCAACCGGAGTCACCGTTTGACTCTGTTCGGCTCATTGAAATGAATTAGATACGGTATGGGTCCAGCTGGGATACGAGAGCGCCCGGTTTTCGCTCCCGCCAACCGGATCCGGCAGCCGTACAGTGAAATCGTGGTGTGAACCCACACTTGCATATAACAAAATGGCTTATATCTTAGCATTGGAAAGGACTATTAAGAAAAAAAAAAAGTATCCCCAGAATATTGATGAGAAGCCTTATTTAGCCATGTGCTTTTTTCACATCTATTTTTATGTTGACAGGTCCACGTTCAAAGATTTTACCAATAAAAAGTAAACATATTATAAATATAACTTAACTAGTTTGTTATGACTGTTGTAATAGAAAATATTACAAAATGTCATTTTACTTTTTTGTACAATATGTCAAGCAAAAACATTCTCAGGATAATTACTACTACGTAAAGTGACCCATTTGTATATGTTAAATTGAATTTGTAAAATTGGGCTTGTCACCAAGGCCACAATCAGACCAATCCTGAAGGTTAAACCATAGATCTAGTGGGACAACGCTGTAGATTTTATATAATTTTAAAAAAAGGGTTTTTGTTGTACAGAATTCCAGCATATTGTTAATAACAGTTCTTTCTTCTCTCAGCTATGTATTACAGGAATTACTTGATACAGAACGGGATTATGTGAAGGACCTCGGTTATGTAGTTGAGGTAATTTTGGAACTAACTTTTGTTGAAATTATTATAAATGTATGTGAAAACAGGTCCTGCAATACACAAATCTGCTTTTATTCTAATCCTACACAAAACTTATTTTATTCTTATCTGTTTTGGCTCAGTGTCAGTAGGAGACAGACAAAGGTCTGGTTGCTCCAGACCAGTTGCACATTACCATGTTAGTAAGGATTTTTTTTTTCTTTACATCCTTTTCGCCACATCACGGCCACCCGACAAGAGTGGGGTGGCAACCACCATCAACACAACAGCAAGCCTAAAGGGGAAAGGCTCAGTGGCCAGGCAGCTGCATTGCTGCCCGATCAAGCCCCCGACTTTTGGGGCCACACACCCTGCGAACAAAGGACCACATCAACAATGGCCGCCACAGAGCACCACACCAGTATGAACACCTACCAGGTGGCTTTGACGTGGCAAATGGGCTTGCACGTTTTGATCAATAGGTACACTAATAACCTATTAGTTTGAAAATATGCTGAGAAGCAATTAGATCATAGTGCACGTTGTGGATGTGCTTCCATGTTCTGTTACTCTATTTTTGAGTCTTATTATAGAAGGACTGTTAACACTAGGCTGTTCCCAGCTGGACATTACCTTCCATGTCAACAGATCATGTCATACCCGGTGTGCCTGTAAAGTATCAAAAGAAATGTGTTAAGAAGGGATTAGTCCTCAGGTCTCATACAGTATAGGAGTATCTAAGTTTCAAATGTGATAAAATATAATAAATAAATGATCAATAAGTTAAAGGAGTACTCTAGTGCAGAGTATTCCTGCTCTGTTCTGCCCGGGCTGCAAAATTAATTAAAATGAATCATCACTCACCTCCCTGGGTTCCCGCGGAGCGCCACTACAGCTGATCGGTCCTCCGGTCCATCTTCTTCATACTTCCGGGTGTAACGAAGCGTCACATGGCGCTCAGCCTATCGCCGGCCGCCACGATGTTCAGCCTCGGCCGGCGATAGGCCGAGTGCCATGTGACGCTTCGTTACACCCGGAAGTATGAAGAGGATGGACCGGAGGACCGATTAGCTGTAGCGACGCTCCGCGGGAACCCAGGGAGGTGAGTGATGATTCATTTTCATTTATTTTGCAGCCCGGGCAGAACAGAGCAGGAATACTCTGCACTAGAGTACTCCTTTAAGTTTAAGAAGGGTAATCTATAGCTAAAAATTTATGTATCTGAGGGTTCTGTGCCTCGCTCTATGCTTGAGGCCATAGTAGTGCTCCTTCCAAAACC
Source organism: Hyla sarda (assembly GCF_029499605.1). Taxonomy (NCBI): domain Eukaryota; kingdom Metazoa; phylum Chordata; class Amphibia; order Anura; family Hylidae; genus Hyla; species Hyla sarda. The sequence continues at coordinate 116,251,382 of NC_079193.1, read as the reverse complement.
TGGTAAGGCTCCACTTCATGCAGGGTCCTACAGACCAATCTCCCAGTTGTGTATGTGGATGGAAAAAGATTGGTGAAAGTTGTTCTATCCTTAGTCCACGGGTCCGACGGGTATTTCTTAATCTGCAAATGACCCGGGAAGGAACTGGGGCTAGGTAATTTTTTTTCACTCAATGCTGCCAAAATGTTGAGTTGAATTACCTCTGGAGAGTTATGGGGCTTATGGGGTTGGGGTCTAGATTTCTATCTTATGCTCTGCCCAACTCAAAGTGAACGGTCAGCTTTCAAATCCATTTGAGTTGCAGAAGGGTACATGGCAGGGGTGTCCCTGTCACCCCTGTACTCTTTGCACTGTAGAGACAAAAGAAAAGAGGAGCGCGATCCTAGTGTATTACCATAAAAATTGCAGGCAGAGTTTTCAATTAAAATGTGCTCACCAGAGTTGGTTATGCTCATAGCATAACATCTACAGCAGCCCATCAGTGGTGGGTCAGCAGGCCTGGAGCACCTGATCATCCAAGGAGGTTAATACAATCTTTTATGTCTACCTTGACGAAATAAAGAAAACCTTTTATTGGGAGAAGTGCCTGACTTTGGAGATACTTCTTTTTTCACTACAAAATTTCACCCCTGTACTCTTTGCACTGGCCATCGAATCATTGGCTTGCTTGGTACAATCGCCTACGGATATTATGGGGTTCCAGTATGTTGGCATTGAAGAGCATGATATGCTCTTGTTCCTGGGTGATTCTGCACGGTCCCTGGCCTCTCTAGTGCGCTTAATCTTTGGCTCCTTTTTTGGTTTACTTATAAATTGGGATAAGTCTGTATTAATGTTTTGTATATACGCCAAAATTCTCAGGTGTGGATTGGGATGGCATCCTCTTAAAGAATACAGTGCTGCCTCCAACAGCTTGTATACTAGGATTCAACTAGGGACAAATCATTTGGGGATCTCCAGAGGGAGCTCAGTGCTGTGTTCCTTTTTTTTTTTTATAGATATCTAGAACTGTGTCATGTTTATGAGGTGCAGGGTAGATCAAGATCGCTGGAGATCCATACTAATGTTATATTGGAGTCCATCCTTACCAAATCAGCTGGTGTTCTCTCATGGCTCTTGGTCCGCAGTAAATGGAAGGGTGATCTTGGACCTCGGTTAGATGAGGAGTGGGCTACAGCTATAGTTAACCTCACCCCAGTTACTCTAAGTGATGCTGCCTGTTCGGTTCTCGCTCAGGGTTTGAACTTTTGTTTCCCCGAGGAATTTGATATAATACAGTTCGAGATAGATCTGTTCAAGTCTTTAAGAAAGTGATTGATAATGATGAAGAAAAAAAAAGGAGGGTGAAGTTCCCTTCTCCATAGGCCCTCTGGGATTTAGTCCCTTCATTGAGGTGGCGATACAGAATTACAGTGTTTAGCTGACCTCACTGAATTATTAGGAGGTAATTTTAAAGCCACTAGCTCTGGATTTTTTCAAAGTGAGGTTTTTAGAGGTGGTATAAAATCAAATTTTTGTCCCCCTATAGCCCCGGGCAGTAATCTAGACCTTTTCTACTATAAGGTGATGGAAGAAATAAGAGCATTAAAATACCCTATAGGTTATCAGAAATTTGAATAGGGAAGAACAGGAAGCATTAACCTGGTTTAGCTCCGTGAAAAATTTCATATTTAAAAGGGCCGATAAAGGGGGTAACATCGTTATGATGACAGAAGAATAATACACACAAGAAGCCATGAGATAGTTAGGGAATTCTGCCAACTACGAATTTTTTTTATCTAATCCTACTTGTAGGATATCCTCAAAACTGCAAACCCTTCTTAGAGGTGTGGTGGGGCCCCTCCCCACCACACCTCTAAGAAGGGTTTGCAGTTTTGAGGATATCCTACCAGTAGGATTAGATTCAAATTTTTCGAAGTTGGCAGAATTCCCTAACTATCTCATGGCTTCTTGTGTGGGGAGGGGTATCCTATCCAGGGGAATGGCCTCCAAATTAATTCCAGCTTTTCCTAAATACCCTTGCTGGTATTTCTTGCCCAAGATACACAAAAGTTTGGAGGCCCCCCGGACGCTTCATTGTGTCCGGCGTGGGCTCCATAACTGAGTGTATCTTAAAATATATTGCTTTTCTTCTAAGACCATTGCTGAACAATGTTCCAACCCTAGTTAAAGATACTAGGGTTCTTGGCCGTGCTTTCAGACTTGGGTTGACAAAAGGGATGCCTCCTTGCCTCCATTGATATAGAATCGTTGTACACGAACATTCCTTAGGAATTAGGGGTTTCTTGTATCCGCAAGTTACTCGAAAATTCAGAAAGGAGTGATGTGTGTGTGAACTTCATCTGCAAAGCCCTGTCTCTCATTCCTACAAACAATACTTTTTTATTTAATGAGTGGTATAGGCAGACCTTCAGAGTGGCAATGGGTACTCTGGTGGCCTGCACTTTAGCCAACTTATTTGTGGCATGTTTTGAAAAAGATTATATCTTTTCAGCCAACAATCCTTTTTGAGGTTTGTTAAGGGTTATGCCCGCTTTGTATCTTTTTATCGTCTGGGCGGGCTCGGAGGCAGACTTCGTGGACTTCGTTCACCACATTGGGAACAACAGTATGAATTAAAATTTGACTTATAATATAAGTACTTTAGAGCTAGAATTCCTAGATGTCTTAGTGTCTGTGGGCGATGAAGGGTTGATAACTACTGGATTTAGAAAACCTAAAGCAGGAAATTCCCTCCTGCATTTCCGTAGTTATCACCCGAGCATGTGAAATCAGCTATACCTTACGGACAAATGCTAAGGTTAAAAAAGGATTAACCGCTCCGACTCAGGATTTAAGAAACAAGCTTTGGAACTCTCTGCAAGATTTAAAGATAGGGGTTACCCCCAGAAAGTTCTGGATACAGCCTATGAGCGAGCAGTGTCACAAGACAGGAACCATTTATTAAAAAGATGTAGAAGGAGAAATAAAAAATCTGATAGATTTATTTTCTATTTACTTTTAAATATGGCCCTATGACAAATATGATTAAAAATGCTGTTCATAGACAATGGTTTTTAATCCAGAACGATCCCATTTTGGCAGATCTAGCTCACCAAAAACCTGTAATAGCATTCAGATTAGCTAATAACCTAGGTGATATACTTACCCGCAGCAAGTTCTCTTCTTCATGTGAAACAAAGAATTGGTTAAGTCCAAAAGGTAATTACAAGTGTGGTTCTTGTAAGTGGTCTCCTCATCTTATTTGTATTAAGTAATTAATATGGTTGGATGTGACATTTGGTGTAAAGATTTTTGCTGTTGTAAAACTAACTATGTTGTGTATGTCCTAATGTGTTAGTGCGGACGATTTTACTTCGGAAGCACTACACGTCTGATGCAAATTAGATTCCGCAAGCACATATATTCAATGCAAAGTAAGAAGGGCTCACCCCGAGTTATCGAACATATGTTGGATGCACATAATGGGGATCCATCAGCCCTACTCTTTTTTGGCATTGAAAGGGTTTTTTGCAGAGATTGGAATTGATAGACTTAAAGCTTTTTTTACAAGCAGAGGCTCGCTGGATCATGCTCATCGGCGCACAGGGGAAACTAGGTCTGAACGACAAGTTAGATCTGAGTATCTTTATCTAATCTTAGTGCATTACCAGTGTTTATATAGTGTGTTTTTGTGTTTGTTTTTATTATTGCAAATTTTTTGCTATTAAACTCTATGTAGTTCCCGCCCCTGGATGACATCACGCAGGTATTTTACTGGTGGCAGCACCAGGGGCGTGTATGGTCTGAAGAAGTACGGAAGTACGACACAGCTGTTACCATCACACTAAGATCCTCGGGGTCTATGCTTGACATACCTGTCTGACATCGCACCTCATGTTCGTCTAATAAAGGAAATATGAAGTCACATTCCTGGTGAGTGCCGTCTTCAATCATCTTTCTACATTTAAATATATAAAGAATACACAAATGAATGATCGTTTGTGAAGTGAGATAATTGTAAGGCAAATAAATGATCAAATATGGGGAAAAATAAAGGAAGGATTGAAGAGTTCAGGAGTGGTATAAATAAATATAGGTATAGGCATCAATCATAAAATTGAATATACCTTATTCAGTGGGAATGGTATGTATGATATACCAATGTAAAAAAGGAACATTGATAAGTATGAGTGAATATATAAAATTGTAATAATAAAGAAAAATGTTTAGATAAAGTCAATAAAATCAGATCATTATAGGGTATATAGAATTAGTAAATAGTTAATGAATTCAATAAAGATAAAAATTAATATAGGTATAATTATAGATAAGAATTTTGGGAGCGCCCCCTAGTGTGTTTGGGGTCCCTTACCCTAGCTACCTCACTACGCCCAACAAGTGGATCCTGAGCCTCCGATATATGGGAGCTGGGGTACATGTCTACTGCAGTGCCTCCACCCAGTGGAGCATCCAGGGTAGGGATGTTGTGCCCCACTGGGAACATACTAGGTATAAATATAGATATGAATTAATGAACAGAATCAATAAATATATTGAAAAATATCTAAAATAAATATATATAGAAATATATAGTAAAATAGACTTGCGACCAAGATCTAGAATAAATTATCTATTTGTTCAAATGGCTCACACAATTTGAAGAAAAAAAGCGTGAAAAATGGAGGAGAATAAACTAAAATACATGAAAAAGTATATGAGAAATATGACCACATGAAAATATAGGATTAAAAGAATATATTGAAGAAAGAGCTAAATGGGATAGTAGTGAATTTAAAAGGTTTCAGAACGCCAAAAGGGAGCTCATTTGTGATCAGTGCTAGGCTATTGCTACTAAGGCTAACAAAGTCATGGGTAGGTATCAAGAGAGGCATAGAGGCTTGTGACAGGAACATAGTTTTTTTTTCTCTGTATAAATCTTTATCCAGACCACATACGGAGTATTATGTACGATTTTGAGCACCTGTGTATAATAAGGACATGGCTGAACTGGAGGAGAGGTGCAGAGGAGGGTGACAAAGATAATTAACGGTATGACCTGATTATAGGACCAAGACAGGTTATCTAGTCTAGCGGGTTTTTGGGAGCGCCCCCTAGTGTCTCTTGGGTTCCTTACCCTAGCTTCCTCACTGCACCCGACAGGCGGATCCTGAGCCCCCGATATATGGGAGCTGGGGTACATATCTCCGGCAGTGCCTCCACACAGTGGAGCATCTGGAGTAGGGATGTGGGGTCCCACTGGGAACATACTTGGTACAATGAGACCGACACAGCCTAATGTGAACTAACTTTAAATAGGAAGTAGCAAATGAACAACATAAATAGGATAATACAATAGTGTAATACAGATAGGAATGCAATGTGGATTTTCCTCACCCACCCACTGGCACACCTGCGGCCCACCCCCTTATCTTCGCCCTAATGACCGTTGGTGCACATAGGAGTGTTGGGGCCCTTATAAGTCCTGCTCCGCAGCCTCACTGAAACAGCCTGCGCTGTGTAATATCCGCCATTGGATCTCAGAGTCTTTACTTTGAGTAAGGAGACGGATGCCCTGTAGTGAAACAGGGAAGAGGCTATAGGCTTACCCTCACAACACCATTAACTAGGTCAGTCCAGCAGCAGTCTCCCCTCACTGTATTCACCAGACATCTGGACTCGGTGCTTGTCTCTGCCAGCAGGTCTCTCTCAGCTGGTGTGGTCCTGTGTGAAGCAAGTTCTTTCAGCAAGGTTCTGTCTCTGTGGTGCAGTCACTTACAGCTAGAAGCATGTCTTTTCTCTGGCTAAGCTTGTGTTTGTCTGAGCAAATCCTCAGGGCACAGGACCTGTGTGATGTCACATTCATGTGACCGAAGTCTCCACCAATCAGCATCATCTCTCATGAAATGGCTGCTAGTCTTGTGATCACAGCCCCAGTCTTTATTAACAGCATTCTAGTTCATTTGTGGTCTCAATCTGCCATCTACTGGGCATTTCAGATAATGCAGCCAACTCCACAGGGGTTTCACAAGCTTTGGGTTATTTAGAAAAGATATGTTAGAGATGGTTTGATCACAATGGCCCAGATTTATCAAACAGTGTGAGAGAAAAAAATGGAGTGATTTTCCCACAGCAACCAGTCACAACTCAACTAATGAGCTCTGGTAAAGTGAAAGCGGAGCGGTCATTGGTTGCTATGAGAAAATCACATCACTTTTATTTTCAACTAGTTTGATAAATCTGGGCCAATGCACTAATATATGAATGGACATTACAAAGATCTTTTATAGTGATCTTTTTATATGTAGGCAGGTAACCATTACGAGGGGGCATCCTCTTCATTCATAGTAAAGAAGGTTTCACCATCATCACAGACAAGGATTTTTACTATAAGAGCAGGGTGACTATGAAACTTTATGCCTAGTCAATCCCTTAATTTTTTGTATTCAAAAGCTGTATTTAACAAACCAGCAAACAATGGGTACAGAAGGAAATCATGGATAAGGGGGTAAAATTACAGTGGCAAAAAGAAGGGACCAGGTTATTTGTTCCTTACGAACAAGGTATACCACTGCAAACAAGTCTGTTAAGTAAAGAGGAATTTGAAGCAGAATACTAGGTGACCATTCAGGACCAAGGCTATTCAGGACCAATGCAGAGGTGCTCTTTGTGGGTAAAATAATACCTCACTTGAGACATTTACTGAGAGTAGGCAGGGTACCCAAATAATCAAAAACAATAAAGAGTGCCTGTCATCAAAAAAACTTTTCTAAACTAACTCAGGCTATGTTCCCTAACTACTCCTAACACTCATTCCACCCTTTTTTTTTTTTTTTTGCTCACACAGTGCAACATCCCATCAGGAGAAAGTGGTCATTTCCCAGCAGGCATTACATCACTGAAGCCTCGTGGGGGACCACTTCCACCCTGATATTGTTACAGTGCTGTGATGAGTAGAAGACCTCAAGCTCTGTGCAGCAGCTTTCAGTCTGTCTTTCAGTGAGGCGCTTTGCAGCTTTCATTCTGTGCAGCAGCTTGCAGTGAGGCTCTGTGCAGCTGTCAATCAAGCTCAGTGCAGAGAAACACTTCCCTAGTCTGGTCTCCTGCCATTACAAGCAGGAGACCAAAATCTGAGATTTTAACCAGACGGAATGTGTTCTGGCCAAGAAGGGTGACCCCTGGTGGCCAGAAGTATACAGCAGAAAAACTAACCTTTTTCCGTTTTTGCACTTTCGTTTTTTCCTCCTCACCTTCTAAAAATCATAACGCTTTCAGTTTCCCACCTACAGACCTATATGAGGGCTTGTTTTTTGCACTACCAATTTTACTTTGTAATTACATCATTCATTTCACTACAAAATCTATGGTGAAACAAAAAAAATTTTGTAATTTTTTTTGTGGGTTCCGTTTCTGCGCAGTGCCCTTTCCGGTAAAATACACACCTTAAATTTATTCTGTAGGTCCATACGATTACAAGGATACCCAATTTATGTAGGTTTTATACAAAAAAAATTATAACTACACGTACCAAAATTTGTATGTTTAAAATTGTCATCTTCTGACCGCTTTTTCTGCATGCGGGGCTATATGAGGGCTCATATTTTGTGCGGTGGTCTTTAGTTTTCATTTTGGACTTTGGAATTTTTTGACTGAGCTGCCAGGAACGGTTGTACTTTCACTTTAGACACGGTGATCAACTTTGATCGCCACGTCTAAGGGGTTAATGCCAGGCATCACCGCAATCTGTGATATCTGGCATTAAACACACGTCCTGGTGGCTGATAGCCACCGAGACCACCTGGCTATGACATGGGGTCAGCCCGTGAGCCCGCGTCATAGAAAGGGAGTGGGCGCAGGGCGTTTATGTGAGTCCTTAAGGAGTTAATGGAAGCCAATTACAAAAGTTATTTGGGACAAGGAAACAAATATTAAAAATCACGTTTAATGACATTGTCCATTTAAATCGAAACAGTAACTAGTAAAGGTCCAAGAGGAGGATAGGGAGCGCAAAGAAAGAAAGAAGTGTTTTAGTGGTAATATTAAAGGCATAAATGAATTGTGAATAATGGTCATATAATATTATTAGTTATGAAAAAGGAGAATTATCAAAATTTATCAAAATTATGACCTGGTGAATTGCTCAGTTCACATCTGAGCTGACTATTTCCTCAGATATTAAAGGGGTACTCCGCCGCTTGACATGTTTATCCCCTATCCAAAGGATAGGGTATACCATGTCTGATCGCAGGGGTCTGGCTGCTGGGGAATCTTCCAGGCCCTGAATGTGTAGGACTTCACAAAGTCAATCTGTAACTGCGACTTGAGAAGATGGGACTTGTCTGAAGGAGGGATCCATGTTAGGGACATGAGGAGGAGTGGTGAAGTAATTGATTCCAGGTGCGCCCATAGTTTGTCGTGTGTAATGGAACCAGTCAAGGATATTGGAGTCTGAAGTGGCTAATTAAGGAGTAGAAATAAGGGAAGGTTAACCCAGGGAAGAACAAAAAGGACCACAAAGACAGACACCGAACACACCACAAGATTCGGGAGGAGGGAAGGAGAATCAAGGTGGCTGTTGATAAGAAAAGCGGTCCCAGGGTTCCGAAATGGCAAGAAATGAGGGAATAGAATTATTTAGAGAGGCCGTGAGAAATTCCAAGGAGCGGATCTCACGAATACGGGCCAACAGGTCTGATTCAGAGGGAGGAAGGGTCCTCTTCCAACACTTAGCAATAAGAGTTTCGGCTGCCAAAGCAATATGCATAAAAAGCTTATATGGCTTCTTAGAAAGAGTGGGGTGATAAAGGTGTAGGAGGTAGACCTGAGGGTCCAGAGGGACAGAGACTCCCAGCATGTCAGAAATTAGGCGCTGCACCCTTTTCCAGTAATCCACTGTGATAGCCTGGGGGAGTAGGGTATTTGTTTTGTATTCGATTTATATTGTTAACCCTTGCTATTTGTGACGCCAGGGTGAGGGCTCCTCAGTAATGCTTGTCCTACCGCCACCCTTCCCAAAATCGATAGGGAGGTAGAGAATAATAGAATGTCCACAACCTGAGAGTTTTCTGAAACAGGTGTAACTTTTACTGAAGATTTTCTGCAAGCTTCAATAATGGAACTGTCTCTATGCATACAACTGCTTTCTTTGGAGATTGACAAAGGTTGGGACTTTAGCAATTTAGAGTCTTTAGGTACTGTTCCACTGGATTTAGGGGATTAATTGCGGTCCAGTAGTCATGCTAGCTTTAGCAGGGGTAGTTTAGAACTCACGGTTTTAGTTCTGCTGAGGCCGGTAGGTTTTTCAGGCCTAGCGTGTCTTTGAAAGTTGCGCAGATCCATCCTGCTAGTCCGGCATCCACGAGAGCAGCAGCCCAAGAGAGCAATAATTGGCTACAGCTCCCTTATATGGGCAGGGGCTGGACTAGTTCTAATTGGTCCATACTGATGTCAATCACCATTACAAAGATTTGTGGGTAACACGTGACCCAAGGACCTCCTAAGGTCCTCCAACATACCATAGAGGATATTAACATGGTCACATGACCGAAGGTCCTGCGATGCTAAACAAGGTAAGAACTATACATTATCCTAGATATATACTATTATTAAATATATACATATATTAACATTAGATAATTAGGCTTGAGAAGAGGCGAATAGGGGCTGTCCCACCTGAGGGACCCTACCTGAGCGTAGTTACTCTGACTTTGGGGACCTCTACTACCAGGAGAATACATGATCAGAAAGTATGAAACACCTTACCCAATCCCACCCCGCAATGCCAGCATTGGGGGGGGGGGGGGGGGGGGGAAATGGGTTTAACATATTCAATGGTTCCAGAGTGTGATACCAGCCCATGATCATTTCATACTGGGTTTCTTTATAGGCGGTCATCTATTTAAGATGACTGAGAAATGAAACTGTGGAAAGGATTTAATCTAATTGGACAATGAAATAAACCATTGTATAAATAATATAGTCATATGAGATATATATATCCCAATTGTAGTTATCATAGCTAGTTGCAGAGTCCATTTCTTATCTTAGACTGCCCTCTGTGTTTAACCTAGGAATAACTAGGTCCCAATCTACATAGGCCCGCCCACCAAATGACATCATATTTGTTATGGGTGGATAAGTCTGATAAGGAATAAGTTAAAAAGCTGTGTCCAAGTGAGGAGATGGATCTATGAGGGAACCTATCAGAAAATCTCATCACAAGACACAGGGCTCATCATAAAGAAAAACTTCCTAACACCCCTTTACCTTGGAGGCTGAAAAAAACATAGATATCTGGTAATGTATAGATTTCATTATCTGAAATATTAATAAATTAACTGGCTTGAAATTTAGTGGTGCCCTGCTTTATTGCGGAGGTGTACTGTTAGTTGCTAAGTCATTATAGTGCTATTTGTTAAAGATGCATATTGCCGAATATTGTATCTAAATTGATCAGAGGAAAATCTCTGCCCTAGAATCCATATTCTGGGGAGTCAATATCAAGCCAGGTAATTTGGGCATGCAATATTACCAGATATCTGAAATTGGTTATAATCTGTGCTAGGAATCAACCGATTATCGGTATGGCCGATATTATCGGCCGATAATCACGATTTTGGGCATTATCGGTATCTGCAATTACCTTGCCGATAATGCCCCGGCGTCACTGCGCAGCGGCGTCTATGCTGCGTTACTAGGCCAGAGCCTGCCCGGAGTGGAGAAGAGCACCCCCGGAGAACGACAGCCCGGACCGGGTCACCCTCCACCCGGAATGCCGCCGGACACTACAGGAAGGATGGATGGCCCGGACCACCCTGACAGGTAGGGGGAGAGAAGCGTGTGGTGGCGGCCTATGGCACCGCAAAAGCCACTGAAGTGCATTGATTTAAAGCGCCCGCTTTAAATCAATGATCTGCAGCGGTGTTGCGGGGGGGGATAAATAGCCGATAACTTATACCGGAATATCGGTATAAGTTATCGGCTATCGGCCCTAACCTCCACCGATTATCGGTATCGGCCCTTAAAAACCGATATCGGTCGATCCCTAATCTGTGCAGAGCAAATAGTTGTATGCATAAAATTGCTATTGTCTTGAAGTTATATATATTTAATTGAAGTTATATATATTTCCTGTCGTATTCAGGGTGACTCTGCTGCCCTCTAGTGTTGTCTAGGTGATAAGGTACTTGGTGTTTAGTATAGAGCCATCTTGTGGCCAAATCGGAGTATTGCATACTTATATATATAATTATATTGTTTTGTCGATAATTTCAACTGTTTTTTATATTGTGAATATCATTATTTTTATATTGTATCTAACCGTTAATAGTGGGTTTTTACTATTGCACAGCATAAATTACCTACAAATGTACTCTTTTTGAGGTGTTTTTTAATGTCCACCTCATAGGATCAACCCTGTTGATATTTTTTATTTGGTCCTTCTTTTTCAGTATAAAGCGCTTTTACTTTACACCCTGACAAAATGGAAGCCTTGGAGGCCCTCTCCCATATAATACGCCACTGAGGCAGGGTAATAGTGGTATTTAGAAAGGCCTCCCAACGGCCCATGCAACGGTGCTATGGGGGGGATCACCGTTAGGGGGCTTAAGTAGTAAGGAATAGATGTCGGAGAGAAGACCCCTCGCCTGAGGTACCCCTCTGCACAACCTTTCAAAGCTGGTGGGCAGAGAGACCACTCTGGAGCCAACCATGGAAGACATGAAATGTCTCACTTGTACATAGTGAAAGCAATCAGACGAGGGGAGTCCCCAAAGAGTCATCAATTGATAAAAAGGCAGGAGGGAGCGAGACAAGGGGTCCACTACGTTGGCCCTGAGACCCCACTCCCTCACCATAGGACAGACCAGAGGGGAAGTCAGGATGAAAGAGGAAGGACCGCATAGGGGAAAAGAGTGAAAACAGTTTGAATTTTGCAGAGCAATACCCCCACTCATATTTAGAGAAAGACATAAGACCCAGTAAAGGAGAGAGATATATAGTAGATGCCGGAGAGGACCAGGAGAGGACCAGGAGAGGGTATTAGGATGGATAGGGGCCAGCCAGAGCTTCTCTAGTTCCATCCAACGGCTATACACGTGGTATGAGGACCATGCCGCCAGATGGCGTAGGTGTGCGGCCCAGTAGTATTTCATCATGTCGGGGACTGCCAGAGCCCTACTCACCATCATGACAGACATTGGGAGACAATGCCTCTTACCGTCCCGGATAAAACGAAAAATTGACGTTTGGAAAGAGCGAAGGGCCGATAAAGGCACTCAGACAGGTAACATCTTGAAAAAATAAAGTAGTTTCGGAAGGATCATGGTCTTATCCACTGCTATCCGACCAAAAAAGGAGATATATTGTGACCGCCACTTCTCCAGGAGAGCCCGAAGTTCCTGAAAAAGTGGAAGGAAATTAGTAAAGAGAGGAGTAGTGAGAAGTGATGTACACCCCTAAATACTTAATAGCAGTGGGTAGACCATTTAAAAGAGTACTTGGAGCGCAAAAGGGTAGACAAGGACAGAGGGAGTTTCAGAGGAAGCTCTTCAGATTTAGAAAGCTTGACCTTGTAGCCAGAAAGTACACCATAAGCATGAAGAGCCTTATAGAGGCTAGGGAGAGAAAGCAAAGGATCAGAGAATGTGAGAAGAACATAATCAGCCTATAAGCAGATCTTGAATTCCTGATCATGCAAGGAAATGCCAGTGATGTCCGGATCACCCCTTATCATAGCGGCCAAAGGCTCTATGCATCAGGCGAAAACCAGGGGGACAACGGGCATACCTGACAAGTCCCATTAAACAAGGGGAAGGTTAGGGAAGAAGCATTAGGAAGTTTGAGAGAGGCAGTAGAAGAGGAATAGAGACCCCGCAGTGCTGTCAGAAAGTTGCCCTTGATACCGAACATTTGTAGGGTAGCGAAAAGAAAAGGCCATCCCAGTCTATCAAATTCCTTTTCCAAATCCAAACTAAGGATCAACGCCTGTTCGGACCTCCGATTGTCAGCCAGATCCACTACCCTCCTGGTGTTGTCACCTCCGTGATGAAAGGGGATAAACCCAACCTGATCCTTATGGATGAGAGAAGGGAGAAAGGAGCAGAGTCTGACTGATAAAACCTTGTAAAATAGCTTAACCTCTTCAGGACATAGGGCGTATGGATATGCCCTGCATTCCGAGTGCTTAAGGACCGAGGGCGTATCCATACTCCCGTGGGAATTCCGGTCCCCACCGCTAGCCCCTATAGTGGGGCTCCTTCCCTTCTGAGCCCTCTACTGCGCCCGCCGAACACTTTACATAGACATATGACGTATGTGCTTACTCCAGAGAAATTGGGCTACAAATACAAGTAACAATTTTCTCCTTTTACCACTTGCAAAAATTCAAAAATTGGGTCTACAAGAACATGAGTGTAAAAAACGAAGATTTTGAATTTTCTCCTTCACTTTGCTGCTATTCCTGTGAAACACCTAAAGGGTTAAAACACTGACTGAATGTCATTTTGAATACTTTGAGGGGTGTAGTTTTTATAATGGGGTCATTTATGGGGTATTTCTAATATGAAGACCCTTCAAATCCACTTCAAAACTGAACTGGTCCCTGAAAAATATCGAGTTTGAAAATTTTGTGAAAAATTGGAAAATTGCTGCTGAACTTTGATGCCCTCTGGTGTCTTCCAAAAGTAAAAACATGTCAATTTTATGATGCAAACATAAAGTAGACATATAGTATATGTGAATCAAAATTTTTTTATTTGTAATATACATTTTTCTTACAAGCAGAAAGCTTCAAAGTTAGAAAAATGCTAAATTTTCAATTTTTTCATCAAATTTATGGATTTTTCACCAAGAAAGGATGCAAGTTACCACAAAAATGTACTACTATGTTAAAGTAGACTATGTCAAGAAAAAACAATCTCGGAATCAGAATGATAACTAAAAGCATTCCAGAGTTATTAATGGTTAAATTGACAGTGGTCAGATGTGCAAAAAACGCTCTGGTCCTTAACCCCTTCAGGACGGAGCCCATTTTGGCCTTAAGGACCAGAGCGTTTTTTGCACATCTGACCACATTCTGAAGAGGAAATGGGCTTGGTCCTTAAGGGGTTAAGGGGGTGAAAAGGGGGTTGAAAGTTTGTTTGGAAGTCTGTCATTTTTGAAGCTAGAAGCATGAAACTTTATTTTTAGGCTAACAATTAGAGAAACACGTGTTTTTAACGTTTTCTTAAACTCCACCCCTGATGGGTTGAAACAGGGGTTCAAAGTTTGTATGAATTAACCCCTTGCCGCAGAATGCCGGGTATACCCAGCACTGCGGCACGGGAGGGTTAAGAAACGAACTCAGGAGCTGGAGCTTGCATCATACCCGCACGGTCCCGGCTGCTATCAACAGCCAGGACCCGTGGCTAATGCCGGACATCGCCGTTCCAGCAGATGTCCGGAATTAACTCTTTAGACGCAGCGATCAAAGTTGAAAGAATTCGGGTTGTTTGGATGCCCGTAGACTTTACCCAGAGCGGCCTCATTATTATAGGATTGTAAAAAGTAGAACTATGTTGCCCAAATTTAACGCGAGCGAAGCCGCGGGCAAAAGCTAGTGTTTTTCTGATGGCAGCCCATACACCTCAGCGGTATCCGTCCATTTTTACTCTTTAGTTAAAGGCTTCTCAACATTTCCTTCACATCATAGAGAGGCGGGGATGATTTGCTGATTTCAAAAAGTTTTGTTTTTTGATCATGAGATTCAGTCATAACATGGTATCTTCAAACAACTTGTGCTTCGGCTCCTCACTTGTGCTGGCTGTTAGTATTACCCATCACCTGAGGAACATCTGAAATCCAATCCTCTCACCATGCAGTGTCTCTTCAAAAGCTTCATGATCCGTATGCATCAAAAAAGATTCTACATGTGGATTTATGGACTTGAGCACTTAAGTAAATATCTAAATGGGTCCGACAAGATGATGTTTTATGTTTTAGTTTATAAACTATGAAAGGCTGTATAAAGGCAATAGTTCTGATTGCTTTGCTTTCAGTTTTATGCCCTTTATGGTGCATTCCTACATATCGAATCTGCTGTGAATTTGAAGTTGTGGATCTAGAGTTGTAAAACCAACAGTTGCAGATTTTACAAGGCAACAAAACTACAAATGCCTTAGAAAATCTGCAATTGCAGAACCTCAATTGCAGATTTTACAAATACAAAACCACAGCGGATCCTTTGTGTGTGTGAATACACCCTTAGGGATAATTAACATTGCTTTATTTAACTGTAGAAGTACGAGAGTGCAGTCATTGCTGATATTAATATGCTAAAACTAACAAACTTTGTTTTTTTTCTTTTTTGCATCTGCTACAGGGATATATGGCACTCATGAAGGAAGATGGTGTTCCAGATGACATGAAAGGAAAGGATAAGATTATTTTTGGAAATATCCATCAAATCTATGACTGGCACAGAGAGTATGTACCATATATATTTTATTAAGTTTTACTTTTATATTTTATTAACAAATGCATGTGGGATTATAAAGTAAGATTATTTCATACATAGAACATCTGCTGCAGTTAAGAGGTATAAAATGAAAATGTTGTCAAACATATAGTCATGGCCGTAAATGTTGGCACCCCTGAATTTTTTCAAGAAAATGAAGTATATCTCACAAAAAAGGATTGCAGTAACACTTGTTTTGCTATACACATGTTTATTTCCTTTGTGTGTATTGTAACTAAACCAAGAATGGGAGGAAAAAAAGCAAATTGGACATAATGTCACACCAAACTCCAAATATAGGCTGGGCAAAATTATTTGCACCCATTCAAAATTGTTGAAAAATAAAATAGTTTCAAGCATGTGATGCTCCTCTAAACTCACCTGGGGCAAGTAACAGGCGTGGGCAATATGAAAATCACACCTGACAGCAGATAAAAAGGAGAGAAGTTCACTTAGTCTTTGCATTGTGTGTCTGTTTGTGCCACAATAAGCATGGACAACAGAGAGAGAGAAGAGAACTGTCTGCGGACTTGAGAACCAAAATTGTTGAAAAATATCAACAAGCTCAAAGTTAGAAGTCCATCTCCAGAGATCTAGATTTGCCTTTGTCCACAGTGCGCTACATTATCATGAAGTTTGCAACCCATGGCACTGTAGCTAATCTTCCTGGGGGTGGACAGAAGGGAAAAATTGATGAAAGGGGGTCAACGCAAGATAGTCCGGATGGTGGATAAGCAGCCCCAAACAAGTTCCAAAGATATTCAAGCTTCCCTGCAGGCTCAGGGAGCATCAGTGTCAGTGCAAACTATCCGTTGACATTTAAATGAAATGAAACGCTATGGCAGGAGACCCAGGAGACACTACTGCTGACACAGAGACATAACAAAGCAAGCCTATATTTTGCCAAAATGAACTTAAGTAAGCCAAAATCCTTCTGGGAAGATGTCTTGTGGACAGATGAGACCAAGATAGAGCTTTTTGATAAAGCACATCATTCTACTGTTTACCCAAAACGGAATGAGGCCTACAAAGAAAAGAACACAGTACCTACAGTGAAATATGGTGGAGGTTCAATGATGTTTTGGGGTTGTTTTGCTGCCTCTTGCACTGGTTGCCTTGAGTGTGTGCAAGGCATCATGAAATCTGAGCATTACCAACAGATTTTGGGTCGCACCGTACAGCCCAGTGTCAGAAAGCTGGGTTTGCGTACGAGATCTTGAATCTTCCAGCAGGACAATGACCCCAAAGATTTGTCAAAAAGCACCCAGAAATGGATGGCAACAAAGCACTGGAGAGTTCTGAAGTGGCAGCAATGAGTTCAGATCTAAATCCCATTGAACACCTGTGGAGAGATCTTAAAATTGCTGTTGGGAAAAGGCGCCCTTCCAATAAGAGACGCAGCAGTTTGCAAAGGAAGAGTGGTCCAACATTCCGGCTTAGAGGTGTAAGAAGCTTATTGATGGTTATAGGAAGCGACTGATTTCAGTTATTTTTTTTCCAAAGGGTGTGCAAACAAATATTAAGTTAAGGGTGCCAATAATTTTGTCCAGCCTATGTTTGGAGTTTGGTGTGACATTATGTTCAATTTGCTTTTTTTCTCTCATTTTTGGTTTAGTTCCAATACACACACGGGGAATAAACATGTGTATAGCAAAACATGTGTTACTGCAATCCTTTTCTGTGAGAAATACTTCATTTTCTTGAAAAATTTCAGGGGTGCCAACATTTACGGCCATGACTGTATGTATGTTTTTAAGCGATGCAGTGTTAAAAATTCAAGTACATTGTTGTAAGCTTTAAAACACATTAGAATGTGTTGGCATTAAAATGATAAAACCTAAATCTATGTTCCGAAGTATTATGTGCACAATGTTACTGCTTTACAATAGCACACTGACAAAATAGAATTCCACTGTACACGACAGCATGCCCGTGGGGTTGAAACATTGTCTATTTTTTTTTCTTTCTTTTTTTCATAGCATGTTTTATTTTCTGAACAGAATAGCTTGATAGACTACGCTATTGTATCCCATTTTTTATATACCACCGAAAAGACCAAGTTGATGATAATTCATTAAAAATTAACTTATACTGTATTCAATGTATAAAAACATATATATTTTGTATAGTGATATTCACAGGATTACAGACACAAAACTACCAGAGCCAGCACCACATGCCAAAAAAATACCAGAATATATGTATCAAGTAAAGATTGCACCAATTGCAAAACACAGTATCATAAGTATCAATATTGCACTAGGACTGGGTGCACATAAGAACACAGTATAGCACTATATCATTCCCTTGTGGGAGTTACCACTATACACTGCCCACAGATAGTGTTAAAGTCATCCTCATAACAAGTTGTAATTGCATAGCTGCTTACCCATGTGCGCTGCTGATGCTGTGCCTGGACCCCGAGCGTGCTTTCGCTCCTTCCTCAGGGGCATAACAGTCTGTATGACTGCATTAGGAAATGTAACTTACGGTGAATGGTGTCAGGTGCAAGGGTTTGGCTTTGTGCCTCATAATAGCTCTAGTTGGAATAGAAAGAAACTCTACTTGTAAGATGGTTTGCATCTTTTTCTCAATGGAACAAAGGTCCTCAGCGAACAATTCAAAGCATTTGCTAAGGAAAATTTAAACTAGGAATTGGGGATTGGGGGGGGGGGGTTGATAATCTCTCTCCCCCCCAGAAGATACCAGTAGCACATAGGTTAAGAAATGATAAGCTGAGAGTCGTGTCTACAAATGTTCGGAGTTAAGGGAGTAGGATCCATGAACTTTGGTGAATAATCTAGTGGCTGTAATTGAGACATGCTTTAATAGAGATGTCCCGGCAGGAATGTAGTAGATTGCCCCCCACATTAGTTAGACAGCAGAAGTTTCCAACACTAGGTATCCAGCAGATGTCCCCCACATTAGGTAGGCAGCAGATGCCCCCCCCCCCCCCCATATTAGGTAGGCAGCAGAAGATCCCATAGTAGGCAACAGTTTCCCTATAGTAGGCAGCAAATTTCCCCCACAGAAGGCAACAGTTGTCCCCCATATTAGGTAGGCAGCAAATTTGCCCCACATTAGGTAGGCAGCAGATTTGCTCCATAGTAGGTAGCAAATTCCTTCCATAGGAGACAGCAGTTCCCTTATAGTTGGCAACCAATTTCTCCTACATTAGGTAGGCATCAGATTCCCCACATAGTAGGCAGCAGTTCACTCTCTCCTCCCACATGCATGTAGACAGCATAAGTCTCCCACATTAGGTAGGCAGCAGAAGTTCCCCATATGAGACAGCAAATGTCCCCCACATTAGGTAAGCAGCAATTTCCCTCATAGTAGGCGACCGTTCCCCCATAGTGGGCAGCAGTTCCCTTATAGCAGGCTGCAGTTCCCTTATAGTAGGTAGCAGTTCCCTTATAGTAAGCAACAGTTCACCTCCCTTTCCACATACTTACCCTCTGCCAATCTTCTTTCCCTGACTGCTCCTGCGGCTCCCTCAGCATGGCCTCTTCTGTTCTTTCATGTACCCCTGCGATCCTCTGTTTGATGAAAACCAAATATGTTGATTTATTTTTTACTACTTTTCCCATTTAAAAAAAGAGGGGAATTTTATTTTAATTGGGGAAGGGGTTTATTCCCTTTTATTAAAACGTTTTATTTTTTTATAACGCTTATGTCCCCACAGGGGATTTTTTATTGCAATTAATGCTACGCATAGCACTGATCAGTATAACTGCCAAACTTCTTCTCTGGTCTGCGATGGCCGCCATCTTGTCTAATCTGATTTCCTTGGGCATGCTGTGGGCAATAAGACCAGTCACCGAAATTGCTGCAGATGCCTTGCTCAGTATTGATCCTGGTATCTGAGGGGTTAATGGCGAACGTCAGCGAGATCACTGATGTCCACCATTACCGGTAGGTCCCTGGCTGCTGATAGCAGCCGGGACTAAGTCTACAATGCGAGTGCAGCTCCTGCGCTCGCTTCATAGCCATGGTAAAACTTAGCGCACCAGGACGTACCTGTACGTATTAAGTCCCAGTCGCCCAGGGCGTACATGTACGCCCTGCGTCCTCTTTGGGTTAAACAACCATATGACTAAAGGTCTTTAATTTTCATCAGTAACAACATATTAAAAGTTTTTTGATCGTACACTGCCCATTTAAGTATTCACAAATGGAGAAATTAAGTAGGGGGACAATGTAATTGGTCAGCAGGAAATGCTAGCCGAATGCTTGGGTGTATAAAGAGAGAAATTGGCAGAAGAAAAGGGGAAGTGTTAATGTTGCTGTACAGAGCAATGGTGAGACCTCATTTGGAGTATTGTGCACAGCACTGAAGACTGTATCTCCAGAAGGATTTAGATACTTTGAACAGAGTTCCTAGAAGAGCTACTAAACTGGTACATGGATTGCAGGATAAAACTTACCAGGAAAGGTTAAATGACCTTATTGTATAGCTTGGAAGAAAGAAGAGACAGAGGGGGTATGATAGAAACTTTCAAATACATAAAGGGAATCAACACAGTAAAGGAGTAGAGCATATTTAAAAGAAGAAAAACTACCACAAGAGGACATAGTTTTAAATGAGAGGGGCAAAGATTTAGGCAGTAATATCAGGAAGTATTATATTACTTAGAGAATATTAGATGCATGGAATAGCCTTCCTGCAGAAGTGGTAGCTGCAAATACAGTGAAGGAGTTTAAGCATGCATGGGATAACCATAAGGCTATCCTTCATATAAGATCATATAAGTCAGAAAATTGGGCAGACTAGATGGGCCAAATGGTTATTCTCAGATAAACATAGAATGTGTCAGCAAAGTCAGCTTGGAAAGTATGCACATGTTCCATATACTATTTAGTGCTACAAAGATTTTACGTTTAATCTCATCCTTTATATCATTAATAGATAGGTTATACAAAAGTGAACCAAAAACTAAACCTTGGTGTGAAAAGGAGGCAAATTTGAAAATTATATATATATTTGCGAAAGTGTATAACTTTACATGTCCTTCAATTTAAAAATGATTATGGAGGTGGGGCTGCTCCTATAAGCTTACCAGTTTGTTTCCCCCTGGGATTTTCCTTGCACTAATCCCCCAGCGCAATACCAGTCACCAGAAAATGTCTAAATATTATGAACAAAGGTACAGAAATTACTTAAAGTTCTCTAAGCATTCTTGGATTAAATCAATCTGGTCCTCGAGCTGTGTTTGCATTCACTTTGTTGAATTGCTCTTGGACCAGATCTACATTAAGCCAGTACAGTACATAACATGATGTGCTACTATCACTGGAACCACCTACATAAGCTTTTCTCTCCTTTTTTTTGTATAAGGAGAACCCATTAAGTAGGTTTGCGGTCTCTTTATTCCTAGTGAATAGCTTCATATTGCCTTCCTTTCGGAGTCCTACATGCTCTGACCTTGTTGTTTTTCCATTTATACATTTAAAAAAATTGATGTTGAATTAGTTTTGCACTCTTTGACCACCTACCTCTTCATTTTAAATTTTTGCTGCTTTTATTAACTTTTTCCGATTTTATTAAGCTCCTTGTAATTTTTAAAGGCTAAAGTTGACTTTTGTATTTGTAAATGCTTGTCATGTTTTGCCAACATAATAAAACATCAGCTGTCAGTCATGTGGGATTTGGGTCTTAATTGTGTATTCTTAAAGAAGAACTCCGACAATTTTTTTTATTGATGCTTACATGCCTGGGCAGCCGGAATAAAAATAATAAATTTGATTTGCCATACTCTTTCCACTTGGTCTCCACCCCCCATCCCTGCCCAAGACAAATATTATGTGACACTTAGTACTGGCTTTCACAATCGTCGTCTTGTAAGCCATGGCCCTTTCTGGCATCATACAGATAAGCCATGCCCCTTTCTAGCATCGTCCAAGCAAGTCACATGCCTCTTTATCATAGCTTATCAAGCCAAGCTCTTTATGAAGACCTAACAGCAAGCCACACCCTCTTGGCAGAAAAGACTGAAGGAGCAGTGGGCTGAAGAGGACCCGAATGCACTCGAGTGCTTTGTGTTTTTTTTTTTTTTAGGTCCCCCGATAATCCCTCTAAGCGAAAAGTAACTAATCCTAAAGGACTCTTATTTTCCAACCAACTCTGGACTGTTAAAAATGACCACATTTAACAGCGCATTACTTCTTTTTGGGTACTCCACAAACTGGCCCATTTATTCTGCTATAAATTAAGAAATGTACTGTTTGCAATTTTAGCCAAACCCTTACCCCAATTAATATTTGGGTAGTTAAAATCTCCCATTATTACAACTGTACCCACTCGTGCAGCCCGTTCTACTTATTGCAATTGAACATCTATCTCCTCAGTGATGTTAGGGTGGGGGTCTATAGATTACAGCAAAAAAAAAAAATTCTCTTCACCTGCAATGGACTCCGCCCCTAAGGACAGGAAAGCTTGGAAAATAAAATGGTTTCCTGTCCCTAAAGGAAGCCTAGAGGGAAGCCCTGTCTCAGGGGGCTCCATAGGATTTCTAATGTGGCTGGGGGATTCTCAAAGAAGCT
Organism: Hyla sarda; assembly: GCF_029499605.1. Lineage (NCBI taxonomy): Eukaryota > Metazoa > Chordata > Amphibia > Anura > Hylidae > Hyla > Hyla sarda. The sequence goes on along the minus strand of NC_079193.1, from coordinate 116,229,367 downwards.
GGGACCCCTTGGGTGAAGTGGCTAGGAGATCCCCATATGGATCCCGGTTGGGGCTTCTAGCCTGGCTCACACCTCATTTTTTTTTTTTCTTCAAATTTCCAGCCACTCCCCTCTGCTTCTAGTGATAAAAGATTTTATGGCCTGAGGTCTCTGTCTCACAAGACTGGGTACAGGGGCATCCTGGGCGGCACAAGTAAGTGTAGCCGCATTAGAAAAATACATGTTTTCGGTAGAAGATGGCGGTGAGTGAGGAGTGTGGAGGTCAGTGGTGCCGGAAGTGACCTCACACGCCTAGCCTTAGACACATAGGAAGCGGCAGATTTAAAAAGAGCCTTTTTTCTGCCACCTGCCTCCTATTTGTTAGCTGGCCAGTTATTAAGTCTGTTCCAGGTTCAGGAGAGTTGTTTTCTCTGTCTTAGCATGGGTACCAGTGGTAAAAATGTGAAGTTAGCTCCATCTGACCCGTCTGCCAAGATTTTATCTATGGTACCTTGAGAAAGTCATGGGACCTGGGTGAGTGTATTAATTTTGCATATTTTTTCTAATTGGGGACTTTTTAGTTAGTTTTTGCAGCATGATGATGCACCTAAAAAGGCAGCCAAAAGATAAAATACAAAACAGGGATTGAAATGTTTGTAAAGAAAAATGAACCCCCCGAGTATGAAAAAGCTGCCTATGCAGCTTGCATTTCTAAATTGATTTCTGCTTATCTCCCATCCCTGGTCCCATCTCTTCTGGCATCCATTCAGGATCTCATTAGGAAAGAGATACAGGCATCTATTTAGGGGTTAACTGCTGCTGCAAACCCTTTAGTCACTGATACCAACCCGACTTCCCCAGCTACTAATGTAGTTTCCAATCCAGTAACAGTTAACCTATCCTTGACTCAAGTGGCATCAGGTTCGGAGAAGGAGGGTATTGTGAAAGCAGGTTCATCAGATTCAGGGGAAGAGTCGGAGGACAATACTTCAGGAAAACCACTTTTTGTACTATGAAAATACTGACCACTTAATTAAGGTGGTCTATTCATCCATGAATTTGGAGGAACAAAAAGAGCCAGATCCATTTAGTATATAATGTTTCAGGGGTTAGATACAAATGTAGAGTCTTCCCAGTCCATAAAACTGTATCCAAAGTTATTTTGAATAAATGGGAAAACTCTAACAAAAAAACTTTTTTTTTCCAAAAGCCATCAAGAGGAAGTATCCTTTTTGCAGAGTCAGTAACCACAAATTGGGATCATCCTCAAAAGCTTGACGTGTCCATTTCAAAAGTCTCCAGGAAGGGGGTCTCTTCATTTTTATGACCCAATCGCAAGAATGCAGAGGTTTTTCTTAAAGAAGTCAGTGCCAAAAAATGTTTGTGAATATGAATGCAAAGGAAAATTATATAAATGCCCAATATAGTTTACTTACATTTTATCCATGTATTGAGCTCCTGTTAGCTCCTGCCAGAAGCTGAGTAGTTCATCTTGCTAGAGCTGACAAGCTTTTTATTCTTCCCTGTTCCTTGTATAAAAGCCAAACACCACCTATCGGGTCACAATAAATCTGCAGCATGGATGGGGCGTGTAGGCCACAGCTTCAAAACTACAACTCCCAGCATGCCCAGGCAGCCTTTGGCTCTCCAGATGTTGCAGAACTACAACTTCCAGCATGCCTGGACAGTCTGGGCATGCTGGGAGTTGTAATTTTGCAACATCTGTAGGGCCACAGTTTGGAGACCACTATACAGTGGTCTCCGATCTGTGCCCCTCCAGCTGTTGCATAACTACAACTTCCAGCAGGCACTGACAGACCATCCATGCTGGGAGTTGTAGTTTTGCAACAGCTGGTGACACACTGATGGGGAAACACGGAGTTAGGATCTCTATCCCAACCCTTGTGCCTCCAGCTGTTGCAAAACTCATACTCCCAGCATGCACTGACAGATCACGCATGCTGTGAGTTGTATTTTTGCAACAGCTGGAGGTACAGGGTACATTCACACGGGCAGGGGTTTATAGTGAGTTTCCGCTGCACCTCAAACTCCCAGCGGGAAGCTCGCTGTGAACCCCCGTCCATGTGAATGTACCCTAAAAACATACATTACACTAACACAAAATAGAGTAAAACACTACATATACCCCTACACAGTTACCCTCAACCCCCCAACCCACCCCCCCACCCAATAAAATTGAAAAACGACACATACGGCACTGTTGCCTAAATGGAGCCTCCAGGCGTTTCAAAACAACTCCTCCCAGCATTGCCAGACAGCAATTGACTGTCCAGGCATGCTAAGAGTTTTGCAACAGCTGGAGGCACCCCGTTTGGGAAACACTGCCGTAGGGTATTTTTTTTTGGTGGCGGAGGTCCTTATGCAAGTCTTTAATTTAGGCCTCAAATGCGCATGGCGCTCTCTCACTCCTGAGCCCTGTCATATTTCAAGGCAACAGTTTATGGCCCCACATGGGGTATCTCTGTACTTGGGAGAAAATGCGCTACAAATTTTGGGGGCTTTTTCTCCTTTTACCCCTTATGAAAAGGTAAAGTTGGGGTCTACACCAGCATGTTAGTGTAAAAAAAATTTAATTTATTACACTAACATGCTGGTGTTGCCCCCTATACTTTTCATTTGCATAAGAGGTAAAGGGAAGAAAAAAAGACCGGCAAAATTTGTAAAGCAAATTCTCCTTTAGTACAGAAATACCCCATATGTGGGTGTAAAATGCTCTGTGGGTGCACTAAAGGGCTCAGGAGTTAGAGCGCACCATGTACATTTGAGGCCTAAACTGGTGCACAGGGGTGGCTGATGGTTACAGCGCTTCTGACATAAACGCAAAAACACCCACATGTTACCACATTTCGAAAACTACACTCCTCACAGAATGTAACAAGGGGTGCAGTGAGCATTTACAATGTGCAGTGAGCAAAAGCGGGAAAATCCCCTCACGTAAGCAAAACCTATGATGTAAGCGCCAGAGATTGATCTGCTGTTCCTGCGTTAGGTAAAGAGGGGTTTCTTTGCTGTCCTCACTTGTTTCTGGTGCTGAAAATCATCCTGCGTTGCCTAACCCGTTGGGATGGCCCAAGTAGCTGGTAAGAGGTCAAAATCGAAACACATTTCCCAACCTAGTGCTTAATGTTTGTTTCATTTAGCAATGGCAATTCAATTAAAGGGTACCTCTCATCAAATAAACTTTTGATATATTTTAGATTAATGAATGTTGAATAACTTTCCAATAGCATGTTAATGAAAAATATGCTTCTTTCTATTGTATTTTTCCTGATCAGTCCTGTCAGCAAGCATTTCTGACTCATGCAGGAGTCCTAAACACTCAGAGCTGCCAGCCTGCTTTGTTCACAGCCAAACAGGCTGTGAACAAAGCAGGCTGGCAGCTCTGAGTGTTCTCCTTGTTGAACAAAGCAGACTGGCAGCTCGTAGTGTTTAGGAATCCAGCATGAGTCTGAAATGCTTGCTGCCAGGACTGGTAGGGAGACCCCTAGTGGTAATTTCTTCAAAGTGGAAAATTAAATAGAAAGAAGCATATTTTTTAATAACATGCAATTGTAAAGTTATTCTGCATACATTAATCTATAATATATCAAAAGTTTTTTTGATGAGAGTACCCTTTAAATATTACAGAATTATATGTCTTGTTTGCTTTCATCATAGTGTGAAATTTGGCAAAGCTATTTTTAGTTTTAAGTGATTAAAAAAGGTTCTCATATGCGTTTTTTGTCATTATTCTTTTTATTTTAGAAATAAGTTTAAATAACGTTGTGACTAGCAAAGATTTGAATTGGCTTGAGTAGAAGAGGTTGATTATGGTAATCAGTGTCCAAAGAATAAAGGGAAAAAAAAACTTTCAAATAAAATCACACAGTGCACAAAAGTATGCATTAAAAATTAATAATGTAGTTATAACACACTTTCATCCTAAAAATCTAAATACCTTTAATAAAAGAGGACAATTCATTTTAGAGGATGTGAGTCATTTTAGTAAGCCAGGAATGTGCTGGAGTAAGTGTAAGCAAAGTTTTCCTCTTTAGCGACTTTTTAGAGACAGTGGCATTTTATAAGTCTCTTACTACTGCTAAAATTTGCTTTCATAAGCCAAAATCAATTTTCTTGCGTTTCTTGCTCTTAGTGATGATTGTTGCACAGAAAATTGCATAGTGGCGACTTTTCTGTGACAATTATATGAAAGAAAAAATGGGTAAATGCTTTTATAAATGCCCCCTTTTACATCCACATATGGGGCATCCTTACTCAAGAGAAATTGGGTTACAAATTTTGGGGGCCTTTTACCCCTTGTAAAAAAAAAATTTGAAAAAATGGGTCTACAAGAACATGTTAGTGTAAAAAAATGAAGATTTAGAATGTTCACCTCAACTTTGCTGTTATTCCTGTGAAACATCGAAAGGGTTAACAAACTTTCTGAATATCATTTTGAATACGTTGAGGGGTGCAGTTTTCATAATTATTAACTAATTTGGAAAATTGCTGCTATATTTTGAAGCCCTCTAATGTCTTCAAAAAGTAAAAAACTGTCAACGTTATGATGCCAACATGAAGTAGACATATTTTATATGTTAATCAATATAATGTATTTGGTATGTCCTTACACGCAAGCAGAGTGCTTCAAAGTTAGAAAAATGCTAAATATTCATGGCATTTTTGAATTTTTCACCAAGAAATTATGCAAGTATCGACGAAAATTTACCACTAACACAAAGTAGAATATGTCAGGAAAAAACATTCTCTGAATCAAATTCAAAAGTAAAAGCATCCCACAGTTATTAATGTTTAAAGTGACAGTGGTCAGATTAGCATAAAATGCTCTGGTCCTTAAGGTCCCTTAAGGTCCCCAAGGGGTTAAAGACATTAGAGGGCTTCAAAGTTTAGCAGCAATTTTTCACGAAAATCTCAAAATCTGGACCAGTTCAGTTTAAAGTGGATTTGAGGGGCTTTCGTGTTAGAAATTCCCCATAAATTACCAGATTATAAAAAGTGCACCCTTCATAGTATTCAAATTGACATTCAGTTAACTAAGGCATTTCACAGGAATAGCAGCAAAATGGAGGTAAAAAAGTCAAAATCTCTATTTTTACACAAACATGTTGTTTGTAGCCCCAAGATTTTAATTTTTACAAGCGGTAAATGGAGAAAATGCACCACAAAATTCGTGACCCAGTTTCCCCTGAGTCTGGAAATACCCCATATGTGGAAGACACTTGTTGTGTGGACTTTGGAATTTTGACTTTGGAATGCTGGATTTGGGTGGAATTTGGGGGCCGTTTCGCCTTTACGAGGCCCATTTTGAAAACTATACCCCTCAAGGAACCTAACAAGGTGTTTAGTGAGTATTAACACCCCCCAGTTGTTTGACAATTTTTTGTTGAAGTAGGTCGAAAAAACAAAATTTGAATTTTTACACTAAAATGCTGGTGTAACCCCTCATTTTTCATTCCTGCAAGGGGTTAACAGAGAATGTGTTACCAAATTTCTCCTGAATCTGGAAATACCCCACATGTAGACATAACGTGCTTTGGGGGGCACACGGCAGGGTGCCATTTGGAATAGTTTTTGTAAGCCATGTCACATTTATAAAGCCCCCATGGTACCCGAACAGTGGAAACCCCACCACATGTGACACCATTTAGGAAACTACACCCATTAAGGAGTGAAACAAGGGGTGCAATGAGCATTTACACCCCACTGGCATTTGACAGATTTTTGGAACAGTGGGATGTGAATATAGTCGTTTTTTTTTTTTTCTTCATATCTATAGACCCCTGTTTCAAAATTCTACGGGGTGTTACTGCTTACTGCACTCCTTGTTATATTCCTTGAGGGGTGTAGTTTCCAAAATTACATGTGGGTGTAATTTTTTGCGTTTGTCAGAAAAAACTACAACTATCAGCAATTACAATGCAAAACACTAATTTAGGCCTCAAAAGTACATGGTGCTATCTCACTCCTGAGCCATGTTGTGCGCCCGCAGAGCACTTAACATCCGCATATGTGGTATTTCCGTACTCAGGAGAAGGTGTGTTTTAAATTTTAGGGGTCTTTTTACCTCTTGCGAAAATGAAAAATATGGGGCAACACCTTCATGTTAGTGTAAAAATTTGAATTTTGTTTTACACTAACATGCTGATGTAGCCCCCTCATTTTTCCTTTTCACAAAATTTCAAACACAATTTATACCAAGTACGGAAATACCCCATGTATGGCCCTACACTGTTGCCTTCAAATATGACAGGGTTCTGGAGTTAGAGCACCATGTGCATTTGAGGCTAAAATTAGGGATTTGCACAGAGGTGGTGAACAGTTGCAGGGATTATGAGGGTCTTGCGGGGGGACATCCTTTTCACATGCAACTTTAGAGCCGATTTTGCAACACGTTAAGTCGCAGAAATATACGCATCCTCTATAGGTGATGTATATTTCTGTGATTGTCATATGAAGCCGCTGAAGCTACTAAGAGGTGAGCCATTATCTTAGCCATACGGTAAAGTTTGAGGCAAGAATGACATGCCTCCTTCACCGAAAATACCCTACGGCTTTGTTTGCCAAACAGTAAACTTCCAGCTGTTGCAAAACTCCAACTGGACAATCAAAATGAAAGCCATGCTGGGAGTTGTAGTTTTGCAACAATTGAAGGCTCGCTGTTTGGTACATACTTCCCTCCAGGTAATAGTGTAGTGCTTTTAGGGTCACACGTTCAGGTTAGCAACGGGTTTCCCGCTGTTAGTTTAAGTAGCGGCAAATTTTCCACAGTAGACTCCATTGCAGTCAATGTTATCTGCTGCAGGAAACTCGCTGTAAACCCGCCCATGTAAATGTACCCTGTACTTTTTTATTTTTTTTTGGGGGGGGGGGGCGTGGGGGGGAGACTAAAAAGAAAAACAAAGTGTTGGGAAGTGTCATTTAAAAACAAAACCTCCGGATCAGTAAAAAATTACTGATCTGCAGGTAACGCACCCTAACTCAGTGTTTCCCCACCAGTGTGCCTCTTGCTGTTGCAAAACTACAACTCCCAGGATTCACAGACAAAACCGTGCATGCTGGGAGGTTTTGCAACAGCTGGAGGCACACTGGTAGGGAAACACTTAGTTAGACTCTGTTACCTAACTCAGTATTTCCCTGCACAATGCTATCCCTACCTATCCTCCACTGTTTCTCTCACCTTAGCCAGGGCTGCTGTTGTGGGGGGCAGTCCCGCTGGTGATCTCCCTCTTCTTGCGCCGATCCCCCTCTTCTGCCGCCGATGTGCATCTTCTCTCTCCCTCGAACTAGGGGCAGAGCGGATGCTGTCAGTCAAACTCCAGCAGGAGTGTGATTGGTCAGTCAGTGGCATCAGTACCACTTAACTCCTCCTGTTAGATAAGCAGTTGGATCGTAATGGTAGGAGATGTCAGCGCTGGATGAAGGAACCAGGAGGAGTGCAGCATAAAATCAAGGCAGGTTTATTGGATGCAACGCGTTTCGCTGCGCATGCGAATGCGCAGCCTGATAAAGCTGCGCATGCGCAGCGAAACGCATTGCATCCAATAAACCTGCCTTGATTTTATGCTGCACTCCTTCAGGTTCCTTCATCCAGCGCCGACATCTCCTACCATTACGGTCCAACTGCCTATCTATCGTTTCTAAGGAGGGCTGCGGCTAAGGACACATTTACTTTCAGGCGCTTCCCATTGTTGTGTGTGTGCACACAACCAACTCTGGTAAGCGGCGTGGGATAGATCTACTCCCCCTCCCTATGGGCCTGACCTGCTGATCCTGCACATGGAGCGCCTTCTGTTTTCCTTTTAGATTACTTAACTCCTGTTGGCACCGGGTCACCAGAGACCCGATTGGCTCGGAAGCATTGGGATTGGGAACAGAATAGGAGAGGGGGGGGGGGGGATTCAGGACCCCCTAGGCAATGTGTCTGGATGGCTGCTAATAAGGTGCATGCACCAAGCGTGCATGCACCTGCATCCTTAACCCCTTAAGGACCAAGCCCATTTTGGCCTTAAGGACCAGAGCATTTTTTGCACATCTGACCTTTGTCACTTTAAACATTAATAACTCTGGAATGCTTTTAGTTATCATTCTGATTCCGAGATTGTTTTTTCGTGACATATTCTACTTTAACTTAGTGGTAAAAATTTTTGGTAACTTGCATCCTTTCTTGGTGAAAAATCCCAAAATTTGATGAAAAATTTAAAACTTTTGCATGTTTCTAACTTTGAAGCTTTCTGCTTGTAAGGAAAATGTATATTACAAATAAAAAAAAATTTTATTCACATATACAATATGTCTACTTTATGTTTGCATCATAAAATTGATGAGTTTTTACTTTTGGAAGACATCAGAGGGCTTCAAAGTTCAGCAGCAATTTTCCAATTTTTCACAAAATTTTCAAACTCAATATTTTTCAGGGACCAGTTCAGTTTTGAAGTGGATTTGAAGGGTCTTCATATTAGAAATACCCCACAAATAACCCCATTATAAAAACTGCACCCCCCAAAGTATTCAAAATGACATTCAGTCAGTGTTTTAACCCTTTAGGTGTTTCACAGGAATAGCAGCAAAGTGAAGGAGAAAATTCAAAATCTTCATTTTTTTACACTCGCATGTTCTTGTAGACCCAATTTTAGAATTTTTGCAAGTGGTAAAAGGAGAAAATGTTTACTTGTGTTTGTAGCCCAATTTCTCTCGAGTAAGCACATACCTCATATGTCTATGTAAAGTGTTCGGCGGGCGCAGTAGAGGGCTCAGAAGGGAAGGAGCCCCACTATAGGGGCTAGCGGTGGGGAATGGTTTTTTAGGGGCATGTTACCTTTCGGAAGCCCCTAGGGTGTCAAAACAGCAAAAAAAAACAAAAAACACATGGCATACCATTTTGGAAACTAGACCCCTCGGGGAATGTAACATGGGATAAAGTGAGCCATAATACCCCACAGGTGTTACATGACTTTTGCAAATGTAAAAAAAAATAATAATAATTTGACCTAAAATGCTTGTTTTCCAAAAATTTTACATTTTAAAAAGGGTAAAAGCAGAAAATACCCCCCAAAATTTGTAACACAATTTCTCCCGAGTACAGCGATACCCCATATGTGACCCTAAACTGTTGCCTTGAAATATGACAGGGCTCCAAAGTGAGAGCGCCATGCTCATTTGAGGCCTAAATTAGGGACTTGCATAGGGGTGGACATAGGGGTATTCTACGCCAATGATTCCCAAACAGGGTGCCTTGACAGTCAGTGGCTGTCTGGTAATACTGGGAGTAGTTGTTTTGCAACAGCTGGAGGCTCCGTTTTGGAAACAGTGGCGTACCAGACGTTTTTTATTGGGGAGGGGAGGGGGGCTGTGTAGGGTTATGTGTATATGTAGTGTTTTTTACTTTTTATTTTGTGTTAGTGTAGTGTAGTGTTTTTAGGGTACAGTCACACGGCCGGGGGTTCACAGTAGTTTCTCGCTGGCAGTTTGAGCTTCGGCAGAAAATTTGCCGCAGCTCAAACTTGCAGGCGGATACTTACTGTAAACCTCCGCCCATGTGAGTGTAGCCTGTACGTTCTCATTGGGGGGGGACATCCAGCTGTTGCAAAACTACAACTTTTTTTTCAACTGTACAAACGATGTAACTAAAATGAAATTTGGCGTCAAAATTTACTCTAGTCAGAACTTAAACGTAAAAAAAAATTTACATTTTTAACAACTAGTAAAGTTATATAATATATATATATATATATATATATATCTATCATTTATATACACATACATATACAGATTTGATATTGTTGTAATGAACTGAGTAAAAAGAAGGTAAAAAAGAAACCCTCCAGTCTCCAAATTTTACAAAATCTTATTTTTTATTTACATTATACCTCTCAATTCTTTAGTGTCCCTGTCATTTCAAAAGTGAAGACAATGAAGGTACTCTATTATGCTCCACAAGAAAGCTTGTTACTTTTTAACGCTGTCCTGGTGGACCCACGTTATATTAGAACGATTAGATAAGGGTCTCACTGGAAAAGTCCACAGGTATGCAATGCAGTGATGGCCCGGTGGCTGTGCACCTGTGGGCTCTTCCAGTAACGCTTAAGTGTACTTGATAGTTCTCCCATACTTCGGGTGCCCGTTCACAGCATCATGAAGTATCAAGCTTTCTTGTGGAGCATCACAGAGTGCCTGCATTGTCTTTGTTCCTCTTCTGAGCATCTCCAGATCGGGGTACCATGGCAGGGTGCAGGCTGCGGCTTGACACTACTAGCAATTCTACCTGCGGTAGTTGGTGTTGTGCTCCTAGCGCTACCCAGCAAGGTGAGCAGATAACCTGTACTTGATACAATGGCCCTCATTTACTATTGCAAACCCGACATATTTTGTCGGGTTGTGCGCCAGATTCTGTCGCATTGCGCCAGAAATTCTGTCTGCGCCAGATTTGCTAAGAAAACCAGGAAAAGGGGCGTGGCTGCTGGGAAATAGTTAATAGTTCATAGAATGAATTTCTGATAGTATGTATAATGTTTTTTCTATATTGAAAGAAGGTAGGTGTATATTTTTCTCTGAAAAGGGGCGTGTTTCCGACATTTTCACAAAAATCCAACATATTTACTAAGGTTTCCACATAAAATGTGGTGGATTTGAGTTGAGGAAAACCCGACAATCAGAGCAGGTGTAAAAAAAAAAGCAAAATGTAGGGAAAGTGGAAAATGTAGGGAAACCTTAGTAAATACAGAGGAAAATAAATTGTAGGAAATTAAAACACACAAAGAAACCTACACTCCACTCTTAGTAAATGAGGGCCATTGTGTACATCTACCAATGGTAACAGCACTAAGAGTGCCCCTCCGCAACTTTTTATTTTTTTCAAATGCTCCATCGTCATTTTAAAGAAGTACTTTTGATTTGTTACAAGCCTGAGGAGTGAAGCACATTACTGTACGCTTATCCCCACTTGTTGTACTGAGTGGCGGGGGTCTCACAGATGTCAACTGTCAAAATGTATGAGACACTTAAGAGATTAACACCTTAAGGACTCAGGGTTTTTCAGTTTTTGCACTTTCGTTTTTTCCTCCTTACCTTTTAAAAATCATAACCCTCTCAATTTTCCACCTAAAAATCCATATTATGGCTTATTTTTTGCGTCACCAATTCTACTTTGCAGTGAAATCAGTCATTTTACCCAAAAATTCACGACGAAACGGAAAAAAAAATCATTGTGCAACAAAATCGAAGAAAAAACGCAATTTTGTAACTTTTGGGGGCTTCCGTTTCTACGCAGTGCATATTTCGGTAAAAATGACACCGTATCATTATTCTGTAGGTCCATACGGTTAAAATGATACCCTACTTATATAGGTTTGATTTTGTCGTACTTCTGGAAAAAATCATAACTACATGCAGGAAAATTTATACGTTTAAAAATGTCCTCTTCTGACCCCTATAACTTTTTTATTTTTCCACGTACAGGGCGGTATGAGGGCAAATTTTTTGCGCCGTGATCTGAAGTTTTTATCGGTATGATTTTTGTTTTGATCGAACTTTTTGATCACTTTTTATTCATTTTTTTAATGGTATAAAAAGTGACCAAAATACGCTTTTTTGGACTTTGGAATTGTTTTGCGCGTACGCCATTGACCGTGCGGTTTAATTAATTATATATTTTTTATAGTTCGGACATTTACGCACGCGGCGATACCACATGTTTATTTTTATTTACACTTTTTTATTTTTTTTTTATGGGAAAAGGGGGGTGATTCAAACTTTTATTAGGGAAGGGGTTAAATGACCTTTATTAACACTTTTTTTAACTTTTTTTTTTTGCAGTGTTATAGGTCCCATAGGGACCTATAACACTGCACACACTGATCTCTCATCCTGATCACAGGCGTGTATTAACACGCCTGTGATCAGTGTTATCGGCGCTTGACTGCTCCTGCCTGGATCTCAGGCTCGGAGCAGTCATTCGTCGATCGGACACCGAGGAGGCAGGTAAGGGCCCTCCCGGTGTCCTGCAAGCTGTTCGGGATGCCGAACAGCCCGATTGACTAGCCGGGATACTTTCACTTTTGCTTTAGAAGCGGCGGTCAGCTTTGACCGCCGCTTCTAAAGGGTTAATACCGCACATTGCCACGATCGGCGATGTGTGGTATTAGCCGCGGGTCCCGGCCGTTGATGAGCGCCGGGACCGATGCGATGTGATGCGGGGTCGCAGCGCGACCCTGCTTCATATCACGGGAGCCGGCGCAGGATGTAAATATACGTCCTGCATCATTAAAGGGTTAAAGGGGTTATCCACCATAAGGTGATTTAAGTACATACCTTCCTGACAGTAATGGACATGCTTAGGAAGGATCTGCGCTTGTCTTGGGGCTAAATGGCTATTTTGTGAGATTACCATAACACTGTGGCTAGCTTTTTGCTCACTGGTAATTCCTTTTTTGACTACAAATCCCACAATTCCATTTTCCTCCCTCCCACACATCAGCCACCCCACCCATTGAACCATAAATGAGCTGCATCCATCAAAAGACCTGTGGTTTTCAATCAGGGTGCCTACAGCTGTAGCATTAGTTGCAGATTGATCCCTCTCCCACCAAGTGATCCCTCCACCCATTGAAACAGACAGGCTTCCTGTCATCAGCTGACTAGTGAGGTCACGTCTCGGCCGCATTGCAAGCTGGGAAAATTCTGAGATAACAGTCATTTTGTATGCTGGTAAAAATAAATATTGGAGTGAAAATCTCAGAAGAATTGTTAGAAAACAGTCACACACAGGTACAGACACTATATTATGAATTACACTAACTTTACAGCCCCTGTAGCATAGTCAAATAAAAAAAATCCTGGAATACCCCTTTTAAGTAGAAAAAAATCTGTATTGATGTTTTCATTGTTTGTCTCCATGGTAAAATCATAACAACTAAAATAATGGGGGTGCCAGATGCCTCAAATGCCAGCCACTAACAGATATTATGACTTAAATGGAGTCTGTCACGTTACTGTCCTTAAATTCCTTATATTACCAAAGTAATGCAGCCTCTTGTGACTCTAACAAAACCTCTGAAGCAGATGTGAACACAGCCTTAACAGTGTTTCTTTACATTTTAAAGAGGCAGTTAATAGTTTATAGAATGAATTTCTGATAGTATGTATAATGTTTTTTCTATATTGAAAGAAGGTAGGTGTATATTTTGTTTGTTCTTAAGTGTACAGACTATGTTCTATAGGATACTCAACATGGATAAGAATTATTATTTTAAATTAACTAGTTCATTTGTTTTAAAAATGTATAAATATTTGTGCATATTCGCTAGAAATTGTAAGTGGTGTTTACCAGGGCTAAAGTGTGTAATGGTTAATCAGCAATGTTTTGCTTTCCTGCAGGTTCTTTATTGGAGAACTAGAAAAATGTTTGGGAGAGCCAGAAAGGCTAGCACCTTTAATTGTGAAACATGTAAGTGTAATGAAATCAGTATAGCAATTTTGCAATAATATTTGTGAATAAACATGTTGAAGGAGATGTTTTAAAACTGGTACAAGGAAAAAGAAGAGAACTTGAAACTTTTAATTTCCAAAAGAGCTGTAAAAAACAAGCTTAGGCATCCGTTACACATATGCGTTGACAGTTAGCTTTTCCCTCTGGCGCTGCAGAAAGTGCAGCGGAGGGAAAATTAAGCAAGAACTGATCATATTAATTTGAATGGGACAGTTCACAATCATCCGGCGTCTCAGTTTGGACGCCGGATGATTGGACGAGCCGGACCAGCACAGACGGGGAATGCATTTTGCTGCGTTCCACCGTCTGGCGATCACAAACAATGGATGCCAGATGATGCACAACTGATGCCAACTGATGCACTTCTGGCATCAGTTGTGGCAATTTCCACCCAGTTTTGCCGGAGCCGGACGCTACATATATGTTACTCTAGCCTTAGAAATGTAATTTGTTGCTTTAGACCAGTGGTCTCCAAACTGTGGTCCTCGAGATGTTTTAAAGCTACAACTCCCAACTTGCCCAGACAACATTCCATATGGTAACCCATGTTGTTTTGCAACATCTGGAGGAGGGCCACAGTTTATAAACCACGTTCGACTTTTCTGGTGCATCTTCTCCTGCACTTCTTTTGCTACATTTCCTCCTGCCATAAAACGTTATTTGTTGCATTTTTATGTAGAATACATTCACAATAAGACATGTATTTAAATAACCATCATACTGTTAGTACTTCATTATCATGGGGGCGTGCAGGGAAATAATTTCATTACAAACTGCCAGATAAAGTCCCCTTTTTATTTTAAAGGGTATCAGTCATCATTGTCACCCATACTTACCTGTTGGTACTGGCTGGTAGTGTGGGTGACACTGACATTAATGATACTTACCTAGCACCGATCCGTCGTTCCATTTGCCAATTATGTTTCTGATTCGGTCATCAGGCTGAGTGCGCAGGTGGTGCTCCAGGAACACGCTGACATCACGATTGTTGTGGTGACGTCAGTGTGCTCCTTGAGCGCCGTCCATGCACCAAGCCTGCTGCCCGAATAAGGAGGATAACAAGTGAACAGGGACACAGATCGAGGATAGGTAATAGGTATCATTATTATCAGTGTCACCCGCACTACCAGCCTGTTCCAACAGGATAGTGCGGGTGAATGGCTGCAGAAAGATTTGAAATGATACTACAGATTTTTTTTATTTATTACAATATCCTCATTTTGCTGCTACTGTAATATACTATGAAGTTTCTGTGCTCACATCTGGATACACAATCTGCAGCATATCCACTATGTGTAAGCATACTCTAAAGCTCATCTTTTACTAAGTTGTCTAAAATTATTCAAACTGTAGGCCCCCTCTTTTATAGTAGCATATTTATTAGTTATACATGAGACTTGCTAACTTATCCATTGATTGGCAAATTCTTAGTCATTTTTTAAAGACTAATAGATGTATTTGCTATCTCTTATGGAATTTCCAAAAAAGGAAAAAACCTTAACAAGTTGCCAGATCTCCCAGGCATGGTTGAAGCCTCACAGAAAACAGTGCTCCATTGACGTCTCATGTGCATGGTGCTGGGTTGCTGCATCATCAGACTTATAGTCAGCCCCAGCTTTAAGATTCATATTCTGGGACAAGGACAGTATTTGTGCTTTCAGCTTGATTACACAGGCAACCAAGCCCCTGTGCTTCCTCTGCTGCACCTATTGTGCCCAATTTTGGCCACTGCAGTCTAAGCAAAGGCGTGTGATCTATAAAATGAGGGTTTGTCTACACCAGGCCTGGAGTTTGAGACCCCGCACCAGGGATGTGGAATTTGTATCGCCCGACGCCCGGGACATGCAGTACTGGGCGCCGGACAGGTGATTTCTTCAGGCATTTAGCCCATCTTCGGGCAAGCATGGTTAAATGCCGGAAGACTTCACACACTTCGGCAAACACTGCTACACGGGACTTGGTACCAGTCACTAAATTGCTACTTACATCAGCCTGCGGGGACTTCCTGGCAGAGGTGCGCATGGTGAGTGACCTCATCGCAAGCACCGTGCACTGAAGCCGACATCCTGCGCAGCACATGCGATGACGTCACTTACAGGCATATGTAAGTAGCGCCGTCCAGGTGGGGAATCTGTGCTACAGCTACCTAATGTGGGGAATCTGTGGTAAGGCTACCTAATGTGGGGAATCTGTGCTAAGGCTACGTAATGTGGGAAATCTGTTCTAAGGCTACCTAATGTGGGGAATCTGTGCTAAGGCTACCTAATGTGGGGAATCTGTGCTAAGGCTACATAATGTGGGGAAACTGTTCCGCGCTACCTAATGTGGGGAAACTGTGCTACGGCCAGGGCCAGATTAAGGCTGCCTGGAAGACGGAGCACTTCATTATGATGGGCACACCCCCCCCCCCAGACAGTCCCCCTTCCCTTCCACTGAGCTGCGCTACCTAATGTGGGGAAACTGTGCTACGGCTAGGGCCAGATTAAGGCTGCCTGGAAGACGGAGCACTTCATTATGATGGGCACCTGTGTTATGGTAATTTTTTGGCATTTTTTTCTTGTGCTTTTGCCTTCTCTGGAAACTTAGCCTTAGTCCTCCCCTGGTCCTTAAAGGGGCACTCCACGCCTAGACATCTTTGCCCCTATCCAAAGGATAGGGGATAAGATGTCTGATCGCGGGGGTCCCGCTGCTGGGGAACCCCGCAATATAGCATGCAGCACCCACCGGCTACCTGCCACCAGCAGCGCTGGAGGTTCTGGCTCCCGACCGCGGGAACGGAAGATCGTGACGTTACAACTCCGCCCCAGTGTGACGTCACGCCCTGCCCCCTCAATGCAAGTCTATGGGAGGGGGCGTGACAGTTCCCCCACAGTAGGTTGCAGTTCCCCCGCATTAGGTTGTAGTCCCCCCACATTACGTTGTCAGTGTCCCCCACAGACATACAGCCTCCAACCATATACAGTGTATGGCTGGAGACTGTATGTCTGTGTACTGCCCCCACTTCAGTGCTCCGACCACCACTCCTCTGGTCCGGGATCATGATCTACTGCTATGGCCTAGGGGCCATAGCAGTAGGTCCCGGGACCGGAGGAGTGGTGGTCGGAGCACTGAAGATGATGTGTAGGTAACTTACCATGCGTGCATCCTCGCTGCTCTGCTCCTACGGGCGCACGCACAGGACGTCAATGATGTCCCTGCGTGCGCTACCTCCTGGCGGCCCCTGCATTTTTAAAGTTACCCTGGGGCCGAAGAAAGGTAACCGGGACATCCTTGTGTCCCGAAAAGATCTTTCAGGACACATGGATGTCCTGCTGAATGTGAGGGGGGGGCATATAACACGCACTGGCATATAACACGCACCCTCATTTTCACAGGAAAATTTGAGGGGGAAAAATTAATGTAAAATAAATTACTATATTCCTTATCATCCCCCCAACTTTGATTCCCTTGATCCTCAGTTTGCCTCCCTCTCCTTCCTCCCCCTTTTATCAGCCCCTGTGCCATATTAACCTTCCTGCCTCTTTCCCATGTTTTCCCCTGCTCATCTTTCCCCCCCTGCTCATCTTTCCCCCCCTGCTCATCTTTCCCCCCCTGCTCATCTTTCCCCCCCTGCTCATCTTTCCCCCCCGCTCATCATTCCCCCCCCCCTATCATTCCCCCCCCCTATCATTCCCCCCCCCTATCATTCCCCCCCCCCCCCTGCTCATCATTCCCCCCCCCCCTGCTCATCATTCCCGCCCCCCTGCTCATCATTCCCGCCCCCCTGCTCATCATTCCCGCCCCACTGCTCATCATTCCCGCCCCACTGCTCATCATTCCCGCCCCACTGCTTATCATTCCCCCCCCCCCCACTGCTCATCATTCCACCCCACTGCTCATCATTCCACCTATGAGCACTGCAAAAAAAAAGTGGGGGGGGGGGGGGGGGGGGGGGGAAGTTAACAAATGTCATTTAACCCCTTCCTTAATAAAAGTTTGAATTACCCCCCCTTTTCCCATAAAAAAAAACTGTTTAAATAAAAGTAAACATATGTGGTATATGCGAAAATGTCCGAACTATAAAAATATATTGTTAATTAAATCGCACGGTCAAAAAATGTCAGTCCAAAATAGCGTATTTTTGGTCACTTCCTATATCATGAGAAAATGAATAAAAAGCGATCAAAAAGTCCAATCAATGCAAAAATGGTTCCGATAAAAACTTCATAACACGGTGCAAAAAATGAGCCCTCATACCGGCCTGTACGCGGAAAAATTAAAAAAATCATTAGCACATCCAACTTTAATGAAAAGTCGTCAAACACCTGTGGGGTGTTAAGGCTCACTGTACCCCTTGTTACGTTCCTTGAGGGGTGTAGTTTCCAAAATAGTATGCCATGTGGTTTTTTTTTTTTTTTTTTTGCTGTCCTGACACCATAGGGGATTCCTAAGTGGGACATGTCCCCCAAAAAGCATTTCAGCAAAATTTGCTTTCCAAAAGCCAAATGTGACTTTCTCTTCTGAGTATTGAGCGCTCCGCAGTGCACTTGACGTCTACACATGGGGTATTTTCATACTCTGAAGAGATGGGGTTACAAATTTTGGGGCGCATTTTCTACTATTATCCCTTGTAAAAATGTAAAATTTTGGGGAAAACCAGCATTTTAGTGAAAAAAAAAAATGTCATTTAGACATCCAACTTTAACGAAAAGTCGTCAAACACCTGTGGGGTGTTAAGGCTTCAGGGATGTGGAAATAAAAAAAAAAACTACTTGTTCAAGGGACTAAAGCGGAACACAATCTACTTGTCCCTCAAGAAAATCCACTTGTCCTGGTAGATAAAATAATTTCAACCAAAATAGTACGATCCACCCCACTAGACCACCAGGGATGGTTATAAGATTCCATAAGACATTGCTGTCAACTTAGACAGCGGTGATCTAATGGTTTAATAGCCGGCCATGGTGAACGCAGCATGCCGGGCTATTAGCGGTGGGAGAGCTGTAGCTAGCTCCTTGTACACCCGAGGCAAGCCCAGAAAATTTCACCCCCCCCCCCCCCCCCCATCTGACCCCTATAACTCCAATTTTTCCATATACAGAGATGTATGAGGGTAATCTTATGTGCCGTGATCTGTAGTTTTTATCGGAACCATTTATCATTGGAACTTTTATTAGGAAAGGGGCTTATTCACATATATACTCACTTCTTAAAATATTTTAATCACTATTTTTCAGTCTTCATAGGGACTTCATAGGAGTCTTTTGATTGGAAAACACTGAACAACGCTGTGTTACTGGGGGGGGGGGTTCTGTTTCTCCAGTTTGTGTGGTGCATTTTATTTACTCTAATTTATGTGTCATTACGTTGCATTAAGTTACTAGATAACTACAACACCCAGCATGCCCTGATACAGCCTATGGTTGTGCGGGTGTTGCAGCATGTTGCACTGTATAGTAGTCCAGTTAAGGTTATTTTGTAACATGCTGGGAGTTGTAGTTTTGGTTCGTGTCAGCTGCAGAGCCATAGGCTGTGTCAAGGAATACTGAGAATTGCAGTTAGTAACTACAACACCCAGCATGTCCTGATGCAGCCTATGGCTCTGCAGCTGACCTAAACCAGAACTACAACTTCCAGCATGTTGCACTTTATAGTTCTACAGTTTAGGTTATGGTGCAACATGCTGGAAGTTGTAGTTTTGGTTCGGGCGTGTTTGCGTGCATCCGTGGGGCTCTTGGCCGGCGGGTGAGTATGAAGGGCGGGATTCTGGTGGTGCAATATAGTGCGAGTGGCCAGAAGCCACTAAAAATAAACTTAAAAAATTAGATAGCACAACTGGCGGCAGCACTGGTCAGTCTGCCCCTGTACAAAACATACATGCATACACATATCATACGTACACATATACATACACCCGCCGCTGCCCCCCCCACATCATACATTACATACACACATCATATATACACATGCACTCAAACCATGAATATACACCATACATATGCACACATACATACACCTGCCGCTGCCCCCCCACATCATACATTACATACATACATCACACATACACCATACACACATCATATATACACATACTCATACCACACACATGCACACATCATACATACACCCGCCACTGCCCACCCCACATCATACATTACATACACACATCACACAGACACCATACACATACACACATCATATATACACGACACATATACCATACATATGCACACATCATACATACACCCGCCGCTGATACACCCCCCAAATCATACATTACATACATATACAACCACCCTTCCCGCCGCCTGCATGCTCGGCCTCCTCACCTGAGCCGGTGTGAGGTGAAATCCCCAGCCCGTGCAGTATGTCTCCTTCACACACACGTCCTCTCCCCTCCCCCTGCTCAGTATTTTCCCCCGTGAAAACTTGAAACCTCCACATAAGTGAGGTCCTGTGTAGACAGAGCAGTGGAGGGGAGGACCTGTGTATGTCCTCATTCTCCCCCTGTCTTCTTCTATTATGCAGAGCTGTGCTCTCCATCCTCCGGGAGGAGGGGGATCAGGGGGCGAGGCTTAATTATCTCCTGCAGATGTGAGGACCTCGGGCACTGCCCTCGCTCCTCGGTCCGAATTTTTCATGGGTTTGATTTTTTTTTTACCTCACACCAGCACCTCAGGGGCTAAGAGCAGACTTGTGCCTGCGCAGCGCACGTCTGCAAATCTGCTCCCAGCGACAATTATGTAGACAGGCAGAAATGCCGGCTGGGGGGGCCCTGAGCAGCGGCCCCCGGCTAATGAAATCAGCTGGGGTCCGCCGCCCCTCCATATACCCTGAGGGTCAATGTGAGGTGAAGACTTGCATCGGCTCCTGCGCCTCACACCGGAATTAAAGAAAAATAAGGGTAAGTCGGTCTGTCTCAACTTGCCCGATACAGGGCTAAATCTATGAAAAATTCACCTGCCCGGCACCCGTGACTACATGTCCCGGGCGTCGGGCGATAGGATTTCCACATCCCTGCGGCTTACTGTACCTCTTGAGGGGTTTAGTTTCTTTTGTGTGTTCTTTTTTTTTTTTGCTGTTCTGGCACCATAGAGGTTTCCTAAATGTGACATGCCCCCAAAAACCATTTCAGAAAAACTCACTCTCCAAAATCCCATTGTCGCTCCTTCCCTTCTGAGCCTCGTAGTGCACCCACAGAGCACTTTTTTTTTTTCAAGTATTTATTTATAACTTTTTATGAAAAAAAAAACACATACACAGGGGACAAATAGCTTGAGCACAGAGCTCCCCAATCTCCCCCCCCAAATAAGGATATTAGATACAGGATAAAATCAACTTCAACTGGGTAATTAAGTCGATCCGCACCCGAACACCAACAGGACATTCGACAGACACACAACAATCAGACACATGACATACAGCCGGAGTAACCTCTCACCTCACCTAGATAAAAAGAAATAGCACACTACCCAGGAGAACCCAAACGCTCCGGAGGGACTACTGATTCACCTATCAGTAACCAAGGCATCCAGACTTTGTCAAATTTTTGGGGACATTTACGACTACTATAGAGTCCTATACAATGGTACATATTTGTTAACCAGATTGAACCAGCGCGCTATAGGGGGGAGAGAGTTATCCTTCCATGCCATGATCAGGAACTTATGGACAAAGAAAAGGAGAAATCTAATGAGCAGGCGCCTCTGGGAGCCTGAAGCCAGATCATTAAAGGGTAGCTCTCACCATCCTATTTTTTTTTTCTATCCCTTACCCCCTCCCTGCTTTAAATTTTTCTTTTTACTATATTAAAAATAACTTTTTGTCTGCCTGGAAGTGTGCTCAATACCAGGCAGACTTCCCCAGCAGGCACCACGTCCCTGATACCTGCTGGGGGGGACTTCCGCCCTTAGTTTATCTACACAGGGTGCCTCCAGCTGTTTCACCACTACAACTCCCAGCTTGCCCTGACATCTATTGGCTGTCAGGGCATTCTGGGAGTTGTAGTAGTGAAACAGCTAGAGGCACCCTGTGTAGATAAACTATAAGTTAGTGCCATGCGGCCGTTTCCACCCCCCGCCATACCCCGTTCCCTCCCCGCCATACCCCGTTCCCTCCATCACAAACCCGCCCGCATACTCCGTTCCCTCCATCACAACCCCCCCGCCCGCAAACCCCGTTCCCTGTATACTTACTGCAGAGTCTGGCAGCGGGTGTGCAGGGACAGCGGCGGCGATGACATGTGCAGGAGGAGTGGCCTCCCAGCCAGTGGCCGGGGAGCCAATGCGCTCGCTCCTGCCTGTCTGATTGACAGGCAGGGAGCGAGAGCAGCCTAAATGAAAAAGGACTGATTGCCAGGCCAAAATCAGTGCTTTTTCAGGCGTGACGTCATGCCAGGCTTCTGCCGGCCACTAGGAGGGAGACCCCTAGTGGCCGGTTTTTAAACGTAAATTTCACCCTGATAATAAAAAAAAAAAAAAAATAATGACAATATATTAGAAATATGTTGTAGTACATAAGTACTACAACATATCAAAAAATAAAGATGGTGACAGTGCCCATTTAATAACACCTAACAGACATACAACAGGGGAAAACACAAAAAGGGAAACTATTAATTGATTCATGAAGAACTGCATCACCTCTCTCCAGATGGGTTCCACACAAGGACAGCTCCACATAGCGTGTGTAAGAGAGCCCACATTCGCGCTGCACCTAAAACAAGAGTCAGAAGCAGAAACCCCAATACGGAACAGCTTGACTGGAGTGTAATATAAGCGTAGGATCAGTCTAGCATGTCCCTAGCACTGACTACCGTAGGGTAGTACGTTTTAGTAACTTCCCTCCACTGGTCCTCAGATAGATCTGGAATATCGGCCACCCACTTCACAAAAGCCAACCCAAACAGGTCAGGGCCCACAGATTGAAGTAATGCATAAGCCTGAGTCAGAGGTTTGGGAAGGTCAGTGGTACCCAGAAGTGCTCCACCGCCGAAAAAGCCGTAGTCACATCAAGGGAGCCAAACTGCGCCACCACCGCATGCCTCAGCTGGAAGTTCCAAAATTGCACCCCGAGGGAGATCAAAGCGGTCACGTAGTTCGGAGGAGGGGAAAGAAGGAAATTCCCCAAACAAATGCATAGCGAACTTGACTCCATGATCACTCCAGAAGCCGGCAGCCTCCAACTCCTGAAGGTGCTCAAAATGAGGGTTCCCCCACAGTGGTGCTCTAGGAGACATCACTGGCAACAGAAAGCGTCTGGAGGCCACCAACCATACCTCAGCCAGCAACCTAGAATTAGAAGTGTGTCTGTAAAGAGTATTGGTCAAGGTTTCATACGAATCTATCAAAGCTCCCGCAAGGGCAGTAGATGCATTCGCCAGATCCAGGTCGATTCACCAGGCAGTATAAACCAATTGAGATGCTAAAAAATAATCATACATGTTAGGAGCAGCTAAGCAGCCCCGCTGTTTAGGCGCCAGAAGAAACGCCTGACCCAATTGCAGAGATTTATCTTGCCAATAAAAGGATCTCAGGGTGCCACTCAGCTTAACAAAGTATTTCCTAGGAGGAATTACCGGGGAAAGATGGAAGAGATACAAAAACTTAGGAAGGTATATAATTTTAAAGATTTTAATCCTGCTGGCTAGGGAAAGAGGCCAGGATGACCAGGCCTGTAACTTAACTGACACCAATGACAAAACCGGATCCAAATTCAACCTTACATAGTCCCTCACACACGCAGAAACCTCCACTCCCAAATATCTGAATTGAGACACTGTTTGCAGCCCATTAGGAAGAGGCGGAATTGGGTCCGCAGTCACCGATCGAGGCATCAAAGCCAACTCAGCCCAAATAACTTTGAGACCGGAGAAGGAACTAAACTTGTTTAAGAGAACAAACAAGGCCTCCAAGGGGCCCTGAACATCAGTTAAGTATACCAGCGTGTCATCTGCATACATGGAGACTTACTCCTCTAAGGAACCCCGACACACCCCCTGAATACAAGCGGATGATATGATGGCCGCCGCCAGCGGCTCCACTGCTAGAGCAAACAAAAAAGGGGAAGGGGGCATCCCTGCCTCGTACCTCTACCAGCTGGAAGGACTCTAAAACCTCCAAACTGGTGCGCACCCTGGCTTGAGGGCTATCATATAGCCAGCGTACCCATGCCCGGAACCGAGGACCGAACCGAAGGACCCCCAAGACACTCCAAAGGTACACCCATTTCACAAAGTCAAAAGCCTTGTACGCATCCAAACCACATACCCCCCAGAGGCACACCCTTCCGCAGCAGCTATGTTGAGATGTAAGCGTTGTACATTAATATCAGTGGCTCTCGCTGGCATAAAACCCGTCTGGTCAAGATGAACGTTAGCGAATATGACCCTTTGTAACCTATTAGCTAATATTTGAGCCAAAAGTTTGATGTCTACATTAAGGAGAGAAATAGGTCAATAAGAATCAGGCAATGTCAGATCCTTCCCCGGTTTAGGAAGAACTACGATAAGGGCCTCTCTGATGGAATGAGGGAGTCTCCCAGTCTCCATAGCCGCTCTAAATAGGTTCTGAAGAATAGGTATCAGCCACTCCTCATTCGCCCTGTACCAATCATCCCATCCAACCCCGGAGTTTTCCCCGTCTGTAGAGAAGCAATCGCCATACAAACTTCCTCTTCAAAGAAAGGGGCTTCTAAATCAGCTGCCTGAGCAGCAGTCAAAGGCGTAAGAGGCTATCCCTCCAAAAAGGGCACCAAATCTTCCGGCACAACCGACAAGTGAGATTTATATAGCTCAGCATAAATGTCCAGGAAGACAGCATTTATAGCAATAGGGTCAGATTCCAAAATCCCAGAAGCCCCCTAATGCAAGGTATAGCGACCACTGGCCAACTCTCTAGCCAAATAAGCCAATAACGTACCATTTTTATTCCCAAATTCGAATATGGCCGCCTCCCTGTCCACCAACCGCTTTTGCACTTTTTCTCTCTAAAGGATCAGGAGAGCCCTCTGTGCATTCAACCATTTTCATTCAACATCAGGAGAAGGATCCCTCACCACCTCCGCTTCCAAAACCCCAATCGCTACCTGCAGCGCACGTTCCCTAGTGGAATAAGCAGCCCTCCGTCCGGCAACCTCAGTCAAAAAGGCCCCCTAACATGAGCCTTATAAGCATCCCATTGCACCAACCTGTCAGGGTGAGACCCATTATGTTCCCAAAAACAATTGTGATCTTCCAGCAAGGTTGCCTCCTGCAGCCAGCCAGGGTGCATCCGCCAGACTTTGGAAGATCGGTGAGGGCCTAAACCCAATGATAACACAAGAGCTGAGATCCGACTAGTGGTGTATGTAACATCTCTTACAAAAGGCAGAAGGAGGCATATGCCAAATCTATTCTGGAGAATGATGTATGCACCGCTGAATAGAAGGAGAACAATGGGCCAGATGGATGCTTCCAACGCCAAACCTCTGTAAAAGACAGCGCAGCAATCCAGTCATTAAGTCCAGGCGAGCCGGGATCCGCTGCACCAGTGCGTTCGACACTCCGATCTGGGAGCGCATTAAAGTCACCTATAAGGAGAACAGGCAGAGAGGGAAATGTCATTAATTTACACGTGACACATAATGGAGGGGGGACATACACCTACACCAAAAGAAAACTGAAGGCATGTAAGGAACATTGAAGGATCACAAACCTACCAAATTGGTAAAACGCTACCTGATCAATGACCAAAGGGAGAGATTTAGTCACCAAAATAGACACACCCCTAGCAGAGGAAGAATAAGTGGAATGATATCCCCTCTCTATCCAAGCCCTTTTCAAGGCAAGAATTTTCTGACCAGTAAGATGTTTCCTGTAGACAAATCATGTGTGGCGACTGCTTCTTTACAAAGTTTACGCACAGAGCCCGTTTAAATTTGGAGTTAAGGCCCCTAACATTCCAGCTCACAATACGAAGTGACCCCATTATCAATACCTAAAAAAACTATTTGCAGTATAACCACCAAGGACTAAGGCCACCCTCCTGCACAGAAAAGCTCCTGAGTAGTCGTAACAGTTTACAGAAAACATAATGCCACCACCAGAGGTGCTCCAGGAACAAAAAACATACACCACTTGCAGGACACAGGACAAGACATCAGAGACAAACACCAAATACAGAAACAAATGCAAAACATATAGAAAACAACCCCAGCGTAACCCTGGCTAACACTGGGAACATGTGCAGACCTAGACCCTAAACACTAACCAATGGGCAGTAGCAAGAACTCCACTAGAGTAGCCCACCCCACTACCACCTATCCAACCCACTATACTAACTCCGTGGCCAACTCATTAGATATCCCTCTAACCAAGGAACCATAACCAGGAACACAGTCCGTAGTCCATGAATTCTAAGGCCGGCCTAACCAGTAACCCAGCTCCATACATTCACTAAAGGACTGAGAAGCAGAAGATGACTTGCGCTAATGCGCCACAGGATCAGTCCGGAGGAGCCAATGCAGGGCCTCAGCTGGAGATGTGAAGAATCTGGTAGATGCACCATTCACCACTCAAAGATGAGTCGGGAATAGCATGGCATAGCGATATCCCTTGGTGCGGAGTCGAAGGCGCACCTCAGTGAACTTGGTTCTTTACGTAATTCCACCGAAAAATATGGATAGAAGGCAACTCTACTTCCATTCCATTACTTCCTCTGCGTTCCACCTCCTCCGTACACTCACAGATTTTTTGTCTCTTGCCGGAGAATCACGAAGTCCTGTCGCAGCTCATCCACCTACGAGATCATCAGAGTCTGGCAGGAGGTAAAGGCCGCAAGCAGCTCCGTAAACTTCTGATCCACCGAAGCAGCAGGACACGTAAGTATAGGGGAATGGTAGGAAAGATTACTGGGGAGATAGTCCACCGACCCAAACAGGGGAAATATTAAATCATTTCCTAACACATGATCAATGCGGGAGAGCATGCCATGAGAGCTAGAATAACAGGAATATTGTAAATCAATAGGGTGCCATCTCCTCCACAAATCTAGCCAGAACTGTAGATCCCGAGGCTCCAGTCTGTCCCCTGGTAGGAAACTTATCAAGGCTTGGGTTCAGAAAGTTATTGAGGTACATCAGGAGCGGTGCACCACGCTACCACAGTTATATTATTAGTCATAGTACAAACGGAGAAGCATAAATGACAACATGGAAAGGTGGACACAATATCATCCTTTAGGTGAGTTTCAGAAAAACACAATATAGTAGGTTGACAGGGTTCAAGCGCTTGGGAAGCAGCAAGATGTTTAGTGGGAACATTAAAGCCCCTCACATTCCACGCCACCACATGTAAGTTGTTAGCCATAGTACAAAGGAAAAGACATAAACAACAACGTGGAAGGGCAGACGTAGAAACCTGACATAGACATAAGAGACACAGTTCTGCATGAAAAATTGTAAGGGAAGACACGGAACACCACAAACACCCCAGACAAACAACAAACCAAATCAACCAACTTGCGATGCTAGAGGCAAACAAATAGCCCAGGTAGGGTGAGCAGGTAACATATGGAACAAAAGGGTCAGATTACCAACATGCCATGCTCAAACCTGAGCCAAAAACATGAAAAATATGAAGGACATTTGGCAATATTGAAGGGTACCATGAAAAGAATTACCCAGTGCAACTAGTAAAATGATGCATGGATCAATTAACAGTAAAGGCCTAACATATGTAAATATACACTCCCGACAGCGCACGCTGAGCGCATACTTACATAGGCCCGGAGAGTCCCAGACATGTCATCATGACCTGCAAACACGTAAAAAGGCCACGAAGAAACCTCAAGGTCTAGCACGTCTTATATGCGCCTCATGCATATCCAGCCACTCCGCAGCCGCCACAGAAGTATCAAACATATGAGTAGTTCCAAAGGCAACCACACGGAGGCATGCAGGGTATACGAAAGAGTACATCATATTCAGGGCACGCAGTCGGCGTTTAACATCCGTAAATTTAGCACGTCTCTTCTGGACTTCAAAAAATCAAGACACGACTCCCATTGATAGTGAGAGAGTCTATGTCCCTAGCTTTTTGAAGAATAATGTCCCTGTCTTTATAATGAAGAATCCGGATAAGGACAGCTCTGGGTGGGGCTCCAGGCGAAAGGGGACGGGTGGGCACCCTATGGCTAAGTTTCCACTTGGTTTGTTTTCTGGCAGTTTTTGGAAAACTGCAGTTTTTGAGCAAAATCCAGAAATGTATTCAAAAGGAATGGGAGATAAAAGGAAGGACTTATACTTCTCCTCCCTTATGGATTCACTTCTGACGTTGGCTCAAAAACTGCCAGAAAAAAAAACAAGTGGAAACTTAGCCTATGGGTGCGCTCTACTGCAAACAAAGGCTTTAAAGTCTCTCTTCCGAAAGTGTTAAGGAGCCAATTTTCCAAATATTCCCCAGGGTCACGACCCTCAGCCTTTTCCGGACACCCACCAGGCGTACATTATTCCGCCGCAAGTGGTTTTCCATATCATTTAGCTTTAGCGGCTAGAGCAGTCAAATGGTTAATCACACGGTGCATGTCTCTCTTAAGTGGAGGGACCTGATCCTCCAAATCCCCCACTCTTTCCTCAACAGCACTAACCCGCTCGGACACCTTTTGCATATCATAGCGAATAAGGTTAATGTCCTCACGTAGACCACCCAGTAGCAGCTTAACATCAGTGTTGCCCTTAGATACGGCCAGGAAAACATCTTTCAAAGGGGGTTCAGAAGGAG
The DNA here is from genome assembly GCF_029499605.1 of Hyla sarda. Taxonomy (NCBI): domain Eukaryota; kingdom Metazoa; phylum Chordata; class Amphibia; order Anura; family Hylidae; genus Hyla; species Hyla sarda. The sequence continues at coordinate 116,201,147 of NC_079193.1, read as the reverse complement.
GAGAGGAGGATGAAGGGACAGCTGGGGACACATCTTCCAGACCAACACTTGAGGGGTTAAAATGCATAGAGAACTGTGCAGCAGCAGGGAGAGTTTTAATGGGGGACAGTACCAGGAGAGACTCAGCAGGACCAGTAGACAGCAGAGCAGACATGGTAGAGGAGTCCCCAATGAAAGCAGTGTGTGCTCCAGCACAGAGGGGGTTAAGCGGAGACTGACCTGCCACAGCATGACACACAAACCCTGTACTCACAGGAGAAGGATCCACAGCTGTAGAGGAGATAAAGTTGTTGGCCGGCCAGTCAGCTCCCCCCTGGTCCTCTTCACTCCAGGCAGGCCCTGGCCGCCGGCTCAGTGACACATGCAAAGCACTGCAGGCGCTCCACAACTCCTGCGTTCTCCAGGCAAGATGGCGCTGGGTCCCCCAGCAGCTCGGCCTCACCGTACTCCATATTGCATTTTTAATCTCATATTCCAGAATCCTTGTCCACATCTTTTGGAAAACCTCAGATTTGGCACGCATACCTCTCATGAGGCAGACGCCGGCTTTCCGAATCTACCTGTTGTATCTTGTCACTGCCATATGTGCCAGCCAGCCGAGCAGGAACAACGCACCGCTACTGACTCCACAGACCCCTCTGGGTGGACTGTTTACATGCATTTATTTGTTTTTCATTTTCTTATAATAAATTAATTTTAAGTTTAGCACTGTCCATATATTTCTAGACCTAGAGCTCCAAATCCTTTTTTCTTTTATTACTCTTTAACTTATGCACCTAGGATATTGGTGCAATATTTGGATAGCTCGGTCTAATACAATTTTGGTCTTGTACTGTGAGCTATCCTATCAATTTTTTCTCGCAAATCTCTTCAATAGTCTGTAAATTCACAGATCAAAATGTAATTATGGTTTACATTTATTAATCCCATTTTTGTTTTGTTACAGGAAAGGAGATTACATATGTACATAGTTTACTGCCAAAACAAACCAAATTCTGAGCATATTGTTTCAGAGTACATTGACACTTATTTTGAGGTAAGTTTCTCCCATTGGTTTGTGTGTTGTAAATACACATTTCAGTTTTATTCCCTTGTGGACATTTATTCCAGTAAAAACTGGAGCTGCAGTGATGGTACTGACTATATTCACCACATCATCAGGTAGCATGACCAATTAGCTGCTTATAGGCGTACTCCGCCTCTAGAAATCTTATCCCCTATCCAAAGGACCCCTGCGATCTCCCTGCTGCACCCGGCGTTCGTTTAGAGCGTCGGGTGCAGCGCCGGAAGTTTGATGTCACGGCCACGCCCGCTTGTGACGTCACGGCCACGCCCCCACTATGCAAGTCCATCACTCCCCCTCCCATAGGCTTTCATTGTGGGGGCGTGGCCATTATTTCACGAGAGGGGCATGGCCCTGAGGTCACGAACCTCTGCCCCACATTGCCAGTCATTCGGCATGGAGCGAAGTTCGCTCCGTTCACAGGATGCCTGGGGTGCTGCAGCCGAGATCGTGACATCTTATCCCCTCTCGTTTGGATAGGGGATAAGATGTCCAGGGGTGGAGTATCCCTTTAACAGAGGGCTAAACAGATAATGTATTACTAAATGTTTTAAGTCAATTGGTACTAGAAAGTTTTACAGATTTGTAAAATACTGCTATTTAAAAATCTCAAGCCTTTCAGTACTTCTAAGCTGCTGTATGCCATGGAGTCATGTTGCATGTTGAGAAAGTCAGTTTGAACTTGATGGGCTCTGGCCTTTTTTCAACCCCTTGAGGACTGGGTCGTTTTTCACTTTTGCGCTTTAGTTTTTTCCTCCTCCCCTTTTAAAAATCACTTTTAATTTTCCACCTACAGACCTATATGGGGGCTTGTTTTTTGCACCATCAATTTTACTTTGTAATTACATAAATCATTTTACCACAAAATCTATGGTCAACCCAAAAATTTTGAGGGCTTTCAATTCCACGCAGTGCACTTTTCGGTAAAAATTACCGTACACCTTATATTGATTCTGTAGGTCCATACGATTAAAATGATACCCAACTTTATTTTGTTTTACTTGACCAAAAATACGCAATTCTGGACTTTGTTTTTCTTTTTTACGTATATGCCATTGACTGCGCCGTTAAAATTACATTACATTTTTATAGTTTGGACATTTACGCATGCGGCGATACCACGTATTTGTTTGTTTTTGTTTACATATGTTTTTTTTATATAGGAAAAGGGGGGGGGGGGTGATTCAAGCTTTTGTTAGGGAAGGGGTTAATTCACATGTAATAACTTTATTTTAAATTTTTTTTAGTCCCCATAGGGTCTATTACATGCAATCCTTGGATTGCTATAGCATAGCTTTGATCAGTGTTATCGGTGCCCTGCCATGGCTGACTGGAGCTTTAGACCGTCTTCTCAGCTGATCAGAACCGCGGTGGTCCTGATCAGCTCTGCAGAGCTGCCAAGACCCTTTTTTTTCTTTTTTTAGACGCTGCGATCAACAGATAGCCGCCAGGACCGGTCTGCTATTAGCACACTCTGCTCTGGAGCCCGCGTCATAGAAGGGGTGCGTAACAAGGGCGTACAGGTACACCCTTGGTCCCCAAGAGGTTAGAGGTTAACCTTATGAAATGTGTAACTACAGTATGTAGTCTTTCCAAATAGACACAGTGCCCTATGCTGCTACCTTTGTCAGAGGGCACTGTATCAGACTGAAAAGATTACATAAGTTCCTCCAGGGCAATACAGCAGCTGAATAATCTGTATAAATTTCTGGTAAGTTGATATAAAAACCCATTTTTTTTCTCAGGTAAACACCTTTAATATAGCTACTGTATGGATGTATAGATATAATTTAGAATAGCTGTAAGTAACTGAATGTATATATATTTTAATTTATTTATTTTTCTTTTAGGAATCTGCTATTTCTAAAGGAGTGTTTCAAATTGGCAGTTAACATTATATCATTAAATTCGCTTTGAAAATCAATTATGGCATAATTATTTAATAATCCATAAATGTTTTATAATGCTGCTGAGCGTTACCAGTTTCTGGTGTAAAATTCTTGTTTATATACTGTCCATTGATTCTGGAAACAGCCGTAGTGTTTCCATATTTACTATTGACTGTGGAGAGTAGAGATGAGCGAACTTACAGTAAATTCGATTCGTCACGAACTTCTCGGCTCGGCAGTTGATGACTTTTCCTGCATGAATTAGTTCAGCTTTCAGGTGCTCCCCTGGGCTGGAAAAGGTGGATACAGTCCTAGGAGACTCTTTCCTAGAACTGTATCCACCTTTTCCAGCCCACCTGAGCACCGGAAAGCTGCACTAATTTATGCAGGAAAAGTCAGAAACCGCCGAGCTGAGAAGTTCGTGACGAATCGAATTTACTGTAAGTTCGCTCATCTCTAGTGGAGAGAATGGAGAGTAACCACCACCATGATTATGTAACTAATGCATTGTTGCTGGTAATTCTCAGACTGCAGCACTGCTGGTTTTTGCTCTATTATATGCTCAGTGCTCTTTGCAACATCAATTCTAAAATTCTATAGCCTGGGTAAAAGGCATCTCACTAGAATAATATTCCATCCTAAGTAAGAGTAAAGATCATGGCACTCTTTATATCTGCTTGTGGCTACTTTTGTTGTGGCAATGTTGACATATAAAGAGAGTTACAGCCTATGGCTGTTTCATGTCTTGGCTTTACGGCTTTCTCAAAAAGCGTGAAGCCCAGACTTTAAACAGCTACATTCTTGCTTTGAATTCTATTTTTCTCTTTATATTCCTGCTTTGTATTTTGATATTTAGTCTTTGACACACACAAAGCACTGCTTGGAGTCAAGGTTAGGTGCTTATCACCTGAGATCACCTGTCTGTGTTTTTCTTGTGAAGCATTTTTTTTAACCTAAAATATGTGGGCATTCCACTATACATTAAATATATCCTGTAGTGTCCTACATGATTGTTCATCACTTACTGGCTCAAAAGGTTGTATTTCTAACTTGTTGCCCTGTAATTTAATTTCAGATTAAATGTGCAAAGTTGCAGCACTGGGTGTAAAAGTCAGTTCACACAGTTTTTTGGGTTTACCTTTAATGTACACATTTTTATCTTTTAGAAATATATATGTAAACATTCTATATTTGTTTTTTGTTCTTTAGTTTAGTTAATATTTTTAATTTTTAGTTGTTTGTGTTATTTGTATACATTTTGTCAGCCAAGGTAATCAACAATGCATGATGGGAATTTTAGGCTGCTACCCACATTGACCATCACGAGCAGCTACTAGCAGACTGGAAATGGTCAGGAAGCCAAATCAAGCTATCTATATACAGTATATGTGTACCCACATGAGCAAAGACAAAAAAAAACGACAGCTACTGTTTGGTATATAAACATATAAAACATTTTTAGTGCATTATTTATTTATTTTTGTTCACTTTAAAATCTTTTAGGACTTGAAGCAGCGTCTGGGCCACCGACTTCAACTTACAGACTTATTAATTAAACCTGTACAAAGAATAATGAAATATCAACTGCTTTTAAAGGTACGTAATCAGAAAGTTTTGAGAGATTTTAAAATCACATAAGCTACAAAAAATACTGTGTACTGTGGCATCGTACACAGCTCCTCTCCCTTACTTAATTGTAAATACCTTATTTTTCTGATTATAAGATGTACCTTTTAGCCCCAAAAAATGGAAATTTAATTGCATCCCATAGGATGATGATACCTTTTAAATAACGCTTGTCCACTTTCTTGTAGGCAGCAGAGTCAATACATTTTTGCTGGGAACATTTTCTGATTAAACTGTCTGTGTCTTGCCATGTCGCCTGTCGTGCCTCCTATGTTCTGTCGCAATATCATGGTTGGGGAAGGATATCTCCATCTGTAGGCTTAACCAAGGAGGGGGCAGCCCATCGGCAACCCTGCAATGCAGTTGCAGGTTTCTGATGGTTGGCATGGTAGCTGGGGGGCCAAATCATGGCCTTTTTTTTTTTTGTCTTACAGCTTTGGATGTTTCAAATATAGAAGAAAAAAAAAAACACGAGAAAATGCACTAGTGCCGTGAACTGTACACAAGTAAGGGAAATGGGATTAGGAATAAGGTACTCAATTGTGTTGTGCTGCAAGCATTACACTGTTAATATCATGTAGATAGACAAAATGTCTATCAAGGAGCCAGGAACAGCTCTTCAATAACGTGTCCATGGTGGAACTTTTGGGAACGGCAGAAGACAAGACTGGGAATTCGGAAGAACCCCCAAAAATGTTGATGTTTTATTTAGGTCCTGAATAAAACTGTTATTTTATGACTATTGACCATACATGATTATTTTGCTTGTAAATGAGCGATTCTGCTAAATCGAATTTTGTGGAGTTCTTCCTAATTTTCAGCCTTTCCTTGGAAACTTGTGAGAGACAGCCATAGGTGAAGTCTCACACAGTGTATTAGTGGCAGGTATAGCACGCTGCAGATGTCATTGCATCTTCAAGTCCCCTGAGGACAAACAAAAGTTAAAGAAAAAAGAAGCATGGAAACGTTATGGTTGTAGAAATATGACAACAGGGACCAATCTGAGTGTACAGCGCTGCGGAATCGGTGTGTGCTATATAAAGTGTTATTAATATTATTTTTATCATTCTGACCCACATAAAAAGAACATTTATACCAAACGAAAAGTTACCAAATTTCAATATATATTTTTTTATCTTGCTTCGACCAAAAAATATGATTCAAACTGATCAAAATATCATATGTACTTCAAAATGATACAATAAAATCTACAGCTCATCTCACAAAAACGAGCCCTCACACGACTAAAGTCAACCAAAATAATAGAACGTTATGATTGTCTGAATATGGGGACACAAAAACATAGAATTTTTAATGGTTATCCCAAGATTATAATTTATGTTGGTAATAAGAGATTAGTTGGGTCCAACCACTGTGATCATAAAATTGGGGGTGCCTCTTTGTGAATGAAGCAGCAGTTTTCATACTGGGCTGCCGCTTTATTCACACACTATGGGTCTACTTAATATAGCTGGGTGCTGGGCTCCACTATCTTTAGCAGTGTCTTAGAAATTTAATGGAGTGGCAGTGTGTATACATAACCACTGTTTTATTCAAACAGACACACTGAGGACGTCTATTTTTGTATTTGGTAGAGTTCCAGCATTCAAACAACCACCAATCACCTATCCTGTGGATTGGTAATAAGTTCTAAACTTAGGAGAACTCCTTTAAAGGAAAACTGTCTTCAGTGTCACCGCCCTAACTTGTTGGTACAGGCAGGTAGTGCGGGTGACACTCATGATAGCCACACTTATCTGTCCCCGAACTGTGGTCCCGTTCTCCCGCTCTTTTCTTCAGTTCCTGCGGCAGGCTTGCAGCAAGGCTCACCAAAGAAACAGCAGCGGTGACATCAGAATGCTCTGCCCGAACCCCAAACCTGCTGCTGGAACGGAGGAAGACAGCAGAAGAGCGGGACCACAGATCGAGGACAGGTAAGTATGGTTAACATCAATGTCACCTGCACGATCTGTCTGTACCAACAGGTTAGTGCGGTGACAAGAATTTTGTGTCATGTCATATTCTCCTAATAAATGAAGTAGAAAAGGAATAGAAATGTTCTGCATCTAAATGCGGGTAATTTCATTCCCAGTTAGCTCAGTGGGCTGATCTGGACCACCATGATGAAATTACAGGGTCCTGATCAGCTGAGAGGACGGAGGGTGGGGTGGAGTGGACAACCTTACCTGCCTCCTAGCCATCCAATCAGTGCTCTTGTGCTCCAGGAAGCCTTGGCAGCCTGGTGCAATGAAGCATTTATAACATTGTTCAATGCTGTGCACAACGTGGACAGTTCATGCAATCTTAAAGGAGTATTCCAGGAATTCTTTTCATTTGACTGTGCAACAGGGGCTGTAAAATTTGTTTAGTTCATAATATATTGTCTGTGCCTGTGCTTGGTGGTGATCCTGCAATTTTTGGCCCAATGTTTATATTTAACAGCATACAAAATGAGTGTCCTCTCAGGTTTTCCCAGGTTGCAGTGCGGCCCAAGACATTACATCACTTGTCAGGTGTTCAGAGGGAGCCTGTCTTTGCTTCTGAACACCAATTCTGTAGTGAATTGTAGGTATGCAACAGCTGGAGACACCCTGGTTAGAAAACACTGGTCTATTGCATTGAAGGGAGCACATGTCCTTTTCCTGTGAGAAAAAGAGAAATGACCTCTTACAAACAAGGAATTATGGGACATGTTGTGCAGGGAGGGAACTCAAAGAGGAAATAGCTAGTTCACGAAAAGATAGCCACAGAGCCCCCTCCTCAGCGGCGGCTATAGACTTTTTGAGGCCTTAGGCAAAAATATATCTGAGGCCCCCCCAAGCGCGATAAAAAAAACAAAACGCAATGCATTATATCTATTTATCAGTGGGTATGTAGTTTAAAGTGCTGCTTTATACAGCAACCAATCATCACCAGTGACATCTTCTCTAATTTGCTTCGTTGCCTTCTCTTCTCCATTTGGTCCGGGCCATCATCACGATTTCTTCCACACACAATTCTTCACCGTTAAACCTGCACAAAAAAAACTATTAGGTGCCGAACTTTTTTTTTTTCCATGGGTGACAGAGGGGTGTAGAGGAGTGTACATGGGTGAAAGAAGGGTGTAGAGGAGTGTACATGGGTGACAGAGGGGTGTAGAGGAGTGTACATGGGTGACAGAGGGGTATAGAGGAGTGTACATGGGTGACAGAGGGGTGTAGAGGAGTGCACATGGGTGACAGGGGTGTAGAGGAGTGTACATGGGTGACAGAGGGGTGTAGAGGAGTGTACATGGGTGACAGGGGTGTAGAGGAGTGTACATGGGTGACGGGTGTAGAGGAGTGTAAATGGGAGACAGGGGTGTACATGGGTGACAGAGGTGTAGAGGGGAGTACATGGGTGACAGAGGGGTGTACATGAGTGACAGAGGTGTAGAGGGGAGTACATGGGTGACAGAGGGGTATAGAGGAGTGTATATGGGTGACAGAGGGGTGTACATGGGGTACAGAGGGGTGACAGAGGGGTGTAGAGGAGTGTACATGGGTGACAGAGGGGTGTAGAGTAGTGTACATGGGTGACAGAGGAGTGTACATGGGTGACAGAGGGGTGTAGAGGAGTGTACAGAGGGGTGTAGGGAGGTGTAGAAGAGTGAACATGGGTGGTGACAGAAGGGTGGACAGGAGGGACAAGGTGGTAACAGAGGGGTGGTCAGGGGTGACAAGGTGGTAACAGAGGGGTGGACAGGGGTGACAGAGGGGTGAATTGGGGGTGGACATGGGTGACAAAGATGTGGTCAGGAGGGTGGACAATGGGGGGTGAACAAGGGTGACGGATGGACAGGGGTGACAGAGGGTTGGATGGGGGTGGTGGACATGGATGACAGGAGGTAAGACATGGGAGACAGGGGTGTACATGGGTGACAGAGGTGTAGAGGGGAGTACATGGGTGACAGAGGGGTGTACATGAGTGACAGAGGTGTAGAGGGGAGTACATGGGTGACAGAGGGGTATAGAGGAGTGTATATGGGTGACAGAGGGGTGTACATGGGGTACAGAGGGGTGACAGAGGGGTGTAGAAGAGTGAACATGGGTGGTGACAGAAGGGTGAACAGGAGTGACAAGGTGGTAACAGAGGGGTGGACAGGGGTGACAAGGTGGTAACAGAGGGGTGAATTAGGGGTGGACATGGGTGACAAAGATGTGGTCTGGGGGGTGGACAATGGAGGGTGAACATGGGTGACAGGGATGGACAGGGGTGACAGAGGGTTGGATGGGGGGGTGGACATGGATGACAGGAGGGTAGACATGGGAGACAGGGGTGTACAAGGGGGTAAAAGAGGGACAGGAGTGACAGAGGGGTGGACTGGGGTAACAAAGGGACAGATGGGTGAACAGGAGGGTGGACATGGGTGACAGGGTAGACTACAGGGGTAGACGGGGGTAAAACATGGGTGACGGGAGTGAACAAGGCGTACATGGATGACAGGAGGGTGAACATGAGTGACGGGATGATAGGAGGGTGGACATTGGTGAGAGGGTGGGGTGGACATGGGTGACAGGAGGGTGGACAGGGGGGTGGACAGGGGTGACGGGAGGTGGACGGGGGTGATGGAGGGTGAACAGGGGTGATGGAGGGTGAACAGGGGTGACGGAGGTGGACATGGGTGACACGGGGGTGGACATGGGTGACGGGGGTGGACATGGGTGACAGGGATGGACAGGGAGGTAGACAAGGCGGACATGGATGACGGGGGGGGGTGGCCATGTGTGACGGGGGAGGGTGCAGAGGGTGGACCTGGGAGACGGTAAGGGGGGGTTTGGACAGGGTTGAGAAGGGGTAACAGGGATGGAAAGGGTACTGTACCTTCGGAAATCTCACCTCACACCGGCCCGTGCAGCTTGCAGTTCCACGGCAGCTCGCTCCGCCACCTGGCACCATTTTTGGCTCACTGTGCCGCAAGGGGGAGGGTCACGCAGGGATGCAGGAGGACGCTGTGTGCACACAGGCTTCCCTTCCCCCCTGCGCGCAGGCCGGGGCGGGACATTTAAAAAAAAATTTATAAAATGTTGCCAAAATCACTTCTCTAACTACACGATTTAAGTGGCCGTGAGGCCCCCCCTTTAGGGCGAGGCCTTAGGCGGCCGCCTATATTGCCTAATTTGAGAGCCGCCTCTGCCCCTCCTATAGACTTGCATTGAGGGGGCGGTGCCGTGACATCACAATACTCCGTCCCCTGCATCGCCCGTCATCAGCCACAGACTGATTCTCAATCTGTGCAGCTGAAAAACAGGGGTGCTGCAGGAGAGATCACGGGGGGGTCCCCAGATAAGATGTCTAGGGGCGGAGTACTCCTTTAAGAGCCATACTCTTCTATTTATCCACAGACCCATATAAGGGCCTTTTTGCATGAACAATTCTACTTTACAATGACACCTTTGTTTTTACCATAAAATGTATGGCACAACAAAAAACATAGTACAGTATTTGCAACCTATGGGGTTTTTCCTTTTTACGCAGTGCACTTCAAAACAGACATATTCTCTTAATTCTTTGGGTCAATACAATTAAAATGATACCCACGGTTACATGGTTTTCTATTATTGTACTGCTTTTAACCAAAGTATAAAATTTTTTACCAAAATAGATATAGTGGGTCAGAATAGGGCAGTTTGAAACAAACTTATTTTTCAGGCAGCAATTTCCCCCATGACAGGCGACAGTGTCCCCCCATAGTAGGCGGCAGTGCCCCCCACAGTAGGCGGCGTCAGAGTCCCCCCACAGTAGGCGGCGGCAGGGTACCCCCCCCCCACTAGCAGGCGGCGGCGTGGTCCCCCCCCCACTAGCAGGCGGCGGCGTGGTCCCCCCCCACTAGCAGGCGGCGGCGTGGTCCCCCCCCACTAGCAGGCGGCGGCAGGGTCCCCCCACTAGCAGGCGACGGCAGGGTCCCCCCACTAGCAGGCGACGGCAGGGTCTCCCCCACTAGAAGGCGACGGCAGGTTCCCCCCCACTAGCAGGTGACGGCAGGGTCCCCCCCCCCCCCCCCCAATAGCAGGCGGTAGTAGTAGTATGAGAATATTTCCAGGACTGGCTTATATCCCAGTCCGGCCCTGTATATATATACAGTTGTGTGCACAAGTTTAGGCATCCCTGACATTTTCCATAATTTGGTGTTTGGATCAGCAATAGAATTCTATAGGGAACCAATAACTAGATTTTACCATATATCACGATCTGCATACATCTGTATTATGTATGGTAAAATCTTTATCCCAACCATCCCCGGAGACCTTTTTTTTCCCCCCAGGGATGGTGAGGATATGAAGTTATAAAGTCTTCTTGGCCACCCCATAAGTAGTGCCTTGGTGGGGAACTATACTTACCAGGTCCCATTGCTCTGGACAAAGTGACACCCCCTCTGCTTGATTGGTGGCCCAGGTCATCGCTCTATTCCCTTAACGATGGAACCTGGATCAAATATCTGAAAAACACAGTAATATTTCAGTAGTAAAATGAGGTTTATTGGATAAACAGAAAATGCGCAATATGCATTAAAACTAAAGCAGACAGGTGAATACATTTGGGCACCCTTGTCATTTTGTTGATATGAATACCTGTAACTACCTAGCACTGATTAATTAAGTGGAACACAGAATTGGTTTGGTGATTGGGGAAGATTTATCACTTGTGGGTGTGTGTGCAGTCATTCCTCTTGGCTTTTTTTTTTTTTTTTTTGCTTGCACCATATTTATCAGAATGGTGCAGAGACTTTGATAAATTTTGCACAAATGAAAATAAACTCAGAATTTGCTGTAGGATGCCACTTTTCTAAAGCAAGGCAGACAATGGTATGTATTTGCAGTTTTATTGAACGTTTGCACACTTTTTTTTGCACCTTTTTAAAAAGGGGGACATGGTAAATATCTTCCATTGGAATGTAAATACTTATTCACTGCATTTCACAGTTTTGCAGGAAATGTCTGTTTTAAAATTGCGCAAAGACTGATTGTACAAAAATGTTGTGCCAAATAACAGCCAATAAACTGTCAGGAAGGCAATGATAAATCTCCCCCCATTAAGCCTTGAACTTCAAATTATGAGAAAATGTATTTAATGTGGCCATTTGCAAGTTGTTCTCTCTTCTGAAGAGTGGCAACATTAGAGGGCCTGAAAACAACTCTCAAATGACCTGAAAACAAAGATTGTTCAGCATTATGGTTTAGAAGAAGCCTACAAAAAGCTATCACAAAGATTGAAGCTGTCAGTGTCCACTGTGAGGAAATGGAAAACCACAGGCATAGTTCTTGTTAAGTTCTTGCCAGAAGTGGCAGGTAAAATTAAAGTAAAATTTTGGAAAGGCAAAGGATGGTGAGAACGGTCAAAAACAGCCCACATACCACCTCCAAAGACCTACAATATAATCTTGCTCTAGATGGTGTCAGCGTGCATCAACAATTCAGCGCACTTTGCTCAAGGAGAAGCTTATGTGTGTATGTGCTGCTTGCAATTCTTAAATAACATGACTTATTGTTTAATATCATATTTCTGAAATTGCAATTAATCATTTTTGTTTCTTCTTGCAGGATTTCTTGAAATACTCAAAAAAAGCCTGTGTAAATGTTGCAGAATTAGAGGTACTTGTTTTTGTAAATGTTTCTACTTTAGATTATTGCTGTTAATGTTATTGACTAGCATTTATCATAATTAAACACTTGGATTATGCCATGAAAAAGGAAATGAAAGCTCTGTAGTGTTAATACACATAACTATAAAACCACCCAGCTGCTTTCCTCACCATAATTTGCTTTCCTCACCCCTGTGCAGCTCTGGTCTTTTCACTTTTCTGTGGGCAAGCACCAGCGGCTGAATTGTCCGTCGCTGAAATTCCTGAGCGTGGACGGGTCTCGCGGAAGACCCATTCACACTGGTGCTAATGTTCACAGCATGGAATTCCACTCACGGAACATACCCGTGAAGTACAGCAGATTTCCAAACAGCTTCATACACTGCTAATATTTGGCATATTAAAACTAGCAAGTGTTTAAAATTCTCCCCCCCAAAATTGTCTCACTATGGAAGAGAGCAAGGCATTAATATTTTGTTCCAATATACAGAGAAAGTTTTGTTTTAATTTACAAAGACATTACCAATGTCTGGAACACCATATAATAAATGCAGGATGTCTGCTGTAACAGACAGTTAACCACCATGCACAGTCTATTAGATTCAAGTATAATACAGAAGCATTAGAATTTGAGACTGCAGTCTAGAAAGGACAAATTGGTGGAGATTGATCAAAACCCGTCCAGAGGAAAAATTGCTGAGTTGCCCAAAGCAATCCATCATATTGCTGCTTTCATTTTTTAAAAGGCCTCTGAAAAATGAAAGACTCGATCTGATTGGTCTCTATGGGCAACTCAGCAACTTTTTCTCTGGACACGTTTTGATAAATCTCCCCCTTAGTGTATAGGAAGGTAGGTTAGGTTCACATTGTTGTTCGCATCCAACCTGTTAAGGGTCCAATCGACTCTTTTCTCTTTTTTTATTTTTTATTTTTTTTCAGCCGATCGGACACAAAAACAGGTTGGATGCCGTCAGCTACTATTGGGTTCTGACAGACCCAATTCTCTTGCATGGGGTCCTTCGGTGATCCTGTAATTTTACAGAAATTTTATGGAGAAAAAAATAGTGCTTCCCTCCATCCTTCTGAGCGGATTGCCGACAGAACTCCGAATAGCAATGTGAACGAGGCCTTGCTTTAGTATAGATAAATCTCCATAGTTGAGATTTATTGTTGTTGTCTTTAGAAAGTTAGTTGTTTTGCTTTTTTTTTTTTGCTTTGGTTTTGCTTATGTGTGACACATTTATCATACTATCACATGGGGTTGATAAATTTGGTGCACATAAACAAAAAAACAATAAACCCCTTCAGAACACCATTTTGTAGATTTCTTCTTCTTCTCTGCTAATTTTCTATATATTTCTCAGAGACTTTTTAAAAGTGCTTTCTAAAGGCAGTTTTGTAAGCCTGGTCTGACTTTGTGGGGGGGTTGCAACTTTGTTTTATGCCTACGTGCGACATTCGTACTTCATAAATTCAGGAATACTGCAAAATGAAAACTGAAATTTGCTTAGTCCTTTAGCCCCTTAAGGACTCAGAGATTTTCCGTATTTGCACTTTCGTTTCTTCCTCCTTAACCTTAAAAAAGATGGCCATGCCTTATAGAACGGGAGCGGACTCAGGACGTACAGGTACTCACTGAGTCCTTAAGGGGTTGAGGACGCAGCCTGTTTTGGCCTTAAGGACACAGACAACTTTTTAAAATCTGACCTGTGTCTTTTCATGCATTAATAACTCTGGGATGCTTTTACTTCTCAGTCTGATTCTGAAATCGTTTTTTGTGACATATTCTACTTTAAGGTAGTTGTAAGCTCTCGTCGAGTTTATATTTTTCTAAATTTGAAGTGCTCTGCTTGTAAGGAAAACGGTTATGCCAAATAAATGACATATTGATTCACAATATGTCTACTTTATGTTGGCATCATAAAGTAGACTTGTTTTTATTTTTTAAAGACTATGAGTAGAACTGGTGCCGTCAGTGACATCACCAATCAAGAGCTGTGATTGGTCGGACGGTAGCGGCCTACCAATCAGGGCAATTATGAGGTGGCCACCTCTCTTCTGCTGGTGAAGGGTAATTGGTGTTGTCTGGGACAGCACCAAACACCCTTATTTTCCGGGTCACCAGAGACCCGATTGGCTCGGAAAAGCTGTGATTCGCCAGTCAGAATTTACAGCCAGGTATAAGAAACTGATGCATACACTTTCTTTGTGTTCAAAAACAAAGGGAAAGATGCATCAAAACCTGTGCAGAGGAAGAGTTGAATAGTTGACCATAGTTACCAAATTGCTTCTTTCAGTTTTTTAGGGGCCTCCTTAATAAATTAAATAATCTGGTTGCTAAGGGCAACTGATCAACTTCTGCACATGTATTGCTAAATTTCCCCCATAGTTCTGTGGACAGGGCCATCCCTTGGCCTTGCCCTTTTTTTGCACCACCTACTTTACTAATACTGCCACACCATGACCAATACCATTACCACTGACAAATGACTGACCAATACAACTGTACTATTACAGAATAAAAGTTGTTAGGCTGGGTCCACACTACGTTTTGTCCCATACGGGAGCGCATACGGCAGGAGGGAGCTAAAAGCTCACGCTCCCGTATGTAACCGTATGCGCTCCCGTATGCCATTCACTTCAATGAGCCGACCGGAGTGAAACGTTCGGTCCGGTCGGCTCATTTTTGCGCCGTATGCGCTTTTACAACCGGACCTAAAACCGTGGTTGACCACGGTTTTAGGTCCGGTTGTAAAAGCGCATACGGCGCAAAAATGAGCCGACCGGACCGAACGTTTCACTCCGGTCGGCTCATTGAAGTGAATGGCATACGGGAGCGCATACGGTCACATACGGGAGCGCGAGCTTTTAGCTCCCTCCTGCCGTATGCGCTCCCGTATGGGACAAAACGTAGTGTGAACCCAGCCTTACTGAGACCAATATTGCCACATACAGTGACCAAGTAGAATTACATACTAGCTGTATTCGAGCACTCTGCATGCAACCATCATTTTTGTTATCCAGTGATTCAGTGATGTCTTTTCTGAAAGGAGTTGTTCTCTCTTTTTCTTCTCTATCTTTCATGGGCCATCATAAAGTCGTCTTCAGCTGTGGTTCCACAGAATCTGCAAGACAAACATTTTAGGCTCCTTGTTCAAGCACAAATCTCACCTCTACAAACTCCCCATGTGTATTGCTTCACACAGTAATAGTGCCTAATTTGTACCCTTATGTAGTAGCAGATCCCTTACATTGCCTTCCTATAGCAGGCTCCTTCACATTGCCTCCAAATAGAAGGCTCCTCTCACTTCCCCCATATAGTAGGCCCCTCACATTTCCCCTATATAACAGTCCCCATTGAGAGAGAAAAAACACCACTCACCTATGCATCTTTTTCCTGAAGCTCCAGATGCTCTGCAAACATACATAGCACTGTTACGGCAGCATGCTTAAAACTCTGTATGCAGCGTCCTCATCTTATGGGCACTCTAGACCTCGCCTATAGGTGGGCCCTGACTGTGGCATCTGTGACACTAACTGTGCTGCTTTGCAGTTCAAGTTGCTAAAACAGCAGGATCCAGGGGGGCTCAGCACTAGTGTATCTGAATGTACCTAACAAAGAATTGTCCCTCCCCCTAATTTATTCTTTTTATTTGTGCTATATATACTTTATGAATTTTTAAGCCTGTATACCGGTATGTAAAAAGAGAGAAGTATCGCATTACACAGTGCATTAGAAAGTATATGTTATTTAAAAATTTTATACTGTTATCAGTGTGCAGTACTGCTGCAGTATGCAGAAGGTGGAGACGCAGAAATCAATCAATCAATATAAATAAAATACCAATTTTATTCTCGTGAACACTTTTAACCAACACTCTTATGAACATCTCTTCATAAAAAAAATAAAAAATAAAAAAGTGAACAACTAAATTAACTCCTATGGCAGTATCAGCCTAGTAAATATTTTGGCTGCTGTTGTTCAAAGAATTTTCATTTGAATCCTTCCTGTCCCACATGAATTGACATCATTAGCAGACCCTTAGGTGGGTCACAACCATAAAGGTACCCATACAAGTGATAGCAGTCAGATGAACATTTCATCAGCTATCTTTCTCAATCCACCCCCCATATACATGAAGGCTAGGCTTGTTCATGTGTTCTGAACAGGATCACTGGTGCCAACCTTCTCTTCTCAGAAAACAGAAGGATCAGGCAATTGAAATCAAACATTATATGTCAGTGGAGAGTCAGGAATTCCCTATGTACTTTAGAACCCAGAAACCCCTGTTATAAGTAGATACTGTAAGTTCCTCTACCCAACATTTAAATTAAATTTATAGTTAAGCACCTGTGCACAGACATATGATCCACAGACACACCACTTACTTAAAGGGAATCTGTCAGCTCATACGCAGAACACAAGTGTCAAGGATGAATGATATACAGGGCTTGGCTTGCAACACTGAGCCCTGTACGTTTATTAGGTGGCATGCATGCAGTGGCTCACATCTCCTTCTTGACACTGAAGCTGTGAGCATAGTGACATAGTACGGTTGGAAAAAACAAAAACAAAAATCATGTGTCCCGTATGGGGCCCTAACTCTGCCCCAGCTGAGCTGCTGTGTGTCATGTCTAGCACACAACAGGTCAGCCGGTACAAACACGCCCCCTCCATTCATCTTTGTGGGAGAGGTGGAGAAACAGAAAAGCTTTGTCTCCACCTCTCCCATAGAGATGAATGGAGGAGGCGTGTTTCTATCAGCTGACCTGCTGAATACGAAACGCGCTCTAGCAGCGTTGAGCCGGGCCCCGTCCAGGAGAACGCGGACCCCTGCGATCAGACATTTATATTTTATCCTGCGGATGGGAGATAGATTTGTTACCACTGGTTTAAATTGTTACCACTATATACGCATTAATGTTATTTTATTCTAAGAATATGTCTAGGCCTGTTTTTAAGCCCTTAACTACTTTCGCTGTGACAAGTTTCTGAGGTAGACTTCCATAAATTCACAGTTCTTATGGTAAAGAAGGCTTGTCGTTCTTGGTGACTAAACCTTTTTTTTTTCCAAGCAGGAGTGCCTCCTTGTCTTTTGAGGTGGAGTTTTACCTGGAACAGTTTTTCCCATATTTTTGTATGGGCCATTTATATACTTAAAGAGATTTTCAACTCTATGCCAGCATTCTCACATTGCCTCTGGTGTCCTGCTCCTGGTACCACCCTCTTCCTTGACATATTGGTTCCGGTTCTGGGTCTTATTCCTGGTGTCTGGGCCCAATATGTCACATTTCCACTCAGCCAATCACTGGCTGAGGCAAGAAAAAACTGCAGCCAGCGATTCACTGTGCTACAGCTTAACTTATTGGTCCCAGAAAGCAGGAAGAGGGTTCCACTGGGGACCAAGGCAGGACACTGGAGGCACAGTGGGAGTACTAGAGGTGAGTAAAGATTTTACTCACCTCTACTTTTTTATATCTCACAGAATGGACATTGTTTATTAATAAAATTTAAAAAAAAAAAGCCCTACTGCTGTATAACGCCTTTACATGAAGTTGATCATATACCACCTTAAACATCTCTTCCCAATAACAAATTTAATAATGTTAACCTTTCCTTGTAACTAAGAGATGTTCCAATCCCCTTATTAGTTTAGTTGCTGGCCTTTGTACCCTTTCCAGGACATCCTTTTTATGAAACGGTGCCCAAAACGGAACAGCATATTCCAGGTAAGGCTGCACCAATGCCTAATAAAGTGGTTATATTAAGTCCCTGTCCAATGTGTCTAAGCCCCTTTTCATACGTGACAATATCCTGCTACCTTTAGAAGCAGCTGCTTGACTTTGCATTCCGTTTTGTAGTGTCTGATCTACAAGTACACCCAAATCCTTTTCTAGTTTTATTGCCTCTAGGACATATGATGCATGCAGGTTATTAGTACCCAAATACATAACTTTACATTTATTCACATCGAACCTTGTTTGCCCAAAACACTCCATAGACTTCCATAGACTGTACCTTGCTACAAAGTTTTGATTCATCTGCAAAGATAAACAGAATTGATAATCCCATCCAGTACTGAACTTTGGGGTACACCACTAATAACGACAGGGATTTGCGCACTTTACTCCCTGGTTCTCAGCTATCTTTGTCTAGCCACCCCATAGACTTATAAAGGAGCAACAAGACAGTAAAGCGATCTAGCACACAGTTGTTCCCACTCATTCACCTTATCAATGGTGGTCTTAGCACTGAGACTTGAACTGATTGAAGCTTATGAAATGTCTCTGTGACGTGACAAAAGTTTATTTTTTCTAAGTGTCAAGTACACTTCAAGCTAGATTTCAATACAGTTACAAACTAAACTTCTAAACTTAAAGCCCTAATGTACCCATTAGGTATCTATTAGGGGCAGTGTCAAACTTCTTCTCACCTCTTCATATAAGCAAAATAGTTTGGTTTGACAACTTCTGTCCTTAGTAAAACTATGCTGACTAACACGGATTACCCCTACAAGGCCTGAATTGGGAACAAAACTATACCCAGGCATTTTAGACTAAGCAGTTCAGACCCATGAATCCCCTTCCGAATCCATGAATTTCCATCCAGATACCTGAGCCCTCTTTCAGACCCCTGAACCCTCATCTAGTCTCCAAAGTCTCTCTGCAGATTTCCCAGACATCTCTGTGCAGAGGATTGGTCACAGTAATTCCCTTACACCTAAAAAATAGACCTTTTAATGGCACTCCCGAAACTGGACACTTAATCCGTAACTACATATCACATATTTTATTAAATAAAAAATGAACCTAGTTTCAATTCCAAACTGGAATCTTCATCAGGCATTCCACTTTTCCAGATGATGTCCCCCCCCAAAATCCCTATGTCCTTTTCCTCCCTATGTGCCACCCAAATCCCTCTGTCCTCTTCCAGACCCCACTGTCCTGCCCACCGCCCCCCCCACAGCCCGCAGAGTATAGAAATAACTGAACTGAGTTCTCTAAAAGCCCATCTGGTCCCGCAGCTAAGCTTACATTCACTTTATTTAACTTACCTCAGATCTTAACTACATTAAAATAGAAGAAAGCTAAGGTTGATTCAGCACTTAAATAAAATTCCAGCTTTATTGTAGATTTGATATAAATCAGCAATAGGATACACAAGAACAGTCATTTGGACATGTTTCAAGTGGGGTCCCACTCTTGATCACATATGCAAAATTTCTGTTCCAAAATCACTCAACTAGGTAGAGGAAGAGGGGTGGTTAAATCAGGCACTCCCCTTCATTAGCCAACTTGACCATGTCGTTCTGGGAACATTAGTGTATTGTCAATGTGAGCAATCCCTTTTCTACTTGTATTCAGTCTCATGTCAGATTCATTACTGATCTTCTCATTATTTTGGAGTATCTTCCATACCACTGTTCATTGGTTTCTTGAATGACATCAGTACAATTTGAAATTTACCCATGAAGTTTGTCTTAATACTGTTTCATTCCTGGATTTGAGTCTGTCTGCTAGTGTTGCTCAGTTAATTGAGTCTTTCACCTATAGAAAGCCTATCTCAGGGAATATGTTGATACCAGCTGATAGGAATCACCCAATCAATACCATGAGGTCCATTCCAGTAGGTGAAATGATATGTTTCAAATAGTACTGATGTTGTCTTCCAGGTACAGATTTCCATGCAAGACTTGTTAATTTTGTAAAGGGAGCCATTGCTTTTCATTTCTAATGCAATTGAAAATAGACAATTTCACATAAAAAGGAATTTAAATTGCTGTAGTACGAATGTGCTTGATGTCATAGAGTGCTTTATTTGCAATTTAAAATATATAGGATATACAAAACGCAAATTTAAGACCTGAATCTTATAGCATCTTTATGACATAAATCCAAATGCATCCCATACCAGGTCAGGTGCATCTGCAAACTTTGTTGATATGCATACCTACTCAACTAATTTATTCGTAACTTATGGCATTGAGAAAGTGGAGGAGATTTGCACAAAAAAACTTCTAAACACAGAAGCTAACTTGCAGTGTATCTTCGACACTTGTATACTGTCGGGCTTAAATGTACGACTAGAGACACTGTTACATTATGAATAGAGTTATGGTTTCACAATATTTACTTTTTAGGTGTAGCACCCCCTTAACAACATAGGACGTAAATGTACATCCTGGTGCCCTGGTACTTAACGCACTAGGACGTACATTTATGTCCTATACATGACGCGAGCACCAGAACGGTGCTTGCATCATGCACAGCAGGTCCCGGCTGCTATCAGCAGGCAGGGACCCGCCGGTAATGGCAGACATCAGCGATTGTGCAGATGTCTGCCATTAACCCCTCAGATGCCGTGATCAATACAGATCACGGCGTCTGCGGCAGTGCAGGCGTTAAAATGAATGATCGTATTGCCCACGGCACTGCCTCGGGGATCCGATCATTCATAATGGCGGACGGAGGTCCCCTCACCTGCCTCCGTCCGTCTCCAGGGGTCTTTTGGTCTGAGATCGAGCAGACCAGAGCAGAAGATCGCCGATAACGCTGATCAGTGCTATGCTCTGTGCATAGCACTGAACAGTATTAGCAATAAAATGATTGCTATAAATAGTCCCCTATGGGGACGTAAAAAAAAAAAATAGAAAACTCCCCTCCCTTAATAAAAATGTAAATCCAATTTTACCCCCAAAAAGCGTAAAACAAAAAAATGAATAAACATGTTTGGTATTGCTGAGTGCCTAAATGTCCAAACTATCAAAATATAATGATAATGATCACGTACAGTGAACGGCGTAAACGTTAAAAAAAAGTCCATAATTGCAGCTTTTTTGTCACATTATATTCCAAAAAAATGTATAAAAAATATTATATCACATATACGCAAACGTGGTACTGATAAAAAATGCAGATCATGATGCAAAAAATCATACAATTTTAAACGTACTTTTTAAAAAAAAAAAAAAAAAAAAAGAAGTTTTTTGTTTTGTTTATTTCTTAATTTTTTTTTTTTTAAAGCAGTACAGTAAGGCTGGGTTCACACTACGATTTGTAACTATGGTTCCCGTATATGTCTGGAAGGAGGGGGCGCGGCTTAATCGCGGTGCCCGCACTCAGCCGTATTCAGGAACCGTATTTAATGCATGTCTATGAGCCGACCGGAGTGAACCGCAGCCTCCGGTCGGCTGCTTTTTTGGCCATATGCAGTTTTCCGACCACAGGCAAAAACGTGGTCGACCGTGTTTTTGCCTAAGGTTGGGAAACCGCATATGGGCCCTTAACAATGTCCTTGAAATATAACAGGGCTCCAAAGCGAGGGAGCGCCATGCGCATTTGAGGCCTATTTTGGGGATTTGCATCCGCCACCAAAATACCCTACGGCAGTGTTTCCCAAACAGGGTGTCTCCAGCTGTTGCAAAACTCCCAGCATGCCTTGACAGTCAGTGGCTGTCTGGCAATACTGGGAGTTGTTGTTTTTCAACAGCTTCAGGCTCCGTTTTGGAAATAGTGAAGTACAAGACTTTTTTTTTTTTTATGTATATTGCATATGTATATGCAGTGTTTTACTTTTTATTTTGTGTAGTGTAGTGTTTTTAGGGTACATTCACACGGGCGGGGTTTGCAGTGAGTTTCCCGCTAGGAGTTTGCGCTGCGGTGGCAAATTTGCCGCATCTCAAACTTGCAGCAGAAAACTTGCTGTAAACCCACCCGTGTGAATGTACACTGTGCATTCACATGGGTGGGGGGGCAAAACTCCAGCTGTTGCAAAACTACAACTCCCAACATGCACTGACAGACCTTACATACTGGGAGTTGTAGTTATGCAACAGCATAGAAAAAATTTGCCTCCAGCTGTTGCATAACTACAACCCCTAGCATGCACAGACTACCAAAGGGCATGCTGGGAGTTGTAGTTGGAATCCAGCTGTCGCAAAACTACAACTTCCAGCATGCCCTTTGGCTGTGCATGCTGAGAGTTGTTGCTAAGTAACAGCAGGAGGTGAACATGTATCCTGCGCAAGGACCACAGCCGTTCCTGCTGCCGGGACCGCCACCGCCGCTTCTGAGGGGACCCCCTGTCAGACCAGTGAGAGGTAAGAGACCCCCCCCCCATCTCCGCCCCGATCGCTGCCCAGCAGGACATTGATGGGGCTGTCTCGGACCCATTCACCCTTTTTTTCCGGGTCACCAGAGACCTGATTGACCCGGAATCACCGCAGATCGCCGGCAGATGGCCAATTCAGACCAGCGATCTGCGGCGATCACCAACATGGGGGGGGGGGGTCTCATAGATATCAGCAGTCACCCCGGTCTGGTCCCCGCCCGGCGCGCGACAGGGACCAAAATTCCCACAGACATACAGGTACGCCCTGGGTCCTTAAGTATCAGGGCGTACCCGTACGCCCTGGGTCCTTAAGTGGTTACATTTCCCCACCAAAATGTTTTTTTTTGTTTTGCCATACCTTTTATGGTAAAATAAAAGGTGTCATTACAAAGTACAATTGGTCATGCAAAAAAAGGGTCTGTGGATGGAAATATAAAAGAGTTATGATTATTAGAATGCGAGGATGAAAAAATGAAAATGCAAAAATTATATTTCCGGTGTTCTTAATAGGGATCGACCGACATCAAATTTTTTAGGGGCAATAATTTGTGGAGATTAGGGCTGATAGCTGATAACTTATACCGATATTCCGGTATAAGTTATCGGCTATTTATCCCCCCCCCCGGTGACACTGCCGCAGATCATTGATTTAAAGCGGGCGCTTTGAATCAATGAACTGCAGTGGCTTTTGCGGTGCCAGAGACCGCTGCCGCCACCTGCTTCTCTCCCCCTGCCTGTCCTGGGGTCCTCCTGAGTCCTATCACCGCCAACCGCCCCCCAAGCCCCCCACCCCACACCACCACCGCACCACCACCGCACCCCCCACCGCACCGCCCCACACCCACCGCACCGCCCTGGCCAGAGACCACCGCCGCTGCCCCATTGCTTCCCCCATTCCCGGTTTATAATTACCGGGGTCCGCGCTACTTCTGGCTCCGGAGGCATTTTCTTTAGCTGTCACTGTGCACACTGTGTAACACAGGACGCCGCAGGAGCCAGAAGTAGCGCGGGCCCCGGGAACAGGTAATTATAAAACCGTGGATTGGCGAGGCAATGGGGCAGCGGCGGCGGTGGTCTCTGGCCGGGGGGGTGCGTTGCGTTGCGGGGCATTATCTGATTATTGGCAAAGTAATTGCCGATACCAATAACGTCCAAAATCGTGAATATCGGCAGATAATATCGGCCAAACCGATAATCGGTTGATCCCTAGTTCTCAAGGCCAAAATGGGCTGTGTCCTTAAGGGATTAACATTGCCATTTTTCTCTTTGCTTCAATGGTAATACAATGTGTCTGGTATTATTTGTCATTTGAGCCCTCTGTTTATAAGGATTGTGTTACATTTATTGGTTCCATATCCCCGCGTAGGACATAATTTTGGTGGGTATCAGTTATTCTACAGTAATATGCTTAGCATTATGTATATTCCCTATTATACAGTTTCTCACATTTATTCCCTATTGGGAGTTATAGTCGTTTTCTCCTAATACTCCTACTATAGTTCCATTGCAAGTGCATTATATCATATTTACAGAGCACATACTTTGTGCGCTTTGACTATGTTTAGAACTATTCATTAGCTCTATATAAGCCAGGTTTGATCTTAATTGGGTTTAATTTGTCACATGTCAGTGATTTTGCCACTCCCCTTCCTCTTTCTTTTTAAGAGAGTTTGAAACAGGAGTTTGAAAAAATCCTTCCCAACTTCAAGTATGAAAGAATCAACGTTCTGTGCCTATAAATTTAGTATCCATAACCTGTAATGCTGTAACTGTTCAGAAATGCAGTTCACCATGACCACCTCTTTTGGTCCTTTGACAGAGAGTTCCATAGGCTCAATGTATCAATTTTCTTACAGTAAAGAACCACTGTCTCTGCTGGTGTAGAAACCTTCTTTCCTCTAAACGTAGAGGATTCCCCCTTGTTATAGACACAGTCCTGGGTATTTATGAACTTATTTTTTGTGTATTTGCACCATATTGGTTCCATATGGCTTTTTTAGAGTTATAAAAAAAACATGCACTATGCTTACAAAGCTCTGAAAATTAATTTTTTTTTATTTTTTTGGCACAAAATGCAGTTTTTTTTTCTTCTGTCCTTGCACCATATAGATTCACATGGCTGCATTAGTTATATAGAGCATGCATATAGGCAGAAAACTGTTAAAACTCTTTTACAAATGTAATAATGTTCCAGCAATGTTCATCATGCTCCAGAGAAATTCAGAAAGACTCATCACAGTAATACATAGATGAAAAGGGATTTTACATATTAACACATGCATATTATTGGGCATACAGGTCTTATGGCCCATTACTACACTGATTTAAGCATCTAAATTTATTTTTTTTTTATTTTTTTACTAATGACAGTAACTCTTTAACCCCTTAAGAACAAGGACGTATATTTACGTTCTTGGCCGGCTCCCGCGATATAACGCAGGGTCAGGCGGTGACCCCGCGTCATATCGGGTCGGTCCCGGCATGTATCTGATGCCGAGACCCGGGGCTAATAGAGCGCGGCAGCGATAGCGGTGCCGCACGCTATTAACCCTTTAAATGCGGCGTTCAAAGTTGAACGCTGCGTCTAAACCGAAAGTGAAAGCTGCCCGGCTGCTCAGCGGGGTTGATCGGGACTACCGCAGTGAAAATGCGGTGTCCCGATCAGCTGGGACACGAGCGAAGGTCCTCTTACCTGCCTCCGGCGTGTCCCCTCGGCGATTGATTACTCCAAGCCTGAGATTCAGGCTTGAGCAATCGACCTTCGAGCATGCTGATCATTGCAAAGCTATGGCTTTGCAGTGAACAGTGCTGGCAATCAGTGTGTGCAGTGTTATAGGTCCCTATGGGAGCTATAACACTGCAAAAAAAAAGTGTAAAAAAAACATTAATAAATGTCATTTAACCCTTTCCTTAATAAAAGTTCAAATCACCCCCCCTTTTCCCATAAAAAATAACACCATGTAAATAAATATAAACATATGTGGTATCGCTGCGTGCATAAATGTCCGAACTATAAAAAATATATCATTAATTAAACCGCACAGTCAATGGCGCATGCGCAAAAAAATTCCAAAGTCCAAAATAATGTATTTTTGGTCGCTTTTTATATCATGAAAAAATGAATAAAAAGCGATGAAAAAGTCCTATCAATACAATGGTACCAATAAAAACTTCAGATCACGGCGCAAAAAATGAGCCCTCATATCGCCCCATATGCGGAAAAATAAAAAAGTTATAGGGGTCAGAAGATGACCATTTTAAACGTATACATTTTTCTGTATGTAGTTATGATTTTTTACAGAAGTACGTCAATATCAAACCTATATAAGTAGGGTATCATTTTAACCATATGGACCTACAGAATAAAGATAAGGTGTCATTTTTACTGAAATATGTACTGCGTAGAAACTGAAGCCCCCAAAATTTACAAAATGGCGTTTTTTCTTCAATTTCGTCGCACAATGATTTTTTTTCCATTTTGCCGTAGATTTTTGGGTAAAATTACTGATGTCACTGCAAAGTAGAATTGGTGGCGCAAAAAATAAGCCATCATATAGATTTTTAGGTGCAAAATTGAAATGATTATGATTTTTAAAAGTTGAGGAGGAGAAAACAAAAGTGGAAAAACCCGTGGTCCTTAAGGGGTTAAATTTACTATTAACTAAAATTTCGAAGTCTTTTTCCGTGTCAGTCTTCCCCAGTGTTTTCCCATTTAGTACTTATTCACAGCCTGGATATTTTCCTTCCCATGTTCTGGGTATAACCTTATATTTATCAGTGTTGAACCTCATCTGCCACTTTACAGCCCAAGCCTCGAACCTCTCCACATCCATATGTAACAGTACACTGTCCTCTATTGTGTTAACCACTTTGTAGAGCTTAGTATAATTTGCAAAGATTGATACTTTATAATTTCTCCACAAGGTCAAAAAATAGATTAAATAGAAAAGGGCCCAAAACTAACGCCTGTGGTACCCCACTAGTAACAGTCACCCATTCAGAGTATGTACCATTAATAACCAACCTGTTTCCTACCACTGAGCCATTTACTTACCCACTTACACACATTTTACCCAAGCATTCTCATTTTATGTACCAACCTTTTATATGGCACAGCATTACCGTATTTATCGGGGTATACCACGCACCGGCCTATAACACGCACCCTCATTTTACCAAGGATATTTGGGTAAAAAAAGTTTTTTACCCAAATATCCATGGTAAAATGAGGGTGCGTGTGTGTGCGCGCGTGTATACCCCAATACACCCCCAGGAAAGGCAGGGGGAGAGAGGCCGTCGCTGCCCGCTTCTCTCCCACTGCCTTTCCTGGGGTCTAGAGCCCTGCTGCCGCCACTTCTCTCCCGCTGGCTATCTGCGTCGCTGCCCGTTCTCTCCCCTGACTATCGGTGCCGGCACCCCATTGCCGGCGCCGATAGCCAGGGGGAGAGAAGCGGTGCCGGCAATGGGGCAGCGGCGCCGTCAACCCCATCCCCGGTTGCATAAATACCTGTTGCCGGGGTCGGGTCCGCGCTGCTTCAGGCCTCCGGTTTGCGTCCCCTGCGTCGTTGCTATGCACGGCGCGGCGCACTGACGTCATGCGCCGCGCCGTGCAGCGCATAGCAACGACGCAGGGGACGCACACCGGAGGCCTAAAGCAGCGCGGACCCGACCCCAGCAACAGGTAATTATGCAACCGGGGATGGGGGGGAGGCAACGGGGCAGCGGCGCCGGCAATGGGTGCCGCTGCCCCTTCTCTCCCCCTGGCTGTCGGCGCCGCTGCCCCATTGCCGGCACCGCTTCTCTCCCCCTGGCTATCGGCGCCGGCAGGGGAAGAGAACGGGCAGCGGAGCCGATAGCCAGGGGGAGAGAAGGGCCGGCAGCAGGGCTCTAGACCTCAGGGCAGGCAGGGGCAGAGAAGCCGGCAGCGCTGGCTGTCTCTGCACCTGCAAAGCCGCTGCAGTTCATTGATTTAAAGCGCCCGCTTTTAATCATTGAACTGCAGTGGCTTATCGGCGTATAACACGCACATAGACTTTAGGCTAAAAATTGGAGCCTAAAAAGTGCGTGTTATAAGCCGATAAATACGGTAAATGCTTTAGAAAAATAAGATATACAACATCCAGCAATTCACCCTGGTCCAGTTTTGAGCTCACCTCCTCATAGAGCAGAGTCCTTAAATATTTGATATAGGGGGTATGGCTATTACATTACTTGACTACCTTAAAACCCAATGCCATCTGGACATGGTGATTTGTCTATTTTGAGGTTTTTTTTTAGGTGGCACTGCACTTCTTTCTAGGTTAGAGAAGTTACATGAACTGGGGAGTTTACCTTATCCTGCTGTAGTTTACCTAGCACTTCATTTTTCTCTGTGGAGATAAATGTGTTTAACCTCTTCAGGACATAGGGCGTATGGATACGCCCTGCATCCCAAGTCCTTAAGGACCGAGGGCGTATCCATACGCCCGTGGGAATTCTGGCCCCCACCGCTAGCCGGTTGGGGACCGGAGCCGGATGCCTGCTGAAATCGTTCAGCAGGCATCCCGGCATATCGCCCAGTCCAGCGATCTGCGGCGATTCCGGGTCAATTGGGTCTCCAGTGACCCGATGAGCCGAATTACTGGCTGTTCGGGGCCGTCTCTGACGGCCCCGAACAGCCAGAGCCTGCAGGGGTGAGGTGGCACTGGTGCCACCTCACGATCGCCCTGATTCGTCGGCCGGATTACCGCCTGCTGCGGGTGTCACTCCCGCACCTGCTCCGCCCCTCTTCCGGAGGACGTGAGCGGGTGCGGGACGTGCACCCCGGGTGCTGGGGACCCCGATCCCCGGCGTTAATGTTGGGATCGGGGCCCCATGAGCAGCGGCGGCGGCGGCGGGACTGACCTCATGCGTCTGGATCGTTGGAGGTGAGTGACAGCCTCCTGCTGTTGCTTAGCAACAGCTCCCAGCATGCAAAAAGGGCATGCTGGGAGCTGTAGTTATGCAACAGCAGGAGGCAGACCACCACAACTCCCAGCATTCCCTTATGGGCATGCTGGGACTTATGGTTTTGCAACAGCTGGAGGCACATTCTTTCTATGGAAAAGTGTACCTTCAGCTGTTGTATAACTACAACTCCCAGCTTGCACAAACAGCTAAAGTGCATGCTGGGAGTTGTAGTGGTGCATCTGCTGGTTGCATAACTACAACTCCCAGCATGCCCGTTGGCTGTCGGTGACTGCTGAGAGTTATAGTTTTGCAACAGCTGAAGGCACACTGGTTGTGAAACTCAGAGTTTTTTTTTACCTAACTCAGTGTTTCACGACCGGTGTGCCTCCAGCTGTTGCAAACTACAACTCTCAGCAGTCACCGTACACCATGCACCGTACATGCTGGGAGTTGTAGTTTTGCAACAGCTGGAGGCACACTGGTTGTGAAACACTGAGTTAGGTCACAAACTCAGTGATACATAACCAGTGTGCCTACAGTTGTTGCAAAACTACAACTCTCAGCAGTCACCGACAGCCAACGGGCATGCTGGGAGTTGTAGTTATGCAACAGCTGGATGTCCCCCCCAATGTGAACGTACAGGGTACACTCACATGGGCGGAGGTTTACAGCAAGTATCTGGCTGCAAGTTTTAGCTGCCGCAAACTTTCTGCTGCAGCTCAAACTGCCAGCGAGAAACTACTGTGAACCCCCGCCCGTGCGACTGTACCCTAAAAACACTACACTACACTACCACAAAAAATAAAATAAAAAGTAAAAAACACTACATATACACATACCCCTACACAGCCCCCCTCCCCAATAAAAATGAAAAACGTCTGGTACGCCACTGTTTCCAGAACGGAGCCTCCAACTGTTGCAAAACAACTCCCAGTATTGTCGGACAGCCGTTGACTGTCCAGGCATGCTGGGAGTTTTGCAACAGCTGGAGGCACCCTGTTTGGGAATCACTGGCGTAGAATACCCCTATGTCCACCCCTATGCAAGTCCCTAATTAAGGCCTTAAATGCGCATGGCGCTCTCACTTTGGAGCCCTGTCGTATTTCAAGGCAACAGTTTAGGGCCACATATGGGGTATCGCCGTACTCGGGAGTAATTGTGTTACAAATTTTTTGGGGGTATTTTCTGCTTTTACCCTTTTTAAAAATGTAAAATTTTTGGGAAAACAAGCATTTTAGGTAAAAAAAATATTTTTTTTTTACATATGCAAAAGTCGTGAAACACCTGTGGGGTATAAAGGTTCACTTAACCCCTTGTTACGTTCCCCGAGGGGTCTAGTTTCCAAAATGGTATGCCATGTGGGTTTTGTTTTTGCTGTCCTGGCACCATAGGGGCTTCCTAAATGCGGCATGCCCCCAGAGCAAAATTTGCTTTCAAAAAGCCAAATGTGACTCCTTCTCTTCCGAGACCTGTAGTGCGCCAGTAGAACACTTTTCACCCCCATATGGGGTGTTTTCTGAATCGGGAGAAATTGGGCTTCAAATTTTTAGGGGTATTTTCTGCTATTACCCTTTTTAAAAATTAAAAATTTTTGGGAAAACAAGCATTTTAGGTAAAAAATTATTTTATTTTTTTTACATTTGCAAAAGTCGTGAAACACCTGTGGGGTATTAAGGTTCACTTTATCCCATGTTACATTCCCCGAGGGGTCTAGTTTCCAAAATGGTATGCCATGTGGGTTTTTTTTGCTGTTCTGGCACCATAAGGGCTTCCTAAAGGTAACATGCCCCCCAAAAACCATTTCAGAAAAACGTACTCTCCAAAATCCCCTTGTCGCTCCTTCCCTTCTGAGCCCTCTACTGCGCCCGCTGAACACTTTACATAGACATATGAGGTATGTGCTTACTCGAGAGAAATTGGGCTACAAACACAAGTAAAAATTTTGTCCTTTTACCCCTTGTAAAAATTCAAAAATTGGGTCTACAAGAACATGTGAGTGTAAAAAAATGAAGATTGTGAATTTTCTCCTTCACTTTGCTGCTATTCGTGTGAAACACCTAAAGGGTTAAAACGCTGACTGAATGTAATTTTGAATACTTTGGGGGGGGTGTAGTTTTTATAATGGGGTCATTTATAGGGTATTTCTAATATGAAGACCCTTCAAATCCCCTTCAAACCTGAACTGGTCCCTGAAAAATACTGAGTTTGAAAATTTTGTGAAAAATCGGAAAATTGCTGCTGACCGTTGAAGCCCTCTGGTGTCTTCCAAAAGTAAAAACTCATCAATTTTATGATGCAAACATAAAGTAGACATATTGTATATGTGAACCAAAAAAAAATGTATTCGTAATATTCATTTTCCTTACAAGCAGAGAGCTTCAAAGTTAGAAAAATGCAAAATTTTCTAATTTTTCATCAAATTTACTGATTTTTCACCAAGAAAGGATGCAAGTATCGACAAAAATTTACCACTATGTTAAAGTAGAATATGTCACGAAAAAACATTCTCGGAATCAGAATGATAACTAAAAGCATCCCAGAGTTATTAATGTTTAAAGTGACAGTGGTCAGATGTGCAAAAAACGCTCCGGTCCTTAAGGCCAAAATGGGCTCCGTCCTGAAGGGGTTAATATATTGGCCTTTTACTCATCACAATCTGTAATTGCTCCCTCATTACCTTTTAAAGGCTTTCATTTATATCCTTTTTACTATTAATGTAGTTAAAGAACATTTTTCAGTTTTACTTTATTTTTTATTTTTTTTAGCAAGGAGTCTTTCTATCTCCACTTTTGCTGCGTTTCCCCATAGCCCTTAAAGCTCCTTCCTGTTTTAGTAGGTTAAATGCTTTTTTATTTATTTATTCATTGCCCCCTTTACATTATTATTCATCATTATTCTCTGAGCTGACTTTGCCTTCCTAAACTTCATGGTTCTTGTGGTTCCACAGAGGGTTTCCCTATGGAAGAACAAGTTATAATCTATAAAATTGTGATTAATATTTCCTAGATATCTTTCTACCTGCACATTAGTTACTCTGTCAGGTCTGTTGGTTATTAAGTTCAGTAGGGCTCACCCTCTGGTTGGGTCCTGCACCCTTTGGGACAGAAGTATCTTTAGCTATATTCAGAAAACCGTTTACTTTATGAGATTCACAGGTCTCAGTCCCTGTTTATTTTGGGATAGTTAAAGTTCCCCATAATAACCACCTTATTGTGATTTGCTTCCTTTTTTCTTCATAGTTTTTTTTTCCTCAATAATTGGTCTTCTACTGCCTCCCTTACATATGGCAGCTTATAGCAAACCCAATCAGTATTTTATTATTTTTCTCTCCATATTTTTCTACCCATACTGATTCATATATTTCTACCCATACTGATTCCATATTTATAATTTTTTTCACATATATCGTCCCACAGTGTGGCCTTTAGAATGGATTTTACATAGTCAAACTCTTCCTCCTTTCTAATTTTTCTGATCCTTCCTGTCATAACTTTCCTCAGACATTATCAGTTTGTCAATTTTATTAGTCAGATTTTCTAGTCAACAAACAATGCCAAGGTGTATGAGTTTTTTTTCTCTCTGAAGCCTATCTCTATTACTAAAACTTCTAACGTCTCCCTCCGCTACAACCCTGTTTTGTTTTTTTACCTATCGCCAGCTCTCTATCTTCACTGTCTTCCCCCTCTAAATGTTTTTGTCTTCCCCCAATACCTAGTTTAAACACTTCACCACCCTTCTGGCAATCTTCTCCCGAGCACAGCTATATCCTCCCCATTGCGGTGTAGCCTGTCTCCACCATAGAGCCTCCTGCTATCTCTCTGGTGTGTTACAGGTAATGTTTCAGAATATCAATATTTCCAAAAATTACCTTGGAGGTTTATGCCTTTAGCTTGCTGCCTAAGTCCCTGAAATCATTTTAAGGACACTCCACCTAACTCTTTCATTCTTTGTCATTGGAGCCAATGTGCAGCAGGAATGTTGGGTCTACTCCAGCTCCTCCCAGTAATCTGTCAACCCCATCCGCAATCAGTCTCCCTCTACCAGCACCTGTCTGGCCTGCGCTGTACCCCTTCTTACTGGAGCAGACACCCTCTGGCTATCAGAGGAAGTTTCTTGCTGCAGCACTTCTAGCTCTGAACTGACATTGCCCTCGTCTGTCAACCAGGCAAACTTGTTGGGTTAACCAGATCAGGACTAGCTTCCCTGGTGCTTTTTGCAACCCAGCTAACTGCCTGACTGTCCTGCACCTCCATGCTACTATCCTCCCCTACCTTTGCATCAGAGAGTTCTTGCTCAGTGAGCAGCAGAATCCTCTCCATGTTGCCAATTGCACCTCTAGATCCAGGATCTGGTCTTCTAAATGATCAACTCGCACATATCTCACAAAGCAGTATGCACCTTCAAACTGCGGTCCAAGAAGTGCATGCACTGGATAGCATTGTCAACTATGGAGAACATCTTGGTGATGGGCATGGCACAGATATCAAAAAGACAGAAAAAGTCCCTTAATCTTAAATCCCCATGCTTTGTATTCAGACACACACTTGTATAAAGACACACAACCCGCAAGCTCACAACTCGTTTCTTTTTTAAAGTTATTCAAAAAGCCTCTTCTCCCTTGCATTATCTGCTTGGAAGTGAATGCAAAAAGGATGTAGGCTGGGCCAGTGCTGGTAACACATCAGATCTTCTTTTGTATATACAGAGCTGGAAAAAAAAACAATTCAGTAGCTCTACTTTCTCTTGATCGCCAGTGAACACTTCCCCACAGGCTCTGGCCTTGTTAGGTGGCCAAGCAACAAAGTTGCAACAAAGCTATTGTTATTGCTCAAATTATTATTAGGTGTCCAAGCAACATAGTTACATAGGACACCTGTTGTTTTTGCTCAAATTATTATGAGGCCAAGCAACGAAGTTGCACAGGACACCTATTGTTTTTGCTCAGATCATTATTTTTATTATTATTAGCTGGCCAAGCAACAAAAGTTGCCTAGGACACCTATTGTTTTTGTTCAGATTTTTATTATTAATCCACCGCAAATTTCAAACGCTTATGTTTCCTGCACTCCAAAACTCATGAGACTTTGCATAGTGGTAGACTCATGAGCTGTGCATAATCTTTTAATATAAAGGACATAGGTCACATGGCCCTGCAGCCATTTAGGTTTTTGTGCCAATTTTTACACAATATAAAAAAAAAATTGTTTTGCAACCGCTAAAGCTACAGATATATAAATTACTATATATGATTATACTGTTGTGCAGAGTCAGATTTGTTCTTTACAAGTCTATTGATCACAGGGTGTGGCAGTGATAATGGATTGCACAATACAGTGGTTCCTCAACATACGATATTAATTGGTTCCAGGAAGACCATTGTATGTTGAAACCATCGTGTGTTGAGTACGACGTTTGGGCTGGGAAGTGCCAGATGAGGTTCAACACTGATAAATGTAAGGTGATGCACATGGGGAAGAAAAATCCGGGCTGGGATTATGTATTAAATGGGAGAACACTTGGGATGACTGACATGGAAAAGGACTTAGGAGTCTTAGTTAACAGTAAATTTAGCTGTAATGACCAGTGTCGGGCAGCTGCTGCCATGGCTAATAAAATCATGGGGTGCATCAATAGGGGCATAGATGCCCACGACATGGAAATAATTCTACCTCTGTACAAATCAATAGTCAGACCACACATAGAATACTGTGTACAGTACTGGGCACCAGTGTACAAGAAAGATATAGTGGAGCTGGAGAGCGTTCAAAGACGGGCAACCAGAGTAATACGGGGAATGGGAGGACTACAGTACCCAGAAAGATTATATAAATTAGGGTTATTTAGTTTTAAAAAAAAGAAGGCTTAGGGGAGACCTAATAACTATGTATAAATATATCAGGGGACAGTACAGAGATCTCTCCCATGATCTATTTATACCCAGTACTGTATCAATAACAAGGGGGCATCCTCTACGTATAGAGGAAAGAAGGTTTCTACACCAGCACAGACGGGGGTTCTTTACTGTAAGAGCAGTGAGACTGTGGAATTCTCTCCTGGAGGAGGTGGTCATGGTGAACTCTGTAATAGAGTTCAAAAAGGGTCTGGATGCATTTTTGGATATGGTTATATGGTTATGTATACTAGATTTATAGGGACAGAAGGTTGATCCAGGCATTTATTCTGACTGCCATATTTGGAGTGGGAAGGAATTTTTACCTCTAGTATGAGGGTTTTTTGCCTTCCTCTGGATCAACTCAACTCCATAGGGACTTATTAGGGTTATAGGTTGAATTTGATGGACTCTGGTCTTTTTTCAACCTTATGAACTATGTTACAATGTTACTTCTATGGAAAACTGGTAATTGGTTCCAGGACGACTACAGGAATCAGCTGGGGGCCGGCCGGCCGGAAAAAATTCTCTGCAACCGCTAGGCTTTGTTCATTACAAGTCTATTGATCACATGGTTTGGCCGCCATATTGGATTGCACAATATTCTACTAACATCATCTTCTCTGAAACCGTGTGTTAGAATAATTCAATTTTTGGCACACATGTCCATGGCTACCTTCTGTTCCAAATTTGTTAAAAACTGGTTAATTTGCATAATCAATATGGCCACCACAAGCCAATAAGTCACTATTTAAATGCACGTAATATGTTAATCAAAACTTATGACACTTGGCACAATGGTATAGTGCTATATTGTACTTAATCTTTTATAACATAAAGGTCCTGGATCATGTGATCTGGTGGCCATCTTTTTATGGGAATATATTCAGTGGCATTTACAAATATATGCCTCTTTGAAACCATTAAAGCTACAGATGTACATATTGCTGTGGAGGGTAACAATAGGCTATACATTGATATAAGATCTCATGGTTTGACAATAGACATTGGATTGTGCAATAGACATTTATAGTTCTACCATAGGGGGTAGAAGCAATTGTGCGTTAAAATCCAGCTGTGCTTCTTGGCCACCTGAATTGCTGCTTGCAGCTATATTAGGTGCAATGAAGTTTCATAGCATACCAATTGTTTTTACTCAGATTATATTATTGTGCCTCCAATTTCATATGCTTATATTTGCTGCACCATTTTTACAGAACTTGTGAAACTTTGCATAGTTGTAAAGCCATGAATTGTGCATAATCTTATGTAACATTAAGGTCATAGGTCAAATTACCTTGTAGCCATCTTGTTTTTTTTGGCAATTTTTGCACAATATTCAAAAATCTTCTTCTCTGGAACGGTTCGAGCTACAGCTATATACAATGCTCTATGTGGTACCACTGTTCTCCAGAGTTAGATTTGTTTATTACAAGTCTATTGACACACTGTTTGGCCGTCATATTGGATTGCACAATATTCTCATAGGCGTGCGCATGGGGTGTGCCTGGACACACCCGAATCAAGCCGGGGGGGAGGGGGGGATCCGCAGCCGCAACTGAGCAGCCCGCAGGGAGCCCTCGTCACATTCTGGACATCCCTGTGTCCCGAAAGATCTTTTTGGGACACAAGAATGTCTCGGTTACCTTTCTGTGGCTGCCCCCGCGTTAACTTTAAGAACGCAGGGGCCGCCGGGAGGTAGTGCACGCAGGGACATCACTGACGTCCCGTGCGTTCGCCCATAGTAGGAGGATGCGCGCTGGCCGGCATGGTAAGTCACCAGCACCAGCTGGCAGCACATCATCTTCAGTGTTCCGACCACCGCTACTCCAGTCCTGGGACCTACTGCTATGGTCTATAGGCCATAGCAGTAGATCGTGACCCCGGACCGCAGGAGCGGTGGTAAGAAAACTGAAGTGGGGCAGTACACAGGCATACAGCCTCCAGCCATACACTGTATATGGCTGAAGGATGTATGTCTGTGGGGGAGCTATACTGCACCTAATGTGGGGAATTATACTGCACCTAATGTGGGGAACTATACTGCACCTAATGTGGGGGAACTGTACTGCACCTAATGTTGGGGGAACTGTACTGCCAACCTAATGTGGGAGGGGTCTGTACTGCCAACCTAATGTGGGGGGGGGGGGGAACTGTACTGCCAACTTAATGTGGGGGAGGGGGAACTGTACTGCCAACCTAATGTGGGGGGGGAACTATACTGCCAACCTAATGTGTGGGGACTTATACTGTGCCTATATGAATGCAGGTCGGTTTATGTATGTGTGCATGCAAGCAAGAGTGCATTTGTGTTTGTGTGTGTGTGTGTGTGTATATATATATATATATATATATATATATATATATATATATATATATCCAGGCAAAAGTTGGTCACAGCACAGAAACAGCAGACTCCAATATATAAAGAAAGCTGTGGTCTTTTATTAGTTGCCAGCAGTGGAATGTTTCAGCTATAGGTTAGCCTTTGTCAAGCATGAATAACAAGTGAACATAATGCATATATATATGGTACAAACATTTGTGATTGGTACAAATACAGGTGTAAGTGCTTACAATGATTAAAAAGCTACATCCCCAAAATATTCTCATTGGTCTTTTTACACATGTGATCATGTGGTCATAGTAACAACAATAGTTTGTCAACAATCCAATATATGAAGAGATGCATCATCAAGTGTTTAACATCATAAAGTGCTTAGCATCATAAAGTGTCTGGTGCTATAATAACAAAAAGTGTTTTAAAAGCTGACCTGTGTCTATGATGTTTGTAACAGCGATTCACTGGCATCACAAGTCTCCCTGTTTGTAAACATTCTCACAGCGCCTGCGCGCATATGACATCACTCACTTTCTCCTTCTGGTAGGAGGAATCATGCCCTTACCCTCACTAGTCCTTGACTGCATATTGTGCACGCGTCAGCTCTCTGCATACTTGCGGGCTGATCTGACTGCCTCCTGTCCATGCACGTCAGTAACTGACTTGCGCTATGGACCCTGGAGCGTTCATGCGCGTGCGCAGGGAGCCGACATTGATGTCACAGAAAAACTGTGCATTACGATGTGATCCTGAGAATGCATAGGAAGTGGTTGCTTCTATCTATATCTAAAGAGTGGTCAAAAAGTGTAAAATAAAAGTTATTCCTACACATAATCAGGGCTTGTGATTATGGTGAACCACTGTTTTACAATTAACATTATTTTTCATTGTAATATAGCCATTTATTACATACATGTATAAAAATTAAACATCAGAAACTGGTCAGTATGGTCTAGAGGTCATCATCCACAAGTATCTTTATGTGAAAAAAGTGTTTGGTGCTATAAAATTACCTACAGAGAAATACCAATTAATATTATATCACAACACTGAACAGGAAAAAAGGGGGATCAAAACGAAAAAACAAAAGAAAAAGGGGGGGGGGGAAGAAGAGAAAAAAGGAATATGAGAAAAAGGGGAGAAAAGGAAAAGAAAAAAAGGTGGGGGAAGAGTTGTGTGGAAAAGAGAAAAAAAAAAGAAAGGAAAAATAGGATAAAAGGTAAAAAACGGGGAGGAGAAATAGGGAAAAAGAGGGGAAAAGAAAGGGAAATGGGGATATCATAGTAAATTACATAAATGGTTTGAGGCTGAAATCCATATTGAGCCCCCTAGGGGGCATAGTACCTAATCTATGAATCCATCTTAATTCTTTTTGTCTCAGTAAATTCTCACGGTCCCCTCTCATTGGAGGTACATGGTCGATTCCTCTAAATCTTAACTGACTTATGTCCTGCTTCTACGAAGTATTTAACGGTAAATCCATTTTACGTGTCCTAATTGAGAACTTGTGTCCATTAAGTCTAATATGTGCCTCGTTCGCAGTTTCCTCTATATAATAAAGCCCACATGGGCGTTGAATCATATAGATTACAAAACTAGAACGACAAGTATTTATCTGCCATGTATCTTAATGGTTGACCAGTATGTGGGTGGTTGAAAGTTTCCCCCTTTATGATACTATTACAATAACTACACCCCAAACACGGGGAATTACCAAATCGTAATGGGGCAAGTACAGTTTGTTGGGTCTGATGACCCCTGAGACTACCAATATCTGATCTGATAAGACGATCTTTCAGATTTCTACCCTTATGGTAGACCATAATGGGGAACTCATGTATATCTGTGGTTTTACTAAATAGGCCCCAATTTTATCGTAGAATCTTTGCTACCTTCTGGCTATTACAACTAAATGTGGAAACAAACAGAATTCTATTATTCGCTTTTTTAGAGTGTGGTGTCAACAACATGGACCTTTCTACCTTATCTAATGTACTCCTATGATGATTAAGAAAAGTTTGCGGGTACCCTCTCTGTCTGAATTTTGCATTCATCTCATCCAAACGATTCTCCAATTGTCGTGGACTCGAGACTATCCGTTTCACCCTTAGCATTTGACTCCACAGTAGTGAGTTCACCATTGACCTAGGGTGGAAACTGTCATATGTCAAAATGCTGTTACGGTCGGTTTGTTTGGAATAGAGGTCTACGGACAATCTCGAGTCCTTCAAGTGTACCTGTGTGTCCAAAAACTGAATACAATCTTTTGAAACAACCATAGTGAACTGTAACTCTGGAAACACCCCATTAAGTTCCTCCAAAAAGTTTTGGAGTTGTGTAGAGTCCCCACTCCAAATGACAAAGGTATCGTCAATATACCTGTACCAAGTTTGAACAAAACGGAACCATTGTGATGTGTGTATATATATATATATATATATATCGCTCTTAAAATTCAGACATGAATATATTAGCGTATGTAGGCGCCACGTTGGAGCCCATGGCCATTCCCCTGTTCTGGACATAGAAGTCATCCCCAAACAAAAAATAGTTCTGTTTGAGAATGACTCCAAATAGGTCCAGCACAAGGGAACGTGCCCTCCCTGGCATTTCTGTTTTAGACAAACAATTGGCAATTGTTTCTAGACCCTTAGAATGTTCAACAGATGTATACAAATTAACCACGTCAATAGAAACTAACAATGACCCGGCAGGAAACACAATATCCTGTATTTTATTGATAAAATCACCTGTGTCTCAAATGTAAGATTTGGAAATGAATGCATGAGATCTCAAAATCTTGTCCAAATAAATGGCTATTGGTGAGAACATCGGATTTCTGTTAGATATTTGGGGGTGTCCATAATTACTAGGGCACAACCTTTATCTGCTGCTGACAAAGGGGGTGCCCTAGTAATTTGTGACACCCCCAATATCTAACAGAAATCCAAGGACAACTGGCAGATACAGATGTATCTTATCACTACTTCTGGAATGAAAAGATATTTCTGGTGATCCTGTACACCATAGTAAATAATTTTATAATCCTTGATGTCACAATTTCAGAATCCAACACATTATCAACATCAATTAGAATAAAAAATAGCTTTTAATTTAGATGTACTAAAATTAATATATAAACACAGTACGCATATAGAGCACAAAACATAAAGAGGGTAGAGGTAACAGGTGAAACCCTAATAAATTCCCTACCTAAATAAATTCCTAACAACTAAGTGAAGGACAAGGGTTAGGGGAATAATTACAATATGTACAATTGGTACAAAAATATATCAACCTCTCTGGCCTTAGAGGTTGATATATTTTTGTACCAATTGTACATATTGTAATTATTCCCCTAACCCTTGTCCTTCACTTAGTTGTTAGGAATTTATTTAGGTAGGGAATTTATTAGGGTTTCACCTGTTACCTCTACCCTCTTTATGTTTTGTGCTCTATATGTGTACTGTGTTTATATATTAATTTTAGTACATCTCAATTAAAAGCTATTTTTTATTCTAATTGATGTTGATAATGTGTTGGATTCAGATACAGATGTATATCAGAAATTGGATAGGGACCCTTTTGACAAGATCCAGGAACAACTGAGAACAATAGTGAGGAGAGCTAGAGAAGAGGGCATTATTGATGAAGAACTGGAGACTTATTCGGGAACAACCTAAGACTCCGGTCCTATATTGTCTCCCGAAGATACACAAGAGCCTGCGGGATCCCCCCAGGAGACCTATTGTCTCCTGGAGGGACTCCGTGTTCTCACCAAAAGCCATTTATTTAGACAAGATTTTGAGATCTCATGCATTAATAGCCAAATCTTGCATTCGAGAGACAGGTGATTTTATCAATAAAATACAGGATATTGTGTGTCCTGCCGGGTCATTGTTAGTTACTTTTGATATGGTTAATTTGTATACATCTATTGAACATTCTAAGGTACCCCCAAACTTTGCTTAATCATCATAGGAGTAGATTAGATAAGGTAGAGAGGTCCACATTGTTGACACCACACTCTAAAAAAGCGACTATAATAGAATTCTGTTTGTTTCCACATTTAGTTGTAATAGCCAGAAGGTAGCAAAGATTCTACGAAAAAATTGGGACCTAATTAGTTAAACCACAGATATACATGAGTTCCCCATTATGGCTTACCGTAAGGGTAGAAATCTGAAAGATCATCTTATCAGACTCGGATATTGGTAGTCTCAGGGGTCATCAGACCCAACAAACTGTATTTGCCCCATTACGATTAGGAACTTTCCCATGTTTGGGGTGTAGTCATTGTAAAAGTATCATAAAGGGGGAAACTTTCAGCCACCCACATACTGGTCAACCCATTAAGATACATGGCAGATATACTTGTCGTTCTAGTTCTGTAAACTATATGATTCAATGCCCATGTGGGCTTTATTATATAAGGGAAACTGCGAACAAGGTACGTATTAGACTTAATGGACACAAGTCCTCAATTAGGACATGTAAAATGGATTTACGATTACCTAAACACTTAGTAGAAGCTGGATATAACATCAGTCAGTTGAGATTTAGAGGAATCGACCATCCCCCAATGAGATTGGGAGGGGACTGTGAGAATTTACTGAGACAAAAAGAATCACCGTAAGATGGATTCATAGATTAGGTACTATGCACCCTAGGGGGCTCAATATGGATTTCGGCCTCAAACCATTTATGTAATTTACTATGATATCCTCTAACCCCTTTCCCTTTCTTTTCCCCCCTTTTTCCCTTTTTTCTTATTTCTCCTCCCCTTTTTTTTCTTCCTTTTTTCCTATTTTTCCTTTTTTCTCTTTTCCCCACAACCCTTCTTCCCCCCCCCCCTTCTTTTTCCCCTCCCTCTTTTTTTTTCTTTTCCTTTTTTTTTCTCCTCTTTTTTCTTTTTCCTTTTTTCTTCTTTTTCTTTTTCTTTTGTTCTCTTTTTCTCTTTCCCCCCCCTTTTCCTTTTTTTCTCCTTTTTTCAGTTTTTTTTTTCTCTTTTTTTTCTTTAGTTTTTTTTGTTTTGATCCCCCTTTTCTCCTGTTCAGTGTTGTGATATAATATTAGTTGGTATTTTATTTCTATATCAACAATTATTATTATGGGTCTTTTTTCATAAGCTTCTACTTTCCTGTTACTTCAAAATGATGAAATTTATGAAATTATAACCAAGGTAGAGCCCTGTACTTTGCATAATCTGTTGTAAAATAAAGTGCATAGGTCAAGGTCAGGCAGCCATCTGGTTTGTGTGGCAGATTATTACACAATATTCAAACTTCTGCATTGCTGCAAACGCTAAAAATACAGATTTATTAACTGTTGTATATGGTTACATTGTCATTATGTTTATTATTTGTTAATTTCAAGTCTATTGACCACATGGTTTGTCAGCCATATTGTATTGTGCAATGTTACCGTATATTCTTTTTCTCTGAAACTGTTTGTTGGACTAATTCACAATTCCACCCACATGTCCAAGGTTACCTCCTGTACCATGTTTTTAAAAGATGGTTCATATGCAATCAATATGGCCACTGATATGGCCAATAAGTCCATGTATTTAAATGCATGTAATATGCACTGTTATCAAAAACTTATGAAATTTGGCACAATAGTACAGTGCTATATTGTGCTCAGTCTTTTATAATGTAAAGGTCCTAGATCACATGATCTGGCAGCTATCTTGTTTTAGGTGGACAATATTCAGTGCCATATACAAATACATGCCTCTATAACCATTAAAGCTACAGATGTACATATTGCTGTGGAAGGTAACAGGAAGCTTTAAACTCATATGATCACATGGTTTGATCGCATGGCTTGCACAATATTCTACATACATAGTTTTCTCTGAAATTGTTGGTCTGAACTATGTAAAAATCAGCATACATGTTCATGAGCACTTTATGTGGCACAATTGATCACATTGTCTGGCAGCCATATTGGATTGTGCAATATTCTGCATACATAGTTTTCTATGAAATTGCTGGTCAGAACAATTTGAAAATTAGCGCACAAGTCCACGATCACCTTCTCCACCTTAGGAGTCCAAGCAATCATGTGCTAAAACCCTGCTATACTGCTTAGCCACCTGAATTGCTGCTTTCAGCTATATTTTGCATTGTTTTTAAATTAATATAGTTAAAGAAATTTGAGCAGTTTGTTTTGCTTTATTTAGGGAACCTGCCATTCCTTGCTGTTCCTTTTGGCGTTTTTCACTGTATTTTGGCGTTTTTTCACTCTTTTTTGCGGTTTTCAGCTCCTTGGCGGTTTTGCAAAATCGCAGCATGTTGAGCCACTGGCGTTTTTTTTACTGAAATCGTGGCGTTTTTCTCCCGTAGAAGTCTATGGGAGTAAAAAAAAAAGGCCAAGAAAAATGCCATGTGGGTTTTAACTTTGCCGTTTTTTCAGGTGGTTTTTATTCTCTTTTGGACTTAAGCGATCCAAAAAAGCGATGGAGATATCTTTTTTAATAAAATTTCGTAGGCTACCATTTAAAAAAAATAATAAAAAAAGATACAGTAGTGATGTAAAAAATTGTATCTAACGAAATTTATCTTTTTTTATTACAAAATTTTTATTAATTTTTAAACAGGGATCAATTTATGTGTGCAGGCAGGGACCTAAAAATGTAGCCGGCAATAATAAAAATGTAGTGTGTGTGTGTGTGTGTGTGTTTTTCACTTTTTTTCGTTATTTTTTACATGTTTTTTTCAGGTAGTACTACTACTCCCAGCATGGAACACGCTGTTCCATGATGTGAGTAGTAGTACCTGTACTAATTGACAGACCACCCGTTGCGATCCTCCTGTATAATGTATAGATGCAGCCGGCCGCTCTTCTATGGTACCCTGCACTGCCGTATAAATGTACCTATTCATATTTCCCGCAGAGAGCTTTGATTGGCCAGATGGTTCCAGCCAATCACAGCTCTCTGTGGAAAATATGAATATGTGTATATATACGTCAGTGAAGGACACCTTAGAAGAGCGGCCGGCCACATCTAAACATTATACAGGAGGATCACAGCGGGTGTCAGGAGTGACATCCACAGTGTTCTTTCCTTAACTGCACGCACTACTACTCCCAACATGGAGCACACTCTGCTCCATGCTGGGAGCTGTAGTACCTGCATTAATAGACAGGTGTCAGAAGTTACACTCGCTGCGATCTGTCTATTAATGCAGGTACTACAGCTCCCATCATGGAGCAGTGTATGCTCCATGTTGGGAGTAGTAGTACCTGCAGGTAAGAACAGATTACAGCAGGTATCACTCCTGACATCCGCTGCGATCGTCCTGTCTACAGCAGAGATGTGATGCGGCTCTATACAGCGCTCGCATCTCTGCACTATACTCCGGCCGGCCACCTACTCATTCATATTTCCCGCTGAGAGCAGTGATTGGCTGCAACCATCCGGCCAATCCCCACTCTGGGCGGAAAATATGAATGACTGTTCATACTGTACAGAGCAGAGATGCGAGCGCTGTATCACTGCTGTATTATGGACGATCATGTCGGGTGTCACGACTGACACCCGGGGCGATATGTCTATTAGTACAGGTTAGGGCTGCACGATGTATCGCAAAAGCAATCGAATCGCGATTTTTGCTATTTGCGATATAGCGATACGCCCCCCCCCCCCCCCCCCCCCGGGAAAGCATGTGATAATCTGCTCGGGCTGGCTCCCTTGGCGGGGGCCGGCCAGAGCAGGTAAAAACTAATTTAAAAACTAAAAGTCAGTGTTTCCCAACCAGGGGGCCTCCAGTTGTTGCAAAACTACAACTCTTAGCATGCCCGGAGCAGCAAAGGCTGTCCGTGCATGCTGGGAGTAGTAGA
Source organism: Hyla sarda (assembly GCF_029499605.1). Classification (NCBI taxonomy): domain Eukaryota; kingdom Metazoa; phylum Chordata; class Amphibia; order Anura; family Hylidae; genus Hyla; species Hyla sarda. The sequence goes on along the minus strand of NC_079193.1, from coordinate 116,156,851 downwards.
TTCACAACAGCTGGAGGCACCCTGCTAGAAAAACACTGAGCTAAGGGCGCAGGATGAAAAATAAAAAAAAACCTTCTTCTCACCTAGTCCCGGTCCCTGCAGATTTGTATCAGTGTTCTCCGGGGTTTCCTCTCTTTTTAGTACAGTAGGACCTTTCCCTTCTCAGCCTTGTCAGGTCTTGTACTGCAGCAATACACTAGGTTTCCCGTGTCCCGCGGAAGATTTGAAATCCGCACGGGAAACCCAGTGTTTTGCTGCAGTACAAGAATGTGACGGTGGGGGGTTGAATGTGACAAGGGGTGGAGAATGTGACGGGGGAGAATGTGACGGGGGTGTGACAAGGGGAGGGAGAATGTGACAAGGGGGAGGAGAATGTGTCGGGCGTGTGACAAGGGGAGGAGGATGTGACAAGGGGGAGATGTAAAATAGGCGGTGGGCATAAAATGGGTAGGTAGATGTGAAATGGAAGCGATTGGACATGAAATGGGGGGATTTCACCTTTTTTTTATTTTTTATTTTTTTTATTATATCGCATTGCATATCGAAATTGCAATATTTAGGCCCAAAATCGCAATCGCACATTTTCTCCATATCGTGCAGCCCTAGTACAGGTTCTACTACTCCCATCATGGAACAGTCTGTTCCATGCTGGGAGCAGTGGTACTACCTAAAAAATAGAGAGAAAAAAGTGAAACACACACTTTATTAAAAATTAATACAAAATGGCCGCAGTGGTGTATAAATTTATATAAAAAGTATAAATTTCGTTAGATACATTTTTTTCCGTCACTACTGCATCCTTTTTTTTAATTTTTTTTTTTTGGGTTCCAAAAAAAAAAACCGCCAAAGGGCCAAAAATGCAATTTCCACACAAAAGGAAAAATGCCAGATGCAGGAAATTGCACTGCCGTTTTTTCTTGCGATTTTGTTCAAAACAAAAAACGCAGGACAAAAAAAACAAGTAGAAACTTAGCCTTAAAGGGGTTATCCACCATAAGGTGATTTTAGTATGTACCTGGCAGGCAGTAATAGACATGCTTAAGAAGGATCTGCACTTGTCTTGGGGCTAAATGGCTGTCATGAGATTACCATAACATTTTTGCTAGCTTTTTGTGAACTTGTATTTCCTGTTTGACTTTTCTTTTTTGGCTACAAAGCCCACAATTCCATTTTACTCCCTCCCACACATCAGCCACCCCACCCAGTGAAACATTATTGAGCTGCATCCATAGAGAGACCTGTGGTTTGCAATCAGGGTGCCTACAGCTGTTGCATTAGTTGCAGTTGATCTCTCTCCCACCAAGTGATCACTCCACCCATTGAAGCAGACAGGCTCCCTGTCATCAGCTGACTAGTGAGTCAGGTCTCGGCCGCATTGCAAGTTGGGAAAAATCCGAGACAACAGTAATTTTGTATGCTGGTAAAAATAAATAGTGTGGTGAAAATCACCGAAGAATTGTGAGAAAACAGTCACACACAGGTACAGACACTATATTGTGAACTACACTAACTTTACAGCCCCTGTAGCATAGTCAAATAAAAAAAAAATTCCTTGAAAACCCCTTTAAGGTCCAGGCTAATTTTTGTTGTTGCTCTTTTGCTTTTTCCTCCTTTCCATTTAATAGCCATAACGCTTATTTTTTCATCTGCACCCCCATATAAGGGCTTGTTATTTGCAGGACCAATTGCACTTTGTAATGTCTTCATTTTTTTCATAACGTAAAGAAAATGTTTTAAACATTTTAGAAAAAAAAATGTAATTGCGATTTTCTGCCCACTATAACTTTATAACTTTTTTTTTTTTTTTTTTTGGTTCGTATACCGGGCTGTTTGCTTATTTTTTTGTACTGTAATCTGTTGTTTGTATCGCTACCATTGTGGTATTGATTGGACATTTTGATGGCTTTTTACTTAATTTTTTATGGAGTATGATGAGATGGGGAAAAAAAACATATTTCTGGGGTCATTTTTTTTCTTGGTCATTTTTTTTTTTACATTTAAGACGTTCACTATACTGGATTAATAATGTTTTGTTTTAACAGCTATACCAAATATTTTTACTTTTATTTCATTTTTGTAATATTTTTTTATTGAAAATGGGAAAAGGGGGTGATTTAAGCTTTTGATATGGAAGGGGTTAATGTATGTGGGTTAAACCTTTATATATATTTTTTTTTACACTTTATTAGTTCCCTTAGAGGACCCATTAGATTCCTCATATAGATCAATGCAATTCCATAGAAACTGCGGGCTCAATCAAATTCAGATCCATAGCCACAAGAAAAGCAGAGGTAAGCCCTCCTGCTACCTCTGCATTGGGTCTGCAAGACACCCCTAATGATGGACACTGAGCCTCCAATTCACACAGGCTTACCAAAATTGGACAATGGAAGACTGAAAAAAATGTTTCCTGGTTTGAGGAGTCCAGCAGCAACCTTCAGATGGCTTGGTTAGAATCCGGTGTAAGAAAAAAAACATGCATCCATCCTGCCTTGTATCAACAGGTCAGGCTGGTGGTAATTTTGTAATTTTGGGGGGTACTTTTTTCTTAGCACATTTTGGGCCTCTTAGTACCAGTTGTTGCTGACCATGTCAATCTCTTTATGACTGCAGTGTACACATCTTTTGCTACATGCGTGTCACATGTGGGCTGTTTCTACTGTTTTTGGAGAAGATAGTGACTCGCTTACATCGCACATTTTATACTGTGGGCGATACATAGATGACGTTTTTATCTTGTGGAGTGGCACAGAGGCTTTGTTTAATCAATTTGTACTCTCGCTTAACATCAATCCTATTGGACTTCGTTTTACATCTGAAAGTAGCTTGGAAACTTTGGCCTTCTTAGATGTAGTGATCAAAAAAGATGGCTGTGGAGGATTAATAACGAGTATTTATTGTAAACCTACGGCCACTAATAATTTATTAAGGTGGGAGAGTCATCACCCTGTCCCACTAAAACGTGGCATTCCGAAAGGACAATATCTATGTCTTAGACGTAATTGCTCCGATACCGAGGACCTCATTAAGCAAGCGGGGGATCTCAGAAAAAGACTGAGTACTCCGGGGGGCTTACAAGTTTGCCCTGAGGCGCAATAGACCTGACCTCTTAGCACAGAAGAAAATGACCCCAGCACGGAAAGAAAGACGGATTAGAATGATAGGAACGTATGATGTAAGATCTGAGGGGGTGAAGAACATCTTGAGGCACCACTGGGGAATCCTGAGATCTGACCCCCATCTTAGGGAGGTCCTATCTGAACATCCATCAGTCGCATTCAGAAGGGGCAGGTCCCTACAGGACCGGCTGGTACACAGCCATTACCAGACAATGTCCCCTCCTGAATCGTGTCTAAACAGAAAACCGATTGGCACCTTTAAGTGTGGTGGCAACTGTGTTGCATGTCCCTACATAGATAGGTCCAAAACATTTACTAGTGACCATACGGGAATTACTTACAAGATCAGGGATTTTGCAAACTGTAAGAAGTGCAATGTGGTATACCTGTGCAAATGTTCATGCCCTCTTACCTATGTGGGCAAGAACATACGAGAGCTGAGACGTAGGATTGGTGAGCATGTGGGAGATGTACGGAATCTAAGGGAAACACCAGTAGCCAGACACATCTGGGAGGTACATGGAGGAGACTCAAAGGTTCTGAAATTTCAGGCCATAGAGGTGATTCAAACAACAGATAGGAGAGATGACATTGATAACAAGATTCTGAGGAAAGAAACAGAATGGATCTATAGACTCCAAACTGTAAGTCCAAACGGTCTGAATGAAAGTCTTAATTTTTCGGCATTCATCGAATAGTGAGATTTAGGTAAACCAGTCGGGTCAATTAGCAACATGGGATATGTGGAATAGTTATTGATATCGACATCTCCCTTAAACACTGTGAAATGTTCGCGGTGGTTATCTTAAATGTATCTGTCAATATCAGGTTAGAAGTATCATTAAATCTTGTTATTCTGTATTGTGACTTTGCATGGGTTATTAAATGGTGGGCTATACCTAGAGAAGAGGGTCTATTTGGCTGTCCCTTCCTTTTCCTGTAGAATCCCCTACTGAGGGCCCACACTTAGTAAGAACAGGGACTGTCACCGTGGTTGAGGCCACCCTATTAAGGAGGTTGGTCCCTCAAAAGGCAGGGATAGAGGTGTGGGATTAGCTGATGAGGGGGCACTACTGTCTCAGACCTTTGATTTCAATTTCCTTTTCATCTTATTTATTATCAAATGATATCATACCCCGCCTACCTATTTTCAACATGTAGGTAGCTGTGGAAGATGAATTTACCAATGAAATATAGGGTACCTCTCTTACCGTAAATCATCACCATCTCCTTCTTATATGGATATAGGGATGGGGTTCATCCTAATAATTATGTAAAATCTCTTACAGTCCCCCTATAGGAAATGATTCAGTTCTTTTCTATAACCCCTGATAATTATTCCTCCACTCTATACATGTTAATTATTCTACTACCTCTGACAATTATCCCTCAACTCTATACATATATATATATATATATATATATATATATATGGTAATTATAAACCAGCTTTATCTATCCTGGTTAGTACTCTGGTTTGTCCCACCATTCCCATGACAACCTGATATGGTGCAAGATCTGTGTAGTTTTTTAAGTGTTTTTGAAGTGATAATTATATTTTGCAGCATCTAATATCAAGGACTAACCAGTAAGCCTTCTATTGTAGAGACGTAACATTCTAATTTGCAGTATTTGAGCAGGTTAACGGTGACACGCTGTTCCGGAAGTGAACATCGCGTTACCGGAAGTCCCCGCTGGCGTGCACCACGATACATATTAAAACTATGCACAACCACACAGCTAGTGTAGACATATCTGGAGACACACAGACCGGGGTGTACGTCTGACCAGCATGAGGGATGTTAACATATGAGGTAGATCAAGAGTATTCCTTGCATATTGCCATGTAGCTGTGGAAGACTTAATGCTTCCTCATATATAGTAGTTAAATCTTACTCTATTACTACACAGGTTTATCGGCGCCATCTATCAGCCGGCCTCACTCTGACATCTGTCCATTATCATTGGACTATTTAATACTAGAGTTCCTTGAGAAACCCCGACACCATATGGGGGGAAACGCGTCGGAACTATAGGACAACAGACTGTAATGTTGTTTGTTTTAATTTTTTCACTTTTTTTCACAAGAGGTGTTATAAGTTTTGATAGATACTAAATGTTAATAATAAGGTGATTGCTATCCTTCCCTTTGTTTTTTTCACTTCCCTTGATCAATCTGGCCAAGTGTAATTAAAGGGCTATCATCATAATAGATACTGTCCGGTTATATCTATAGATCCGGGTGAACTGACCTTCACTAATCCATTCACCTTACATAATACCGGTAACCTAGTGAACACTGGTCAGGATTGACCATTTTGGTCTACTATAAGATTACATTGGGTACTGTGGTTTATCTATTTTTTGCTTGTCACGAGTGTTTAGTCACAATAAGTAATAATTTATGACTTTTTGATTTTTAATGCATACCATTAAAAGAATTGTTTTATTAATGTCTAAACAAGGGTCAATAAGGGCTGTGAGACAATTTTGAAACTGACTCCTTGTAACATCAGTTACTTGTGCTGTGTAGTAAGTCTGTTTCCACGGTCCAAGCACCATGGAGGCTTTGTAAATGCGACATGGCCCCCCAAAAACGATTTTAGCCAAATGTTGCTCCTTCCCTTCTGAGTCTTGCCATGCCCTCACATAGCACTTTACATACATATATGTGGGCATTCCACACTCAGGAGAAATTGGGTTACAAATTTTGTGGGGAATTTTTTTTATTTTACCCTTTGTGAAAACGAAAAATTGGGGTTACACCAGCACTTTAGTGTAAAAATTAGAATTTTTAATTTTCACAGCCCACTCTTCTAAAATTGTGCCAAGCAGCTGTGGGGAGTAAATACTCACTACACTACAATTTTTTGAGGGGTGTAGTTTACAAAATGGAGTGACATATAGGGTGTTTCACTGTCTGGGCACAGTGGGGGATTTGTAAATGCGACATGGCCCCTAAAAACTATTCTAGACAAATTCTCTCTTCAAAAGCCAAATGTTGCTGGTTCCCTTCTGAGCCCTACCATGTGACCGAAGAGCACTGTCTGTCCACGTATGTGGTATTTCAATGCTCTGGAGAAATTGGGTTACAAGTTTTGGGGACCTTTTACTCCTTGTTAAAATGAAAAATTTAGGGGGTTACACCAGCCTTTTTTGCAAAAACTATAACTCATTTTTATTTTTACAACCCACTGTTCCAAAATTGTGTCAAACAGCTGCGGGGTGTAATTGCTCATTGCACCCCTTGTTTCATTCCAAGAACTCCAGCCAAATTTAACTCATCCCCTATCCAGAGGACAGGGCATAAGTAGCCGATCGCAGGGGATCCCAGCACTTGGAACAGAACCTGGCTCTCGGTCAGGAGCGTGTTCAGTAGATGGCACACGCTCCATTCATTTCTATGGGAGTGCCAAAGAGACCCGAGTACTATCTACCGTTAGATGACATGCACTCCTCACTGAGGGAGTAGGGGTCCCATTTTGGAGATCGTGGGGGTCCCATTGGATAGGGAAGAAGTCAGTTTTAGCTGGAGTTCTCATTAAAAGGTGTGTAGTTTTCAAAATGGGGTCACTTTTGGGGGTTTGTCATGTTTTAGCACACCAAAGCCTCTACAAACCTGAAATGGTGGTGGAAAAAATGCCCAAATCAAAATGAGGCCTCGTGTCTGAGGTCTATGATTGACTCAAGTAGCGCACTATGACCACATATGGGATATTTCTAAAAACTGTTGAATTAGGGCAATAAATGTGTGTTATGGAGAAAATTGTATAAAACTGGAATATCTGCAAAGAACATGGAGGTTTTTACTTTTCTCCTTCACTTTGCTGCTGTTCCTTTGAAACACCTAAAGGGTTAACAAACTTTTTGAATGTCATTATGAATAGAGTGAGGGGTGCAGTTTTTGAAATAGGGTTATTTTTGGGTGGTTTCTAACATTAAAGCCCTCAAATTTACTTCAAAACTGAACTGGGCCCAAAAAAAATCAGATTTTAACATTTTCCTGAAAATTTTTAAAACTGCTTCTAAGTAGAGATGAGCGAACTTACAGTAAATTCGATTTGTCACGAACTTCTCGGCTCGGCAGTTGATCTCTTATCCTGCATAAATTAGTTCAGCTTTCAGGTGCTCCCGTGGGCTGGAAAAGGTGGATACAGTCCTAGGAGACTCTTTCCTAGGACTGTATCCACCTTTTCCAGCCCACCGGAGCACCTGAAAGCTGAACTAATTTATGCAGGAAAAGTCATCAACTGCCGAGCCAAGAAGTTTGTGACGAATCGAATTTACTGTAAGTTCGCTCATCTCTACTTCTAAGCTTTGAAGCCCTCTTCAAAAAGTAAAAACATATCTACTTTATGATGCCAACATAAAGTAGACCTTGAGGGAGATTTATCAAAACCGGTTCAAAGGAAAAGTTGCCCATAGCAACCAATCACCTTGCTTCTTTCATTTTTAATAAGGCCTCTGCCAAAAAAAATTAAAAAAAATCTGGTTGCTATGGGCAACTTTGCCTTTGCACATGTTTTGATAAATCTCCCCCATTGTATAAGTGAATCAATATGTCATTAAGGCTGGGTTCACACTACGTTTTGTCCCATACGGGAGCGCATACGGCAGGGGGGGAGCTAAAAGCTCGCGCTCCCGTATGTCACCGTATGCGCTCCCGTATGTCATTCATTTCAATGAGCCGACCGGAGTGAAACGTTCGGTCCGGTCGGCTCATTTTTGCGCCGTATGCGCTTTTACAACCGGACCTAAAACTGTGGTCAACCACGGTTTTAGGTCCGGTTGTAAAAGCGCATACGGCGCAAAAATGAGCCGACCGGACCGAACGTTTCACTCCGGTCGGCTCATTGAAATGAATGACATACGGGAGCGCATACGGTGACATACGGGAGTGCGAGCTTTTAGCTCCCCCCTGCCGTATGCGCTCCCGTATGGGGGGAAACGTAGTGTGAACCCACCCTAATTTGGATTGACCATTTTCCTTAAAAGCAGAGAGTTTCAAATGATGCAAGTATTGACGAAAATGTACCACTTTCATAAAGTAGAATATGTCCTGAAAAAACTGTCTCAGAATCAAAATAAGTAAAAGCATCTCAGAGTTGTTAACCCCTTCCTGCCACAGGACATATGCATACGTCCCAGCACCCGACACGTTCGCGCGATGGAACGTATGCATACGTCATAACAATCTCCTGGCAGCATTAACCCAGTAGATGCCGTGATCAATCCTGATAACGACATCTATGGTGTTGACAGGGGGAGCGCTTTCCCCCTGTTCACCAACGGCGGCGCTGCAATACAATCATGGGTCACCATTGGTTGCTATGTCAGCAGGAGGTCAGATCATGACCTCCTGCCTGCCTGCTACGGAAGCCTGTGAGATCCAGCCAGAGGCTGGATCGCACAGGCTGTGCTGTGTGCAGCTGGTCGGGTCCTACTGTTCTGCAGTACAAATGTATTGCAGCATAGTACAACCTGTAAAAAGTGTAAAAAATAAAAAGTTCTTCAGTAAAAGTATGAAGTGTAAAAAAATAAAAAATAAAAAAATGCCCATTTCCCAATTAAAGCCCTATATTCTCACCAAAAAAGATCAAAAACACAAATCATATACATAATTGGTATTGCCACATCCGTAATGACGTGTACTATAAAACTATATGGAACAAATAGCGTAATAAAAAAGATAAAGGTAGCACGTATCGCAAAAATGATACCAATAAAAAGTACAGCTCATCCCGCAAAAATAAGCCCTTACTCAATGGCGACGGACGAAAAATAAAAAAGTTACGGCTGTTGGAAAATGAATGGCAGAAAAATAATTTTGCTCAGAAAAGGAAAAAGAACATAGAAAGCTATATAAAATTGGTATCACCATAATCGTACTGACCCACAGAATAAATATAAAGTCATGTACACCGTAAAAAATGCCACAAAGTTACCATTTAAAGAGCTACATGTCAAATAAAAAAAGCCTGGTCAATGAGATAAAAAATTAGTCCGTCCTTAAGGGGTTAATTCATAAAGTGGTGTAGCTTTATGCATTAATAACTCTGTGATGCTTTTACTTATCATTTTGATTCTGAAATTTAGGTCAGATTTTAAAAACAGGCTGCATCCTTACTGGGTTAATGTTTTAGTACAAAAAAAATTAAATGTGTTCTTTTTTTTTTTTTTTCTTTTTCTCCCTTAGAAAGCTGTTGAAGTCATGTGTGTAGTCCTGAAACGATGTAACGACATGATGAATGTTGGACGGCTACAAGGATTTGAGGTAATGTTTTTACATTTATTATATCAATAGTTGTTGTTCTATCCATGTTGCAAAAAGCCTTAAAGATGTTCAGTGTAAAAAAAAATGTATCCCCTATCTGCAGGATAGGAGATAAGTGTCTGATCATGGTGGGGTCTGACCGCTGGGCCCAAAGCAATCTCACCTACAGGGCCCTGGCTCTGCTCTGTTAATGCACGTTTTGTACCCAGCACATCAGCTGGTCAAAACACGCTCCTCTCCTTATCTCTATGGGAGAGGTGGAGACACAGGAATGTTGCGTCTCCGCCTCTCCCTTAAAGATGAATGGAGGGGGTATGTTTCAACCAGCTGACATGATGGGTGCGAAACATGACATTCAGGTGCAGAGCCAGGGCCAATTCGGGACCCAGCTGTCATACTTGCCCCTACCCCCCAATCAGACATGTATCCCTTATCGGCTGGACATCTTCTTTAAAGTGTACCTCTCATCAAAAATAAAAAAATTTATATATTAAAGATAAATCCCTAATGAACAACTTTGTAATTGCTTTTAATCCCTTAAGGACTCAGGGTTTTTACGTTTTTGCACTTTAGTTTTTTTCTCCTTACCTTTAAAAAATCATAATTATTTCAATTTTGAACCTAAAAATGTTGGGGCACTATAAAATAGCTTTTTATATACCATGTGTGCACAATTTTTAGGCAAGTGAGTATATTTGACATATCATTTTATACATAATTTCAAGCTTTAAGTCTTGTTGGAAATAATCATATCATGTGATATATATTTGTGTAATGAGGGAGAGTATGGCCTGAGGAGATAAACGCCATATATCAAGATGTGCATAATTATTAGGCAACTTTTTTTCCTCAGGCAAAATGGGACTCAACAAAAATAAACAGTTGAGTTATGTAATAATTGTAACATATGTGGACATTATCACAGAAGCATCAAATGTTTTATTGCACATAGGGTCGCAGAAAACATGTTGTGAAAAAAGAGACAAATTAGCTGGCAAAGATTTGAGAAGAATCAAGCTTAAAGCTACCAGAAACCCATTATCTTCTAGTTGTTAGTTTTTGTAATTGTGCTGAGAAGTAACAGATCACCATAGTTCAGTTTAAAGTGGATTTGAGGTGATTTTTTTGTATAAAAAAAAATAAACCCCCCATAAATGACCCAAATATATAAGCTGCAAAGTATTCAAAATGACATTCAGAAAGTTTAACCCTTTAGGTGTTTTAAAGGAATAGCAGCAAAGTGGAGGAGAGAACTCAAAATCTCAATTTTTTTTATACTAACATGTTCTTGCAGACCCTTTTTTTTTTTTATTTTTTTTATTTTTTTTTTCATTTTTACAAGGGATAAAGGGAGAAAAAAGCCCCCGAAAATGTATATCCCAATTACTCTCGAGTTTGGAAATACCTCATATGTGGATGTAAAGTGCTCTGCAGGCGCACTACAGTGCTCAGAAGGGAAGGAGCGACATTGGACTTTTAGAGAGAGAATTTTGCTGAAATGGTTTTTGGGGGACATGTTGAAGTTAGAAAGTCCCCATGGTGCCAGAATAGTAAATAAAAAAACACATGGCACACTATTTGGGAAACTACACCCCTCAAGGAACGAAACAATGGGTACAGTGAGTCTTAACACCCCATAGGTGTTCGACAAACTTTTTTTTAACGTTAGACGACAAAAAGGAACATTTTTTATTTTTATCACTAAAGTGCTGTTGTTACCCCAACTTTTTCATTTTCAAAAGGGGTAATAGGAGAAAGGGCCCCCCAAAATTTGTAACTCCATTGGAGGTACAAATTCCTTATATGTCGAAATTCCTCATATTTCGACATTAAGCGAGCACACTAGAGGCCTCAGGAATGGTTAAAAAGAAAAAAAAAAGATGGCTATAAAGGTTACAGATATTTTTTTTTTATTTTTTTTATCAATTATGTTTTTATTAGTTTTCACAGAACAAAACAAGCAACACAAGGTAAATCACAATGGTGTTACAACAAGCCGTCGTGCAAACCAACAAAGACAGGCAATATATACGTAAATATATCACAACCACAGGGTGAGGGGTGGGGAGGGAAGAGAGCTGGGAGGGAGTATGGGGAGGGGGGGGGGGGGTTTAGGTGTACACAGGGAAGAAAAAAAAATATTAGAAAGATGATTCGACCTCCCAATTGACCACCATCATGAGCACAATTATCAGATCATTTTGAACAGTGACAAAAATTTGTCATAAGATCTATTTGTCCTATGGCACATCTCTTCGAACCTACACAGCTGATGAACCTTGGTCACCCATTCCTCAACAGATGGTACAGTAGGAGTAAGCCAGTACAGGGGGATAAGGGACTTGGCTGCCGCCAAGAGATGAGATATGAGGGAGTGTTTCCCCGGGGTATATCCTAAGGAGGGTAAACCCAAAAGGACTGATGACGTAGACAGCGGAACCGTGGTTTGCATTATATTATCAATCTCTCCATTAATACGCTTCCAAAAATCCGCTATGGCCGTGCATGTCCACCATATGTGTGCATGAGTGCCTACCTGGGAGTCACACCTCCAGCATTTATTAGTGTCAGACAATTTGTGTGTGTAGAGGAATTCTGGTGTTATGTACCATCTAGACACGACCTTAAAGTGTGATTCTTGCAACCGAACACATCTAGAGAATCCATGTGAGTGTTTCAGTATGAATGCGACATCATCTTCCGAGAGGCGGATCTCCAGTTCACGAACCCAAGAAGTGATGTAATGAGGGGGAGATGATGGGAGAGTATTAGTGACCATCGAAAGACACTTAGCAATAGTTCTATGCTTGGGGTCAGGGCTAAGCACCATTTCTTCAAATTTATTTACCTCCCGCAAAGGGCCAAAACGGCTTAAAAATTCCCTACAACAACTAACAAAGTGGTGTTCATACATAAAGGAGAGTTGTGTGGGGAAAAAGGAAGACAGTGTTTCTGAGGTGGGTGACCTACCATCCCGCAGAAGATGTAGCACACGAAGGTCACCAAACTTGTCCCACATCGGCTGGTAAGTAACCGAATATCTACCCACAGCTGCAGGTATCAGACTAACAGGAAGAAGAGGGGAAATAGGGGGAGCAAGAGAGGAGGAGAGCACCGACCATGTAGAGATAGCGCCTAGGTAAAGAAGGTGAGGGGAGTCGAGGTGGAACCTCACTCTCGGGGGGAACCAAAGGTCCTGCAAGAGGTTAGAGGATTTAAGCCCCACTATGTTGTGCGGGGAGTCCCATGGGGGAGTGTCAGGTAAGGGTGCGATCATTCCTATCCACCTCTGTAGTTGAACCGCTCTATAGATCAGTTGAACGTCGGGCAAACCAATGCCCCCCTCGCTAAGGGCCCTGATTAAAAGGGAGTGCGCCAGGCGCGGTCTAGTTGTCTTCCATACATATCTAGAGAAAAGTGTCCTGATCCTTCTGAAAAAGAGATTAGGGAGGGCTATGGGAAGCATCCTCAGGACGTAGAAGACCTTAGGAAGAACATAACTCTTCAGTACATTTTTCCTCCCAAACCAGGAGATCATGGGCAGATCATAGTGTCCCAGGATGTCCTCTATTTCTTTTAGGAGAGGCTTGTAGTTGAGATCATAAATGTCGGCAATGTTTCTAGAGATATGTACCCCTAAATACTTCAAAGAAGAGGAGGCCCACGGGAAGGGGAGTAGGGTAGACAGTCTGTTAATCAGAGAGTCAGGTAGTGAGATGTTTAGTAGTTCCGATTTCTTAGCATTAACCTTGAAGTTAGATATAGTGCCAAACTGATCAAATAAGTGTACCAGGCAGGGCAGCCCCCTTGATGGTTCGCCAACAGTAAAGAGGAGGTCGTCCGCAAAGGCAAGGACCTTCAACTCCCCCTCCGGGGCGGGGAACCCCTTAATGTCCGAAGACTGACGGACCTTCTGCAGTAGCGTCTCCATCACAAGTATAAAAAGGGTAGGCGATAAGGGGCAACCCTGCCTGGTCCCATTGCTTATTTTAAAGGGAGAGGAGATAACCTCATTAACTAGCAGTGAGGCCGTGGGTCAGGAGTACTAATTTTTTTTTTATGTCACAAGTGTTTATTTGTAAATTTTGAGTAGTTCATTATTCTCACTTTAACCTCTTCCCGCAGAACGCCTTGTATATATATATACGGCGGATGATGTGATACCTTCGCGCATTCCACCGTATATTTATACAGCGTTCATTAAATATGCGCTCCCACTGCGCTGATCAGGTTAATTTGCTAAAGTCCCGCCAGACACCCCATTTGATTAACCCGATCAGCAATCAAGTGTGCATGTGCGGCATAATCGGCGGGTGCGTGGCGGGATTGGGAGGTGTGCGGTGGGTGTCCGGAGGTCCCGCGGTGGGTGTCCGGAGGTCCCGCGGTGGGTGTCTGGAGGTCCCGCGGCGGGTGAGTGCTCTCCCTCTTACAATTTACAAAACTGCAACTCCCAGCATGCCCAGACAGGCATTGGCTGTCTGGACATGCTGGGAGTTGTAGTTTTGCAACATCTGAAGGTCCACAGTTTGGAGACCACTGTGTAGTGGGCTCTAAACTATGGCCAGCCATATGTTGGAAAACTACAACTCCCAGCATGTCTAGACAACCAATGCCTGTCTGGGCATGCTGGGAGTTGTAGTGTCAAGGATGCCTTAAGGTGAGGCCTTAAACTGTGAGTGACTACCGCTGTGCTATTTCGCTGAGTGTCGACATAAGCAAATTCACACCAGACAATATTGGTATAAATCCCCTTCCCAGCACTGACTCCCAAGGAGCTCTGAAATCACATTAGTTTTCACAATTAACAAAAAGAGAGGGTAAAACTCTGGCATCAAATCATCGTTTTATTTGCTGATTGGTCATTTGAGCATGGCGTAGCATAGGTCACTTATGTTGCATCTTCTCTATCTTAAGATTTTTCCATCCTCCCACAAAAGCCCAATGTTTAGACTTCAACTCCTAACTTCTTGTATCTTGAGGCTCCATCCAAGGTTCTCATCTTAATTACAGGCAAAGAGCAAGCTGAAATGTTTTGGATTAAGGAAAACAAAGTTCTTCTGCAATATTTTAGCAATAGTATATAGCATTTAGCAAAGGCATATGAGTAAAGATATAGTGATCAATATATCAGAATATTATATACCCAACAGTAGTTTTGCAACATCTGGAGGACCGCAGTTTGGAGACCACTATGGCCATCCATATGTTTGAAAACTACAACTCACAGCATGCCCTAACACCTGTCCGGGCATGCTGGGAGTTGTAGTTTTGCAACATCTGGAGGGCCACACCTTGGAGACCACACGTCTGATGCCTGCCCCTAGCTTTTTATGGGGTGCAGGTATTTATTTATTTTTGCACTTTTTGGGGGCCGTATGCGGTCCGTGCCACCAGCGACTATTCTCGCTGTGCGGCCGGAACCGTACCCCATGGGCAGACTGCGCTGATTGCTGTTCAGTGAATTATTACTGATCAGCACTTTTTTGGGGTACATGCATTTTTTTTTTGGGGGGGGGGGATTTGCACACGGCCACACAGCGCAGAACAGTCGCTGGTAGCATGGACCACAAACACCTAAATAGAAGCGTTATAAAAAACTTGCACCCAAAAAAAGTGCTGATCAGTAATAATGAACGTGGATTACGGTCTGGCCAAACAGCGCAGAACAGTGGCTGGTGGCACGGACCGCATATGCTCCCCAAAAAGTGCAAAAAAACCTGCACCGCAAAAAATGCTTACAGTAAACATAAAAATCACTACACTACACTACACACTGAAATAAAGTGAAAACACTACATTTACACACTTACACCCTTACAAAATATAAATACACCAAAGCCTTTTCGGTGGAGGAGGCATACGCCATGCACATGCCTCCAACACAGAGACCGCCAATGAGTGAGAGGAGAAAGACCCCACATTTCTTTCTTCTCCCCCATCATTATCCAGTGATAAGCCCCCAGAAGGTGCTGCAAGGCAATAACAGTAGAGATCCCCCATACTAGTGACCCTGTCCCCCCCCCATATAGGTGACCCCAGTCCAGGCGGGGTCACCTATATGAGCCACTGATCTCGAGGTTTGTTGGCCACCCAGAAATCCAAATTGACCCCACAATCCTCACTGAAATGGACTTTACGTATTTTTTTTTTTTTTTTTTGAGGACTGAACTTTTGCGGCCCAGCACCCTGATGCTTTTTTGTGCACATGGCAGAATTTCCGTTGCAGATGTTTCTACAGCAGAAATACCAATTCCGGAGTCCGCAGTAAGCATGTCTATTCTTTCTGTGGAGTCCACACAAAAGTGCATTGTAGTCTATGAGTGCACTTCCCAGCACTCATAACGCTGGCATGTTCTGCCAGCGCTCCGCTGTCGGTGGAATGTCCGCACGGAAAATTTCTGTTCTCTCACTCCGGAGCTCTGTAGTATTTCAAGGCAACAGTTTAGGGCCACATATGGGGTATTTCCGTACTCAGGAGAAATTGTAAAAAAATTTGGGGGGCTTTTTTTCCAATTTGGAAACTACACCCATCAAGGAATGTAACAAGGGGGGCAGTGAGCATTTACACCCCACAGATGTCTGACAGATTTTTGGAACAGCGGTCCGTGAAAATGCACAGCTCACGGTTCCAAAAAAACAGTCAAATGCCAGTGGGGTGTAAATGCTCACTGCAACCCTTATTACATTCTGTGTAGGGTGTCCTTTCCAAAATGGGGTCACGTGGGGGGGGGGGAGTCACTGTTCTGACACCATGGGGGCATTTTAAACGCACAGGGCCCTTGACTTGTATTCCAGCAAAATTCTCTCTCCAAAAGCCCAATAACACTCCTTCTCTTATGCACCCTGTTGTGCACCCACAGTGCACTTTACATCCACATATGGGGTATTTTCATACTCAGAAGAAAAGTAGTTAAAAAAAAATTGTGGGGGGGGGGGGGGGGGTTGGGGTCTTTTTATTCTATTTCCCCTTGTGAAGATGAAAAAATTGGGGTAACACCAGCATTTTTGTGAAAAAAATCGAATTCTTCATTTTCACATCCAACTTTAATGAAATTTTGTCAAACACCTGTTGGGGTAAAGGTTCACTGTACCCCTTGTTACGTTCCTTGAGGATCGTAGTTTCCTAAATAATATGCCATGTGGGGTGTTATTTGCTGTTCTGCCACCATGGGGGCTTCCTAAATGCAACATGCACCCTAATTCTCTCTCCAAAAGCAAGATTTTGCTCCATTTAGTCTGAGAATTGTAGTGCGCTGGTAGAGGACTTTATGTCCACATATGAGGTATTTCCATACTCAGAAGAGACGGGGTTACAAATTTTGGTGGCTTTTTCTCCTATTACCCCTTGTGAAAATGAAAAATTGGGGGTAACACCAGCATTTTAGTGAAAAAAAAATCAAATTTTTCATTTTCACTTCCAACTTCAACAAAAATTAATCAAACACCTGTGGGGCGTTAGGGCTTACTCTACCCCTTGTTACATTCCTTGGGGGGTGTAGTTACCCAAATAGTGTGCCATGTGCCTTTTTTTTTTTTTTTTTTTTTTTTTTTTTTTGCTTTTCTGGCACAATGTGTCATTCCCCCTAAAAACCATTTCAGCAAAAGTCTCTCTCGAAAATCCGAAAGTTGATCCTTCCCTTCTGAGCCCTGTAGTGTACCCGCAGAGCGCTTTACATCCACATCTGAGGTATTTCCATACTCGAGAGAAATTGGGTTACAAATTTTAGGGGCCTTTTTCTCCTTATACCACTTGTTAAATTGAAAAACATGGGGCTAAAAGAGCATGTTACTGCAAAAAATTGAGATTTGGAGTTTTTTCTTCCACTTGCTGCTATTCCTGTGAAACACCTAAAGGGTTAAAATTTCTGAATGTCATTTTGAATACTTTGAGGGGTGCAGTTTCTACAATGTGGTCATTTATGGGGGATTTCTCACAGAAAGGCCCCTCAAATCCACTTCAAACAGAACTTGCCCATGAAAAATTAAGATTTTGAATTTTTTGAGAAAATTTTGAAAATTGCTAAACTTTGAAGCCCTCTAATGTCTTTAAAAATGTAACAACATTTCAACTTTATGATGCCAACATAAAGTAGACATATTGTATATGTGAATGAATATATAATTTATTTGGCAAGTCCATTTTCCTTACAAGCAGAGAGTTTCAAAGTTAGAAAAATGCTACATTTTCAAAATTTTCATGAAATCTTGGAGTTTTTCATAAAAAATTTAGCACTATAGTAAAGTACAATATGTTACGGAAAAAAAATCTCTGAATCAAATTCATAAGTAAAGCATCCCAGAGTTATTAATGGTGAAGGTGGTCAGATTTGCAAAAAATGGCTGTGTCCTTAAAGGGGTAGTCCAGTGCTGAAAAACTTCCTAAGGATAGGGGATAAGTTTCAGATCGCGGGGAGTCCGACCGCGATCTCCTGTACAGGGCCCCGGCTCGCTGGCCAGATAGCAGGAGTTGACCACTGCACGAAGCGGCGGCCAACATGCCCCCTCAATACATCGCTATTGCCGAAGACAGCGCTCCGGCTCTGCCATAGAGTTGTATTGAGGGGGTGTGTCAGCTGCCGCTTCGTGCAGTGGTCAACTCGCCCCCTTCTCGTGGGCTGCCGGGGCCCCCATACAAGAGATCGCTGGGGGGCCCCAGCAGTTGGACTCCCAGAATCTGAAACTTATCCCCTATCCTTAGGGGATAAGTTTTTCAGCACTCGATATCTCCTTTAAGGTCAAAATGTCTTTAAGGGGTTAACAGAGACAGTTTTCATGTTTCATTTAGTTGCATAATAATTCTGCACACTAATAGTTGCCCAACAATTCTGCACACCTAGATTTTCTTCTAAGAAAGCCAAATCCTCACTTTTATTTTTTAAATATTCAGGTTGAAGGCTTATTAACATTTAAGATTGGTGGAGAGCACTGTAGTTGTTCACTTATTAATCTAATCTGCAATAATACAACTTTCGTTATGTTTAGCACGTAGTGTAGATACAGTATCGATTATATACAGTACCAGTCAAAAGTTTGGACACCCCTATTAATTCCATGGCTTTTTTTCTACCTTGTTTATTGAAGATTATGAGGCAATGTACTGTACATATGAAATTAAATAACAAACAGAAAAGTCTTTAAACCAGAATAGTTTTATATTTTAGATATTTTGCAGTAGGCACCTTTTCCCTCAATGACCGCTATGTACGATCTTACCATTTTCTCAATTAGCTATGTTATAGTCTAAAGCTGTATACTTTTTATTTTTTTTATTTAAAAAAATGTCAAATCAAAAACACTACCATGGTACCTAAAAGTATTTTTTCAATTATTCTTTGTTTTCAAACAGGGCAAAATTGTAGCTCAAGGAAAGCTGTTGCTTCAAGATACTTTTCTTGTCACTAATCAAGATGCAGGACCACAGTGCAAAGAAAGACGGGTCTTCTTGTTTGAACAAATAGTTATTTTCAGTGAACCTTTAGATAAAAAAAGAGGGTTTTCTACACCAAGCTTTTTGTTTAAAAACAGTATAAAGGTAAGTAATGCCACATTTAATTGTTACAAAAAAACAGATGTGATATACTCCCTCTTGGACTTTGATGCAAGTTGAGGTACCCTAATATACTGTTGTGCAATCACAGCCACACTCCTGCCACAATTGCTGGGTTTTAGTAGTAATAAAAAAAAAAAAACTGACCTCAATTATTATCCTATTTAGTTTAACCACATAAGGACCAAGGACGTACGCATAGGTCCGTGGGAATTTTGGGAAGACCGGGGTGACTGCTGATATTGATCAGCAGGCACCCCCAAATGCCCACAGGGGTCATTAGACTAACAAACCCCCCCCAGCCCCCCCCCCCCCCCCCCCCACTTCGGCGAATTCACACCTGCGATTTGCGCTAATCCCGGGTCATATGGGTCTATGGTGACCCGTAAAATAAGTGGGATCGGGGTTGTCGAAGACCCCTTCGATCCCTCTGAAGGGATAGGAGTGAGGTGGCATGGGTGCCACCCCTCCTATCCCTGCTATTGGTTGTCTAAAAGCGACAACCAATAGCAGATCGGGGGCAGGGGGGTTAACTTTCGGTTTCCCCGTTCTGCCCACCCACAATAGGCGAGGCAGGACGGGGAAACCGTCAGGGACCGGCGCTGAAGTATCACTTGCCTATCGGATGCGGCAGCAGGCGACGATGGGCTGCAGAAGAGGATGGCAACGTGGCTCCCTGGATCCTACGGAAGCCTGTGAGTTACCTGGCAACATCTGGAGGGCTACAGTTTGAGACCACTATACAGTGGTCTCTAAACTGTAGCCTTCTAAATGTTGCAAAACTACAACTCCCAGCATGCCCAGACAGCTGTTTGCGTTGTGGGCATGCTGGGATTTGTAGTATTGCAACAGCTGGAGGGCTACAGTTTGGAGATCACTGTGCAGTGGTCTCTTAAATGTGGCTCCTTAGATCTTGCAAAACTACAACTCCCAGAATGCCCACATAGCAGTTTGCTGTCTGGGCATGCTGGGATTTGTAGTTTTGCGACATCTGGAGGGCCACAGTTTGGAGATCACTGTGCAGTGGTCTCTAAACTGTAGCCCTCCAGATCTTGCAAAACTACAACTCCTAGCATGCCCAAACAGCTGTTTGCTGTCTGGGCATGCTGGGATTTGTAGTTTTGCAACAGCTGGAGGACCACAGTTTGAAGATCATTTTGCAGTGTTCTCTAAAACTGTAGCCCTCAAGATGTTGCAAAACTGCAAATCCCAGCATGCCCAAACAGCAAACAGCTGTCTCGGCATGCTGGGAGTTGTAGTTGCGTACCTCAAGCTGTTTCATAACTACATCTCCCAGCATGCCCTTCGGCGATCAGTAAATGCTGGGAGTTGTAGTTTTGCAACAGCTGGAGACACACAGGTTGGAAAATACGGAGTTAGGTAACAGAACCTAACTGAAGGTTTTCCAACCAGTGTGCCTCCAGCTGTTGCAAAAGTACAACTCCCAGCATGCACGGTCTGTAAGTACATGCTGGGAGTTGTAGTTTTGAAATAGCTGGAGCTTTGCAGGCCTAAATTGCTGATTTGCACAGGGGTGGCTGATTTTACAGCGGTTCTGACATAAACACAAAAAAATAAATACCCACATGTGACCCCATTTTGGAAACTACACCCCTCACGGAACGTAACAAGGGGTATAGTGAGCCTTAACACCCCACAGGTGTTTGACAAATTTTCGTTAAAGTTGCATGGGAAAATGGAAAATGCTGGTGTTAGCCAATATTTTTCATTTTCACAAGGGAAAATTAGAAAAAAGCCCCCCAAAATGTGTAACCCCATTTCTTCTGAGTAAGAACATACCCCATATGTGGATGTAAAGTGCTCTGCGGGCGAACTACAATGCTCAGAAGAGGAGGAGCACCTTTGGGATTTTGAAGAGAAAATTTGTCTGGAATTGATGGCCACGTGTGTTTACAAAGCCCCCATAGTGCCAGAGCAATGTGACCCCATTTTGGAAACTTCACCCATCATTAAATGTAATAAGGGGTACAGTGAGCATATGCGCCCCACAGGTGTCTGACAGATTTTTGGAGCAGTGGTCCGTGAAAATAAAAAATTTATTTTTTGTAATTTGCTCAGCACTTTGTTCCAAAGATTTGTCAAACGCCAGTGGGGTGTAAATACTCACTGCACTCCTTAATAAATTCTGTGAGGGGTGTAGTTTCCAAAATGGGGTTACATGTGTGTGTGTGGGGGGGGGGGGGTCCACTGTTCTGGCACCACGGGGGCTTTGTATACGCACATGGCTCCTGACTTCCATTCCAAACAAATTCACTCTCCAAAAGCTCAATGGCGCTCCTTCTCTTCTAAGCATTGTAGTGCGCCAGCAGAGCACTTGACGTCCACACATGGGGTATTTCCATACTCGGAAGAAATGCAGTTACAAATTTTGGGGGTAATTTACTCCTACTATCCCTTGTAAAAAAATGTAACATTTGAGAAAAAACTGCATTTTAGTGAAAAAAAATTTTTTTCATTTACACACCAACTTTAACAAAAAGTCGTCAAACACCTGTGAGGTGTTAAGGCTCCCTGTACCCCTTGTTACGTTCCTTAAGGGGTGTAGTTTCCAAAATAGTATGCCATGTGTTTTTTTTTTTTGCTGTTCTGGCACCATAGGGGATTCCTAAATAGGGCATGCCCCCCAAAACCATTTCAACAAAATTTTGTTTCCAAAAGCCAAATGTGACTCCTTCTCTTCTTAGTATTGTAGTTCGCCCGCAGAGCATTTTATGTCCCAGGATGGGGTATTTCCATACTCAGAAGAGATGGGGTGAGAAATTTTGGGGGGCATTTTCTCCCATTACCCTTTGTAAAAATGGTAAATTTGTGAAAAAAAACTGCACTTTAGTGAAAAAAATATTTTCTTTCATTTACACATCCGACTTTAACGAAAAGTCGTCAAACACCTGTAGGGTGTTGCGGCTCACTGGACCACTTGTTACATGCCTTAAGGGGTGTAGTTTCCAAAATGGTATGCCATGTGGGTGATTTTCTGCTGTTCTGGTGCCATAGGGGCTTCCTAAATGTGACATGCTCCCCAAAAACCATTTCAGAAAAACTCACTCTCCAAAATTCCATTGTCGCTCCTTCCCTTCTGAGCCCCCTACTGCGCCCGCCGAACACTTGACATACACATATGAGGTATTTTCTTACTTGAGAGAAATTGGGTTACAAATTGTGAGAGGATTTTTCTCCTTTTACCCCTTGTAAAAATTCAAAAACTGGTTCTAAAAGAACATGCGAATGTAAAAAATGAAGAATTTGAATTTTCTCCTTCACTTTGCTGCTATTCCTGTGAAACACCTAAAGGGTTAACACACTTACTGAATGTAGTTATAAATACTTTGAGGTGTGCAGTTTTTATAATGGGGTAATTTGTGGGGTATTTCTAATATGAAGGCCCTTCAAATCTACTTCAAACCTGAACTGGTCCATGAAAAATTCTGATTTTAAAAATTTAGTGAAAAATTTGAAAATTGCTGCTGAACTTTGAAGCCCTCTGATGTCTTCCGAAAGTAAAAACACGTCACTTTTATGATGCTAATATAAAGTAGACATATTGTATTTGTGAATCAAAATATAATTGATTTGGAATGTCTGTTTTCCTTACAAGCAGAGAGCTTCAAAGTTAGAAAAATGTAAAATTTACAATTTTTTCATCATATTTTTGAATTTTTCACCAAGAAATGATGCAAGTATTGATGAAATTTTACCACTAACATAAAGTAGAATATGTCACGAAAAAAATATCTCTGAATCAGAATGAAAGGTAAAAGCATCCCAGAGTTTTTAATGCTTAAAGTGACAGTGGTCAGATGTGCAAAAAATGCTCTGGTCCTTAAAGGGTACCTCTCTTTTTGATATATTATAGATTAATGTATGCAGAATAACTTTACAATTGCATGTTATTAAAAAATATGCATCTTTCTATTTAATTTTCCACTTTGAAGAAATGACCACTAGGGGTCTCCCTACCAGTCCTGGCAGAAAGCATTTCAGACTCATGCTGGAGTCCTAAACACTACGAGCTGCCAGTCTGCTTTGTTCACAAAGGAGAACACTCAGAGCTGCCAGCCTGCTTTGTTCACAGCCTGTTTGGCTGTGAATAAAGCAGGCTGGCAGCTCTGAGTATTTAGGACTCCAGCTTGAGTCAGAAATGCTTGCTGACAGGACTGATCGGGAAAAATACAATAGAAAGAAGCATATTTTCACTAACATGCTATTGGAAAGTTATTCAACATTCATTAATCTAAAATATATCAAAAGTTTATTTGATGAGAGGTACCCTTTAACACCAAAATGGGCCTGGCCCTTAAGGGGTTAAAGAATACCTGTCATATCCCCCCCCCCCCCCCCCCCCCCAAAAAAAAAAAAAAAAAAAGTCGAGCTCCTATATTTATTTTACAAGTACCTTCTTTCTGTTGCTCACTTGGTTTTTGTGGAGGAGGCATGTCCATTTCTTGCCCTCAATCTGCATGACTCATCTTCCTCCCTGAGTCTGCTGTACAGTGCTGGGTCTCTTCATCTAATCACTGCAGGCTGTTCTGTAACCCTCTTCTTTCTGTTTTCAGACAGGAGTCTGATAGAACAATAGTAAACACAGAGGAGTGCTAGTCCCACCCTCACTTAAGGGACTTTGTCCTACCTGTGATTTCGCCTGGAAAAAAGCACACAAAGTGTTTTTTCCACCTCGCCTCCTACCCATTGTGGCCATTATTAGATCCTTGGGTGAGACATTGAGTTGACTCCTGCCTCTAGCCCCTGGTTAAGGTCACGCCCACCTTATTATTTCTGACAGTAATCTTTTTTTTTCCCCCGTCTATAAAATACGTTGGCCGGTACAAGGAAACCATGGGTAAGACGATACTACAAGCTAGGTCATGCCATCCTAGACATGTAGTTAATAATATTCCCTATGGGGAATGGGTATGTTTGAGAAGAAATTGTTCTAATGAAAATATTTTTGAGAAAGAATCAGTACATCCATATAATAGACTAAAAGAGAGAGGGTATAGTGATTCTGTCCAATCAAAAGCCTGTGATAGAGCAACATGTTTAAAAAGGGACTGACTCCTCTAATAAACGCTCTTACAATAGGCTTCAATAGAAAAATAAAACTTTACCAGTTTTTGTATATTGAGAAGATTTTTCAGAGATATTTGCCTATATTTGAAAATTACCCTACATAATCTGGACAAAACTAATGTTCAGATTGTATCTAGACGCAAAGGCGGCTCGTGACTTTGTGAGGCCTTAGGCAAAACTCGAACATGAGGCCATGCATTATTTTCTGCAGACCTCCCATGGTGATCTGATCCAACATCACTGTGTATATATTAAAGGGGTTATCTGGCTGGAGGGTTTTATTTTCAGAACTATGCCCATATCTAGTACATAAAAAAATAAACCTGTGCTTAGCTCCAGTGCTCCTGCAGTGCCTCAGGTGTCCTGCTCCGGTCCCAGACTGTGATCCTGTTCCTGAGAGAAAGTGTGATGCCTGGGCCAGGAGTGACACCAGGACCCAGTGTGTCATACTGCCATTAGGTCAATCACTGGACAAGGTAGGACATTGCTGCGGCCAGTGATTGACCCAGTGGCAGTGTGACACTCTGGGCATCTGTGTCACTTCAGGCCCAATCGTTACACTTTCTCTCAGGAAGAGGATTGCACTCAGGGACCGAACAGGACACCAGAGGCCCCGTAGGAGTGCTGGAGGTGAATACAGGTTTATTTTTTTATTATATGCAAGGTATGGGCATAGTTCTGAAAATAAAACCCTGCAGTCGGATAGCCCCTTCAACCATGTACTGTGACATCACTGTGCATATTAACCCTGTACTGAGATTTCACGGTATATATTAACCCTGTATTGTGATGTCACTGTGCATATTAACCCTGTACTGTAAGTCACAGTACAGGGTTAATGTGCACAGCACCATCACAGTACATGGTTAATATACACAGTAGTCACAATACAGGGGGAAGCAGTGTTGCAAAGTACAGGGTTAAGCTGTGTTGTCACAAATAGCATGATGGGTGTTACGGGTGGCATGGGCCAGCCAGGGCACAGTCAGTGTTATCATGACTGTGTAATGTTTTTGTTGCCGGCACCAACAGAATAGTGGAGCGTGGTGGTGGGGGAAAGGGCACAGGAGGCTGCTGCGGCTGCACTGCCAAACACTGTCTGTGTTTATATACCGTGGTGCAGGGGTGGACTGACGACTCTTGGGGCCCTGGGCAATAGATGATCATGGGGCCCCCATGCACCCACCCATGTGTATACTATAAATTGATATTTTAACTCCTTTAGGACACAACCCCTTTTGGCCTGGAGCCAAGATAGATAGATTAGTGTTGGCCAAAGAGGGGCCCTCCAGCTGTTGCAAAACTACAACTCCCAGTATTCCCATACAGCTGAAGGCTCTCCATGCATGCTGGGAGTTGGTTTTGCAGCAGCTGGAGGCACCCTGGTTGGGAAACACAGGCAGAAAGACAGATAAGAGATACATAGATAGATTTGAGATACAGTCATGGCTGTAAATGTTGTCAGCCCTGAAATTTTTCAAGAAAAATGAAGTATTTCTCACAGAAAAGGATTGCAGTAACACATTTTTTGCTATGCACATGTTTATTCCCCGTGTGTATTGGAACTAAACCAAAAAAGGAGGCAGAAAAGCAAATTGGACATAATATCACACCAAACTCCAAAAATGGGCTGGAAAAAATTAGTGGTAAAATGAAACTTAATATTTGGTTGCACACCCTTTGGAAAAAATTGCTGAAATCAGTCGCTTCCTATAACCATCAATAAGCTTCTTACACCTCTCAGCTGGAATGTTGGACCACTCTTCCTTTGCAAACTGCTCCAGGTCTCTCTTATTGGAACGGCTCCTTTTCCCAACAGCAATTTTAAGATCTCTCCACAGGTGTTCAATGGGATTTAGATCTGGACTCATTGCTAGCCACTTCAGAACTCTCCAGAGCTTTGTTGCCATCCATTTCTGGGTGCAAACCAAGATCTTGGACGCAAACCCAGCTTTCTGACACTGGGCTGTACAGAGCCACCCAAAATCCGTTGGTAATCCTCAGATTTCATGATGCATTTCACACATTCAAGGCACCCAGTGGCAGAGGCAGCAAAACAAACCCAAAACATCATTGAATCTCCACCATATTTCACTGTAGGTACTTTGTTCTTTTCTTTGTAGGCCTCCTTCCGTTTTTGGTAAACAGTAGAATTATGTGCTTTACCAAAAAGCTCTATCTTGGTCTCATCTGTCCACAAGATGTTTTCCCAGAAGGCTTTTGGCTTACTCAAGTTCATTTTGTCAAAATGTAGTCTTTGTTTTTATGTCTCTGTGTCAGCAGTGGGGTCCCCCTGGGTCTCCTGCCATAATGTTTCATTTAATTTAAATGTTGATAGATACCGTATTTATCGGCGTATAACACGCACTTTTTTTTTTAAATTCGTTTTATTGAAAAGTAAATAACTTTAGACCACAGGCCCATTAAAGTGAACATGAAGCATATCTACAGTACATAGAAAAGGGTCATGAGACCATACATCAAGTTACAGAATGCAAGCGACAGGATACTCCAGGTTACATCACATGGTAAACATCGAAGTCATAAAACACTACCCAACTGAGGTAGGTAAACTGAAAACAAAATAGAACAAGAAGGCGAACATTCGCCAAAATTAGCAATCGTATACCATCCCGCGAGGAGCACCAATACTATCACTAGTTAGAGGTACCATCAAATAACCCATGATAAATAATCCCGAAAGGCACCCACGCATCCAAGTAGGTAGAAAAAGAATCGACAAACGTACACAGAAAGAGAAACAAAGGTTAGTAGAGACCACAGATAGCAAGCATAGCATCAATGTATCTTACACTGTCCCAGAGGGGGTCACAGAATACGAGCATTGAGTCAAGGGAGAGGAACACCAACCACCCCACACAGAATAAAATTTACCCGGGCACTTCCTATTTTTGTACACTATGTGTGAGAAAGGCAATGTAGCATTTACCATAGCCTTCCATTGAGTCAGGGTAGGAGAGCCGGGGTCCATCCATTTAAGAGCAATAGCCTTCCTGGCCAAGAACAGAGTTTCCCGCAAAAACGTACGTACGTGATGTGTCCATATCTCTTCATCTAAGACACCAAAAAGGCAGATCAAAGGATCAAGAGATAGGGAAGGTTGAGCCAGAGTAGCTAAAAAAGTGAGCACTGCATGCCAGAAAGCCGCGATATATGGGCAGGCCCAAATCAAATGCCAAAAGTCTGCCCTGGAAGCGCTACAACGATGACAAGCATCGGAGTCTGAACGACCCATTCTATTGAGCCTTAAAGGAGTGATATAACTATAGTGTATAATGTTCAATTGGATCAATTTATTATTCGCCGCCGGGGACACTAACATGTGGGAGGAAAAAATGTCCTCCCATACATCCTTAGTCAAATTAGGGATATGGGATTCCCAATGCCGGACCGCCGGTACTGGATTGCGGGAGTTCTTGGCCTGAATAAGGTGCGTGTACAGGATGGACACCAGCCCCCTGGGACCCTGTGACTTCAGAACCCCAATGAGGGGAAACGCTGATATCAATGGGCTCCCCATTGGGAACTGGGCATTCAGGGCGTGTCGGAGCTGGAGGTATTTAAAAAAACTGTTTCTGGGAAGAGCATGACTGGATTGCAACTGATCAAATGAACAGAGCACATTGTCACGATAAACATGCCCCAAGGTGAGCACCCCCGCGTTCTGCCAGAAGACTGGGTCCAGAGCATCGCTCACTTGAGGAAGTTGAGGATTATGCCATAGAGGGGTATCCTCAGCGATGTCAGTATATCCATATATCCCCTTAACAGCCCGCCATACCTTTATAGCCAGCTTATGAAGTTGGAGATAAGCTCTACCACCCAGGACAGGGCTATCTAGCAGCATCCTAAGGGTCATTACCGGGACAGACCTAGCTAGGGACTGTTCGGAGTCCGGCACCACATCCCCAGAGATCCAGTGCCTGATATACCGAAGTTGACCGGCCAAATAATATAAATAAAAATCAGGGAGTGACATTCCCGCCGCCAACTTGGGGCGTTGTAACGTGGTTAGCCGAATTTTAGGTCTATTGGGGCCCCAAATAAATGGTGAAAGAAGGGAGTGAAGAGAATCAAAGAAGTGTCTAGGTACAGGCACTGAGGCATGCTCCAGCGCATAAAGGCACTTAGGTAAGACAATGAGTTTAATAAGATTGATACGGCCAGCGACCGACAATGGGAGCGTGGTCCACACCCGGAACTTCGCTTTAACATAAGGAAGTAGAGTGAGTATGTTGGCGGACAGGTCAAGCAAAGGATCTCTGTGAATGTGCACCCCCAAATACTTAAATGAGGAAACCACCGGGAGGCCATTCATTACCGGGGGCCAATCCCTAGACAGAAGCGGCATCACTGCAGACTTAGTCCAGTTGATGAGTAGACCAGAGAAATACCCAAATCGGTCCATGAGTGTCATGACATAAGGAAGCATCAATGTAGGGTCAGAGAGGAATAACACCATATCATCGGCATAGAGGCCTATGCGCTCCTCCCGGCCCCCCGTAGACATACCTCGGAAGCCAGGATCCTGCCGAATGCGGAGGGCGAGGGGCTCCACTGCCACCGCAAACAGAAGCGGGGACAAGGGACACCCCTGACGTGTGCCCCGGCCGAGAGCAAATGGGGAGGAACACACACCATTCACCAGGATCTGGGCCTGCTGGCATCTGTACAGGAGGGACACCCATTTTCTAAAGTTAGGACCAAAACCAAATTTAACAAGGGTAGCCTGCAAATAACCCCATTCCACGGAATCAAAGGCCTTGGCGGCGTCCAGCGACGCCAAAGCCCAATCTCCCCCCAGAGCGTTTCCCACCTGGACAGCCGCCTGTACCCTACGGATGTTATCGGATGTGGATTTGCCAGGCATAAAGCCGGATTGATCTGGGTGAATTATGGATAGGATTACCTTGTTCAATCGGTTAGCTAAAACTTTCGTAAGCACCTTATAATCCAGATTCAGCAGCGAAATGGGTCTGTAAGAACCGCACTCCACAGGATTTTTATCAGGTTTTAGGAGGACAACTATGGTTGCCTCATACATAGAGGCAGGTAGAATACCATCCTCAAATGCCCGTTCAAACATTGCAAGCAGAGAAGGAAGGAGCATGTCGGAATACCGCAAGTAAACCTCCAGTGGAAGGCCATCAGGGCCCGGAGATTTACCCTTAGTCATGTCCCCCATGGCATCCTGAATCTCCAGTAAGGAGAGGGGGGCCTCCAACATCATCCGATCACTATCCGATAGTACCGGAAAGTCAATACCGTCCAGGTAGGTGTCTAACTCCTCAGCACCATATTGCACCTGTGAAGAATAAAGATTAGAGTAGTATGTGGCAAAGCAACGCGCAATGTCCGCAACCCCCAACAGCTCGGACCCATCCGAGGCCACTATCTTAAGAATCGCAGGGGCAGAAGAGTTCTGCCTGACTATATGTGCTAACAGCTTACTAGATTGATTGCCATGTTCAAAGTAGAATTGTTTTGTGAAAAACAGCTTTCTATTGGCCTTCTCTGAGAGGTGCAGCATATATTGCCGCCCCGCACACAGCCATTCAACCTTATTAGCCTCGGATGAGTCCGCAACGTATCGGGCCTCCAGCTCCGCACATCGTCCAGCCAGCTCCTCCTCCCGCCTAGACGCTGACTTTTTGAGAAAGGAGATAGTGGAGCGCAAGCACCCCCTCAAATACGCCTTCAGTGTCTCCCATACCAGGATGGGGGAACTCCCAGGGGAATTAGCCTCAAGAAAGACTCGAAGCTGGTCCGGAATACGGTCGCAGGAGCCTAGTATAACACGCACTTTTAAATCTTAAATTCAAGGCAAAAAGTCTGCCTGCGTGTTATACACCGATAAATCTTTTTGTCACTGACTTAAAGTGGCTGCAGCAGCGGCTGCTTGTTAAGGATTAGCAGCCTGGCCGCGACCACTTTAAATCAGTGACCAGCGCGCGGCTCCCCCTTTGTTTTTTTTTACATTTTCCTTCTTTTCCCCTCTGCTTTTTATTGTATTGTTTTGTTTTTTTTATCTTCGTTACCTAGTCGCGCTCGGTAGGCCAGGTCCGGTGTCGGCTGCGGTCAGTGAAGCCGGATGAGTGATGTCCTCTGCTAGCTCCGCTGCACAAGATCAGGGACGTCCCTCATTCAATGCTGCTGCCGCTGTGACTATTCTAAGGTGGCTGCGGTTGGGCTGCCAGCGGCGACCACACTGACCAGCGGCGGATGCAGCGAATGATGAGTGACGTCCCTGATGCTGTGCAGCTGGCAGAGGACGTCACTCATCCAGCTTCACTGACCGCAGCCCGCAAGACCCGACACCGGGCCTGGCCTGCCGAGCGCGGCTAAGTAAGGAAGATGGGAAAAATATATATATCAAAAACGGAGGGAAAGGGGATGATGAAAAGGGGGCATGATGTGAGGGGGCATGATGTGAAGGGGGCATGGTGAGAGGGGGTATGATGAGAAGGGGGCAAGATGAGAGGGGGCATGGTGAGAAGGGGGCATGATGAGAGGGGGCATGATGAGAGGGGGCATGATGAGAAAGGGGCAAGATGAGAGGGGGCATGGTGAGAAGGGGGCAAGATGAGAGGGGGCATGGTGAGAAGGGGGCATGATGAGAGGGGGCATGGTGAGAAGGGGGCAAGATGAGAGGGGGCATGGTGAGAAGGGGGCATGATGAGAAGGGGGCATGATGAGAAGGGGGCATGATGAGAGGGGGCATGGTGAGAGGGGGCATGATGAGAGGGGGCATGATGAGAGGGGGCATGATGAGAAAGGGGCAAGATGAGAGGGGGCATGATGAGAGGGGGCATGGTGAGAGGGGGCATGATGAGAGGGGGCATGGTGAGAGGGGGCATGATGAGAGGGGGGCATGGTGAGAGGGGGCATGATGAGAGGGGGGCATGGTGAGAAGGGGGCATGGTGAGAAGAGGGCATGATGAGAGGGGGCATGGTGAGAAAATGGCATGATTAGAGGGGGGCATGATAAGAGAGGGGTGTGGGAATGATAAGACAGTGGGGAATGATGAGAGGGTAAGGGGGGGTGTAAATGTGGCACACGGGATGATAAAAGGGGAGGAATCATGTGGCACTGTAAGGGGCAATCAAACTGAAGTTCAGGCAAAATCAAAGTTAGAGGGATGATATGGCATTTAGTCTTTCATTTATCTTATATGTATTTTTTTTTTACTTAAATTTCCCTATTAAAATGGGGGTGCGTGTTATACGCCAGTGCGTGTTATACGCCGATAAATACGGTAGTTAGCGTAGACACTAATGCTCCCTGAGCCTGCAGGACAGCTTGAATATCTTTGGAACTTATTTGGGGCTGCTTATCCACCATCCGGACTATCCTGCATTGACATCTTTCATATTTTTTTCTCTTCTGTCCACGCCCAGGTAGATTAGCTACAGTGCCATGGGTTGCAAACTTCTTGATAATGTTGCGCACTGTGGACAAAGGTATATCTAGATCTCTGGAGATGGACTTGTAACCTTGAGATTGTTGATATTTTTCCACAATTTTGGTTCTTAAGTCCTCAGATAGTTCTCTTCTCCTCTTTCTGTTGTCAATGCTTAGTGTGGCACACATACACACAATGCAAAGACTAAGTGAACTTCTCTCCTTTTTTTATCTGCTTTCAGGAGTGATTTTTATATTGCCCACACCTATTACTTGCCCCAGGGGAGTTTAAAGGAGCATCACATACTTGAAACAATCTTATTTTTCCACCATTTTTGAAAGGGTGCCAATAATTTTTTCCAGCCCATTTTTGGAGTTTGGTGTGACATTATGTCCAATTAGCTTTTTTTCCTCCCTTTCTTGGTTTACTTCCAATACACACACAGGGAATAAACATGTGTATAGCAAAACATGTGTTACTGCAATCCTTTTCTGTGAGAAATACTTAATTTTCTAGAAAAATTTCAGGGGTGCCAACATTTACGGCCATAACTGTAGATAGAGCAGTGTTTCCCAACCAAGGTGCCTCCAGCTGTTGCAAAACTACAACTCAGCTGGAGGCACACTGTTGGGAAGCATAGATAGATAGATATGAGATAGATATAGATAAATAGATATGTGATAGATTATCTATCTATCTCTGACATCTATCTCTGACATCTATCTATCTCTGACATCTATCTATCTCTCATACATATCTATCTCTCATATCTATCTCATATCTATCTATCTATGTCATATCTATGTATCTATCTATCTTTCTATGTTTTCCAAACAGGGTGTATCCCGCTGTTGCAAACTACAACTCCCAGCATGCCCATACAGCCATTGGGAGCATGCTGGGAGTTGTAGTTTTGCAATAGCTGGAGGTCAGTGGTAATGTAATCTGGGCAAGACCTAGAAAAGACCCCCTTGGCCTTGATGCTGCCATAACTGACGCTGCCATAACTGTTGAATTACCTCAACAGGATTACTAGATGATCTCCACCCCCACCAGTACAGTTCTTATCATCTCCGCAGGCAGGCCTCAGGGGAATGAAGCAGGAACTTTTCATAGCAGGGAGGCGCAAAATCCTCCGTACTCAACCAACCCCCCTGCGCCCGTCACGCGTCGACCAGTACAGAGGTGGGGTATTTCGAGGTCACTGAGGACACACCTGAAACAGGCAGCAGGCAGCCACGGACATGATGGTGCTGAGGGCCGGCGCTCCTTCTTTCTCCCCTGTGCTCCGGGGGCTGGGACATAGGTGACGTGTTTGCACGCGTCACGCGTGTTTGCTCAGCAGCCCCAGGAACCACTTCTTTTAAAGTGGCAGAGCGGCTAAGTGGCAGTCACGGCTCTTCCATTAGACCACTTAGGGCTTGATCTGTCGACGGGGGCCTTGGCCAGAGCGAGGCCCCCACCAGCGGGAGGCCCTAAGCAGTGGCCTAATGGAAAAGCTGCCTCTGTCTAGATGTGGTCTTTCTTCTAGTTTGTTTTTAAAAACAATCTACTAGACCTTGGTTACATCATCCTGGTAAATAGAAGTGTAGACACAAACAGTATCTTACCGGTAATCACATATTGGTTTCCAACAGCTTTGAATCTTTTCATAGTGGTAAAATATTTTTTAATAGAAGCTTCATCAATTGTAATACTGCTTCTGTTCTATATATATTTAGCGGCATGCACTGAGTGCCACTGCCACTATATGGGTTGTACATCTAATTGTTTTAAAACTAGAATTAGACTTCATATTTCAGATGTGAAAAGTGAACAATTCAATGTGTTGTCAATTTCAAGACATTTTAGAGACGTCCAAAATGGAGATGTATTCACACTATATGTTAGTGATATTAAGAGGGTAAACAATATTATTAGGGGTGGGGATTTGAGGAGAAAATTTCTTAACCAAGGGTCTTACTGAATTTTTGTTTTAGGCACCAGACAGTCGAACAGCATAAATCTGGGACACAACCTTATAATTACCTTTTAGTATACTATTTATTGTTATGGGTATTATCTATCTGGATCCATGTCTTAGGATTTCTATACCCCTTATTTGGTTTTAGTTTAAATAATACGTACCTGTCATTCCTTATACATTCTACTCTATGCAGTTCCACTCCATTTCATGTCTTATAGAGGGTTCTTAACAAAGCTTTTACAAATTTACATATAAGATAGGGTTATATGCTAACTAATTAATATCGTTATTCCCAGCTATTTAGATAAGACCAAGAAAAGGGGGGGAAGTGCCTAAAACCAAATTTTATTGGTATGTATTAAAAACCACCATATAATAAATGTGATTACCCAAACAATAAAGGTGCTATTAAAATACTTTTTTGCGATTAGACAACAGCGGCCATTTGCTGTCATATATATCAGTCATGCAGTATAGTAATCCTCAGGACAAAATAATCCTGTATAAAACTCAATATATCCAACGGGTTCAGATATTCAATATTCCTAAAAATTCAGATATACCCACAAAGTACTGCCCACAGAACTATAAAACGTCAACCGAGGACATCCTCAGGGGAACATCCAACCTATATAAACAAAAATAACTATGGGTATATATAGATATCAAAAAAATCATGTTGTATGCAATAGGCTCAGGTGTCCAGACCAATTAACACATTCAATACATATATATATATATATATATATATATATATATATGTGCATGAGAGCGCGATTCAGGAGCGTTTCCACCTGCGGAGAGAAAGCAAAAATATATATACCATTTCCAAGGGGTACCTCGTAGACGGCGTTGGTATGTATCAATACTGCAGTCTACTAACATATACAGGGGATGCTCATTAGCGTTCAGTGTGTTGGGGAAGGAACCTGTAACAATAGCAAAGTGGCGCTTTATATTACCTGTTACATGTAGACCACCGGACACTGAGTAAAGTTGTTTAATAGCCTACTCACATGTCGCCCGGATCATAGTATTCCTAACAGACCTGCAGACCTATATTGAGTCGTATACAGGATTATTTTGTCCTGAGGAATACTATACTGCATGACTGATATATGTGACAGCAAATGGCCGCTGTTGTCCAGTCGCAAAAAGTATTTTAATAGCACCTTTGTATGGGTAATCACATTCATTATATGGTGGTTTTTAAAACATACCAATAAAATTTAGTTTTAGGGACTCCCCCCCCCCCTTTCTTGGTCTCGCACAGCTTTTAGTAATGTGACTTCACTTGCATGTGACGTTTACCTAAGTTAAAATTTTGGTTTTATTATATGCATGACATGCCATGATTAAGGATCTATTCTGATCTGAATAGATCCTTGTGATCCAATGAAGAAGTTTCTGTTTTCACGGCACGTATATCGCTGGACATTCTTCTTTCCTTCCTGGCATGCTGCTTTGGAGCCGGGAACGCTTCCACCCAGTCCGTTGTGCAGGTGCCGTGATTGAGGAGTTGAGAGCTGTTGGCTACAATTTTCTTAGCTGGGACAAAGCTGATGCTGCAGCCGAACAGGATTATTTTCTGAATGGTATGGGGAACCCTAGTGGTCTGTTTTATAAGTCATGATTTCTATAAAAAGGAGATAAACATTTTTACTAAGTAGTTAATGTTTAGCCAAGATGTACAACATATAAAAAGTTTTTGAATATGACGGTGCCCATTTATTTGCAACACCAAACAAGGGGACTCTGCACTTTACCTGTGATTTCTAGCTTTTTGATAAAGACCTATAGAGAAAACATTTTTTGACCATTATATGTCCAAAGCTAAAAAAAAAAGCTTTAAAAAAAAAAAAAAAAAAAAATGTTTTTCGATGGTGTCCATAGCCTTTAACCAGACACAGTAATATGCTGTGGCACGTTAAAGGAACGTGTTGTGCTACGTTTGGATTTTTGCATTTTAGATGCCACCACTATTTCACCAGATGTCACATGAAGCAGTTTTACAACTCTTACCATAGAGATTTAAAGGGAACTCTCTTCTAAAAGTTACATAATCGAAAGACATGTAAAAAAAAAAAATGTGCCCAGATTAATCTACTGCAAGAGTGCAGGTTTCTTCTGTGCAGACCCAGACATTGGGGCTGACATTGTCCTGGTTATTATGTGACAAGTGTGCCCCATTTTTGCAACAGTACACGTCAATAATGTTCTTCTCCCACTGATTTACAGGGGCCACAAATTATTAAAGGGGTATTCCAGGAAAAACTTTTTATATATATATCAACTGGCTCCAGAAAGTTACTTCTATTAAAAAAAAATTTATCCTTCCAATAATTATCAGCTGCTGAAGTTGAGTTGTTCTTTTCTGTCTGACAACAATGCTCTCTGCTGATATCTCTGCTTGTCTTGGGAACTGCACAGAGTAGAAGAGGTTTGGTATGGAGATTTGCTTCTACTCTGGACAATTCTCGAGACAGGTGTCATCAGAGAGCACTTAGACAGAAAAGAACAACTCAACTTCAGCAGCTCATAAATACTGAAAGGATTAAGATTTTTTTATAGAATTAATATACAAATCTGTTTAACTTTCTGGAGCTAGTTGATATATAAAAAATGTTTTCCTGGATAACCCCTTTAAGTACTACAGTGCTGTGTAAAGACTTGTCCTTCCTGTCTGCAGTGCAGCTTTGCAGATAAAAGTTAGTATATTAATAATGAGTAAACTCGGTTTTAAATTAGCACAGTTAGATTCTAAACATTTTTATATGTTGTTCATTTTTGGCAGGGCGTACAACTTCACCCTGTGCCCACTTTCCTTGTATGAGGCACACTTAGGAGCTAAGCGTGCATCATAGAGGAATGGTCCCGGCAGTTCTCAACCACTAGAACCCATGTCTAATGCCGTTGATTGCAGTGTCTAAAATAAAAAATAAATAAAAGATCTCAGCTGCTCAGCGGCGCTGATCGGTACTGCTGCATGTAAACTGCGAGGACAATGGGAGGACCCTTACCTGCCTCCTCCCCATCCGATCGCTACTCCAATGTTCCTCTCAGCCATGGCAGGCAGGAGCAATGGAGCACCGATAGCACTGATAAATGCTATGCTATGGTATAGCATTGTGCAGTGTATGCAATCTAATGATTGCATGTTATAGTCCCTTATGGGGACTAAAAAAATTGTATAAAAAATGTTAAATAAAAAAATTCTTAATTAATGTCATTTAACCCCTTCTCTAATAAAAGTTTGAAACACCCTCCTTTTCCCATAAAAAAAGTGAAAAAAAAAAAAAAAAAAAAAAAATATATATATATATATATATATATATATATATATATATATATATATATGGTGTCACCGCATGCGTAAATGTCCGAACTATAAA
Source organism: Hyla sarda (assembly GCF_029499605.1). NCBI lineage: Eukaryota > Metazoa > Chordata > Amphibia > Anura > Hylidae > Hyla > Hyla sarda. The sequence goes on along the minus strand of NC_079193.1, from coordinate 116,120,041 downwards.
AATAATGTTAATGGTAATGTTAATAAGAGGACAATTTGCAAATTTTTGAACAAAAAGTTATAATTTTTCAAAAAAAGAAAACAAAATAAAACCTATATAATCTTGGTATCTTTGTAGCCATATAGACCTACATAATAAAGAGAACATGTAATTTTTGTTCCAATTTGGCCCCACAAATAAATTTTTGTTTCACTGTAGTTTTTGTGATGAAATGATTAGTTTAATTACAAAGTAAAATTGGTGGCATAAAAAACAAGCTCTCATATAGGTCTGTAGGTGGAAAATTTCAAGGGTAGCTCCCACCATCCTCTTTTTTTTTTTTTTTTTTTCTGTCTCTGCCTATTGCCCATCTATCCCTAACCCCCTAACTGCCTTTAATTTTTTTTTATTATCTTAAAAATGGCATTTTGTCTGCCTGGTAGTGTGCTCACTACCAGGCAGACTTCCCCAGCAGGCACCACGTCACTGATGCCTGCTGGGGGCCTACTTCCGCCCTTAGTTCTCCTGACAGGGTGCCTCCAGCTGTTTCACCACTACAACTCCCAGCATGCCCTGACATCTATTTGCTGTCGGGGCATGCTGGGAGTTGTAGTGGTGAAATAACTGGAGGCACCCTGTGTTTGAAGACACCCAGCCCCCGACCAATATCGCCCCTCCCCCTCACCTGTGCCGTACCATGAGCGGGGGTCCATAGCAAACAAGCAGCTGTCACGATGCCGGCTGGCAGGTGGTGGATCCTCTGTGCCAGAGAGGGATTGGCGTGGACCGTGCTAGAGGATCGGTTCTAAGTCACTACTGGTTTTCACCAGAGCCCGCCGCAAAGCGGGATGGTCTTGCTGCGGCGGTAGTGACCAGGTCGTATCCCCTAGCAACGGCTCAACCTCTCTGGCTGCTGAAGATAGGCGCGGTACAAGGGAGTAGACAGAAGCAAGGTCGGACGTAGCAGAAGGTCGGGCCAGGCAGCAAGGATCGTAGTCAGGGGCAACGGCAGAAGGTCTGGAATCACAGGCAAGGAACACACAAGGAACGCTTTCACTGGCACTAGGGCAACAAGATCCGGCGAGGGAGTGAAGGGGAAGTGAGGTGATATAGGGAAGTGCACAGGTGTAAACACTAATTGGAACCACTGCACCAATCAGCGGTGCAGTGGCCCTTTAAATCGCAAAGACCCGGCGCGCGCGCGCCCTAGGGAGCGGGGCCGCGCGCGCCGGGACAGAACTGACGGGGAGCGAGTCAGGTACGGGAGCCGGGGTGCGCATCGCGAGCGGGCGCTACCCGCATCGCGAATCGCATCCCGGCCGGAGGTGGTAACGCAGCGCCCCGGGTCCGTGGAACCGACCGGGGCGCTGCAGTGAGGGAAGTGTAGCGAGCGCTCCGGGGAGGAGCGGGGACCCGGAGCGCTCGGCGTAACAGTACCCCCCCCCTTGGGTCTCCCCCTCTTCTTGGGGCCTGAGAACCTGAGGATCAGACTTTTGTCCAGGATATTGTCCTCAGGTTCCCAGGACCTCTCTTCTGGACCACAACCCTCCCAATCCACTAAAAAAAAAGTTTTTCCTCTGACCTTTTTAGAGGCCAAGATCTCTTTGACAGAGAAGATGTCCGAGGAGCCGGAAACAGGAGTGGGAGGAACAGATTTAGGAGAAAAACGGTTGAGGATGAGAGGTTTAAGAAGAGAGACGTGAAAGGCATTAGGGATACGAAGAGAAGGAGGAAGAAGAAGTTTGTAAGAGACAGGATTAATTTGACACAAAACTTTAAAAGGACCAAGATAGCGTGGTCCCAACTTATAGCTCGGGACACGGAAACGGACATATTTAGCGGAGAGCCATACCTTGTCTCCAGGGGAAAAAATGGGAGGAGCTCTTCTTTTCTTATCTGCGAATCTCTTCATGCGAGAAGAAGCCTGTAAGAGAGAATTTTGGGTCTCTTTCCATATGGTGGAAAGATCACGAGAAATTTCATCCACAGCGGGCAGACCAGAGGGCAAGGGGGTAGGGAGGGGGGGAAGAGGGTGACGGCCGTACACCACGAAAAACGGAGATTTGGAGGAAGATTCAGAGATTCTGAAATTATACGAGAATTCGGCCCAAGGTAGAAGATCTGCCCAGTCATCCTGGCGGGAGGAAACAAAATGTCGTAAATAGTCACCCAAGATCTGGTTAATTCTCTCTACTTGTCCATTGGATTGAGGATGGTATGCAGAAGAAAAATTTAATTTAATCTTGAGTTGTTTACAGAGAGCCCTCCAGAATTTAGACACAAATTGGACGCCTCTATCCGAGACGATCTGTGTAGGCAACCCGTGAAGACGAAAAATGTGTACAAAAAATTGTTTAGCCAACTGAGGCGCTGAAGGAAGACCAGGAAGAGGGATGAAATGTGCCATTTTGGAGAATCGATCAACGACCACCCAAATAACAGTGTTGCCATGGGATGGGGGTAAGTCAGTAATAAAATCCATACCAATCAGAGACCAAGGTTGTTCGGGGACAGGTAGAGGATGAAGAAAACCAGCGGGCTTCTGGCGAGGAGTCTTATCCCGGGCACAGATAGTGCAGGCTCGCACAAAGTCCACCACATCAGTCTCTAGAGTCGGCCACCAATAGAAGCGAGAGATGAGTTGCACAGATTTCTTAATGCCCGCATGACCTGCGAGATGGGAGGAGTGACCCCATTTGAGGATCCCAAGGCGTTGGCGTGGAGAAACAAAGGTCTTTCCTGGAGGAGTTTGCCTGATGGAGGCTGGAGAAGTGGAAATCAGGCAGTCAGGAGGAATGATGTGTTGAGGAGAGAGTTCAATTTCAGAGGCATCTGAGGAACGAGAGAGAGCATCGGCCCTAATGTTCTTATCAGCAGGCCGAAAGTGAATTTCAAAATTAAATCGGGCAAAGAACAGAGACCACCTGGCCTGACGAGGATTCAGCCGTTGGGCAGACTGGAGGTAGGAGAGGTTCTTGTGATCGGTGTAAATAATAACTGGAAATCTTGATCCCTCCAGCAGATGCCTCCATTCCTCAAGTGCTAATTTAATGGCTAGAAGCTCTCGATCCCCGATGGAGTAGTTCCTCTCCGCCGGAGAGAAGGTCCTGGAAAAAAAACCACAAGTAACAGCATGCCCGGAAGAGTTTTTTTGTAGAAGGACAGCTCCAGCTCCCACTGAGGAGGCATCAACCTCCAATAGGAAGGGTTTAGATGGGTCAGGTCTGGAGAGCACGGGAGCCGAAGAAAAGGCAGACTTGAGTCGTTTAAAGGCGTCTTCCGCTTGAGGAGGCCAAGACTTGGGATCGGCATTTTTTTTTGTTAAAGCCACAATAGGAGCCACAATGGTAGAAAAATGTGGAATAAATTGCCTGTAATAATTGGCGAACCCCAAAAAACGTTGGATGGCACGGAGTCCGGAGGGGCGTGGCCAATCTAAGACGGCAGAGAGTTTATCTGGGTCCATTTGTAGTCCCTGGCCAGAGACCAAGTATCCTAGAAAAGGAAGAGATTGGCATTCAAACAGACATTTCTCTATTTTGGCATAGAGTTGATTATCACGAAGTCTCTGAAGAACCATACGGACATGCTGGCGGTGTTCTTCAAGATTGGCAGAAAAAATCAGGATATCGTCCAGATATACAACAACACAGGAGTATAGGAGATCACGAAAAATTTCATTAACAAAGTCTTGGAAGACGGCAGGGGCGTTGCATAGACCAAAGGGCATGACCAGATACTCAAAGTGTCCATCTCTGGTGTTAAATGCCGTTTTCCATTCATCCCCCTCTCTGATGCGGATGAGATTATAAGCACCTCTTAAGTCCAGTTTGGTAAAAATATGGGCACCTTGGAGACGATCAAAGAGTTCAGAGATGAGGGGTAGGGGGTAGCGGTTCTTAACCGTGATTTTATTAAGACCGCGGTAGTCAATGCAAGGACGTAGAGAGCCATCTTTTTTGGACACAAAGAAAAATCCGGCTCCGGCAGGAGAGGAGGATTTACGGATAAAGCCCTTTTTTAAATTTTCTTGGACGTATTCAGACATGGCAAGAGTCTCTGGGACGGACAGAGGATAGATTCTGCCCCGGGGTGGAGTAGTGCCCGGGAGGAGGTCAATGGGACAATCATAAGGCCTGTGAGGAGGTAGAGTCTCAGCTTGTTTTTTGCAAAAAACGTCCGCAAAGTCCATATAGGCCTTAGGGAGACCGGTTACATGAGGAAGCACAGGGACACGGCAAGGTTTACTGGGAACCGGTTTTAAGCAGTCCTTGGAACAAGAGGGCCCCCAACTCTTGATCTCCCCAGTGGACCAATCCAGGATTGGGGAATGGAGTTGAAGCCAGGGAAGTCCAAGAAGGATTTCAGAAGTGCAATTGGGGAGGACCAACAGTTCAATCCTCTCGTGATGAGATCCGATGCGCATTAGAAGGGGCTCCGTGCGGAAACGTATAGTACAGTCCAATCTTTCATTGTTTACACAATTGATGTAGAGGGGTCTGGCGAGACTGGTCACCGGGATGTTGAACCTGTTGACGAGAGAGGCCAAGATAAAATTTCCTGCAGATCCAGAGTCCAAGAAGGCCACAGCAGAGAAGGAGAAGGCAGAGGCAGACATCCGCACAGGCACCGTAAGACGTGGAGAAGCAGAGTAGACATCAAGGACTGTCTCACCTTTGTGCGGAGTCAGCGGACGTCTTTCCAGGCGGGGAGGACGGATAGGACAATCCTTCAGGAAGTGTTCGGTACTAGCACAGTACAGGCAGAGATTCTCCATGCGGCGTCGTGTCCTCTCTTGGGGTGTCAGGCGAGACCGGTCGACCTGCATAGCCTCCACGGCGGGAGGCACAGGAACAGGTTGCAGGGGACCAGAGGAGAGAGGAGCCGGGGAGAAGAAACGCCTCGTGCGAACAGAGTCCATATCCTGGCGGAGCTCCTGACGCCGTTCGGAAAAACGCATGTCAATGCGAGTGGCAAGATGGATGAGTTCATGTAGGTTAGCAGGGATTTCTCGTGCGGCCAGAACATCTTTAATGTTGCTGGATAGGCCTTTTTTAAAGGTCGCGCAGAGTGCCTCATTATTCCAGGATAATTCTGAAGCAAGGGTACGGAACTGTACGGCATACTCGCCAACGGAAGAATTACCCTGGACCAGGTTCAACAGGGCAGTCTCAGCAGAAGAGGCTCGGGCAGGTTCCTCAAAGACACTTCGAATTTCCGAGAAGAAGGAGTGTACAGAGGCAGTGACGGGGTCATTGCGGTCCCAGAGCGGTGTGGCCCAAGCCAGGGCTTTTCCAGACAGCAGGCTGACTACGAAAGCCACCTTAGACCTTTCAGTGGGGAACTGGTCCGACATCATCTCCAAGTGTAATGAACATTGGGAAAGAAAGCCACGGCAAAACTTAGAGTCCCCATCAAATTTATCCGGCAAGGATAGTCGTATTCCAGAAGCGGCCACTCGCTGCGGAGGAGGTACAGGAGCTGGCGGAGGAGATGATTGCTGGAGCTGTGGTAGTAACTGTTGTAGCATAACAGTCAGTTGAGACAGCTGTTGGCCTTGTTGCGCAATCTGTTGTGACTGCTGGGCGACCACCGTGGTGAGGTCAGCGACAACTGGCAGAGGAACTTCAGCGGGATCCATGGCCGGATCTACTGTCACGATGCCGGCTGGCAGGTGGTGGATCCTCTGTGCCAGAGAGGGATTGGCGTGGACCGTGCTAGAGGATCGGTTCTAAGTCACTACTGGTTTTCACCAGAGCCCGCCGCAAAGCGGGATGGTCTTGCTGCGGCGGTAGTGACCAGGTCGTATCCCCTAGCAACGGCTCAACCTCTCTGGCTGCTGAAGATAGGCGCGGTACAAGGGAGTAGACAGAAGCAAGGTCGGACGTAGCAGAAGGTCGGGCCAGGCAGCAAGGATCGTAGTCAGGGGCAACGGCAGAAGGTCTGGAATCACAGGCAAGGAACACACAAGGAACGCTTTCACTGGCACTAGGGCAACAAGATCCGGCGAGGGAGTGAAGGGGAAGTGAGGTGATATAGGGAAGTGCACAGGTGTAAACACTAATTGGAACCACTGCACCAATCAGCGGTGCAGTGGCCCTTTAAATCGCAAAGACCCGGCGCGCGCGCGCCCTAGGGAGCGGGGCCGCGCGCGCCGGGACAGAACTGACGGGGAGCGAGTCAGGTACGGGAGCCGGGGTGCGCATCGCGAGCGGGCGCTACCCGCATCGCGAATCGCATCCCGGCCGGAGGTGGTAACGCAGCGCCCCGGGTCCGTGGAACCGACCGGGGCGCTGCAGTGAGGGAAGTGTAGCGAGCGCTCCGGGGAGGAGCGGGGACCCGGAGCGCTCGGCGTAACAGCAGCGTGTGCCCGGCTTCCTGTCATGCCCGTACACTCTGGAAACTGACTCTATGTTTCTGGAGGATTGAAAGTCCTCAACGGCCATCAACGGCCATCAACGGCCTCAACGGCCATCCTAAGCTGAACGCGCCTGCTCTCGTCAGATCGCAGACGGCTACCTAGCTTAGGGCCCAGTAAGTACCGGCATGGGAGACTGGCTGGGAATCCCGGGTGCAGTTGACATGAGCTTGCTCTTTTTGAGTGTTGCTGTGTAAGAGGGGCGTGAAAGAGGAGTTTCAAAAACTGTGATTATCTGTTGTGCGGAGTGAATCTGTGGAGTGGGTGCGACTGCCTATAGCCCACATTCTTATTTTGGGTAAGTTTTTCTCTTTTGCACATAGTGGGATAACTGTTAGAGTTTAAACACCCTTTTTCATTTTTTTTTTTTTTTTTTCTCTGTTCCACCTCTAGGGGGAGGAGGAGTAGATTGGGCACAGGTGTATAAATCTTAGCTTGGGACTCTTATTGAGAGCTTGCTCTTTTTGAGTGTTGCTGTGTAAGAGGGGGCGTGAAAGAGGAGTTTCAAAAACTGGAGTTTGAAAGCAGGAGGTTGAGATCGCTGTGAGTTTTCATTTTTGAACCCACAAGGTCTACAAAAAATTTTAAGTGTCATTTTGACTGTCTGTTTTTTTTTTGTGAAATCCCCATAATTAGATGGCCTCCATGTTGGAAAATGCAGTCCAATGTACATCCTGTTCAATGTATGCAATCCTTGAACAACAGTTTGAGGGTGCATATTGTTGTGCGAGATGTGTGCTAGTTGTCCGTTTGGAAGCCCAGATCCTGCATCTAGAGGGGCGACTGGCAACAATGAGAAGCATTAACAACATGGAGAGGAGTCTCCTGCTCACTGAGCAGGCACTCTCGGGAATAGAGGTGGGGGAGGACAGTGGGACGGAGTTGCAGGACAGTCAGGCAGTTAGCTGGGTTACAGTTAGAAAGAGGGGTAGGGGAAAAAGTGTCAGGGAGGCTAGTCCTGAACTGGCACACCCCAACAAGTTTGCCCGCTTGGCAGATGAGGGGGATGCCATTACAGAGCTAGCAGAACTGCAGCAGGATACCGCCTCTGACCGCCAGGGAGGTGTCTGCTCCAGTAAGGAGGGAGGGAGGAGTACAGGGCAGGCCAGACAGGTACTAGTGGTGGGGGACTCAATTATTAGGGGGACAGACAGGGCAATCTGTCACAAAGACCGGGATCGCCGAACAGTGTGCTGTCTGCCTGGCGCACGAGTTCGGCACATCGCGGATCGGGTTGACAGGTTGTTGGGCGGGGCTGGAGAGGACCCAGCAGTCATGGTACATATTGGCACCAATGACAAAGTAAGAGGTAGGTGGAGTGTCCTTAAAAATGATTTCAGGGACTTAGGCCGCAAGCTTAAGGCAAGGACCTCCAAGGTAGTCTTTTCTGAAATACTACCAGTACCACGAGCCGCACCAGAGAGGCAGCGGGAGATCAGGGAGGTAAACAAGTGGCTCAGAAGCTGGTGTAGGAAGGAAGGGTTTGGGTTCATGGAGAACTGGGCTGACTTCGCTGTCGGTTACCGGCTCTACCGTAGGGACGGGCTGCACCTCAATGGGGAGGGTGCAGCTTTGCTTGGGGAGAAGATGGCTAGAAGGGTGGAGGAGTGTTTAAACTAGGGACTTGGGGGGAGGGAACCTACAGCAAAGAGGGGGAAGATAGTGTAGATAGAGAGGTGGGAATTATAAATGTACCTGGGGGTGGAGCGGAGGGAGGGGTTAGAATAGTTAATAGGAATAGGCTTCATAGGAAAATAAAACTTACACCCTTGAATCCCATTAACCCCAATAACATAAAGGATGGAAATGTAAAGTGTATGTTCACAAATGCCAGAAGCCTAGCAAATAAAATGGGGGAGCTTGAGGCCTTGATACTGGAGGAACATATTGATATAGTTGGGGTCACTGAGACATGGCTGGACTCCTCGCATGACTGGGCTGTCAATCTGCAGGGGTTTACATTGTTTCGCAAGGACAGAACGAACAGAAAAGGTGGTGGAGTCTGTCTGTATGTAAGAAGTGGTATGAAAGTCAGTGTGAACGATGCCATAGTGTGTGATGATTCTGAGGATGTGGAATCATTGTGGGTAGAATTACAAAAGGAGGGAAATACTGAAAAAATAATATTTGGTGTAATCTACAGACCCCCTAATATCACTGAAGAGATAGAAGTTCGGCTTCATAAACAAATAGAGAGGGCCGCCCGGGCAGGTACAGTGGTAATAATGGGAGATTTTAACTATCCAGATATAGATTGGGGTCCGGGGTTGGCTAAAACTACAAAGGGGCGACAATTCCTAAATTTATTGCAGGATAATTTTATGGGCCAGTTTGTGGAGGACCCAACAAGAAGTGATGCCTTGTTGGATCTGATCATTTCCAACAACGCAGAGCTGGTTGGTAATGTAACTGTGCGGGAAAACCTTGGGAATAGCGACCACAATATAGTTACTTTTGACTTAAAATGTAGAAAACAAAGACAGGCGGGGAAGGCAAAAACATATAACTTTAAAAAGGCAAATTTCCCTGGGCTGAGGGCTGCACTACAGGACATAGACTGGGGGGAGGTGTTCTCAAATACTGATACAGAAGGTAAATGGGACATCTTTAAATTAACTCTAAATAACTATACAGCTAAATATATACCAAAGGGGAACAAATATAAACGATTGAAACTAAATCCTACATGGCTGACACATGATGTTAAAAGAGCAATAAACAGCAAAAAAATAGCCTTCAAAAAATACAAATCTGATGGGTCAGCGATAACATTTAAACAGTACAAGGAGCTTAATAAAATCTGTAAAAATGTAATAAAAACAGCAAAAATTCAAAATGAGAGACAGGTGGCCAAAGAAAGCAAAACTAATCCTAAATATTTTTTTAGATATATAAATGCAAAAAAACCAAGGACAGAGCATGTGGGACCCCTTAATAATGATAATGGGGAGGTTGTCACAGGCGATCAAGAGAAGGCGGAGCTACTGAATGGGTTCTTTAGTTCTGTATACACTATGGAAGAAGGAGCTGACATTGGCCAGGTCAGTGCTGGTAACACATCATGTAATGTACTGAACTGGCTTAATGTAGAGATGGTACAAGGTAAGTTAAGTGATATAAATGTAAGCAAATCCCCAGGACCGGATGGACTACACCCAAGAGTTCTTAGAGAGGTAAGTTCAGTAATATCTGTACCCCTGTTCATGATATTTAGAGATTCTCTGGTGTCTGGTATTGTGCCAAGGGACTGGCGCAAGGCGAATGTGGTGCCAATCTTCAAAAAGGGCTCTAGGTCTTCCCCAGGAAACTATAGACCGGTAAGTTTAACGTGCATTGTGGGTAAATTGTTTGAAGGACTTATAAGGGATTACATACAGGAATACATAGGGGATAATTGTATTATAAGTGATAGCCAGCATGGGTTTACTAAGGATAGAAGTTGTCAAACCAATCTAATTTGCTTTTATGAAGAGGTGAGTAGAAGCCTTGACAGAGGAATGGCTGTGGATATAGTGTTTCTGGATTTTGCTAAAGCATTTGATACTGTCCCTCATAGACGTCTGACAGGTAAGTTAAGGTCTTTGGGTTTGGAAATTTTAGTTTGTAACTGGATTGAACACTGGCTCATGGATCGTACCCAGAGAGTGGTGGTCAATGATTCGTACTCTGATTGGTCCCCGGTTATTAGTGGTGTACCCCAAGGTTCAGTACTGGGACCGCTGTTGTTTAATTTATTTATCAATGATATAGAGGATGGTATTAACAGCTCTGTTTCTATCTTTGCAGATGACACCAAGCTTTGTAGCACAGTACAGTCTATAGAGGATGTGCATAAGTTACAAGATGACTTGGATAGACTAAGTGTCTGGGCATCCACTTGGCAAATGAGGTTCAATGTGGATAAATGTAAAGTTATGCATCTGGGTACTAATAACCTGCATGCATCGTATGTCTTAGGGGGGATTAAACTGGCAGAGTCACTGGTAGAGAAGGATCTGGGTGTACTTGTAGATCACAGACTACAGAATAGCATGCAATGTCAGGCTGCTGCTTCCAAAGCCGGCAGGATATTGTCATGTATCAAAAGAGGCATGGACTCAAGGGACAGGGACATAATACTCCCCCTTTATAAAGCATTGGTACGGCCTCACCTGGAATATGCTGTTCAGTTTTGGTCACCTGTCCATAAAAGGGACACTGCGGAGTTGGAAAGGGTGCAGAGACGCGCGACTAAACTAATATGGGGCATGGAACATCTTAGCTATGAGGAGCGATTAAAGGAGTTACAATTGTTTAGTCTTGAGAAGAGACGTTTAAGGGGGGATATGATAAACGTATATAAGTATATTAATGGCCCATACAAAAAATATGGAGAAAAACTGTTCCAGGTTAAACCCCCCCAAAGGACGAGGGGGCACTCCCTCCGTCTGGAGAAAAAAAAGTTTAGTCTCAAGGGGCGACATGCCTTCTTTACCGTGAGGACTGTGAATTTATGGAACGGTCTACCTCAGGAACTGGTCACAGCAGGAACAATTAACAGCTTTAAAACAGGATTAGATACATTCCTGGAACAAAATAAGATTAATGCTTATGAAAAAATATAAAATCTCATCCCTTCCCCAATATCGCGCCACACCCCTACCCCTTAATTCCCTGGTTGAACTTGATGGACATATGTCTTTTTTCGACCGTACTAACTATGTAACTATGTAACTATGTAACCATAGAGAGAGTTACCAGAGTGTAGGAGCATGACAGGAAGCCGGGCACACACTTGTTGCTCAGTGTGTGATGGGCCCTCCTGTAAATGGCGCCCCCCCTCTCCGTATAACGCGCTCCCCCCGGTGATGACAGGACACAGCTGTGAGGAGGCGGCGTATCCCCACTGGAGCCGCGGCTGTAAGGAGAGGTAAGAGCCATGTGCCTCCCTGCTGCAGGGAGAATATGCAGCAGGGAGGCGGCCAGTGTGTGTGTCCAGGGAGCCAATGTGCAGCCCTGGATTTCACTGTGCTCGCTCTTGCCTGTTTGATTGACAGGCGGGAGCGAGCACCGCAGTGACTGGAATTTCGACTCATTTGCCAGGCTCAAATGAGACGAAATTCTGTAGTGACGTCACTGCCGAATGCATTCGGCCACTAGGAGTGCGACCCCTAGTGGCCGAATTTAAAAGTGATTTTAAACTGGTTTAAAATCACTTTTTTTAATTAAACTATATTAGAGATATGTTGTAGTACTTAAGTACTACAACATATCAATTTTTTTATTTCATGACCGTGCCCATTTAAAGCGTTATGATTTTTAAAAGGTGAGGAGGAAAACATGAAAGTGCAACAATGAAAAAACTCTGTGGAGGAGATTTATCATTATTTGTCTATTGTAAACACAGTTCTACCCCTTTACACTCACTGCTTGTCTAATTTACACACTTGCTCAGAATTTACAAAGGTTCTGCACTCCTTTGATAAATCTTGTGCAAATATAGAAACACCCCCCCTCGCTCTACCGTACACTCCTTCTCTACCTCACAGGAAAAGTGGACGTAGGGATTTTGTTCTATTGCTTTGAGGTCAGATTCCATTGAGGTTTTTTGTCCATCATAAGAACGCCAGAAAAACTGTCCCAGCTTTTTCCTGCGTTTTGTCAGTTTTTCTTGCGTTTTTTTCTTGCGTTTTTGCTGATATGTGGAAACAAAAAAATTAACAAAACTGTTTAGTTGTTTTTTTTCTTCGAAATTTAGATACGTGAATGTGGAGAACTATGTCTGATTTTGTGGATTGCGACGATGAACATCGTTCTTTTTAAATGTCAATAAAAGGGTTAACGATGGCTGTGGGGGAGTGTTTTTAAATAAAAAAAAATTTCAATGTGTTGTGTTTTTTTATAATTGAATTTTCAGGCTTAGTAGTGGAAGGCGTCTTGTAGACAGAATCAATTACTAGGCCGGGGCTTAGCATTAGCCCCCAAAACAGCTAGCGCTAACCCCCAATTATTACCCCGGTACCCACCGCTACACGGGTTCCGGAAAGAGCTGGTACCAACAGGCCCGGAGCGTCAAAAATGGTGCTTCTGGGCCTAGGCGGTAACAGGCTAGTGTTATTTAGGCTGGGGAAGGCCAGTAACAATGGTCCTCGCCCACTCTGGTAACGTCAGGCTGTTGCTACTTTGTTGGCATCTGGCTGATACTGAAAAAATTAGGGAACCATACATTTTTTTTTATTTTTTAAATATTTTAAAAAACGCATAGGGTTCCCCCTATTTTTAATATCAGCCAGATACCAACCAAGCAGCAACAGCCTCGCGTTACCAGGGTGGGTGAGGGCCATTGTTACTGTCCCTCCCCAGCCTAAATAACGCCAGCCTGTTACCGCCTAGGCCCAGGAGGGCCATTTTTGATGATCCGCACCTGTTGATAGCGGCTCTTCCTGGCACCCCTGTGACGGTGGGTACCAGGGTAATAATTGGAGGTTAGCGTTAGCTGATTTTGTGGCGAATGCTAAGCCCCGGCTTAGTAATGGATTCAGTCTATAAGACTGCTTCCACTACTAACCCTGAAAATTCAATTATAAAAAACAAGACACATTGAAACAAAAATGTTATTTAAAAAAAAAAAAATCCCCCACAGCCCTCGTTAACCATTTTAGTGAAATAAAAAAAAAAACCGCTGGTCGTCGTCGCAGTCCACCGAATCTGACGTAGTCCTCTGCATTCAAGTATCTGAAATGAGAAAAAAAAGAAAAACAAGAAATTTGGGTTAGTACATTTTTTTTGCTCTCCCTTGGGAAGAGCGCACATAATGCAGTGTGTTCCTAAACAGGGAGCCTCCAATTGTTGCTAAACTACAACTCCCATCATGGGGTGCTGAAATTGAGCAACAGCTGGAGTCTTCCTGTTTGGGAACACACTGCCAGAAAGGCTCTGTTCCCATTATGCAAAACGCATAATGTGAACAGAGATCTGTCCCTCTGCCCATTGACTTCTACTCCTATCATGGGACAGAGCCTGTCCCGTGATGGGAGTAGTTGTAGTACTGCAGCCCTGCTGAGGGATGGCACTTGCACATCCCCCGGCTGGGGACTTTTAGGACTACTACTCCCATCATGGACAGACTCTGTCCATTATGGGAGTTATAGTCCAGGGGCTGAAGTGCAGATCGCATCGGGTGATTCTGCAGAGACCCGCAGCGATCCGCATTTAAGTTAACAAGCGTCTACACTGCGCTGCCACCGGCTTCTATATACACTGACATAATTCATAATCCCTGCTGCCGGGAGACGGGAGCTCTGATTGGTCAATAGCTATCCACCAATCAGAGCTCCTGTGTTCTGGTGGTGGGGATAATGAATTATGTCAGTGTATATACAAGCTGGCGGGCAGCGCGATGTAAACGCATGTAAGGCCGGCTTGTATGGTTAATAAATGCTGATCTCAACAGATCTCCAAAGAATGATCTGCTGCGATCCGCATTTAAATTAAAAAGCCGGCGGTACATGCAGCTACACTGCGCTTCTGTGCTCCTATATACACTGACATAATTCATAATCCCCGCCGGAACACGCTCTGATTGGTGGATAGCTATTGACCTATCAGAGCTCCCCTCTCCCAGCAGCGGGGATTAGGAATTATGTCAGTGTATATAGAAGCCAGTGACAGCGCAGTGTAGACGCATGTACCGCCGGCTTGTTATCTTAATAAATGCGGATCGCAGTGGGTCTCTGCAGAATGACCCGGTGGGATCTGCACCTCAGCCATTGGACTACAACTCCCATCATGGACAGAGTATGTCCATGATGGGAGTAGTAGTCCTAAAAGTCCCGCAGCCGGGGGGATGTGCAAGTGCCATCCCTCAGCAGCACTGCGGTACTACAACTACTCCCATCATGGGACAGACTCTGTCCCATGATAGGAGTAGTAGTCCAAGGGCAGAGGGGCAGATCACTCTCCTGCGATCCGCATTTATTAACTATACAAGCCGGCAGTACATGCGTCTACACTGCGCTGCCGCGGGCTCCTATATACAGTTATATATATATATATATATATATATATATATATATATAGGATCCAACAATAACGCAGCACTCCAAAGAACGGTGAAAAAAGTGTTGATTTATTCCTGTCACATCAGTACAAGCAACGTTTCTGCTCCTATGGAGCCATTTTCAAGCTTGAGGCCTCCGGCGTGCGTCCCCTGCGTCGTTGCTATGCACTGCACGGCGCAGCGCACTGTCGCATAGCAACGACGCAGGGGACGCACGCCGGAGGCCTGAAGCAGCGCGGACCCGACCCCGGCAACAGGTAATTATGCCACCGGGGAAGGGAGGAGGCAACGGGGCAGCGGCACCGACAATGGGTGCCGCTGCCCCTTTTCTCCCCCTGGCTGTCGGCGCGGATAGCCAGATGGAGAGAAGGGCCGGCAGCAGGGCTCTAAACCCCAGGAAAGGCAGGGGGAGAGAAGCGGGCAGCGACGGCCTCTCTCCCCCTGCCTTTCCTGGGGGTGTATCGGCGTATAACACGCACATAGACTTTAGGCAAAAAATTTTAGCCTAAAAAGTGCGTGTTATATATATATATATATACTCCTATATATAATCCCCGCTGGGAGAGGGGAGCTCTGATTGGTGGATAGCTAATGACCAGAGCTCCCGTATTCCGGCTTCGGGATTATAAATTATGACAGTGTATACAGAAGTGGTGGGCAGCGCAGTGTAGTCGCATGTACCACCGGCTTGTATAGTTAATAAATGCAGATCGCAGCAGATCTCTGGATAATGACCTGCCACGATCTGCACCTCAGCCCCTGGACTAGAACTCCCATCATGGGCAGAGTCTGTCCATGATCGGAGTAGCAGTCCTTGCTGTGTCAAAATAGACATTTTCATACGTGTCCTCCAAGGTGGTGTATATTTGCGCAAGAAAATGCTGTTTGCGTGTTTTTTTGCGCAAAAAAAAACGCAGTAAGTAAATTCGATTCTACAGTAGGAAGTACACTATGGTAAACTTAACCGTAGACAAGGGGATGAGAAATTCTATCAAAATTTGCGTAAAAAAATGCAAAAAAACACTTGCGCAAATTTTTGCACAAAAAAAGAGACACAAAACAGCTCTATATACAATGATAAATTCTCCCCCTGTGTCCTTAAAGGGGTACTCCGCCCCTAGACATCTTATGCCCTATCCAAAGGATAGGGGATAAGATGTCAGATCGCCGGGGTCCCGCTGCTGCAGCACCCCGCTATCATTACTGCGCAGAGCGAGATCGCTCTGCACGTAATGACGGGCAATACAGGGGCCGGAGCATCGTTACATCACGGCTCCGCCCCTCGTGCTGTCATGGCACGCCCCCGTCAATACAAGTCTATGGGAGGGGGCGTGGCGGTCGTCACGCCCCCTGCCATAGACTTGCATTAAGGGGACGGGCGGTGATGTCATGAGGGGCGGAGCGATGACGTCACGCTGCTCCGGCCCCTGTATCGCCCGTCATTACGCACAGAGCGAAATCGCTCTGCGCAGTAATGATGGCGGGGTGCCGCAGTGGCGATCCCCGGGGTCCCCAGCAGCGGGACCGCGGCGATCTAACATCTTTTCCCCTATCCAAAGGATAAGATGCCAGGGGCGGAGTACCCCTTTAAGGGGTTCAATATATTTCATAAGAAAATGTTATTTTCTTTTTATAAAAATCATGGCTTATAAAAAAAATAAAATACCACTAGGGGTCCCCACGCCATCCAGAACATAATCCTGTTTGGCTGCAGCATCATCTTTGTCCAAGCTGATGCACAGGCTTGCACAAAGTTTAGTAAGTTAAGGTGGGACCTCTGTGATCACTACTGTCCTGTCAGACTGCAGCATGAAAACAGAGATGAGAGGGTTACAGACCAGTCTGCAGTGATTGGATAAAGAGACCCAGCACAGCAGATTCAAGGAGGAAGATAAGTCATGTAGAGTGAAGGACACACCTCCTCTAAAGTACAGAATGACAAACCAAGTAAGCAACAGAAAGAAGATATTTTGAGAGAAATCATGGTGCTAGCCACATTAAAATGACGTGCATGATCAGGATTAGGTACTGTGTAACCTATAACATTTTTTGTGAGCTATTTTTTTTTTCATTTTGATTTTTTTTCTCTTCTGCCTTCTAAGAACTAAGGGGAAGTAAAATCCCACTGCCAAAGGATTTTAGTAGATTCATTAGGAAGCATCGGCTGCAGCTGCCTGTGTTATATGCTTTGAAATCTACAGTAGCTCATATGAGATCTTGAGAACTTTTTGTGGGATCAATTCTGCTTTGTAATGGCACTCTTCATTTTACCATGAAATGTTTAGCAAGACACGACACAAAATTTCTGTGGGATTCAGCCTTGCTCGCCATAAAGTAAAACTTACTTATCGTTATTCTGCAGATTAGTAGTAGTTTTTTTTAATGTTTTACTATCTTTAGAAGTGTAAGTCTTGCACTGGGTGTTTTTAACCTTTACAGTGTTCACTGTACAGGATCAATAGCATATTTTAAGAATTTGAGGAGTTCTGCCTATGACAATACCAATATTGGTTGCTGGGGTGCCATTCAGAATCCTGACAACACGGCTAACCGTTGGATAACTACCTTAATGCTTTCTAAATGATGTGGTCACAACATCTAGGGGTTTAATTACCTGATATCAGAGTGATTACTAACTGTTCAGTGGCTATTTGCTGCTAATAGCAGTTGGCACCTACTTTATGTGAAGCAGCCCTCTCCATACTTCCCGAGAATTCATCCACTGTAAATGTAAATTTCCTTTATTCATATTTTCTCTCTTCCATTGTTCCATTTAGAGTACCTATCATGATCTAAACTCTCCCTACCCCCCCCCCTCCCCAATATCTGCCCCTGACTGTCACTGACACTATCCCTGTGTTACTTTTCATTTAAAACCCCCTCTTTCTACCTGATTTATTGTCTTCTTGGCTGCTCATTCAGACGTCCTAGTCTGAGGGAGAAAGGGGGCATGGCTCGGCATAGAGGCTGCGCTGGCAGCTCTGAGTCTTCTAATCTCTGTTTAGGAGGGGTTAAACCCTGTCACTCGTGATGCCAGGGTGAGGGTTAATGCGCTGAGGTAAATCTTCGGCCTATCACCACCTTTCCCAGAAACGATAGGTGCGTGCTTAAATGAATGAAGGTCCACAATAGAGATAAACTTGAACTTGCATAAACTTTACTGAGGTACTTGCGGTACATCCAATTAACAGCAACAGTCTTAGCAATACAGTCTCTATACAGCACGGCAGTGATTGACAGATGCTGAGGACCATTGACTTATCCAAAGGATTATTAGAATTAGGATTGGTGCAGAGATCCGTCCGGATTTAGGGGTCTATTAAGGTCCGGTGAACTTGCGGAGTTATCAAGGATTGAGATAACTCACAGTTTTGTAAAGATGGCCGTTGCCAGAAAAAGAGTAATGGCCGCCGCTCCCTTATATGGGCAGGGCCGTTTTGGATTGGTCAGTGTCAGCTGTCACTCACAGTTACAATGCATGGTGGGCGATCACCTGACTTCCTCCAAAGGTCCTTGAACCAGAAAACCATAGAGTTTTGGAACGCATCATGTGACCCGCAGGTCCTGCGACGCCACAACAAGGTAAGTACACTTTAATTACATATTTACACATTGAATTTGAATCATTTTAACTATTAAACGGGTGACAAGGGGCTAACTATTGATGAGGACCCCACCGGTACCTAGGGACTCTGACTTTGGGGACCTCACCACAAGGTAACGGATTCAATCCGGTACCGGGACACCACACACATTTTGGGGTGGGTAACGTACCAAGCAGGCCAGTCAGGGTGTCACCCGATGTGGTATGCCCCCCTCCCCGTCACTCTCTAGCAGTGCTATTGGTAATAAAGGGTAGATAAAGAACTTTGGCTATTGACATAAGGGAAACATTTTCAGCTTTATAAAATGCTTTTGTAAGCGGCATTTCCAGGTTGTGCGTACGTGTGATTTATTTATCAAGGTCGTGCGACTATTTGATAAATAGGTTGCATAGAAGCAAAAGTAAGTTTAAAAAAATAGTCATATAAAAGCCATACGTTTGAAAAGAATGATAAATCTCCTTCATAATGTTTTGTATAGAAATTACAAAAACACTTAACTTAAGGACCCAGCCAATTTTCAGTGTAGGACCCGTCCATTTTTTGCACATCTGACCACTGTCACTTTAAGCATTAATAACTCTGAGATGCTGTTACCTTTCATTCTGATTCCGAGGTTTTTTTTTTTCGTGACATAGTCTACTTTGTTAGTGGTAAAATTTTGTCGATACTTGCATCATTTCTTGGTGAAAAATGTAAAAATTTGACGAAAAATTGGAAATTTTGCATTTTTTTTTTACTTTGAAGCTCTCTGCTTATAAGGAAAATGAATATTCCAAATAAATGAGATATTGATTCACATACACAATATGTCTACTTTATGTTGGCATCATAAAGTTGACATTTTTTTTTACTTTTGGAAGACATCAGAGGGCTTCAAAGTATAGCAGCAATTTTCCAATTTTTCTCAACATTTTCAAAATCAAAAGTTTTCAGGGACCAGTTCAGTTTTGAAGTGGATTTGAAGGGCCTTCTTATTAGAAATACCCCATGAATGACCCCATTATAAAAACTGCACCCCTCAAATATTCTAAATGACATTCAAAAGGTTTGTAAAACCCTTTAGGTGTTTTCACAGAAATAGCAGCAAATTGAAGGAGAAAATTCAAATTCTTCATTTTTTTACGCTTGCATGTTCTTGTAGACCCAGTTTTTGAATTTTTACAAGGGGTAAAAGGAGAGAAATCTTCATAAAATATGTAACCCAATTTCTCTCGAGTAAGGAAATACCTCATGTGTATGTCAAGTGCTCTGTGGGTCCACTAGAGGGCTCAGAAGGGAAGAGAGCAACAGTAGGTTTTTGGAGAGTGATTTTTTTCTGAAATGGTTTTTGGGGGGTATGTCACATTTAAGAAGGCCCTATCCTATGGTGCCAGAACAGTAAAAAAAAAAAAAAAAAAAAACATGGCATACTATTTTGGAAACTACACCCCTCAAGGAAGTAACAAGGGGTCCAGTGAGCCTTAACACCCCACAGGTGTTTGACGACTTTTCGTTAAAGTTGGATGTGTAAATAAATTTTTTTCACTAAAATGCTAGTTTTCCCCGCAATATTACATTTTTACAAGGGGTAATAGGAGAAAATGCCCCCCAAAATTTGTAACCCCATCTCTTCTGAGTATGGAAATACCCCATGTGTGGACATCAAGTGCTCTGCTGGCGCACTACAATGCTCAGAACAGAAGGAGTCAAATTTTACTTTTGGAAAGCAAATTTTGCTGAAATGGTTTTTGGGGGGCATGTCGCATTTAGGAAGCCCCTATGGTGCCAGAACAGCCAAAAAAAAAAAAAAACACATGGCATACTATTTTGGAAACTACACCCCTCAAGGAACGTAACAAGGGGTACAGTGAGCCTCAACACCTCACAGGTGTTTGACGACTTTTTGTTAAGGTTGGATGTGTAAATGAAATTTACTGAAATTTACTAAAATACAAAAAATTTACTAAAATGCTTGTTTTTCCCCAAATTTTACATTTTTACAATGGGGTAATAGGAAAAAATGACCCCCAAAATTTGTAACCCCATGGAAATACCCCATGTGTGGACGTCAAGTGCTCTGCTCGCGCACTACAATGCTCAGAAAAGGAGGAGCGCCATTAAGCTTTTGGAAAGAGAATTTGTTTGGAATGGACGTCGGGGGCCATGTGCATTTACAAAGCCCCCCCGTGGTGCCAGAACAGTGGACCACCCCACATGTGACCTCATTTTGGAAACGACACCCCTCACAGTATTTAATTACACCCCTCATGTAATGTTATAAGGGGTGCAGTGAATATTTACACCCCACAGGCGTTTGACAGATCTTTGGAACAGTGGGCTGTGCAAATGAAAAATGTTATTTTTCATTTTCACGGACCACTGTTCCAAAAATCTGTAAATCTTATTACATTACATGAGGGGTGTAATTTCCAAAATATGGTCACATGTGGGGGAGGTCCATTGTTCTGGCACTATGGGGGCGTTGTAAACACACGTGGCCTTCAATTCCAGACAAATTTTCTCTTCAAAAGCCCAATGGCGCTCCTTCTCTTCTGAGCATTGTAGAGCGCCAGGAGAGCACTTTACATCCACATATGGGGTATGTTCTTACACAGAAAAATGGGGTTAAACATTTTGGGGGGCCTTTTTTTCCTATTTTCCCTTGTGAAAATTAAAGATTTAGGGTAACACCAGCATTTTGTTGAAAAAAATTTTTTTTTTCATTTTCCCATCCAACTTTAAGGGGTACTCCGGTGCTTACACATCTTATCCCCTATCCAAAGGATAGGGGATAAGATGCCTGATCGCGGGAGTCCCGCAGCAGGGGACGCCTGCGATCATGCACGCGGCACCCCATTAGTAATCAGTACCTGGAGTGTGTTCGCTCCAGGTCTAATTAAGGTCGACCGCAAGGTCGGCGGCGTGTGACGTCACGCCCCCGCCCCCGTGTGACGTCACGCTCTGCCCCTCAATGCAAGCCTACGGAGGGGGCATGATAGCTTGCACGGGAGCGGGGGCGTAATGTCACATGCCGCCGGCTCTGCGGTCGACCTTAATCAGACCCGGAGCGAACACACTCCAGGGACTGATTACTAATGGGGTGCCGCGTGCATGATCGCAGGCGTCCCCTGCTGCGGGACTACCGCGATTAGGCATCTTATCCCCTATCCTTTGGATAGGGGATAAGATGTGTAAGCACCGGAGTACCCCTTTAATGAAAATTCATCAA
This sequence comes from Hyla sarda, assembly GCF_029499605.1. Lineage (NCBI taxonomy): Eukaryota > Metazoa > Chordata > Amphibia > Anura > Hylidae > Hyla > Hyla sarda. Next base: position 116,098,793 of record NC_079193.1, on the reverse strand, counting down.
ACTCCTGCGGGCTCACTGTACCCCTTGTTACGTTCCGTGAGGGGTGTTTTGTCCAAAATGGGATTACATGTGGGTATTTATCTTTTTGCATTTATGTCAGAACTGCTGTAAAATCAGCCACCCCTGTACAAATCACTAATTTAGGCCTCAAATGTACATAGTGCGCTCTCACTCCTGAGCCTTGTTGTGCGTCTGCAGAGAATTTAACGCCCACATATGGGGTATTTCCGTACTCAGGAGATATTGCGTTACAAATTTTGGTGGTCTTTTTTTTTCCTTTTACCGCTTGTGAAAATAAAAGGTATGGGGCAACACCAGCATGTTAGTGTAACATTTTTACACTTAGTATACTTTAGTACGGAAATACCCCATATGTGGCCATAAACTGTTTCCTTGAAAAACAACAGGGCTCCGAAGTGAGAGAGCATCATGCGCATTTGAGGACTGAATTAGGGAATGCATAGGGGTGGACACAGGGGTATTCTACGCCAGTGATTCCCAAACAGGGGGCCTCCAGCTGTTGCTAAGCTCCTAGCATGCCTGAACAGTCGGTGGTTGTTTTGCAACAGCTGGAGGCTCCTTTTTGGAAACAATGCCATACGATACATTTTCATTTTTATTGGGGGGGGGGGACAGTGTAAGGGGGTGTATATGTAGTGTTTTACCCTTTTTATGTGTTAGCGTAGTGTAGTGTTTTTAGGGTACATTTGCACTAGCAGGTTTAGTGAGTTTCCCGCTAGGAGTTTGCGCTGCGGCGAAAAATTTGCCGCAGCTCAAACTTCAAGCAGGAAACTTACTGTAAACCCGTACCCTGTACATTTACATGGGGGGGGGGGGGGCGCAAACCTCCACCTGTTTCAAAACTACAACTCCCAGCATGTACTGACAGACCGTGCATGCTGGGAGTTGTAGTTTTGCAACAGCTGGAGGCACACTGGTTGGAAAACCTTCAGTTAGATTCTGTTACCCAACTCAGTATTTTCCAACCCGTGTGCCTCCAGCTGTTGCAAAACTACAACTTCCAGCATGTACTGATTGCCGAAGAGCATGCTGGGAGATATAGTTATGCAACAGCTGGAGGTACGCAACTACAACTCCCAGCATGCCGAGACAGCTGTTTGCTGGGATTTACAGTTTTGCAACATCTGGAGGGCTACAGTTTAGAGACCATTGCACAGTAATCTCCAAACTGTGGCCCTCCAAATGCTGCAAAACTACAAATCCCAGCATGCCAAGACAGCAAACTGCTTTGTAGGCATGCTAGGAATTGTAGTTTTGCAAGATCTAGAGGGCCACAGTTTAGAGACCACTGCACAGTGATCTCCAAACTGTAGCCCTCCAGCTGTTGCAAAACTGCAAGTCCCAGCATGCCCACACAGCAAACAGCTGTCTGGGCATGCTGGGAGTTGCAGTTTTGCAACATCTGGAGGGCTACAGTTTGGAGACCACTGTGCAGTGGTCTCAAACTGTAGCCCTCCAGATGTTGCTAGGCAACTCACCGGCTTCTGTAGGATCCAGGGAGCCGCATCGCCGTCCTCTTCTGCCGCCGATCGCTGCACTCTGCCACTGCCGATGTTCACCGTGGAAATTACTGCATTTAAATTAAATACATCACTTCGTTGTAAGGAAAAAGTAATCATCAACAAAAAATTTTTATTTCAAATTAGTACTTTTTTTTTTTTGCTAATTATCTGACTTTTATTTTGGCCTGAATGCTTTGAAGAATGGACTTAACTAACCGTTAAACAGTATTCTACAGCAAACTCCTTCCAATTTTCTTAAATGGTGGTTATCCGATTGGCTTTGTAAAATAGACTTTACCTTAGGCTGTTATAGCATGATAGTAGTTGTAGTTTTGCAACTGCTGGAGAGCCACAGGTTAAGGAAACACTGTAAGAACACTACAGAGAACCTGGTTCTGGTGTAGCCAGCAAATAGTCACTATGCGCATGGCAACATGCCATCCATAAACTGCACTACAACAGACCCATGTGCACCACTTTAGGGCAGCCCCTATGTATCTACCTTCTGTCAGCCCCCAGTTTAGCAGCAATTCGCTGCCATTTTACTACTTAGGCTAGGTTCACTCTACGTTTTGTACTTACGGTTCCCGTATACGGATGGGAGGAGGGGGCGGGGCTTAATTGCGGCGCCCGCACTCAGCCATATACGGGAACCGTATTTAATGCATGTCTATGAGCCAACCGGAGTGAACCGCAGCCTCTGGTCGGCTGCGTTTTCGGCCGTATGCGGTTTCCCGGCCGCAGGCAAAAACGTGGTCGACCGCGTTTTTGCCTACGGTCGGGAAAACGCAGCCGACCAGAGGCTGCGGTTCACTCCGTTCGGCTCATATACATGCATTAAATACTGTTCCCGTATATGGCTGAGTGCGGGCGCCACGATTAAGCCCCGGCCCTTCCTCCCAGCCGTATACGGGAACCATAAGTACAAAACGTAGTGTGAACCTAGCCTTACAGCAGTCATTATGTCTGATAATTGAGGAGAGTCTGCTGGACTCACTGCTGTGCCTATAGAACGAGTTCTGCTACGTCCTGCTTCTTTCTACTATGTACAGTTCAGACAAAAATGTGAATTGTGCAGCATTGGCATGGTGAATCAATCTATCAATTGGTATAATTGTCTTTGCTTCTTTTTATCCAGATCCAAGTTCCCTGTACTTGAGCGTGGTTAATTCTGTAGTATTCTCTTAATTACAAAGTAGGCATCCTAAACACTGGCTGTGGACCAATCAATACCTGTTTATATTAACAGATTTCTCACTACCTCAACTTTTGTTCCTGCTCCATTTGTTATATATACAGTATGTATGCTATTACAAAGATATCTATGGTTTGCAATTTAATCACTGCAGCCCAGACATCTCTAGTCTTTGTGGCAACAAACAGTCCAAGCAGCAAGAGGTGTGGAGGATCTTACTTGTAGTAAGAGTACCACAACAAACTCAACAAGGGGTTATTACCAAAGTCGTAATTAACTATTGCTGTTAAACTTATAAAATAATGTTTAAAGTTGTAATCAATTAGCAAAAAGTTTTCTCCCAGCCAAATACTAATATAATACATGCTTGATGCATAGTTGCCCCTTGTTGCATCCTCCTTTAGTTCAGTTCTTCATTCTGTCAAGTATGTGTAGTGTAGCTCTGCTATTTTACTATAGTGTTGCTATCTCTCGCTGTGCTGACTATACTGTGCCATAAGCAGGGGAACCAGAGAACAAAAGCAATGATAAAAACATGTAGGAATTTTTCTTATAGCATGTTTCTTGTATTTTAGAGGCTAGATGAGTTTGGGAAAAATTGCAGAATGAGGAATAAACCCCTTTTTATCATATACTCCCATTTTACAAATGTTCAAGTGAATGATCAACCTTTTTCCTTTCAAACTTCTCCTTGCTACTTGTGGCTAGGGGAAACAGGGTACCAGATTCTTCGGTTCTGGCAGTTAGAGTCCCAGCAGCTACAGCCGCACCATTCTAGCATTTATAACTTATCTAGTGAATGTGTTGGGAAGTGTTAAAAAAAAAAATGAGACATTATGCATGATGGAGCTGTAGAGAGTCGTTGTAGGCCCACAACTTTCCTCCATTTGACAGCATATATAATCTGTAACATATTTGTAAACCACGTCATTTCTTTGCCACTAGGTGTCTTTTATTTTTTTTCCCCTCTGTATTCTGCTGTCCACTGTTTGTTGTTAGGCTCAGTTCATCTCTGGTAATAGACCAGAATGGAACATAGCAAAGCAGTGGGAATAGCTACAACTATGTGCAGGAAAGAGAGAGAGCCTGGGTTGTGTACCTGCAGTCTATGGTCCTGTGTCAACCCTCCAGAGGATCCATGCTCCCAGGGGGCCCCCATGCAACTGCCCCAGCACAGAAGCAGAAGACTGCTGTTTAAACAGTGGTATCCTGCTTCTGTACGTCCACCAACCTCATCAATCGTCCACCACCCTCCCCCCCTGATCCCCTCGTGCCACTTTATTGCCCATGTGCCAAATCATCCCCCCCTGTGCCACATAATTTATCCTTGACACCCCCCCCCCCCCCCCCGGTGCTGTTTAATTCCCCTTTTATTACCCTTTGTGCAAATTCATCACTCCGTGTACTAAATCATCACCCCCCTCTGGCACCGATGGGATCAAGGAGAAATTATGTGGCACAGGGTGTAAGGGGGAATAAAGTGGCACAGGGTATAAAGGGGGGATGAAATGGTACAAGGGGTTTATAAGGGATGATTCTACTGTAATATTGCTTTTTATCGTGTTTTTTAAGTTATTTTAGTATTTGGTCATTTAGAAAAAAATTTAAGCCCTTTTTCCCAATAGGGGACATCTCAATAGCGGACACTTTTTGTATTCCCTATGAGTGTCTGCGATTTGTGATTGGCCAGACAACAAAGGGAAGGGTAGTCCTGTGTGTATACTACTAGCCATTCCCAGCTATGGCCTCGCTCTCCTCAAATGGAAAGAATAAGAAATAGCTGTGTACCATGAAAAGGACTCTCAGGGGCTCAGTAACAGCAGTATGAGCACTATAACTACTTTTTCTTTGCTCTAAACATAACAAAACCAGGCAGGTTTTTAAACCTATTTTAAATCATATTTAAATCACTTAATGGTCAGTAGAGCTAGTTAAAGAAATTGCAGACACACACGAATACATTGTTTTAACTGCTGCTTAAACTACATTTTGTTTCAGGTGACTTGCCTAAGCTTGGAAGAATGCATTGACAGCGATCCATGCAAGTTTGCACTGTCATCAAGATCTGGAGAGTCTGCTGAAAGATATATTCTGAACTCAACATCCCCTGCTGTAAGACAGTTGTGGATTCATGAAATTAACAAAATCTTAGATAACCAGCTTAACTTCCTTAATGGTAAGAACAATTTTCGGTTCAAAGGCTCTCACTCCCTGATAAATGAATGCTCCACATGAGTCGGCATTAAACAAGTAACAAACGAAACAAACCATTACATTGATGTGATATAAGGTGATACAAGGTGCTCAACCCCAATTGCAGTTGTGCACCTACGTTGGAGTGGAGGACCTGCACCTATGGATCACAATATGGTTTCACTACTGTGGTTAATGTAAACAATGACATTAGCTAACCCTCAAAACTGATGCAAAACTGAGACATTAGCCAGTATATCCTTATATGAAGGAAACACTTGAGCCCGCACACCAACGCCAAGGTTTCTCAGATGGTGCGGGACCTATCAGCTAACCTACCTGGAGAGATAAATAAAACCAGGAACCAAAATACGGCAGCCATAGGTCCGACTTGCAGATTGCTCCTCAGACACCTCCTGTGTGGACTTGGCACACATACAATGGGAGGGAGGAGACAAGCTACAAGCCCCACCCCTGGTTGGTTCATTTATAGCAGGCCTCTAACAAACGAAACCGCATAGTCTTATTCAGTATTGTATTAGATATGTGACTTTGAAGCTATCCGAATTACACAAATATAGATTTTAATTTTTAAGAATTGTTTTCTGTGGAATTGCACTTTTTTTTTTTTTTTTTTGCTAGCTTAGGGCTTGTTCACATTTATGTTTGTCCCTGTTAACTCATGCCCATTATCAAATCCGTTTGATAGACGGCTGTAATAGGATCCTATTGATGTCAATATGATTTTTTTTACAGTCCTTTGTCACCTGTTTGCACTAAAATGCTAGTTTTCCCCCAAATTTAAAATTTTTTACAAGGGGTAATAGGAGAAATTGCCCCCCAAAATTTATCACCCCATCTCTTCTGAGTATGGAAATACCCCATGTATGGACTTCAAGCGCTCTGCTGGGGCACTACAATGCTCAGAAGAGAAGGAGTCACATTTTGTTTTTGGAAAGCAAATTTTGCTGAAATGATCTTAGGGGGGCATGTCGCATTTAGGAAGCCCCTGTGCTGCCAGAACAGCAAAAAAAAAAAACACATGGCATACTATTTTGGAAACTACACCCCTCAGGGAACGTAACAAGGGGTACAGTGAGCCTTAACACCTCACAGGTGTTTGACGACTTTTTGTTAAACTTGGATGTGTAAATTAATTTTACATTTTTACACGGGGTATTAGGAGAAAGTGACCCCCAAAATTTGTAACCCCATTTCTTCTGTGTATGGAAATACCCCATGTGTGGATGCCAAGTGCTCTGCTGGTGCACTACAATGCTCAGAAGAGGAGGAGCGCCATTGGGCTTTTGGAAAAAAAAAATTTGGAATGGAAGTCAGGGGCCATGTGCATTTACAAAGCCCCCCGTGGTGCCAGAACAGTGGACCCCCCCCCCCACATGTGACCCCATTTTGGAAACTACACCCCTCACAGAATTTAATAAGGGGTGCACTAAGTATTTACACCCCACTGGGGTTTGACAGATCTTTGGAACAGTGGGCTGTGCAAATGAAAAATTACATTTTTCATTTTCATGGACCACTGTTCCAAAAATCGTCAGACACCTGTGGGGCGTTAATGCTCACGGCACCCCTTATTACATTACGTGAAGGGTGTAGTTTCCAAAATGGGGTTACATGTGGGGGGGGAGTCCATTGTTCTGGCACTATGGGGCTTTGTAAACACATGTGGCCTTCAATTCCGAACAAATTTTCTCTTCAAAAGCCCAATGGCGCTCCCTCTCTTCTGAGCATTGTAGTTCGCCCGCAGAGCACTTTACATCCACATATGGGGTATGTTCTTACTAAGAAGAAATGGGGTTACAAATTTTGGGGGGCTTTTTTCCTATTTTCCCTTGTGAAAATGAAAAATTTTGGGTAACACCAGCATTTTAGTGAAAACATTTTTTTTTTTCATTTTTCCATCCAAATTTGAAGAATTTACATTAAACACCTGTAGGTGTTAAGACTCACTATACCCCTTGTTACGTTCCGTGAGTGGTGTAGTTTCCAAAATGGGGTCACGTGGGTATTTATTTTTTTGCGTCAGAACCGCTGTAAAATCACCAATTTAGGCCTCAAATAAATGTACATAGTGCGCTCTCACTCCTGAGCCTTGTTGTGCGCCTGCAGAGCATTTTACGCCCACATATGGGGTATTTCTGTACTCAGGAGAAATTGTGTTACAAATTTTGGGGGTCTTTTATTTCTTTTTAACGCTTGTGAAAATAAAAAGTATGGGGCAACACCAGCATGTTAGTGTAAAATGTTTATTTTTTTACACTCACAGGCTAGTGTAGCCCCCCAACTTTTCCTTTTCATAAGGGGTAAAAGGAGAAAAAGCCCCCCAAAATTTGTAGTACAATTTCTCCCAAATATGGAAATACCCCATATGTGGCCCTAAACTGTTTCCTCGAAATACGACAGTGCTCTGAAGTGAGAGAGTGCCATGCGCATTTGAGGACTAAATTAGAGATTGCATAGGGGTGGACATAGGGGTATTCTACGCCACTGATTCCCAAACAGGGTTCCTCCAGCTGTTGCTAAACTCCCAGCATGCCTGGACAGTCAGTGGCTGTCCGGAAATGCTGGGAGTTGTTGTTTTGAAACAGCTGGAGGCTCCGTTTTGGAAACACTACCATACAATATGAATTTTTATTGGGTGGGACAGTGTAAGGGGGTGTATATGTAGTGTTTTACCCTTTATTATGTGTTAGTGTAGTGTAGTGTTTTTAGGGTGTATTCGCACTGTCGGGTTACGGTGAGTTTCCGGCTAATTGTTTGCGCTGTGGCGAAAAATTTGCCGCACCTCAAACTTCAAGCAGGAAACTTACTGTAAACTTGCCAGTGTGAATGTACCCTCCACCTGTTTCAAAACTACAACTCCCAGCATGTACTGACAGACCGTGCATGCTGGGAGTTGTACTTTTGCAACAGCTGGAGGCACACTGGTTGGAAAACCTTCAGTTATGTTCTGTTACCTAACTCAGTATTTTCCAACCAGTGTGCCTCCAGCTGTTGCAAAACTACAACTCCCAGCATGTATTGATCGCCGAAGGGCATGCTGGGAGATGTAGTTATTCAACAGCTGGAGGTACGCAACTACAACTCCCAACATGCCGAGACAGCTGTTTGCTGTTTGGGCATGCTGGGATTTGCAGTTTTGCAACATCTGGAGGGCAACAGTTTAGAGACCACTGCACAGTGATCTCCAAACTGTGGCCCTCCAGATGTTGCAAAACTACAAATCCCAGCATGCCCAGACAGCAAACTGCTGTGTGGGCATGCTAGAAGTTGCAGTTTTGCAAGATCTAGAAGGCTTCAGTTTGGAGATCACTGTGCAGTGGTCTCTAAACTGTAGACCTCCAGCTGTTTAAAAACTGCAAATCCCAGCATGCCCAAACAGCTGTCTGGGCATGCTGGGAGTTGTAGCTTTGCAACATCTGGAGGGCTACAGTTTAAAGACCACTCTATAGTGGTCTCAAACTGTAGCCCTCCAGATGTTGCTAGGCAACTCACCGGCTTAGGATCCAGGGAGCTAGCCGCACGACATCGCCGCCCGCTGATCACCGCAGCCGATCGACGCCCGCAGCCTCCGCAGATGGGTAAGTGACCTTCAGCACCGGTCCTCCTTGGTTTCTGCCCCGCCTATTGTGGGTAGGCAGAACGGGGAAACCGAAAGTTAACCCGCTCCCGATCTGCTATTGGTCGTCGCGTCTATACGACCAATAGCAGGGATAGGAGGGATGGCACCCCTGCCACCTCACTCCTATGCCTTCAGGGGGATCGTAGGTGTCCTGGACAACCCCGATCCCCCTTATTTTCCGGGTCACCATAGATCTGCATGATCTGGAATTGCGCAAATCGCTGGTGTGAATTCACCGGCGATTTTCCGCGATCGCCGACATGGGGGGGTCTGATGACCCCCCTTGGCATTTGCGCGGCGTTCCTGTCCCCGCGCTGCGGAGACCGAAATTCCCACTTACGTACAGGTACGTCCTGGGTCCTTAAGTACCAGGGTGTCAGGACGTAGCCGTACGCCCTGGGTCCTGAACAGGTTAAAATTAACATTGAAATCTATGGCAAACGGATGAGCCTTTAACCCCTTAAGGACGCAGGACGTAAATGTACGTCCTGGTGAGGTGGTACTTAACGCACCAGGACGTACATTTACGTCCTAAGCATAACCGCGGGCATCGGAGCGATGCCCGTGTCATGCGCGGCTGATCCCGGCTGCTAATCGCAGCCAGGGACCCGCCGGCAATGGCCGACGCCCGCGATCTCGCGGGCGTCCGCCATTAACCCCTCAGGTGCCGGGATCAATACAGATCCCGGCATCTGCGGCGGTTCGCGATTTAAATGAACGATCGGATCGCCCGCAGCGCTGCTGCGGGGATCCGATCATTCATAACGCCGCACGGAGGTCCCCTCTCCTTCCTCCGTGCGGCTCCCGCCGTCTCCTGCTCTGGTCTGTGATCGAGCAGACCAGAGCAGGAGATGACCGATAATACTGATCTGTTCTATGTCCTATACATAGAACAGATCAGTATTAGCAATCATGGTATTGCTATGAATAGTCCCCTATGGGGACTATTCAAGTGTAAAAAAAAATGTAAAAAAATGTAAAAGTAAAAGTAAAAAAAAAGTGAAAAATCCCCTCCCCCAATAAAAAAGTAAAACGTCCGTTTTTTCCTATTTTACCCCCAAAAAGCGTAAAAAACATTTTTTATACACATATTTGGTATCGCCGCGTGCGTAAATGTCCGAACTATTAAAATAAAATGTTAATGATCCCGTACGGTGAACGGCGTGAACGAAAAAAAATAAAAAAAAGTCCAAAATTCCTACTTTTTTAATACATTTTATTTAAAAAAAATTATAAAAAATGTATTAAAAGTTTTTTATATGCAAATGTGGTATCAAAAAAAAGTACAGATCATGGCGCAAAAAATGAGCCCCCATACCGCCGCTTATACGGAAAAATAAAAAAGTTAGAGGTCATCAAAATAAAGGGATTATAAACGTACTAATTTTGTTAAAAAGTTTGTGATTTTTTTTAAGCGCAACAATAATATAAAAGTATATAATAATGGGTATCATTTTAATCATATGGACCCTCAGAATAAAGAACACATGTCACTTTTACCATAAATTGTACGGCGTGAAAACAAAACCTTCCAAAATTAGCAAAATTGCGTTTTTCGTTTTAATTTCCCCACAAAAATAGTGTTTTTTGATTGCGCCATACATTTTATGATATAATGAGTTATGTCATTACAAAGGACAACTGGTCGCGCAAAAAACAAGCCCTCATACTAGTCTGTGGATGAAAATATAAAAGAGTTATGATTTTTAGAAGGCGAGGAGGAAAAAATGAAAACGTAAAAATTAAATTGTCTGAGTCCTTAAGGCCAAAATGGGCTGAGTCCTTAAGGGGTTAATGTCATCTGTTTGCAAATGGTTTTTAAAATCTGTTTTCGAAATATTACTTCTGAGCATGCTCAGAAGAGGTGAAAGCAGCAGACTCCAGCGATGCTGTGGGACTACTACTCAGATCATGGAACAGACTGTTTTCCATGATGGGGGCTGCGGGAGTCTTACGGTGGCTGGTTAGAATACAGTAGTGCTTGTAATACTACCCCCATCATGTAACCGTCTGTTCCATGTTGGGGGTAGTAGTACAGGGGCTGAGGGATTGATCGCACCAGGTCTCATTCTCATTTCTGAGACCCGATGTGATCAGAAGTTATTAACCAGGGAAGCAGACTGCATGCGATGTATGTTCTATCTTTACTTTTGATGTTTAAATCCCCCGCCGGGAGCCCTGAATGGCTGGCACAGAGTGGCCATTCAGGGTTCCCGGCGGGGTTTTTAAAGTCATTCTAGAAAAGTCATATATAAAGTGCTGCAAGATCTATAGATGCTCTGTGGGGGGGCCAGACATATAGCACTATTTGTCTGGCCCCCACAGCGCAGCTATAAATGTTCCCCCCCGCAGCGCAGGCATATTCCCTCTGTAGCGCAGCTATTTGTGTTCCCCGCAGCGCAGCTATTTATGTGTCCCCCCGCAGCAAAGGTAGATTTCCCCCTGCAGGGCAGGTTAATTGAACCCCCCCCCCCCCCAGCAGCGCAGGTTAATTGTGTCACCACCCGCTTCCCAGGCCAGCTCAATGTAAAATCACCTATCCTCGCTGACTGTAAAACCCCCGCCGAGAGCCCTAAATGGCCGATACTGAGTGGCCATTCAGGGCTCTCGGCGGGGTTTTCAAAGTCAGTGCGGATAGGTGATCCCCGGCCAGCCAACAGCGCTCCTAATTGTTTTTACTCCCCGCTGCTGTTCAGTGGGGATACCTTTGCTGTGGGGGGCACAACTTAACTGCGCTGCGGGGGGAGCAATTAACCTGCGCTGGGGGGGGCACAATTAACCTGCGCTGGGGGGGCAATATACCTGCACTGCAGGGGACACTTAAATAGCTGCGCTGCTGAGGCCAGACATATAGCGCTATATAGCCATGGCCGTAAATGTTGGCCCTCATGAAATGAAGTATTTCTCACAGAAAAGGATTGCAGTAACACATGTTTTGCTATACACATGTTTATTCCCTTTGTGTGTATTGGAGCTAAACCAAAGAAGGGAGGTAAAAAAAAAAAGCTAATTGGACAGAATGTCCAAAAATGGGCTTGACAAAATTATTGGCACCCTTAACGTAATATTTGGTTGCACAACCTTTGGAAAAAATTACTGAAATCAGTCTCTTCCTATAACCATCAATAAGCTTCTAACACCTCTCACCCGGAATGTTGGACCACTCTTCCTTTGCAAACTGCTCCAGGTGTCTCTTATTGGAAGGGTGACTTTTCCCAACAGCAACTTTAAGATCTCTCCACAGGTGATCAATGGGATTTAGATCTGGACTCATTGCTGGCCACTTCAGAACTCTCCAGCGCTTTGTTGCCATCCATTTCTGGGTGCTTTTTGACATATGTATGGGGTCATTGTCCTGCTGGAAGACCAAAGATCTCGGACGCAAACCCTGACACTGGGCTGTCCAGTGCTACCCAAAATCCATTGGTAATCCTCAGATTTCATTATGCCTTGCACACATTCAAGGCGCCCAGTGCCAGAGGCAGCAAAACAACCCCAAAACATCATTGAACCTACACCATATTTCACTGTAGGTACTTTGTTCTTTTCTTTGTAGGCCTCATTTTGTTTTCGGTAAGCAATAGAATGACCAAAAAGCTCCACAAAACATTTTCCCAGAAGGATTTTGGCTTACTCAAGTTCTTTTTGGCAGTCTTGCTTTTTAATGTCCGTGTCAGCAGTGGGGTCCTCCTGGGTCTCCTGCCATAGCGTTTCATTTCATTTAAATGTTGATGGATAGTTCGCACTGATGCTGATACTCCCTGAGCCTGCAGGACAGTTTGAATATATTTGGATCTTGTTTGGGGCGGCTTATCCACCATTCGGACTATCCTGTGTTGACACATTTCATAAATTTTTCTCTTACGTCCACGCCCAGGGAGATTAGCTACAGTGCCATCCTTTTTATCTGCTCTCAGGTGTGATTTTTATATTGCCCACACCTGTTACTTGCCCCAGGTGAGTTTAAAGGAGCATCACATGCTTGAAACAATCTTATTTATCCACAATTTTGAAAGGGTGCCCATTTTTGGAGTTTGGTGTGACATTATGTCCAATTGTTTGTTTGTTTTCCTCCCTTTTTTGGTTTATTTCCAATACACACAAAGGGAATAAATATGTGTATAGCAAAACATGTGTTACTGCAATCCTCTTCTGTTGGGGTGCCAACATTTCAACAAACAAATTCAGGGGTGCCAACAAATTTCAGGGGTGCCAACATTTACGGACATGACTGTATGTCTGGCCTCCAGCATCGCATCCATAGATCTTGCAGCGCCTTATATATGACTTTTCCAGACTGACTTTAAAAAACCTGCTAGGAGCCCTGAATGGCCACTCGGTGCCAGCCATTCAGGGCTCCTGGCGGAAGATTTAAACATGAAAGTAAAGACAGAACATACATAGCAGGGGAACGGAGCATGCTGCCCGCTCCACTGGTTAATAACTTCTGTTGGCATCAGTTCCTAGAAGTCAGACCCGGTGCAATCAATCTCTGACCCCCTGTACTACAACCCCCAACATGTAACAGACTCTGTCCCATGATTGGGGTAGTAGTACAAGCCCTACTGTAGTCTCCCCAGCTGCCGGCAGACTCCCGCAGCCGGGGAACTACTACTCCCATCATGGAAATCAGTCGGTTCCATGATGGGAGTAGTAGTAGTCCCGGCTGCGGGAGACTGTAGGCGGCTACATTTTCATACTAATGGATGAAAAACTGATGCAAAAGGTGCCACCAAATAGAGCAGAAAATCGTGACGGGGGATAAAATGTTAGGTGAAAGGAATTTTGGGGAACTAAAGACTGGCATTTTATATTCCATGTCTTAAGAGAAAATACATTAAGATGTGCAGGACCTGTATGGCTTGATATAACTATGATGACAATTACATATAAAGGTTATCATGGAAAATAGAAGGAAGTAGTCTTCTTAAATAGTATTGCCAGAATGACATTCCATTCCTATGCTTTTTTGTATTTTTACGACCTTGTATATCAGTTTAAATGTACAGCTGTAGGTTATTTGGGAATGGCATTTTCATCATAAAAGTAGTGATAAACAATGCTATTGCCAGGTTACATCCCAAAATTATAATGTTATGTTAGTAGCAATAATAAACTAGAAGAACATTGTTGCCTGATTAGAGACAACCACTTTCAGGGTACAGTCACATGTATAGGATCTGCTGCATATTTTGTGAAGCTGATTTTGCTACCTATAAATGTCAATGAGTATCAAGATCAGCAGCAGATTCTGTAGGTGTAAATTACCCTTAAATTGAAGATGCTGCAGAGAAAATCTGAATGTTGAAGGCTAATTTTGACCAAGTAAGTTGCAGCCACTCAAATATTTTCCTTTCAGCAGGGACAGTGGCATACTTCCAGTTAAAAAAAAATAATAAAAAAAAAAAACATTGAGTTCAACCAAAATGTGGGTTATGGGGTTAACTTTACACAAGAATTCTACACTTCTACTTACACATTTGTTCCAAAAGTTTGTCAAAGCCTTTAAGCCCTCATCTATTTCTGTTTGATTCATGTTCTGTTGGACCGTTATAATTATAACATGATTTTTAAGACAATATGACAGTGTTGAGTCCTGTTATAGCAGGGCAGTACTGGAGCTTGGAGAGATGAGCCACTGGAATGTTACTAACACCTTTACCATATATTTATTGCCAAAAACACACACGTTTTTAAAACTTAAATTTGCTGCTGAAACCCTACCTGCGTGTTATATGCAGATACTGCATGTCATATGCTGGTTCCGGCATGTAACCCGCCGTGAGGAGATGCACAGGCTTCATCTGCACAGCTCTCTCGCGCATCTCTCTTATGCCAGGAACCGGGTGACGAAAGCCCTCTGGCTCTGGCATCAACACATGTAGAATGCTGATGGTATATAAAATTAACCCCCTTCACCACCTAGAATTAACTCCTTCCCAACCCATGACATACATGTACGTCATAACAAACAGTAGAACTCCAAGTTGTAGACGGGATACAAGGGCGCTCAACGACCAGGTAGTAAGACAAAAAACGTTTATTCACCCATAATGCAACACGTTTCATAGCACAGCTGCTTCATCAGGCATGGTTAGGTGAGTTCACAACACACTATATATACACTTGTCATATTAACCCTTTCAGGGCCTGTCAGCACCTGAAGGGCAAGCAATTATATCAAAATATAAACGAAAATTAAAATGTAGATCATAAAAAATATATATATAAAGTATTATCATAATGTAGACAAAGAGTTACATAAACACAGAGAATAAAAACAGGAATGAAAATATATTTATATAAAAACACATAACCACTGTAACACCCTTCATCTTGAGAATATGCAGTACCATAATCGTGCAATACCGATATATATATCGGATAAAACTGACACACATATCGGACCAAATAGTCACATGCGGAAAGGAAAGGCTTAAAAAACCTATACCCTCCCAGGGAACCTATCACAACGTTGTAAGTATATTCAACTAAAATTGCTGGGAACCATCCCATATGTATTATGAACGGATTAATTTGAATAACAAAGAGAATTTTTATAGAAGGAATTATGTATAATCATATGTAAAAATAGTGATAATCATAATCATGCCTAAAAACATGTATAATAATGCAAATGATCAGTAAGGAAAGGAATGATGAATCAAAATATTAAGTAAAGAAGATAATAATGATATATATGAAAATAAAAGTAAAAAATAAAATTAAAATAAATGTGAATAAAAATAAATGTAAATGAAAATGCATAAATATAAAAAATATAAAAATGTGAAAATGAAAAAATGCTAAAAATAATAAAAATGAAATAAAGGAATAAAAATGAAAATAAATAAAAATAATAATAAAAACAAAATAAATATGAAAACAAGAATAATACTGAGGAGTGTTGATTGAATTGAAAATAGGGAATAAAAAATGTGTAAGAATAAGGAATAATAATTGTAAATATGAAACAAAGGATTATGGCCATAGAGGGAAATGACTTGTTTCCCATTTCAATGGTCTCATTTAACCCTCCTGGGGCCAGAGAACCCAGAGTGAAGATCCAGAAGGATTCTCTGTTTGAGTCTCTTGAACCTATTCCTAGTTAGTGGGGAAATTGTTTCAATAATTGTGAGTTTTAAAGATTTTATATTACTATTGTGTTTGTGTCAAGTGTCGAGATACACTATGCAACATAAACCTATGCTGCACATTAAATCTGTGCTTATTCATACGGGACCGCAAGGTTTGCACCGTGCGGCCCACGTATTGTAGACCACAGACACAAGTTAGTAAATATACAGCATATGAACTGCCACAATTATGATAATACTTTATTTCATATTTCACCTTTTTATTTTCATTACTCGAGAAAAAAATATTGGAACCTGTATCGATCATTGGGCAACATAGGCATTTTTTGTGATTACAGGGATATGTACCTGTTAAGTTAATATCAGATTTGACATACATGTATGTCATGGGTCGGTTGAAGGGAACATGATGTGGGCCCGCAAGTCAGGTCCGCATCATAACTGGCAGATGACCGCTGCTATCAGCAGCTGACATCTGCCAGTAATTATGGATATTAGAGCTGCGTCCGATATTCCCTGGTGTCTAGTAGCCCCATCGCCTCCTGCGATGTAATCGCGGGGAAACCATGTTTTGTTGGGGAAGCTCAGCGACTTACCCGGTCCTCGGTGTCTTCCCCAGCTCTGTGATTCCACTCTGGTGGAAAACATTTATTTTTTTATTTTTTTTATCAACTGGTGCCAGAAAGTTTTAAAGATTTGTAAATTACTTCTATTTAAAATCTTAATCCTTCCAGTATTTATCAGCTGATGTATTCTCCATAGAAGGTTCTTTCTGTGGGGAATATAGCAAACCTATCCTGCTCTGGACAGTTCCTGACATGGACAGAGGTGTCAGCAGAGAGCACTGTGTCAGTCAGAAAAAACTATTAAAAAATAAAAGAACTTCCTGTAGAGCATACAGCAGCTGATAAGTACTGGAAAAAATTTTAATTACCACCCCCCCCCCCCCCATTCCCATTTATTTTTAAGTAAAACACTTTAACCAAGCCCATTTTGACCGTAAGGACCAGGCCAATTAGTTTTTTCCTCCTCGACTTCTAAAAATCGTAACTTTTATATTTTCATCCATAGACTAGTATGAGGGCTTGTTTTTTGCGCGGCCAGTTGTCCTACATAATAACATCACTCATTTTACCATAAAATGTATGGTGCAACCAAAAAAATACTATTTGTGTGGGGAAATTAAAAAGAAAACGCAATTTAGTAAATTTTGAAAGGTTTCGTTTTCACGCTGTACAATTTATGGTAAAGATGACGTGTTCTTTATTATGTGGGTCAATACAATTAAAATGATACCCATGATTATATACTTTTCTATTATTGTTGCGCTTAAAAAAAATAAACTTTTTAACCAAATTTTTAACGCAAACTTTTTAACCAAATTAGTATGTAAAAAATCCTAGTTTGATGACTTTTTCATTGTTCCGTATAAGCGGTGGTATTAGGGCTGATTTTTTGCGCCATGATCTGTACTTTTTATTGATACCACATTTGTATATATAAACTTTTATTCATTTTTTTTATTATTTATTTTTTTATAAAATGTGACAAAAAAAATGTTGCTTTTTTTTTTTTTACGTTCACGCCGTTCACCGTACAGGATCAATAACATTATATTTTAATAGTTTGGACATTTACGCAGGCGGCGATTCCAAATATGTGTATACATTTTATTTTTTTTACACTTTATGGAGGTGAAATGGGAAAAAAGGACATTTTAAATTTTTATTGGGGGGAGGGGATTTTTCAAATTTTTTTTACTTTTCTTTTTTTACTTAAATTTTTACACTTTAATAATCCCCATAGGGGACCATCTATAGCTATCATTTGATTGCTAATACTGTTCAGTGCTATAGCATTGATCAGTGTTATCGGTGATTTTCTGCTCTGGTCTGCTCGATCTCAGACCAGAGCAGAAGACCCCGGGAGACGGCCGGAGCCATGTGAGGGGACCTCCGGCTGCCATGCTGGATGATACAATCCCCGCGGCAGCGCTGCAGGTGATTTTGACCATTCATTCAAAGTACCGCACTGCCGCAGATGCCGTGATCTGTATTGATCATGGCATCTGATAGCAGCCGGGACCTGCCGCGCATGATGCGAGCACCTGCCCGGTGCTCGCGGTCATGACGGAGCGTAAATGTACGCTGTGGTGCGTTAAGTACCACGGCACCATGACGTACATTTACGTCCATTGTCTTTAAGGGGTTAGAAAACATATTTGGTATCTCTGTGTCCAAATTATTAAACAATGATGTTACTTATTCTGCACAGTGAACGGCGTAAATGCAAAAAAATTCCAAACCTCAAAATTGCTGAATTTTGGTCTCCTCACATCACAGAAAAAATAAAAAGTGATCAAAAAGCCAGACATACATAAATCCGTCGTGGGGCAAAAAATAAACCCTATTACAATTTCATAGATGGAAACATTTTAAAAAGTTATAGGGGTCAGAACATGGCAATGAACAGAGTTTTTTTCTTTTTCAAGTTTCCAAATTATTTTTTTTCCCTCAGATTTCCTTGCTAAAATGAGTGTGTGTTATACACCAGTGCGTGTTATACGCTGCTAAATACCATATCATGATAAAACATGTAAAACTGTGTAAATTGGGTGGGCTCTGGGTCCTACATTCTTTTACTCAATGTCCAATATTTTTGTTAAACTAACCCCTGTTGTTATTTGTTTTTCAGGTGTATGATATTCTGTACTGTAGCATTTTTAAAATGTTTTCTTTTGTTTAGCCTTGGCATCTCCAGCGGACTACCACAAGAACCACACTGATGGAAACAATCTTAATGGTGGAAACAATTCCTCTGGTCCTTTAAATTCAACTGGACTTGGTTTCTCTGGAAGAATGAGGCCATCTCGAATACCCCAGCCAGTTAGACATTATTCTCCACTTTTGGTTTCCCCATCTGTTATGTCAGAAACAGACAAATCATCAGGTATGTCTATTTGTCATGTATTTGTTTTAAGTCATGTATCTATTTAGGTTTTGCAAACAGCAGCCAACATTATTCCAAATGCGGAGAAAATTTATATGATAAAGAAATATTAAACCAAGTAAAAGTTGATTGATGGTTTAGCAAATATAATTAAGATAAAACCCATGGGCAGTTGCCTAAAATTGTAAAAAGCCAAATATCAGTGCTGAAACATCTCTCAACGCTCATGTTTCATCTAATTTTCCATTGTCTTTTGGCAAGGAAGCTTCTATACCCAGGAGCCCTCTTCATAAAGGCTCTTTTTGGAGCACAGTACAAGTAAATCCTGCTAGCATCCCAGGCTCTGGTGTTTTTCCCAGGCACAGTGATTTCCTGCAACGCAAGGGTCCAAGACATCACATACACTTCAAGGACTCAGATCGCTTCAGCACCTGCTCCTCCACGAGTGAGCAGACAATTCACACTACTCAAAGTAATAGGGTAAGAGCTGAGCTCCATCCCTTTTTTAAGCCCTCTGAAAATCTATGCTACTGGATTACACTTTACTAACCTCTGGATCTACTGTGCTTTTCTAATTTGAAATAATCACTTATTTTTCTTTTTCATCATATTCTTTTCTTGCACCAGCCTATGAATAGACTCTTGCCCTTGTTCATCCTCTGGATGCCTGTTTATAATTTAGACTACTGTTTTTTTTCTCTTTTCCTCTGATTTCAATCAATCTAGTATTGTAATTTTATTACATTACAATAATGTATAAATTAGTTTATTACTACTAATCTATTAATTACAGTATGTCATTTAGTCACTCTTAGTCATTTCCGGTCATTAACTTAGGTAAATCAAAATATGAAAAAGTTTGAACGTTTAAATAACATGTATCAATATAAGGAGGTTAAGTGGACCTTTTTTCAAACATACTTTTGCGGTGTTATCTATTGTTAAAAAGATATATATATATATATATATATATATATATATTTTTTTTTTTATTTTTTTTAAGAAGATATGGGATTAGAGACTTAACAGGAGATATGAGCCCTTTTTATTGGTATGTTTGAACTGGAATTTTGTCTTCATAATGCTTTTATTATAGGTAGGGTTTTCACCCAGTTGAAAATCATTATGGAAGTCGGAACTAACTAGCTATTTTTACCAAAAACAAGTTGCAGTCTTTCAAGGTTACGTTGCTTAGCCATTAAAAAGGGAGAACTATTGAGAAGTCTTAAGTTTCTATCATTTCTATCTACTGGCAAACACTGTACAAACAGTCTTTGTTCACTTGTACGTTGGACGTTCCATCAAAAATCCTGGACAGAATAATGCAGCATGCACTAAAATTCCAGATACCATTACTCAAAAGAATAGAATGTCCAGCGCTGACTCGTTAAAATGGAACTTCTTTATTGAGAATATAATGTGGATGTGTCCAAGTCCAGTCCTGGCACACATACAGGAGTGAGCTGGAATACATTGCCATTACCAGTTACCATTACTGAAACCTAATAGACCCCAATGATGTCAATGGGTGTCTTATTGGGTGCTATTAATGTCCAGTGTGTAAGGGATCCAGCACAGATTTTATTTTCATTGCTCTCATACAATGATGGTGTGAACTTGGGCGTAAAAGAAAAAGGTATTTTGAAAAAGGCCGCATTCATAATGGACAATGTTTAGCGTTTTCTTTAACCCCTTAACCTCTTCAGGACGCAGGGCATATGGATACGCCCTGCATTCCGAGTCCTTAAGGACGCAGGGCGTATCCATACGCCCGTGGGAATTCCGGTCCCCACCGCTAGCCGGTTGGGGACCGGAGCCGGATGCCTGCTGAAATCGTTCAGCAGGCATCCCGGCATATCACCAAGGGGGGTCATTATGCCCCCCCCCCCATGTCGGCGATGGCCGCAGATCGCTGGACAATTCAGTCCAGCGATCTGCGGCGATTCCGAGTCAATTGGGTCTCCAGTGACCCGGAATTACTGGCTGATCAGCCATAGCCAGCAGGGGTGAGGTGGCACTGGTGCCACCTCACGATCGCCCTGATTCGTTGGCCGGTTTACCGCGGGTGAGACCAAATTTTGCTAAATGCAACATGCCTCCCAAAAACCATTTCAGAAAAATGTACTCTCCAAAATCCCCTTGTCGCTCCTTCGCTTCTGAGCCCTCTACTGCGCCCGCCGAACACTTTACATAGACATATGAGGTATGTCCTTACTCGAGAGAAATTGGCTACAAATATAAGTATACATTTTCTCCTTTTACCCCTTGTAAAAATTAAAAAATTGGGTCTACAAGAACATGCGAGTGTAAAAAATGAAGATTGTGAATTTTCTCCTTCTCTTTGCTGCTATTCCTGTGAAACACCTAATGGGTTAAAACGCTGACTGAATGTCATTTTGAATACTTTGGGGGGTGTAGTTTTTATAATGGGGTCATTTATGGGGTATTTCTAAGATGAAGACCCTTCAAATCCACTTCAAACCTGAATTGGTCCCTGAAAAATAGTGAGTTTGGAAATTTTGTGAAAAATTGGAAAATTGCTGCTGAACTTTGAAGCCCTCTGATGTCTTCCAAAAGTAAAAACACGTCAATTTTATGATGCAAACATAAAGTGGACATATTGTATATGTGAATAAAAATTTTTTTTTTTTTGAATATCCATTTTCCTTACAAGGAGAGAGCTTCAAAGTTAGAAAAATGCAAAATTTTCTAATTTTTCATCAAATTTTGGGATTTTCACCAAGAAAGGATGCAAGTTACCACAAAATTTTGCCACTATGTTAAAGTAGAATATGTCACAAAAAAGCAATCCCTGAATCAGAATGATAACTAAAAGCATTCCAGAGTTATTAATGTTTAAAGTGACAGTGGTCAGAATTGCAAATAACGTCCGAGTCCTTAAGGTGAAAAAGGGCTAAGTCCTTAAGGGGTTAATGTACAACAGGTTGCAATGTACAACTCTTTTGTACTGTCTAAGTACACTGACAACACAGGGACATTCCTTCAGTTCCAAGAGGAAGTCCTTAAGGCCCTGATCTTTGGCAACTGGGAAAGAGCGGGCCGGAGTACCTCTGGAACTGTAGGCCCCCGGATCGTCCCAGGCCAACACTTTCCAGGTGAGATCCCCCCACACTTAAAAGAAAGAACGGTCCCAGAAAAAACAGGAGGGGAATAAGGAAGGAAGGACTCCACCACTCCATCCGGGACTTTGCATTAAAGATTGCTTCAGGGACTACCACACTACCATAGAGTACTAAATTTATAATCCTCTTACCCCATTTTAATTTCCCTTTATTTGACCCCAATGTACCTGTCCACAGTACATTGTCTTCCAAATTTTAAACCCAACCCCCCCCCCCAAAAAAAAAATGTTCACATAATACCCCTGATAACACCTCTTGTTTTGTTTTTCAAAAATGAGTCATGGGTCACCAAGTCACTTGCATTTTGGGTTTGCAAGTTACCTGAAATGTGCACAGTGCTCTCTAGACCCCCCACCCCCTGAGCACTGTCATATTTACAGGCAACAGTTTAGGGATGGCCACACATTAAACATTCCCAGTATAATGAATCGAAGCATAGGGTTTGGGGTGAGCATAATATTTACTTTTGGCTATGCTCTGGTTCATAATTGGCATATAATTAGGAAAATTGCAATTTTAGTTTTTTCACAAACTACACTTCATCCATTCTTGGAAAATAAATGTATGAAACACCCGTCCATTTCAAATGTCCACATCACCCCTATACACCTATACCAGGGGGAGTACTTTCTGTAATGGGGTCACATGTAGGTGTGTTTTGTATTTTCCTCTGTATGTAACCGTCAGCTACAGATATGTCAGTAAGAAACATAGGCCTCAAATGTGAACAGAGTTCTCACTCATGAACCCTGTCATATTTTCAGGCTACAATTTGGGGTCGCATGTTGGGTGTTCCCAGAATGATGATTCAGAGCATAGGGTTTGGGGCAGGCACAAATTTTACTTTTGGCAATGCTCTGGGTCATCATTCTGGGTACATAATTGGCACATCAGTATGAAAATAGCAATTTTCATTGTTCACAAACTACACCTCATTCATTCCTGGAAAATAAATTAAATCCCCCCCCCCCCCCCCCCCCCTCTGAATGTGTATAATGTACAGTCAGCTACTGATATGTCATTGGCCTCAAATGTGAACAGAGCTCTAGAACTTCTGAGCCTTGTTGTGTGCCTGCACAGCATGTTACTCCATATATGATTGTATTTCCATACTCAGGAGAAAAATCCCTACACAATTTGTAACCCAATTTCTCCCATTACCCCTTGTGAAAACAAATTGGGGTAACACTAGCATTTTAGTGTAAAAAAAACTAAATTTTGTAAAAGTCCAAATTTTACAAAAGTTCATCAAACACCTGTGGGGTGTTAATGCTTACTGTACCCCTTGTTACGTTCGATGAGTGGGTGTAATTTCTCAAATAGTGTGCCATGTGTTTTTTTTTTGTTTTGGTTTTTTTTGCTGTTCGTGCACCATGCGCGGGCTTCCTAAATGCGATATGCCCCCCAAAAACCATTTCAACGAAATTCTCTCTAAAAGCCAAATTTTGCTTCTTCTCTTCTGAGCCCTGTAGTGCCTACATATGAGGTATTTCCATACTCAGAAGAAATGGGGTTACAAAATAAAAAAAATAGGGCTACAAGAACATGTTAGTGTAAAAAATGGATACTTTGCAGTAACAAATGTTTAACAAACTTTCTGAATGTGATTCTGAGTACTTTGAGGGGTGCAGTTTCTATATTTCTTACAGAAATGTCCCTCAAATCCACTCCAAACTTAACTGGTCCCTGAAAAATTCAGATTTTTGAATTTTTGGTGAAAATTTGGAAAATTGCTGCTATACTTTGAAGCCCTGTAATATCTTCAAAAAGTAAAAACCTGTCAACTTTATGATGCCAACATAAAGAAGATATATTGAATATGTGATTCAATATATTATTTATTTGGCACATCCATTTTCCTTACAAGCAAATTTCAAGTTTCAAAGTTGGAGAAATGCTACATTTTCCAAATTTCCATGACATTTTTGAATTTTTCACAAAGAAATTATGCAAATATGGATGAAAATTTACCACTGTCTTAAAGTAGAATATGTCACGAAAAACTATCTCTGAATCACAATGATAAGTAAAAGCTTCCCAGACTTATTAACCCCTTAAGGACGCAGACAATTAAATTTTTACGTTTTAATTTTTTCCTCCTTGCCTTCAAAAAATCATAACTCTTTCATGTTTTCATCCACAGGGCTTGTTTTTTGCGCGACCAGTTGTCCGTTGTAATGCCATCACTCATTTTACCATAAAATGTATGGCGCAACCAAAACCATGACGTGTTCTTTATTCTTTGGGTCAATACAATTAAAATGATACCCATGATAACATACTTTTCTATTACTGTTGCGCTTGAAAAAAAATCGCAAACTTTTTAACCAAATTAGTACGTTTAAAATCCCCCTATTTTGAAAACCTATAACTTGTTCATTTTTCCGTATAAGCTGTGGTATGAGGGCTCATTTTTTGTGCCGTGATCTGTACTTTTTATTGATACCATATTTGCTTAAATAAAATGTTATAAAAAAGCATCTATTTTGGACTTTTTTTATTTTTACGTTCACGCTGTTCATGGTACTGTATCATTAACATTTTATTTTAATAGTTCAGATCTTTACGCACGCGGTGATACAAAATATGTATATAAAATATTTTTTTTAACACTTTTTGGAGGTGAAATAGGGAAATTGGGACAATTTACGTTTTTATTGGGGAACGGGGTTTTTCTCATTTTTTTTACTTTACTTTACTTTTTTTACTTTTATCTTTACACTTTAATCCCTTGGGGACGGAGCCCATTATGACCCTAAGGACGGGAGCATTTTTTGCAAATCTGACCACTGTCACTTTAAGCATTAATAACTCTGGGATGCTTTTACTTATAAATTTGATTCCGAGATTGTTTTTTCATCACACATTCGACTTTATGGTAGTGGTAAATTTTTGTCGATATTTGCATCATTTCTTTGTGAAAAATTCCAAAATTTGATGAAAAATTAGAAAATGTTGCATTTTTCTAACTTTGAAGCTCTCTGCTTGTAAGGGAAATAGAAATTCCAAATAAATGATATATTGATTCACATATACAATATGTCTACTTTATGTTTGCATCATAAAGTTGACATGTTTTTACTTTTGGAAGACATCAGAGGGCTTCAAAGTTCAGCAGCAATTTTCCAATTTTTCACAAAATTTTCTAAATCGGAATTTTTCAGGGACCAGTTCAGTTTTGAAGTGGATTTGAAGGGCCTTCAAATGAGAAATACCCCACAAATGACCCAATTATAAAAACTGCACCCATCACCCAAGTATCCAAAATGACATTCAGTAAGTTTGTTAACCCTTTAGCTGTTTCACAGGAATAGCAGCAAAGTGAAGGAGAAAATTCAAAATCTTAATTTTTTACACTCGCATGTTCTTGTAGACCCAGTTTTTGAATTTTTACAAGTGGTATTGGAGAAAAAGCCCCCCAAAATCTGTAACCCAATTTCTCTCGAGTAAGGAAATGCCTCATGTGTATGTCAAGTGTTCAGCGGGCGCAGTAGAGGGCTCAGAAGGGAAGGAGCAACAATGGGATTTTGGAGAGTGAATTTTGCTGAAATGGTTTTTGGGGGGGCATGTCACATTTAGGAAGCCCCTATGGTGCCAGAACAGCAGAAAACCCCACATGGCATACCATTTTGGAAAATACACCCCTCAAGGCACGTAACAAGGAGTCCAGTGAGCCTTAACACCACGCAGGTGTTTGACGAGTTTTCGTTAAAATCGGATGTGTAAATGTAAAAAAAATGTTTTCACTAAAGTGCAGTTTTTCCCCAAATTTACCATTTTTACAAAGGGTTATGGGAGAGAATGCCCCCCAAAATTTGTAACCCCATCTCTTCTGAGTATGGAAATACCCCATGTTAGGACGTAAAATGCTCTACGGGCGAACTACAATGCTCAGAAGAGAAGGAGCGCCATTGAGCTTTTGGAAAGAGAATTCGTTTGGAATGGTAGTCAGGGGTCATGTGCGTTTACAAAGCCCCCCGTGTTGCCAGAACTCATGTGACCCCATTTTGGAAACTACACCCCTCACAGAATTTAATAAGGGGTGAAGTGAGTATTTACACCCCACTGGCATTTGACAGATCTTTGGAACAGTGGACTGTGCAAATGAAAAGTAAAATTTTTCATTTTCACGGACCACTGTTCCAAAAATCTGTCAGACACCTGTGGAGTGTAAATGCTCACTGTACCCCTTAATACACTACAAGAGGGATGTAGTTTCCAAAATGGGGTCACATGGGGGGGTCCATTGTTCTGGCACTATGGGGGCTTTGTAAACTCATGTGGCCTTCAATTCCAGACACATTTTCTCTTCAGAATCCCAATTGCGCTCCTTCTCTTCTGAGCATTGTAGTGCGCCAGAAGAGCACTTTACATCCACATATGGGGTATGTTCTTAAGAAATGGGGTTACAAATTTTGTGGGGCTTTTTTCCTATTTTCCCTTGTGAAAATGAAAAATTTATGGCAACACCAGCATTTTAGTGAAAACATTTTTTTTTTCATTTTCCCATCCAAGTTTAATGAAAATTCGTCAAACACCTGTGGGGTGTTCAGGCTCACTATACCCCTTGTTACGTTCCGTGGGGGGGGTAGTTTCCAAAATGGGGTCACATGTGGGTATCTATGTTTTTGCGTTTATGTCAGAACCACTGTAAAATCAGCCACCCTTGTGCAAATCACCAATTTAGGCCTCAAATGTACATAGTGCGCTCTCACTCCTGAGCCTTGTTGTGCGTCCACAGAGCATTTTACGCCCACATATGGGGTATTTCCATACTCAGGAGAAATTGCGTTACTAATTTTGGGGGGCTTTTTTTCCTTTCCTTTACTTTTTTTTTTGAACTAACAGGCTGGTGTAGCCCCCAACTTTTCCTTTTCATAAGGGGTAAAAGGAGAAAAAGCCCCCCAAAATTTTTAGTGCAATTTCCCCTGATTACGGAAATATGTGGCCCTAAACTGTTTCCTTGAAATACGACAGGGTTCCAAAATTAGAGAGCGCCATGCGCATTTGAGGACTGGATTAGGAATTGCATAGGGGTGGACATAGGGGTATTCTACGCCAGTGATTCCGAAACAGAGTGCCTCCAGCTGTTGCTTAACTTCTAGCATGCCTGGACAGTCAGTGGCTGTCAAGAAATGCTGGGAGTTGTTGTTTTGCAACAGCTGGAGGCTCCGTTTTGGAAACACTGCCGTACAATACGTTTTTCATTTTTATTGGGGGGGACAGTGTAAGGGGGTGTATATGTAGTTTTTTACTCTTTAATATGTGTTAGTGTAGTGTAGTGTTTTTAGGGTACATTCGCATTGGCGTGTTAAGGTGAGTTTCCTGCTAGGAGTTTGAGCTGCGTCGAAAAATTTGCCGCAGACCAAACTTGAAGCAGGAAACTTACTGTAAACCTGCCTGTGTGAATGTACCCTCTACGTTCACATGGGGGGGGGGGGGGGGGGGCAAACCTCCACCTGTTTCAAAACCACAACTCCCAGCATGTACTGACAGACCATGCATGCTGGGAGTTGTACTTTTGCAACAGCTGGAGGCACACTGGTTGGAAAACCTTCAGTTTGGTTCTGTTACCTAACTCAGTATTTTTCAACCAGTGTGCCTCCAGCTGTTGCAAAACTACAACTCCCAGCATGTACTAATCGCCGAAGGGCATGCTGGGAGATGTAGTTTTGCAACAGCTGGAGGTTACGCAACTACAACTCCCAGCATGCTGAGACAGCTGTTTGCTGTTTGGGCATGCTGGTATTTGCAGTTTTGCAACCTCTGGAGGGCTACAGATTATAGACCGCTTTACAATGATCAGCAAACTGTGACCCTCCAGCTGTTGCAAAACTACAAATCCCAGCATGCCCAGACAGCAAAGATCTGGAGGGATACAGTTTAGAGACCACTGTATAGTGTTCTCAAACTGCAGCCCTCCAGCTGTTACAATACTACATATTCCAGCATGCCCAACCAGCTGTCTGGGCATGCTGGGAGTTGTAGTTTTGCAACATCTGGAGGGCTACAGTCTCAGACCGCTACAGTCTCAGACCGTACCGGCTTCCGTAGGATCCAGGGAGCCGTCCTCTTCTGCCGCACGCCGCCCGCAGATCACCGTCGTCGCAGCCTCCGGAGGGGTAAGTGGATCTTCGGTGCTGGTCCCCTTCGTTTCCCCATTCTGCCCCCCCTATTGTGGGTGGGCATAATGGGGAAACGAAAGTAAACCCTTCCTCCCCCGATCTGCTATTGGTGGTCGCGTCTAGATCACCAATAGCAGGGATAGGAGGGGTGGCACCCCTGCCACCTCACTCCTATGCCTTCAGGGGGATCATGTTTTTTTCGACAACCTCGATCCCCCTTCTATTCCGGGTCACCATAGACCCGTAGTGACCCGGTATCGGCGCAAATCGCAAGTTTGAATTCACTTGTGATTTGCGCTGATCGCCGACATGGGGGGGTCAATGACCCCCCTGGGCATTTGCGCGGGGTGCCTGCTGATAGATATCAGCAGTCACCCCAGTCCCCGCCCGGCACGCGGCGGGGACCGAAATTCCCATGGGCGTATGGATACGCCCTTCGTCCTTAAGTACCAGGACGCAAGGGCGTATCCATACGCCCTTCGTCCCCAACAGGTTAATGGCCCCCAGAGGGGACTATTTATAGCAATCACTTGATTGCTAATACTGTTCAGTGCTATGTATAGGACACAGCACAGATCAGCATTATCGGTCATCTTCTGCTCTGGTCTGCGGGAAGGCAGATCAGAGCAGAAGACGCCGGGAAGGCAGCAGAGCCAGGTGGGGGGACCTCCGTCTGCCGTTCTGGATGATCGGATCGCCGCGGCAGCGCTTCGGGCGATCCGATCATCCATTGTAGTGACCGCGATGCTGCAGATGCCGTGATCTGTATTGATCACGGCATCTGAGGGGTTAATGGCAGACATCCGGGGGCGGGCCCCTGGCTGCGATCAGCAGCCGGGACCTGCCGCGCATGATCCGGGCATCGCTCTGATGCTCGTGGTTATGCTTAGGACGTAAATGAACGTCCTGGTGCGTTAATTACCACCTCACCAGGACGTACATTTACGTCCTGCGTCATTAAGGGGTTAATGCTTAAAGTCACACAGGTCAGATTAGCAAAAAATGGCTTGGTCCTTTAAGGTTAAAGTGGACTTGGTATTTAAAAGGGTACTACGGGGGGGGGAAACAATTTGGCTCCAGAAAGTTAAACAGATTTGTAAATTACTTCTATTAAAAAAAATCTTAATCCTTCCAGTACTTATCAGCTGCTTTATACTACAGAGGAAGTTGAGTTGTTCTTTTCAGTCTAACCACAGTGCTCTCTGCTGACACCTCTGTCTGTGTCGGTAACTGTCCAGAGAAGGAGCAAATCCCCATAGTAAACCTCTCCTGCTCCAGGCAGTCCCTGACATGGACAGAGGTGTCAGCAGACAGCACTGTGGTCAGACTGAAAAGAACTTCTCAACTTCATGTGGAGCATATAGCAGCTGAAAAGTACTAGCAGGATAAAGATTTTTTAATAAAAGTAATTTACAAATCTTTATCCTGCTAGTACTTTTAATAAAAGTAATTTACAAAACTTAATGGCACCAGTTGATATGAAAACAAAAATATTTTTTGAGTGCCTAAAACTATTATAACGGTGATGTGTCATTTACCAAGAGCCTGTTAACTAACTTTGAAATCATTTCTGTTGACATCATGATTTTTAATTGTTCAATATTGGGTTAGTGAGCTTTTTGTCAAACCCACTTTATATAAACTCCAAATAAAGAGATTGAAAGAATGCACTCAACACACAAATAGTGCTGTTCATCTGCACCATTCTTTGAGAAAATTTGGTCACGTAGTATACAGCCAGATCAGCGGAATACAGCAAGGGATATGGGTGCTTGTGCAGGGGAGGAGAAAACAGACGACAGGCTGTTTCATGTCACTAGGACGTTTCTTCCGGTCTGCTGATCTGGTTGTATACTACGCAACCAAGTTTTCTCAATAAAGAACGGTGCAGAGGAAGAGCACTATTTGTGTGGTGAGTGCATTTTTTCCAATCTCTTTACTTGGAGTTTGCATTGGACTTTGACTAAATAGCACCCCACACATGAGAAGCAGTGTTTTTATGGCTCCCGGTGAGAACGTTAGTGCTAACAGTGCCTAGTGAGCTCCCTCTTCCTACTTAACCCACTTCATATAAAAGTTTAGTTTACAGATATGGTATAGATATAGTATAAGATATAGATTTAGATTAATGTGTGCATACAATACTCGGACCAAGCCTAGCATGTAGGAACAGTACCAGAACCAAACTCACTGCATAAACAAGGAGGAAGATTTATCAAAACCTGTGCAGGGGAAAAGTTGACCAGTTGCCCATAGCAACCAATCAGATTGCTTCTTTCATTTTTCAGAAGCCTTTTCAAGAAATGAAAGAAGCAAGCTGATTGGTTGCTATCATGAACTAGTCAACTTTTCCTCTACAAAGGTATTGATAAATCTCCCTCATAGTGCCAATAACATGCTAGGCTAAAGGGGTATTAAGAGTTAAATTAACTTCTCCTAAGGATAGGGAATAAGTGTCAGCCAGCTCTCTTTTGATGCTCCATAGACAATGAATGGTGAATTGCTGCTCAGCTGGAGATATTTCGATAATGCTTGGTCACATGTTACTTTTATGTCCACTTAAAATATATGATAGTTAATTTAACCCTTAAAGGGGTACTCCGGTGAAAACCGTTTTTCTTTTAAATCAACTGGTGGCAGAAAGTTAAACATATTTGTAAATTACCGTATTTATCCTAAAATTTTTAGCCTAAAGTCTATGTGCGTGTTATACGCCGATACACCCCCAGGAAAGGCAGGGGGAGAGAGGCCGTCGCTGCCCGCTTCTCTCCCCCTGCCTTTCCTGGGGTCTAGAGCGCTGCTGCCGGCCCTTCTCTCCCCCTGGCTATCGGCGCCGCTGCTCGTTCTGTCCCCCTGACTATCGGGGCAACGGCGCCGACAGCCAGGGGGAGAGAAGGGGCAGCGGCACCCATTGCTGGCGTCGCTGCCCCATTGCCTCCCCCCATCCCCGGTGGCATAATTACCTGGGTCGGGTCCGCGCTGCTGCAGGCCTCCGGCGTGTGGCCCCCGCGTCGTTGCTATGCATGACGTCAGTACGCCGCGCCGTGCATAGCAACGACGCAGGGGACGCGTGCCGGAGGCCTGCAGCAGCGTGGACCCGACCCAGGTAATTATGCCACCGGGGATGGGGGGAGGCAACGGGGCAGCGACGCCGGCAATGGGTGCCGCTGCCCGGCAATGGGTGCCGCTGCCCCTTCTCTCCCCCTGGCTGTCAGGGGGGAGCCAGGGGGAGAGAAGGGCCGGCAGCAGCGCTCTAGACCCCAGGAAAGGCAGGGGGAGAGAAGCGGGCAGCGATGGCCTCTCTCCCCCCCTGCCTTTCCTGGGGGTGTATCGGGGTATACACGCGCACACACGCACCCTCATTTTACCATGGATATTTGGGTAAAAAACTTTTTTTACCCAAATATCCTTGGTAAAATGAGGGTGCGTGTTATAGGCCGGTGCGTGGTATACCCCGATAAATACGGTACTTCTATTAAAAAATCTTCATCCTTCCTGTACTTATTAGCTGCTGAATACTACAGAGGAAATTCTTTTCTTTTTGGAATGCTCTCTGATGACATCACAAGCACAGTTCTCTCTGCTGACGTTATTATAATAATAACGCTTTATTTATTGTTGTCCTTAGTGGGATTTGAACCCAAGTCCCCAGCACTGAAAGGCAGCAGTGCTAACCACTGAGCCACCATGCTGCCCTTAGCATACATCTGCTATGCATGGTTGCAAAAATGGACAGAGATGTCAGCAGAGAGCACTGTGCTCGTGATGTCATCAGTGTTCCAAAAGAGAAAGGAATTTCCTCTGTAGCATTCAGCAGCTAATAAGTACTGGAAGGATTAAGATTTTTTAATATTAGTAATTTACAAATATGTTTAACTTTCTGCCACCAGTTGATTTAAAAGAAAAAAGGTTTTCACCGGAGTACCCCTTTAACTAGCCCATTTGTGAGGGTCGAGGTTTTTGTTTAAAGTTCCATGCACATCAATGGGAAATGTATGTTCCCACATAACTTCCATACGGCTGGAGATATTTCAATAATACCTGGTACACATATTACTTATATGTCAGATAAAAAGATATGATAGTTAAATTAACCACTATCTACACCCTTATATAAAAGATGGGTTTTTTGTGTCAAGTTCCAAGTATATGGGACTTCCAGTACCTTACTCCACAAGCTCCACTCTGCATCTCCTGGTGAATGTGTCACACCCCATCTCACAAATATACACCCACATTTTAAGCCCCACCCCTTATATTCTCTACCCTTTTTGTGCATCGGTCTGGCTTGAAAATCACGCCCAGTCCCACTAAGCCACACCCCTTTACAGTATCTTCATCACAAATCAGGATATGAGGTCGGGATAGGAGGGCGGGATATGAGGACGGGATGTGAAGTTGAGATTTGAGGATGGGATATGGGGTTGGGATATAACAACAATTTATGAGGACGGGATATGAAGTCAAAAGCTTCCTCCTTTATTGATTTTCCTCCCCAACAAAGATTAGGTAGGAAAAATTGGGCAACGCCGGGTACTCAGCTAGTGTGTATATATATATATATATATTGGAAAAGGGATGAAACACACAAGCTATATAATAAAAGGAAGACATTTGTGGGGAGGAACAGTGATATACACTCCAGACTTGGACAATGAAAAGGTGGTTCACATTATTTGATCAGATCCAGGTCAAATTTTTGTGGGATTTACTAAGCCTTAATACGTTGATCTTAGGTAAAACCCTGCCAGTGTAAGATCATGTCAGATTTTTCTTGAGGCACTCACATCTCTAAAAATCTGGGTGCATCTTTGGCTTCCATATTTGCCCTGCTGAAATAGCTAGGAGCTGTGGTAGATTTCAGATTGAAATTAAGTTTGTGTGCAGTTCTTACAAAAAACGAGATATGAAGTCAAAAGCTTCCTCCTTTGTTTATTTTCCTCCCCAACAAGGATTAGGAAGGAAAAACCGGGCAACTCCGGGTACTCAGCTAGTATAGATATAAAACTCAATGTGTGTATGTATGTATGTATGTTCCACAAAAACGTCCAAACGGCTAAAGATATTACCAGGAAACCTGGTACACATGTTACTTATAGGTCAACAACAAACACAGGATAGGTAATTTAACCCTTACTCACCCCCATTTGCCAGGGGCAGGGTTTATGTTTAAAGTCCCATGCAACTCTATGGGAAATATATGTTACTGCATAACTTCCAAACAGCTGGAGATATTTCAGTAATACTTGGTCACATGTTACTTATATGTCCTCTTAAAATATAGGATAGTTAATTTAACCCTTAACTACCCCCATTTGTGAGGGTCGGGGTTTTTGTTTAACCCCTTAAGGACCAAGGACGTACCGGTACGTCCTTGGTCCTGCTCTTCTGATATAACGCGGGGTTACACAGTAACCCCGCGTCATATTACGGCGGGCCCGGCGTCATAGTGAAGCGGCGCCGCGCGCTATTAACCCTTTAGCCGCGCGCTCAGAGCTGAGCCGCGCGGCTAAAAGTGAAAGTGAAAGTTCCCGGCTAGCTCAGTCGGGCTGTTCGGGATAGCCGCGGCTAATCGCGGCATCCCGAACAGCTGACAGGACAGCGGGAGGGCCCCTTCCTGCCTTCCTGCCTAAAGTCCGATCGCCGAATAACTGCTCAGTGCCTGAGATCCAGGCATGAGCAGTCATGCGGCAGAATCGTTGATCACTGGTTTCTTATGAGAAACCAGTGATCAACATAGAAGATCAGTGTGTGCAGTGTTATAGGTCCCTATGGGACCTATAACACTGCAAAAAAAAAGTGAAAAAAAAAAGTGAATAAAGATCATTTAACCCCTCCCCTATTAAAAGTTTGAATCACCCCCCTTTTCCAATAAAAAAAAAAACACAGTGTAAATAAAAATATACATATATGGTATCACCGCGTGCGGAAATGTCCGAATTATAAAAATATATAATTAATTAAACCGCTCGGTCAATGGCGTGTGCGCAAAAAAATTCCAATGTCCAAAATAGTGCATTTTTGGTCACTTTTTATATCATTTAAAAATGAATAAAAAGCGATCAATAAGTCCTATCAATGCAAAAATGGTACCGATAAAAACTTCAGATCACGGCGCAAAAAATGAGCCCTCATACCGCCCCATACACGGAAAAATAAAAAAGTTATAGGGGTCAGAAGATGACAATTTTAAACGTATTAATTTTCCTGCATGTAGTTATGATTTTTTCCAGAAGTCCGACAAAATTAAACCTATATAAGTAGGGTATCTTTTTAATCGTATGGACCTACAGAATAAATATCAGGTGTCATTTTTACCGAAAAATGTACTACGTAGAAACGGAAGCCCCCAAAAGTTACAAAACAGCGTTTTTTTTTCAATTTTGTCGCACAATGATTTTTTTTCCCGTTTCACCGTAGATTTTTGGGCAAAATGACTGACGTCATTACAAAGTAGAATTGGTGGCGCAAAAAATAAGCCATCATATGGATTTTTAGGTGCAAAATTGAAAGAGTTATGATTTTTTAAAGGCAAGGAGCAAAAAACGAAAATGCAAAAACGGAAAAAACCCCGGTCCTTAAGGGGTTAAAGTCCCATGCAAAACATTGGGAAATGTATGTTCTCACATAACTTCTGTACGGCTGGAGATATTTCAATACCCGGTACACATATTACAGGTCTGGATATGAGGTCGGGATAGGAGGACGGGATATGGGGTTAGGACATGACAACAATATATGGGGATGGGATATGAAGTCAAAAGCTTCCTCCTTTTGTTGATTTTCCTGCCCAACAAGGATGAGAAAGGAAAAACCGGGCAACGCCGGGTACTCAGCTAGTATATATATATAATACTCAAAGTGTGTGTATATGTTCCAGCATCACGTCCAAACGGCTAAAGATATTAACATGAAACTTGGCACACATGTTACTCATATGTCAACAACAAACATAGGATAGGTGATTTAACCCTTACTCACCCCCATTTGCCAGGGTCAGGGTTTTTGTTTAAAGTCCCATACAAGTCTATGGGAAATATGTTACTGCATAACTTCCAAACGGCTGGAGATATTTCAATAATACTTGGTCACATGTTACCTATATGTCCACTTAAAATATAGGATAGTTAATTTAACCCTTAACTACACCCATTTGTGAGGGTCAGGGTTTTTGTTTAAAGTCCCATGCTCATCAATTGGAAATGTATGTTCCCACATAACTTCTGTACGGCTGGAGATATTTCAATACCTGGTACACATATTACGGGTCGGGATATGAGGACGAAATAGGAGGTCGGGCTAGGAGGACGGGTTAGGAGGAAGGGATATGACAACAATATATGAGGACGGTATATGAAATCGAAAGCTTCCTCCTTTGTTGATTTTCCTCCCCAACAAAGATTAGGAAGAAAAAACAGGCAATGACGGGTACTCCGCTATTGTGTATACATAACAAATGAAAGCCAGTGCAGCACTCCTTAGAATGAAAAAGTGAAAATGTATTCCATCCCAAAAAATGTGAAAAGAGCAGTGACATTTCAATCCTCTCCAGGATCTTTCTCAAGCAACTAACAGAACTAAGGTGTCTTTTATACACAGCAGCAGTAAAATCAATTAATGACAAAATAAGGTGCAATTAAGGTACAGTGTACAAATAATAATGTGACATTATAAAAAGGTGTTACATCAATAGTGATATCAAACGTGCAGATTACAAGTCCATAATGCAAACCGTGTCACATCATTAAAAACATGATTAAAATCAATAGCAACCAGAGGAACCTTATTAATTATAGAGATGATTAAACTGTACTTGTGGCAGTGTATCACAGCAAATTTTTCGCCGCAGCGCAAACTCCTAGTGGGAAACTCACCGTAACACGCCAGTGCGAATGTACCCTAAATACACTACACTACACTAGACATAATAAAGGGTAAAGCACTACATATACACCCCCTTACACTGTCCCCCCCAATAAAAATAAAAAACATATTGTATGGCAGTGTTTCCAAAACGGAGCCTCCAGATGTTGCAAAACAACAACTCCCAGCATTTCCGGACAGCCACTGACTGTCCTGGCATGCTGGGAGTTTTGCAACAGTTGGAGGCACCCTGTTTGGGAATCACTGGCGTAGAATACCCCTATGTCCACCCCTATGCAATCCCTAATTTAGTCCTCAAATGCGCATGGCGCTCTCTCACTTCGGAGCCCTGTCGTATTTCAAGGAAACAGATTAGGGCCACATATGGGGTATTTCCGTACTCGGGAGAAATTGCACTAGAAATTTTGGGGGGCTTTTTCTCCTTTTACCCCTTATGAAAAGGACAAGTTGGGGGCTACACCAGCTTGTTAGTGTAAAAAAAATTAAAAAAATTTACACTAACATGCTGGTGTTGCCCCATACTTTTTATTTTCACAAGCAGTAAAAGGGAAAAAAAAAGACACCCAACGCAATTTCTCCTGAGTACGGAAATACCCCATATGTGGACGTAAAATGCTCTGCGGGTGCACAACAAGGCTCAGGAGTGAGAGTGCACCATGTACATTTGAGGCCTAAATTGGTGATTTGCACAGGGGTGGCTGATTTTACAGCGGTTCTGACATAAACGCAAAAACATAAATACCCACATGTGACCCCATTTTGGAAACTACACCCCTCACGGAATGGGACAACACCCCACAGGTGTTTGACAAATTTTCCTAAAATTTGGATAGGAAATTTTTTTTCACTAAAGTGCTGGTGTTTCCCTAAATTTTTCATTTTCACAAGGGAAAATAGGAAAAAAAAAGCCCCCCAAAATTTGTAACCCCATTTCTTCTGAGTAAGAAAATACCCCAAATGTGGATGTAAAGTGCTCTGCAGGCGAACTACAATGCTCAGAAGAGGAGGAGCGCCGTTGGAATTTTGAAGAGAAAATATGTCCGGAATTGAAGGCCACGCGTGTTTACAAAGCCCCCATAGTGCCAGAACAATGGACCCCCCCCCCACATGTGACCTCATTTTGGAAACTACACCCCTCATGTAATGTATTAAGGAGTGCAGTGAGCATTTACGCCCCACAGGTGTCTGACAGATTTTTGGAACAGTGGTCCGTGAAAATGAAAAATTTTATTTTTCATCTGCACAGCCCACTGTTCCAAAGATCTGTCAAACGCCAGTGGGGTGTAAATACTCACTGCACCCCTTATTAAATTCTGTGAGGGATGTAGTTTCCAAAATGGGGTCACATGTTGGGGGGGTCACCTTTTCTGGCACCACAGGGGGCTTTGTAGATGCACATGGCCCCTGACTACCATTCCAAACGAATTTGCTTTCCAAAAGCTCAATGGCGCTCCTTCTCCTCTGAGCATTGTGCTTCGCCCGCAGAGCATTTTACGTCCTAACATGGTGTATTTCCATACTCAGAAAAGATGGGGTTACAAATTTTGGGGGGCATTTTCATCCATTACCCTTTGTAAAAATGGTAAATTTGGGGAAAAAACTGCACTTTAGTAAAACATTTTTTTTTTTTTTATATTTACACATTTATATTTACACATCCGATTGTAACGATAAGTCGTCAAACACCTGTGGGGTGTTAAGGCTAACTGGGCCCCTTGTTACGTGCCTTGAGGGGTGTATTTTCCAAAATGGTATGCCATGTGGGGTTTTCTGCTGTTCTGGCACCATAGGGGCTTTCTAAATGTGACATGCCCCCCAAAAAACCATTTCAGCAAATTCACTCTCCAAAATCCCATTGTTGCTCCTTCCCTTCTGAGCCCTCTACTGTGCCCGCCGAACACTTGGCATCCAGACATGAGGTATTTCCTTACTCAAGAGAAATTGGGTTACAAATTTTGGGGGGCTTTTTCTCCTATTACCACTTGTAAAAATTCAAAAACTGGGTCTACAAGAACATGAGAGTGTAAAAAATGAAGATTTTGAATTTTCTCCTTCACTTTGCTGCTATTCCTGTGAAACAGCTAAAGGGTTAACAAACTTACTGATTGTCATTTTGGATACATTGAGGGGTGCAGTTTTTATAATGGGTCATTTGTGGGGTATTTCTAATATGAAAGCCCTTCAAATCCACTTCAAAACTGAACTGGTCTCTGAAAAATTCCGATTATGAAAATTCTGTGAAAAATTGTAAAATTGCTGCCGAACTTTGAAGCCTTCTGATGTGTTCCGAAAGTAAAAACATGTCAACTTTAAAGTAGACATATTGTATATGTGAATCAGTATATCATTTATTTGGAAATAAATTTTCTAATTTTTCATAAAATTTTTACATTTTTCACCAAGAAATTATGCAAGTATCGACGAAAATTTATCACTACCATAAAGTAAAATATGTCATGAAAAAACTTTCTCGGAATCAAATTTATAAGTAAAAGCATCCCAGAGTTATTAATGCTTAAAGCAACAGTGGTCAGATTTGCAAAAAATGCTCCCGTCCTTGGGGTCAAAATGGGCTCCGTCCCCAAGGGGTTAAGGTGAAAATGGGCTGAATCCTTAAGGTGTTAGGGGTTAAATGTTGAATTGTTATAAATGTCTAGTGTGGAAAACCTCTATAACTCCTGTAACTCCTGTATACAAATGCAGTTTTCAGAATGACCGGATCTAAGATGAGAATAGGTTTCACAAACAAGAATAGTACCACACATCAACCTGCTGCAGACTATAGTGAATTCAGTGCCAGAATTTACAGGTGACAGTCTATTTTTGTAAAAATTCTGTTAATGTTTTCCTCCATTTTACCCAGTCTGCCCTAAAGACTCAAGGCCACTACATGTTTAAGCAAATGAGCTGCCTAGACATTTTTGTCCCTTCCTTTTACAGTACATTTTTTTCTCTGTACTAACATAAACACCTTTATAGTGCCATACACTGTGTCCACAAATACAATAGTTCTAAACCCTTTTCTCCTGAATTTAATAGTGCTTCAAACTGCCATTCACCCAAATATAATAGTCCTACACAATGTCCCCAAAAATATAATAGTGCTACACACTGTGCCCCTGAATGTAATAATAAGTCCCTCTGCTTCCCCTGAATATAATAAGGTCACACATTTTACCCCTAAAAATATAACTTTTAGCTTCTGGGTCCCAATGCAAAATCTTCAACAGGGTCCTATGTGCCATTTATAATACTGGTGCCTTATGGGGCAGATGTGCCTTGAAGCACCAGGGCCCAGATTCAGCTGTCCAGCCTTAGGGTACGTTTAGACAAGCGCATTTTCCACGTGTATTTTGCTGCGGATCCGCCGCTGAAGGACCTCTGTATGCTGCCTTTACATATGCCTGTTCTTTGCGGCAATACGCCGCTACGAGCAGACACACTGCGATGTGCGAGTCGCCATGCGCAGTATACTCTCACATCGCGGCAGCTCTCGGCCTAGCTTATAGAGCAGGGGGAGCGGCTACGATGTGTGCGAGTACATCGCGCATGCACGGCAACTCGCACATCGCTTCGGTGTGTCTGCACGTAGCAGCATATTGCCTCTCCGTGCAGGCCCATGTGAAGGCAGCATACAGAGGTCCTTCACCTGCAGATCTGCAGCGTAAAATCCGCTGTAACTCCGCTCATCTGAACGTACCCTTAGTGTGTGTCTGAGAGGGAAATAAGACTGTGAGGGGCATGGACTGAAATGGATAATGACAATTTGTGTAATGTGCTCTGGAATATGTTGGCTATATACGTAACCTAAATAAATAAAATATTCAATTTGTGCATTAAAAATCTGGAAAGATCAACAAAAACCCTTATGAAACCTTTCTTTATGAAAGCCACATGCAAGATATAGCTAAAAAGTATCTTCAACAGTTTGACGGAAAAGGGCGTAACACTCCATTAATTTCTTTTAGTAGCTTTTCTCTGTTCCCTCATAACTTTTAGAGACTAACAAGTAGAAACATTTATTGTTCTGCAGTAATATGGGCTAGTTACTTATTACTTGATGAGGAATTAAGACCTAGGCCCAGGACATCTAACTCATGTGTAGTTCAAGTATCTAATTATGAAGTATTTTTCATGTACAAAACCTTTGCTGGAAGCTTCTCACTGAATAAATGTGCTATATTTGAGACAGTGCACTTGTTTGATAATGTATTGACAATAACTGATTGTAATTTTTTTTCCCCTTTCTTGTCTACTGCCCTCAGACTGAAAGTAAATGTAGCAATATCTCCACAATGCTGGTGACACATGATTACACAGCAGTGAAGGAAGATGAGATCAATGTCTACCAAGGAGAAGTTGTTCAAATTTTGGCAAGTAATCAACAAAACATGTTTCTGGTATTCCGAGCTGCAACTGATGACTGCCCTGCAGCTGAAGGGTGGATTCCAAGTTATGTATTAGGTCACACATGTGCTGTCATCAGAGATATTCCTGATGGAAAAATGAAGTGGGTACTTGGGTAACACAGGTAGCAATAAATGTTATTGTTTTATATATGCTGTATATGAGTGATAATGCAAAAGAATGCTGTAAATAAGTGGTTGTCTTCTGTTTTATTCCGATATTCAGAAAAATTACAGACAAGCACCTTAAGGCTGTATCTTGTCTCTTTCAGCTTTTAATGGATTTCTGTAAAATTGCACAGACCTTGCTGTATAACACAGGCAAATAAAATTTATTTAAATATTTCACAATGTGCATCCAGAGCCTCAAATATGAATGCATTACTAAAAATTACATTTTATAATAAAAAGAAAAGAAAACTGTGTACCTTTTATCAAGTACATACATTTCCATTATTTTTTATTTTTTGTTAAAAATAAATCTTACAGGTATACAAGATTAGAAATAAAGGTCTTCTTTTCCAGGAACGTCAACACTTATCCAGGGGCTGTGTCTGGTGTTTATTAGTTCCATTTTTTTTATAGAGGTTGTAGTGCAATACCTTTCACAATGCAGTGCCATTTCTGGGGGAAAAAGGCATTTTTTTTGCATATGAGTGTATATGAGTGCATATTTCTAAGTCTGTATTATGGCTGCAAGTGTCTGTCCCATGTTCTGTAATCAGGCGAGAAATGCTGTTTAAGGTCTATACCCATCTCAGATTGATAGAGTATACCAAGCTGATGAGTGGGGTCCAACCACTTGGGTGCCCTTCAGAAGGGGGACATATTTGTTCATGCCTGTGTGGCCACTGCTTTATTCATTATCTATGGGTCTTCCAAACATTTCCGAGTTCAGCTTTCAGAAATATTTGGCAGCTCCATAGAGGATGGTTATCTTATGGATAGGGTATAACAAGCTGAGATAGAAATACCCATGTATCGGGTATGTACCTGCAACAGCTTGTGCCCATATATCCTATTGATCTCAGTCTTAGCCGTTTTACCCTATAGATGCTGTCATCTGTACTCCCCACTGCATCTATAGGATTGACAGGGGTAGGGGGCTCCCCAGTTCCCCATCGGCAACATTGCAATGCAATCGAGGAGTCCCAACAGTTGCCATGGCTGAAAAAATTATCATAAAAATTCCAACCTACAGAATAAAGATAACCTCCTCTGTACCACATGGTGAATGCCATTTTATAAATAGACCGAAATAAAAGTGATCAAAAGGTAGCATGCATTGTAAAAATGCTACAAATAAAAAGTACTGCTTGTTTCGGCTCAATTAGCCCTCACAAAACTCAGTCAGTGGAATA
Source organism: Hyla sarda (assembly GCF_029499605.1). Classification (NCBI taxonomy): domain Eukaryota; kingdom Metazoa; phylum Chordata; class Amphibia; order Anura; family Hylidae; genus Hyla; species Hyla sarda. The sequence goes on along the minus strand of NC_079193.1, from coordinate 116,057,274 downwards.
ATAATAAAAAAAAAGTTACGGCTTTCAACTACTTCCCTCTATGACATATTTACGTCATGGGCTAGATGAGGTTCACGTGATCGGACATATATTTAAATCATACATTGCTTGGTACCTTACGCTGACACGTTAATGATGGCTGCTATTTGTAGCAGCCAATCACAGTAACATGCTGGGGACCAAGCAAAGCAATTCTGCCCTTGCTGTATTGCTGTGATTGGTTTGTCAATGCTGACTGACCAATCACAGCATTTGTGACGTTGCCTGGCTCCATCTTCTGCAGCATCCTGCTCTTTGCCCTACATTTCTGATGGAGAGGGAAGATGCTTCTTGCTGATTAGCAGTCTTAACTATAAATCAGCCAGTTGGTGAAGTGTGTGTAAAAAGTGATTTCCCAGCCTTTCCCAACCTCTCCCTGATCTCAGCTAAAACAGTGGTTCTCAACCTTTTTTTTGCCTGAGTACCCCTTGACAGACCATTCCCAAAAAATTGTACCCCCATATTAGAGACATTTTGTAATGATTATAGTATAATTCATATGCTTTACTTTCCTCTATAACAGGCCACCTGTTCCTCTCCCTATCTCCCCAGTCCCCCGATTTATAGGTGACGTTTTCTCTAACCGGAGTTGTTTTCTTTTCTTCACTATCTGGCCTAGACCACCATTAAGATTTCTACCATACAAGACGTCTCCACAGAACCAGCCATACAAACATTTTAGGCTCCTTTCTGCAGTACAATACCCACCTATTTATAAACTCCCCATGTTTATTGTCACACACGGTAATAGTACCCGCTTTGCTTCCCCATAAACTTGTTAGACTCCCTCTGTGCCCCAAAATATAGCTGTAGGCCCCCAAACTGACCCCATATATAGTTGTAGGCCGCAATACTGTCCCGCTTATGTGATTCACTGCTCCTCTGGTCTGGGGACATATTGTCATGTCTCATAGCAGTAGGTCTCTGGTCTGCAGAGACAGTGGAGCAACAAAGCCGATGGTAGTTGCTGCCCACAGCAGCCCAGTGCCCGCGCTTCCCCTTTGCTGTCCCCCTGCTCCGCTCCTCCATGCAGTGACGTCAGCCGACCATTTCTTTCAAAGTGGTCCAGGCCAGTAACCAGTGGCTGTAGCTGCCGTTACTGATTTTTTTTTTCAAGTACCCCCTGGAGAACTGCTAAGTACCCCTGGGGGTACTTGTACCCCAGGTTGAGAACCACTGAGCTAAAATCCCTAGTTACCCACCCTTATATTACCCTCCCTGTGAGGTCACCCATTCCTGTCATTACCCATCTTGTTGGCTCATCAAGACTTCCTCAGAAAGTCAGAGTGAGTGGGTGTGCTTGAAGTCATATTTTACTGTACAGGGTGGGCCATTTATATGGATACACCTTAATAAAATGGGAATGGTTGGTGATATTAACTTCCTGTTTGTGGTACATTAGTATATGTGAGGGGGGAAACTTTTCAAGATGGGTGGTGACCATGGCGGCCATTTTTAATCCAACTTTAGTTTTTTCAATAGGAAGGGGGTCATGTGACACATCAAACTTATTGGGAATTTCACTAGAAAAACAATGATGTGCTTGTTTTTAACATAACTTTATTCTTTCATGAGTTTTTTACAAGTTTCTGACCACTTATAAAATGTGTTCAATGTGCTGCCCATTGTGCTGGATTGTCAATGCAACCCTCTTCTCCCACTCTTCACACACTGATAGCAACACTGCGGGAGAAATGTTAGCACAGGCTTCCAGTATCCATAGTTTCAGGTGCTGCACATCTCGTATCTTCACAGCATAGACAATTGCCTTCAGATGACCCCAAAGATAAAAGTCTAAGGGGGTCAGACCCAAACATTGTCATAAATTTGGAAAAAAAGGGGGGGGGGTAAAATAACTGCAACTGCCCGTCCTCCCTCCCCCCCCCCCTTTTTCTAAATTTATGACAATGTTTGGGTTGTGGTCCCTGAATATATTTTGGAGAAGCCATAGCTATTACTTTAAGAGGGGTGTGTATAGTATATCTACACTCTATAGCCTATCTGGTAAATTTCAAAAGCGGGCTAGTATCACTCTAGAGTGGCAGCTCTCAAATTCATTCATCCACTCTCATTACGAAAATAACTGAGTGACGGGCCCATACGGAAGTGGGTGTGACCAGATAGCGTTCACTGATATGGATGCATTATCTTTAGAGCCGTGGGCCCAGACATGTACTAATGATTAACTTTGTATTTATAATGCCTTTTCTATATAAGTATCATTGCTACATTGTGACTGCCAGCAAGCAGGACCTACAAATCAGTTGTTTCTACTTACCAGTTAGACATTGATCTCTGCTCGCGGACACCCATATAAATAAACATAGAGCTGTCAGCTCTGTATGGGGCCCTTCTCTCGCTATGGCATTGCTAGGGGCGGCTCTAGGGGTGTGGATCATGTGATCTTAAAACGACGGCGTGCATAATGGCGTACACAGCTCCGCCATCAGGACGGGGAGCGCTGCCACTGCGGCGTGTTGTAACAGACCTCTAACCGCAAGTTATCCTCTAACTAATATTAGTGATGTGTTAGAGTTATTTCAAGTCAGCATATACTAATATACTGCCTTGGCATATACTTGTATATTGCAGATAGCGTCTGCACTCTGATACCCCTGGTGGTTATGTAAGTAGCCATGTGTTTTCTACTTATGTGGACCTATGATATCGATATCTGGGTAAGTCTGAGCGAAGTGCTCACTATATGCCCTCTTTTCCTATTGGTTTTTCTAGGTCCCTTCACTATGAGAAACACCAAATGGGATTAGTACTGACCTGCCGGGAAGGATACTGTGACGCCTATGTGTTGGATAACTGGGTCCATTGACCTTTAATGATTTTATAACAATTCGGGGTCCACTGACCCATTAATAATATCTATATTTCTATACTGCATTTGTATGTATATGTGTAGACACTCCAATAGGAGTAACATGCGCTATTTTTAGCTCCCTTTAATTCCCCTGAGGAAGCAGGTATACATGATATAGTAGGTACCTGCAGAAACGCGTCGGGACTGGGGCTTTCTTATTGTGCGGGACCGACAAACTCCTTGTGTCAATATAGTGTTGCATGTGTCCTAAATACTGTACAGTGTATACACTGGATCCATTTGTGGAAATGCTGGTGTTAGTGTGTAAGCTTTATATTTGTTTACTCATCAGTTGCATACATCCCCATATTAGGGTCTATAGGACCTGCTTTAATAATATCTAAGACTGTACCGCGTGGGTAGCGGGTCAGTGGGGTGCGGGCATGAGGCGAGGGGAAGACAGAGAGGTGGAGGAGCAACAATTGTTTCACACTGTGTAGCGCTTCATCGGGCTCCAGACTTCTGGAGCCCTATGAAGCATTACACAGCGTGAAACAATTGTTGCTCCTCCACCTGTCTGTCTTCCCCTCGCCTCATGCCCGCACCCCATTTTTCCTGCTCCTTACTGTGTGATGTGATCCCAATGTTGGAATAAACTACTTTTTGCAAGACTTCTAATTGGGTGAGTGCTCCATTATTTCTAATCTCTCTGGATAATATTTGCACTATGTGAACTGCCTTTCAGTAATGTGAGCACCACCTGAAGTCATTTACACACGTGCCATACAGCAATTTACCAAGACCTTTGTTGCCATCGAATAGGTCTGATATTGTATGAACTGTTCCTTACTACAGACTGTGGTGCCGGTGTCAGCTTTTTATATAATAAACAACCTATAAGGGATGACCCCCTTATGGGGACAACCCTCACTAGAACCCTCCCTATAAAATAATTACTTTATTTGGCATTAGTTAAAATATATGACACCAAAATAGTTAAAATCTGCAGTGGTAGGGGAATATTTATGGTCAGGTGTAAAGGAATTCACACACTAGGGGGTGTTCGGGGCAGCTGCGCATTAATTTGATTCCACTCTGTGGACCATTGGCGGTTCCTGTGTCCACTAGTGCACAGCTATCCCTCACTCCTTTGTTACTAGAATTCCCCTGTAACCACGCTAACTAAAACTTAGACCGTAGGCCTCCCCGACATTTCGGTGACGAATCACCTTTGTCAAGGGTTGCGAGGGTAGCATCAAATTAATGCGCAGCTGCCCCGAACACCCCCTAGTGTGGGAATTCCTTTACACCTGACCATAAATATTCCCCTACCACTGCAGATTTTAACTATTTTTGGGTCATATATTTTAACTAATGCCAAATAAAGTAATTATTTTATAGGGAGGGTTCTAGTGAGGGTTGTCCCCATAAGGGGGGTCACCCCTTATAGGTTGTTTATTGCCAATTTTGCCCTGAACACTCTCAGGGACATCTTTTGAGTATTGACTCTTTATATAATGTCCAAACAGTACACAAAGATGACTGGGTAAATGGACTAAGACTAAATAAAAGTGACCAAATCACTGGGGCATGTGCTGAGTGAAACACTGTGATAAAGTACACTGCTCAAAACATAAAGGGAACACGAAGATAACACATCCTAGATCTGAATGAATGAATGGTATGAAATACTTTCATCTTTACATAATTGAATGCGCTGACACCACAATCACACAAAAATTTTCAATGGAAATCAAATTAATCAACCCATGGAGGTCTGGATATGGAGTCACACTCAAAATGGAAACCCACACTACAGACTGATCCAACTTTGATGTAATGTCCTTAAAACAAGTCAAAATGAGCCTCAGTAGTGTGTGTGGCCTCCACGTGCCCGTATGACCACCCTACAACACCTGGGCAAGCTCCTGATGAGGTGGCAGATGGTCTCCTCCCAGACCTGGACTAAAGCATCCACCAAATCCTATACAGTCTGTGGGGCAACGTGACGTTGGTGGATGGATGAGACATGATGTCCCAGATGTGCTCAATCAGATTCAGGTCTGGGGAACGGGCATGCCAGTCCATAGCATCAATGCCTTCCTCTTGCAGAAACTGCTGACACACTCCAGCCACATGAGGTCTAGCATTGTCTTGCATTATGAGGAACCTAGTGCCAACTGCTCTGTCATATGGTCTCACAAGGGGTCTGAGGATCTCATCTCGGTACCTAATGGCAGTCAGGCTACATCAGGCAAGCACATGGAGTGCAGTCCCCAAAGAAATGCCACCCCACATCATTACTGACCCACCGCCAAACCGGTCATGCTGTAGGATGTTGCAGGCAGCAGAACATTCTCCACGGCGTCTCCAGACTTTGTCACATGTGCTCAGTGTGAACCTGCTTTTATCTGTGAAGATCACAGGGTGCCATTGGCGAATTTGCCAATTTTGGTGTTCTTTGGCAAATGCCAAACGTCCTGCATGGTGTTGGGCTGTAAGCACAACCCCCACCTGTGGAGGTCGGGCCCACATACCACCCTCATGGAGTCTGTTTCTGACCGTTTGAGTGGACACTCTTTGCACAAAGGCGGAGGTAGCGGTTCTACTGGTGATTTGTTGCCCTCCTACGACCTCCTCCATGTCTCCTGATGTACTGACCTGTCTCCTGGTTGGACCCTCACTGCTCTGGACACTACACTGACACACAGCACACATTGATGGGCCATCCTGGATGAGCTGAACTACTTGAGCCTCTTGTGTGGATTATAGACTCTGTCTCATGCTACCACTAGAGTCAAAGCACCGCCAGCATTCAAAAGTGACCAAAACATCAGCCAGGAAGCATAGGAACTGAGAAGTGGTTTGCGGTCACCACCTGCAGAACCACTCCTTTATTGGGGGTGTCTTGCTAATTAGCCTATAATTTCGACCTGTTGTCTGTTCCATTTGCAAAACAGCATGTGAAATTGATTGTCAATCAGTGTTGCTTCCTGAGTGGACAGTGTGATTTCACAGATTTCACAGTGATTGACTTGGAGTTACATTGTGTTTAACCCCTTAAGGACAATGGACGTACTCCTACGCCCCCGTTTCCGAGTCCTTAAGGACCGAGGACATAGGAGTACGTCCTGTCCATTCCTGGCCCCCCGCCGCCTGCTGGAGCGGAGCCGGTCCCCGATACCTGCTGATATCGATCAGCAGGCATCGCGGCATATCGCCCAGGTGGTCATGATGACCCCCCATGTCGGCGATGGCCGCAGATCGCTGAACAATTCAGCCCAGCGATCTGCGGCGGATTCCGGGTCAATCGGGTCTCCAGTGACCCGGTGACCCAGAATTACTGGCTGATCGGGGCGATCGCCAGCAGGGGTGAGGTGGCACTGGTGCCACCTCATGATTGCCCTGATTCTTAGGCCGGTTTACCGTCCGACCAATCAGGGCACCTGCTGCGGGTGTCACTCCCGCAACCCACTCCGCCCCTCTTCCGGAGGACGTGATCGGGTGCGGGAAGAAGACCCCGGCAGCTGGGGACCCCGATCCCCAGCGTCCCTGTTGGGATCGGGGCCCCAGGAGCGGCGGCGAGGGACTGACCTGAAGCGGCAGGGATCAGCAGTTGGACGTGAGTGACAGCCTCCTTCTGCTGCTTAGCAACAGCTCCCAGCATGCAAAAAGGGCATGCTGGGAGCTGTAGTTATGCAACAGCAGGAGGCAGACCACCACAACTCCCAGCATTCCCTTATGGGCATGCTGGGACTTATAGTTTTGCAACAGCTGGAGGCACATTTTTTCTATGGAAAAGTGTACCTTCAGCTGTTGTATAACTACAACTCCCAGCTTGCACAATCAGCTAAAGTGCATGCTGGGAGTTGTAGTGGTGCAACTGCTGGTTGCATAACTATAACTCCCAGCATGCCCATTGGCTGTCGTTGACTGCTGAGAGTTGTAGTTTTGCAACAGCTGAAGGCACACTGGTTGTGAAACACTGAGTTAAGTAGCAAACCAGTGTGTCTCCAGCTGTTACATAATTACAATCCCCAGCCAAAGTAGTATGCCTCCAGCTGTTGCATAACTACAAGTCCCAGCATGCCCTTCCACTGTCTGTACATGCTGGGGGTTGTAGCTTTTGCAACAGCTGAAGGCACACTGGTTGAAAAACACTGAGTTTGTTACCAAACTCGGTGTTTCACAACCAGTGTGCCTCCAGCTGTTGTAAAACTACAACTCCCAGCATGCACTGATAGACCGTATATGCTGGGAGTTGTAGTTTTGCAACAGTTGGAAGTCTCCAGGGTACACAGGGTACACTCACACGGGTGGAGGTTTACAGTAAGTATCCGCCTGCAAGTTTGAGCTGCGGCAAATTTTCTGCCACAGCTCAAACTGCCAGCGAGAAACTACTGTGAACCCCTGCCTGTGCGACTGTACCTTAAAAACACTACACTATACTAACACACAATAAAATAAAAAGTAAAAAACACTACATATACACATATCCCCACACAGCCCCCCTCCCCTCCCCAATAAAAATGACAAACGTCTCCAAAACGGAGCCTCCAGCTGTTGCAAAACAACTACTCCCAGTATTGCCAGATAGCCACGGACTGTCCTGGCATGCTGGGAGTTTTACAACAGCTGGAGGCACCCTGTTTGGGAATCACTGGCGTAGAATACCCCTATGTCCACCCCTATGCAAGTCCCTAATTTAGGCCTCAAATGCGCATGGCGCTCTTTCGCTTTGGAGCCCTGTCGTATTTCAAGGCAACAGTTTAGGGTCACACATGGGGTATCTCCGTACTCGGGAGAAATTGTGTTACAAATTTTGGGGGCTATTTTCTGCTTTTACCCTTTTTTTAAAATGTAAAATTTTGGGGAAACCAAGCATTTTAGGTAAAAAGTCGTGAAACACCTGTGGGGTATAAATGTTCACATTACCCCTTTTTACATTCCCCAAGGGGTCTAGTTTCCAAAATAGTATGCCATGTGGGCTTTTTTTTTTTTGCTGTTCTGACGCCATAGGGGCTTCCTAAATGCGGCATGCCCCCAGAGCAAAATTTGCTTTCAAAAAGCCAAATGTGACTCCTTCTCTTCTGAGACCTGTAGTCCACCAGCAGCGCACTTTTCTGCTATTACCCTTTTGAAAAATGTAAAATTTTGGGGAAACCAAGCATTTTAGGTAAAAAATTCCCCCCAAAAACCATTTGTCGCTCCTTCGCTTCTGAGCCCTCTACTGCGCCTGCCGAACACTTTACATAGACATATGAGGTATGTCCTTACTCGAGAGAAATTGGGTTTCAAATGCAAGTAAAATTTTTCTCCTTTTACCCCTTGTAAAAATTCAAAAACAAGAACATGCGAGTGTAAAAAATGAAGATTTTGAATTTTCTCCTTCACTTTGCTGCTATTCCTGTGAAACACCTAAAGGGTTAAAACACTTACTGAATGTCATTTTGAATATTTTGGGGGTGCAGTTTTTATAATGGGGTCATTTGTTTGGGAATTTCTAAGATGAAAACCCTTCAAATCCACTTCAAAACTGAACTGGTCACTGAAAAATAGTGAGTTTGAAAATTGTGTGAAAAATGTAAAAACTGCTGCAGAACTTTGAAGCCCTCTGGTGTCTTCCAAAAGTAAAAACTCATAAATTTTATGATGCCAACATAAAGTAGACATATTGTATATGTGAACCAAAAAATAATTTATTTTGAATATCCATTTTCCTTACAAGCAGAGTGCTTCAAAGTTAGAAAAATGCAAAATTTTCATTTTTTTTCATCAAATTTGGGGATTTTTCATCAAGAAAGGATGCAAGTTACCACTAAAATCTACCACTATGTTAAAGTAGAATATGTCACGAAAAAACATTCTCCGAATCAGAATGATAAGTAAAAGCATTCCAGAGTTATTAATGTTTAAAGTGACAGTGGTCAGAATTGCAAAAAATGCTCTGGTCCTTAAGGTGTAAAATGGCCTGGTCCTTAAGGGGTTAAGTGTTCCCTTAATTTTTTGAGCAGTGTATATAAGCAAAAAAAAATGCCTGCAATAAAAACATACATAATTATTACCCAATAATCACAGAGCTCAAAATATAAAATAAACCCAGTAATAAAGGAAATATATGTGAAAGTAAGCTAACAGATCCATGGATTCTTACTGCAAATGAACAAAAGGAGGATATCACATGTCTGGAAGGGAAGAAGATTCCTAAGACAAGCCCACTCTGGTCACATGATCGCCATGACATAGCACTAGTCAGCATCACATTACTCAGACTGCCATTGTCAGATGGATGACACAACCAGGACCTAGGAAATGTTTTGAGGGTCCCATCAGAAGCTCTGGGGATCATCCAGGTAAAATAGGATACTTATTGAGGCACCACTGACATGGAGTATATTAAAAAAAAATGTATTCATTACTCAAGAAATAAGGGCACAACATCAATAGATGAGTTTGACAGCTTTCTATATACCAAAGGCAATGGCAGCTAGAGCACCTTCTCTCTCTTTTTTTCTCTCTACATACTTTCTGACATGGGTCCCCTGTGGCATTCCAGGTGGTTTAAAGAACCAGCAGCCAAGGCTGCTGATTGCTAAACCCCACAGATGTTTTTCTGCTATTATGGACTACTTCTCTACATGAAAGGATTAGAGATGAGCGACTCTTTCCTAGGACTGTATCCACCTTTTCCAGCCCACCGGAGCACCTGAAAGCTGAACTCATTTATGCAGGATAAGACATCAACTGCCGAGCTGAGAAGTTTGTGACGAATCGAATTTACTGCAAGTTCGCTCATCTCTAGAAAGGATGATAGGGAGCAACTCATCCTAGAATACTCTTGCACTGACTATAAATCACTGCCACAGACAGGTACTCTGCAGAACAACCAGACTGATCATGATCGACCTATTCCATGAGCTAAAAGCTGAACTATATAAAAAGTTGTGCCACACAGTACTGATGTTGGTTTCTTACAAATGTATCTAACAGATAATATTGTGCCAAGAGGGTTACGTCTGTGTATAGACCCCACGCATAAAGATGTAGAGTATGTGTGGGGTGGGACACTATCCTTGATAAATGGTCTACCATGATGATTTATTTTATCTTGTGAAAAAGAAAGTCTGTTGGATAATTTGACTGTCAAGATTAATAATGTTTTTGACTATTTAAAGGGGTAGTCCGGTGGAAAACATTTTTTTTAATCAACTGATGCCAGAAAGCTAAACAGATTTGTAAATTATTCTATTACAAATTCTAAATCCTTCCAGTACTTATTAGCAGCTGTACTACAGAGGAAATTATTTTATTTTTGGATTTCTTTTCTGTTATGACCACAGTGTTCTCTGCTGACACCTCTTTCAATGTCAGGAACTGTCCAGAGCAGGAGAAAATCCCCATAGCAAACATATGCTGCTCTGGACAGTTCCTAAAATGGACAGAGATGTCAGCAGAGAGCACTGTGGTCATGACAGAAAATAAATCCCAAAATAATTTTCTCTGTAGTATACAGCCACTAATAAGTACTGGAAGGATTTAGAATTTTTAATAGAAGTAATTTACAAATCTGTTTAACTTGCTGGCACCAGTTGATTTAAAAAAAAAAAAAAAAAAAAAAAAGAATTTCCACCGGAGTACTCCTTTAAGTATTTATCTTTAATTATGTTGCTATTGTGATTTTGCTAAAATTAATGCCAGCATATCATGGTGAGTCGGTAATGCTCAACATGACAATGTAAAGAAAAAAACAGCCAAATTAGATAGACAAAAAAGAAAAAAAGGATAAGAATGATGGCCATTACCACAATTGGAACAGCAGAAATAATGAAAATGTGATGGAAAACAACCTGGAGATGGAGGATAGATTTAGTATCCATAAGAATAACAATGAAAGCTTTCTTCTACCCATATAGATCCTGCCAATCCAACCAATTCTGGGAAATACCAAGAAAATAAACGTGGTCATTGGTCATCTTTCTACACCTATAGAAGACAATTTGTCTCATGCGACTCTTGAAGGAGATCCTCTATAATATTAACAATGTGGCTTCTTTCTTTAGTAAATCAAAACTTTTGCACACCTCAAATAAAGCCAGAAAACGCTACCCAAAAAGTAATTTCTCAGATTCTTCCAACGGAAGAACCCACACACAAAGCTATGTTGACTCTGAAAAAACTAAGCGAACCCACGCATCAAACTATGTATATAATATGTATGAAAAGCTTGCTCATCTCTATCCAGTAGTATAGATCCAAGGTCCCCAAATAGACTCAAATTTCCTCTGAGCTTTTCTTTTGGTATACACCCCTTTTTCCAAACGAATAACGTGCTTCAGTTTGGAAGCCAGTTCCGTCATGGTTGGTAGTGAGGTTCTCAACCAATATTGCAATATTAATTTGCATGCCTGATGTAGAATACTACAAATTCCAATTTGTGCCCCACTTCCCTCAACCCATCCCCCAGAAAGCCAAGGATACATACTGTGGGAGACATGGGAATAGTAAACCCATATACCCGCATGATCAACTGGATGACCTCCCCCAAAACCATTTAAGATCGGTACATTCCTACATCACATGCATAAAGTGAGCAACAGGTTGCGCACATCTAGGCCAGCATGAGTCAGGATAATTTTGTGGAAAAAGGCTGATGTCTGATATACTCGATGTAGTAAGAATAATTGGGATAGACAATGTGATTCTGACGCTGCAAGAGTCAGGGTCATGGCGACAACCTGAGCCCACTGATCATCCGACAAAGGGGCCGACATCCAGTTCCCATTTCTTTTTAAGAGGTAAGAGGGCAATAATTCGCTATATAAACCTAAAATGACCTCCTTAGTATTAGTATGTGTGAAAAGATCATTTACTGTCACGAAGGGGCATATGGTCAAGTCACAGGATCTGGATTGGGTGTCAATTGCGTGACACAATTGAAAATATCTCTAAAAAGATTTCAGCACCTCATCATCATACATCTGAAAAAAATAAATAATCCCTTGTGAGGACCAAAAAGAAGAGTCACGAAAGGTACATAATTCAGGAAAGCTAGAATTGTTCCATAGGAGGGATACGTAGTAAAAGTATCATAATGCATGAGGGCCATGCATTTAGATCAAACCTAACGAATAAGTATTAGAGTGAGAGTTAGGTCAGGAGGCCTAGTCTTAGCTGCAATTACCAATAGATAAATACAGTGGGGATCAAAAGTTTGAGCACCCCAGGTAAAAATTTGTATTAATGTGCATAAAGAAGCCAAGCAAAGATGGAAAAATCTCCAAAAGGCATCAAATAACAGATAAGGCATTCTTATAATATGTCAACAAAAGTTAGAATTTATGTCCATCATTTACACTTTCAAAATAACAGAAAGCAAAAAAATGGTGTCTGCAAAAGTTTTGGCACCCTGCAGAATTTATAGCATGCACTGCCCCCTTTGCAAAGCTGAGACCTGCCAGTGTCATGGATTGTTCTCATTCCTCATCTGGGAAGACCAGGTGATGTCAATCTCAAAGGTTTTAAATGCCCAGACTCATCTGACCTTGCCCCAACAATCAGCACCATGGGTTCTTCTAAGCAGTTGTCTATAAATCTGAAGCTGAAAATATTTGAAGCTCACAAAGCTGTAGAAGACAAGAAGAAGATAGCAAAACGTTTTCAGATGTCAATATCCTCTGTTCGGAATGTAATTTAGAAATGGCAGTCATCAGGATAGTAGAAGTTAAAGCAAGATCTGGAAGACCAAGAAAAATATCAGACAGAACAGCCCACAGTATTGTGAGAAAAACTATTCAAAACCCACATTTGACTGCACAATCCCTCCAGAAAGATCTGACAGACACTGGAGTTGTGGTACACTATTCCACTATAAAGAGATACTTGTACAAATATGGTCTTCATGGAAGAGTCATCAGAAGAAAACCTCTTCTACGTCCTCACCTCAAAAATCAGCGTTTGAACTTTGCAAATGAACATATAGAAAAGCCTGATGCATTTTGGAAACAAGTTCTGTGGACCGATGAGGTTAAAATTGAACTTTTTGGCTGAAATGAGCAAAGGTACGTTTGGAGAAGAAGGGGAACAGAATTTAAGGAAAAGAACCTCTGTCCAACTGTTAAGCATGGGGGTGGATCAATCATGCTTTGGGGTTGTATTGCAGCCAGTGGCACAGGGAACATCTCACGAGTAGAAGGAAAAAGGGATTCAATAAAATGTCAGCAAATTTTGGATGCTAACTTGATGCTATCTGTGAAAAAGCTGAAGTTAAAGAGAGGATGGCTTCTACAAATGGATAATGATCCTAAACACACCACCTCGAAATCCACGGGGGATTACATCAAGAGGCGTAAACGGAAGGTTTTGCCATGGCCTTCACAATCTCCTTTCAACATAATTGAAAATCTATGGATATACCTTAAAAGAGCAGTGCGTGACAGACAGCCCAGAAATTTCAAAGAACTGGAAGACTTTTGTAAGGAAGAATGGGCAAAGATACCTCAAACAAGAATTGAAAGACTCTTGGCTGGCTACAAAAAGCGTTTACAAGCTGTGATACTTGCCAAAGGGGGCAGTACAAGATATTAACTCTGCAGGGTGCCCAAACTTTTGCAGACGCCATTTTTTTGTTTTCTGTTATTTTGAAAGTGTAAATGATGGAAATAAAATCTAACTTTTGTTGACATATTATAAGAATGTCTAATCTGTAATTTGATGCCTTTTGCTGAATCTGCTGAATCTGTGCTGCCAGAAAATATAACCAAGTGTTGGGGATCAGCAGATCGCCCGGCTCCTTGCCCCACTGCAAGGTCTCCAGACGGATCCCAGCAAGTTTACTGTCCCATATGAGTTTCCTATACAGAGACTATACCCTATGAAAGTACTGCATGGGGACCCAAATAGGAGAAATATGTAGAACATACAGAAACTGGGGCTTTAAAGGAGAACTCCAGACCATAAAAATTGTCCCCCATAGTGCAGGCAGTAAAAAAATAAAGATGTACATACCTTCCTCCGCTACCCCGGGGCCTCCGGTAACCGTCTCCTGTCTCCGCCGCAATCCACTTCCTGGTTGCCGGTGGTCGAAGGAATCAGCCAATCACCAGCCGCAGCGCAGTCCGACTCGGCCGGCGATAGGCTGAGCGGCAGTGTAAAAACTCTTCAGGACACAAAATTCTTCACTACACCGGCACCTGCGGCCAGGGCCGAAAACGTCACACTGCCGCTCAGCCTATCGCCATCTGAGTCGGACTGCGCTGCGGCTGGTGATCGGCTGATTCATCCGACCACCGGCAACCAGGAAGTGGATTGCGGCGGAGACCGGAGCTGGTTACCGGAGGCCCCGTGGGAGCAGAGGAAGGTATGTACATCTTTATTGTTTTACTGCCGGCACTATGGGGGATAATTTTTATGGTCTGGAGTTCTCTTTTAAGCTCCCAGTTCAGCATTTTATCAGAGGGGCAGATAGCTTTTTGTTGCCTCATACATATCAACAACTGCCTGAACTTCATGAACCTTATCACAGGAGGCAGGAAAGATTTTCAGCGCAATTCTGTTTATTTTTTCCACAAGAAATCATATTCTGCATATACTAGTCTGTAGACAGTGTAAAAACCAGTTCACACCATTCTTAACACTCTGTGACAGAGTGCAATTTAGGGTTTAATCCCCCTTTTTTTTTTTTTGTGGTGCTGCACTGTTGTGTCCTGCTGCTGTGCAAAAATACGTTTTTTTTCTCAGCAGACTGTAGTGCATTTGTCTGCCCTCATACGTGCATACCACATACCTACATCAAAGCAGTCTACTATTTTGTATCTGTAAATCTGTAACAAGTCCAGATACTGGTGTTTATTAAAAATACTGAGTTTTTTGGCGTATTGTAACTCATTTTTTCGCCCTCATACGTGCATACCACATACCTAAATCTGTACCATTTTGTACCTGTTAATCTGTCAAGGGCCTACATACTGTGAAAGTCCAAGCAAAGTTACTCAACGGCTGGTGTTTTACAAAACGACCAGAGTTTTTAGGCTTATTGTAGCACATTTTTCTGCCATCTTCAGTGCATACCACATACGTTCATCTAATAGGTGTACCATTTTGTACCTGTTAATCTGTGAAAGGCCTACATACTGTGAAAGTCCAAGTAACAGTACTCACCGGCTGGCGTTTTACAAAAATACAGAGTTTTTTGGCGTATTGTTGCGCATTTTTCTTCCCTCATCAGTGCCTACCGCATACGTACATCTAATTAGTGTACCATTGTGTACCTGTTAATCTGTCAAGGGCCTACATACTGTGAAAGTCCAAGCAAAATTACTCACCGGCTGGTGTTTTACAAAAAGACAAGAGTTTTTAGGCATATTGTAACACATTTTTCTGCCTTCATCAGTGCATACCGCATATGTACATCTAAGTAGTGTACGAATTTGTACCTGTTAATCTGTCAAGGGCCTACATACTGTGAAAGGACAGCCAAAAGTAATCACCGGCTGGTGTTTTACAAAGCTTAGAGTTTTTAGGCTCATTGTAGTGCATTTTTTCTGCCCTCATAAGTGCATAACACATACCTACATCAAAGCAGTCTACTATTTTGTATCTGTGAATCTGTAACAAGTCTAGTCTACTGGGAAAGTCTAGGCAAAAGTAATCACCGGAAAATACGTTTTCCAAGTGTACTATAGAGCCTTTTTTTCTGTCATGTGCATACCACATAGCTACATCTAAGTAGTGTACTTTTTTGAACCTGTTAATCTGCAACAAGCCCGCATACAGTGAAAGGCGTTTAGTGAAGCATATTTTACTCCCCTTGTATACGCACTAAGTATGTCTGGCAGAGAAGTGCCAGGACGTGCTCAGAGGACTGGCAGAGGTCTAAATTTATCAGGCAGAGGTCATAGCAGACTAGGGGCGAGTGGCAGCAGGAGTCGCATCGAGAGGCCTGAGCTCCCGGTATCAGCTACCGGTCGAGTCTATACCGACAACCTATCTGTTGTCGTCGATTGGTTGACGCGGTCATCCACTTCATCACAAGTAACATCTGATACCCCCAGTCAACAATTGGTGGGTTCCTCAGACACAACCCTCAGTTCTGTAAAACAAAGAAAAACAGGCGCTCCCTTGTGGAGAATCAACGGGATCGCAGGTGTGTGGGAGGGGAGGGTAAAAGCAAAGGCTTACCCTGCTAGGTTGTGTACATTCCCACACAACCAGGATATGCGTTTGATAAGATGATCCTGGTCTGCAGCCTTCCTAAGAACAGTAAGGAGATGTATGGCAAACTTCGAGGAAGATAGGAATTCCGGCGCTGACCAAGGAGGAGACAATGGAGCCAGGTATGTAACGAACAGATTTAATCCAATGCGAAGCGTTTCACCGCGCTTGCACGGTTTCATCAGGCATAGCAAACACTTCTCAGGGAGGGGTTTATATACACGCAGGTATTAACCCCTTGCCTGACAAAGGGGATTTTCACATCAAATATATAAATATAAACATATGTAGTCATAAAATACATATGGTCAATTAATAAAAATTATTAGTAAAAGAAACCAAGGAAAAAATATTAGTAAAACGAAACCAAGGAAAAAATATTAGTAATAATAGGTAAAAATAGGGAGGAGAAGAGAAGGAAAAGAGACGCATAGTGTGTATAGAGACGTGGACCATAAGAAATAAGTCATCACAACCCCTTATCTACATGTGGTCAGGATGTAACAAATAACAAATATATATATATATATATATAGAAAAAAAAGCGTAAAATGTGTAATAAATCAAACAAATTATATATGGGTCAAAAATAAATAAAATAAAACCAAAAGGGGGCGATTTTTTGCTGCATGGATATATATCTCATTATAGTGTCTCACATAAAACAAAGTGTCACGTAACAGCAACCTTAGAAGGAATCAAGACAATCCCATTAGTCCGAGCGGGCGACATAAGGTATCTGACTATTGAAAATAAAAACGCTCAATGTGTGCTATTACTTATTGTTACTCAATAATTATTTAAGGTGATCTTATATTAAGAAAAATGGATCGTTAATACAGTGACCCCCCCGACCTACGATGGCCCTGACATATGATCAAATCGACATACGATGGCCTCTCAGAGGCCATCGCATATCGATGTCAGCATCGACATACAATGCTTTTTTATGTCGGGGCCATCGCATTAAGTGCTATCCGGCAGCGCCAAATGCTTAAGCTGCTGCCGGATAGCAGCTTAACGTTCCCCGTGTGGTGCGGAAAGTATTACTTACCCCTCCACAATGCTTCGGGGTGCCCTCTGGGTCCAGCACTGGTCTTCCGGTGTCTTCTCGGCCCTCTCCGATGACGTCAATACGCTGCTGCGCACGTCATCCAATAGGAATGGCGTACGCAGCGGCGTAATGACGTCGCTACGCAGGCCTAGTAAGGCCTTGTGGAAGAAAGCAGAGGACCGGAGAAGACAGCAGAGGAACGGAGAAGACAGCAGAGGCCCGGGGACACCATCTCAAGCGGCGGGGACAGGTAAGTACAGCTTCCTATATTTTGCATTGCATGAATCCCTCAACATACGATGGATTCGACAAACGATGGCTTGTTTAGAACGAATTACCATCGTATGTTGAGGGACCACTGTATACAGCTGTGGAGGGGACAATAAGAAAAAATGGGCTCACATGAGACTACAGAGAAGTCACCAAAAGGGAGGGAAATGTTACATAAAGGTAGCTGTTATCTAACATTCTCTATGGTCTCATTAAGCCCATTAGGGGTCAATGTTAAAAACTTGTGAATCCAGTAGGATTCGCTATTAATGAGACGTTGGTACCTGTTTGAATAATCGGATGGAATTGTTTCAAGAATTGTTAGTTTTAAAGACTCTTAAGTTATTCTAAGTTACTCTAAGTTATTATCATGTATTACCACGCGGTGAAACGCGTCGCATTGGATTAAATCTGTTCGTTACATACCTGGCTCCATTGTCTCCTCCTTGGTCAGCACCGGAATTCCTATCTTCGTCGAAGTTTGCCATACATCTCCTTACAACCCTCAGTTGGCATGGCCCGGGAGCAGTCCCTGTCCTTCCATTGCCTCTGTCCTATGCTGTTCCCACCCGTAAAGAATTATCTTACGCAGTGGGTTCAGCTCCACTATTCAGTGAGGAAGATGTATTATACGACAGTCAGCAGCTACTGCCCAGCCAAGAAGTGGAGAAAACATCTGCCGCTTCCTACACTAGGCGGGCAATTATTGATGAGGAGGGTGACGTGGGAGGTGGTGTTTTCAGCATTCAGGGTCATAAATCATACACTGTTGAGGAAACTGAGGAGGACATCAGATGATGATGAAGCCGATCGCTCTTGGGAGCAGGGTGCAGAGGGGGCTTCATCATCATCAGCAGAAGAGGGTTGCATGTTGCCCGTGAGGCAGCAGATGAGCCAGCAAGGTGGTAGCATGGTTGGCAGTCAGCATAGTGGCAGAAGTGGAAATTCAGGAGCCAAATGTGCTTTGCGGCAGCCTACCTTCCCGGGAGGTAGTGGAACAGGGGTTCCTGGAGACGGCGGCAGTAGCAGTCAATCATTGCGCACTGTTGGTGGTAAAATCAGATACTTGGTGGTCTGGCAGTTTTTCATCAAGAATCCGGAGGAAGGGTAACACAGCCACATGCAAGAAATGTCGGCAGAAGGTGAAGCGTGGACAGGGTAGCAATGTTGGCACCACAGCCCTGCGTCAACATATGATGCGCCACCATAAAGCGGCCTGGGACAACCGTGGCTCAGATGTGGTGGTCCAGCCTGCGGCATCACCCAGTGGCACGCCACTCCCTCCTTCAGCCAGCCAAGGGTCCACCACCTCAGCCAAAGGGAGCTGTGTGTCATACCCTCCTTCTGTCGCTACAGATGCTTCTGCTTCTCCTACTTGTAGTCAGCCATTCTGCCAACAATCCATAGGGGAAGCCATGTCCAAGAGACAACAGTATGCGCCCACTCATCCAATGGCGCAGAAGCTGAATGTCCTCCTTTCCAAGTTTCTGGTGCTGCAGTCCCTCCCATTTCAAGTGGTGGACTCTGCACCTTTCAGAGAATTGATGGCTTGTGCCGAGCCGAGGTGGAGAGTCCAAAGCCGTCATTTCTTTGCGAAGAAGGCAGTACCAGTCCTGCATAAGTTTATACAAGAGAAAGTGTGCCAGTCCTTGAGCCTGTCGATGTGTTCAAAAGTGCACGGCAGTGCCGATGTGTGGAGCTGTAACTACGGGCAGGGACAATGCATGTCTTTTACGGCCCACTGGGTAAATGTGGTTCCTGCACAGCCACAACATCAACTTGGACAGGTCACACTGCTTCCTCCTCCACGCTCTCGCTTTCAGGCAGTTGGTCCTGTGACAGTGTGCGACTTTACCTCCTCATCCTCCACCGTGTCCTCGGCCTCCACTGCATGTACAAATCTCAGTGGCCCTTCATCGTACCATGTGTGTAGGGCACAGCGGTGTCACGCTGTTCTTCACATGGTTTGCCTTGGCGAACTGAGTTACACAGGGGAGGAACTGCTAAAATTCATTAGTCAAGAAATCGGAAAATGGCTTACTCCACGACAACTGGAAATGGGAACTATGGTGACCGACAATATGAAGAACATTGTGTCCGCGATGCGACAAGGAAGTTTGAAACATGCACCCTGCATGGGACACGTGTTAAATCTAGTTGTCAAGCTCTTCCTGAAGTCTTCACCCCATTTGCAAGACATCCTAACAATGGCAAGGAAACTGTGCATGCACTTCAGTAGTGTTGCTCGCGAATATTCCCAATTCGAATATTATTCACGAATATCGCATATTCGCGAATTCGCGAATATAGCGCTATATATTCATAATTACGAATATTTGTTTTTTTTTTTTGTTTTTTTTTTCTTCACAGTACACATCACAGTGATCACCCCTCTCTGCTTCCAGCTTGTGTGGTGTAAAGTAGGCTGTAATACTACTGTGTGAGACTGGCGCGCGAAAATTCGCATATGCGAAAATTAGCATATGCTAATTTTCGCATATGCTAATTTTCGCGTTTGCTAATTTTCGCGTTTGCTAATTTTGTATATGCTAATATTCACATATGTAAATTTTCGCATACGCGAAAATACGCATATGCGAAAATAAAATGAGAATATAACGAATGTGCGAATATTCGCGAATATATGACGAATATTCGTCCATATATTCGCGAATATTCGCGAATTCGAATATGGCCTATGCCGCTCAACACTACACTTCAGCCACTCGTACACCGCAAAGCACACCCTCCTTGAGCTGCAGCGTCAGAACGGTATCCCACAACATAGTCTTATTTGTGACTTTGCCACGCATTGGAATTCCACCCTCCATATGTTGGACAGACTATACGAACAAAGAAAAGCCATCACTGATTTCTTGATGATCCAAGCAGATAGGGGTACTCCCCTGTGTAACTTCAATGTGAACACCTGCCGTTTGCTGAGGCCCTTTGAGGAAGCCACATTATTTGTAAATCGCCTGGATTATGGGATGAACAACGTAATTCCACTCCTACATTGCCTACAACAAATGATTGAAAGATGGCTGGTCACAGCAATGAGACGTTGCGCCTACATCTCACGGCTACATGAGCCCTGTGGGGGCTGAACTGGAGGAGGAGGATGAGGGGCAGAGTGGAGCACAGTTTAGATTTGATGAGATGGGCTGTGTTTCGAGTCATCGGACAGGAGAGGAGGAGCATGATCAGCTAGGGGAGCTAGAGGGTTATTATGAGGAAAGCGAGACAGAGGACCGAGACACACCGTGGCAGTATGCAGTGGAGATAGAGGCAGGGAGTCCCTCCGAGTCACTGGCGCAAATGGCACGATGCATGCTCAGTTGCTTGCGTAGTGACCCCCGAATTGTCATAATTCGTCAGTGGGATGACTTCTGGCTCTCCACCTTATTGGACCTTCACAGAATGGGGGCCTTTTTAACACCCACTAAGAGGGAGGTCAAACTGACCTACTGCAGAGAGATCCTACGTAGTCAGTTGGCCGATGCCTATCGGCGACATGGTCCATCCACTCGCAGGTCTGACTCAGGGGGCCGTCTGCGCTCACCTTCCACTGCCATGGCTGCTGGGGAGGGCAGGGGTGGCAGGAGCAGTACCAGCTCCAATATCAACAGTCTAAGTCTACAGTCACTGATGAGTAGCTTTCTTCACCCGCATAGTGAAGCAACTCATCAGCAGCAGGTAGACATACCTTTACAAGGCCAAACCAACAAACCTTGAAGATCCGCTGGACTGGAGTTTGCACTGGAAAAGCTGTCCTGCCTGGTCAGTAGTGTGCCATCAGAGCGGGTGTTTAGTGTGGCCGGGGCCATAGTCACTCCAAGGCGAACTCGTCTGTCCATGAAAAATGTGGAGAGATCGACCTTTGTGAAGATGAATCGGGCATGGATCAGCCAGGATTTCCAACCACCAATGCCAGATGCCTCAGTCTCAGAATAGATTGACTATGCTGCTACACCAACACTTCACAATTATGGTTATGAAACCCTCTTGGGTTATCAATTAGGGTTATGAAACCATTTTGGGTACTGCGAATGCCTGCTCCTGACTCATCCTGTGTCTTTCAGGAACTACTTGCCTCACTGATGCTTCTGGCCTTGGGCCTTTAATTTTTGGATGTCCAGCAGTAGCTAAATACATGCTTAATGCAAATTTCAACATTGATCTTTAAATGTAAGGGGTTATGAAACCCTCTTGGGTACTGCGAATGCCTGCTCCTGACTGATCCTGTATCTTTCAGGAACTAGTTGCCTCACTGATGCTTCTGGCCTTGGACCTTTAATTTTTTGGATGTTTATCAGTAGATAAATACATGCTTAATGCTAATTTCAACAGTGATCTTTAAATGTAAGGGGTTATGAAACCCTCTTGGGTACTGCGAATGCCTGCTCCTGAATGATCCTGCGTCTTTCAGGAACTACTTGCCTCACTGATGGTTTTGGCTATGGGCCTTTAATTTTTGGATGTTTGCACTAGCTACATACATGCTTAATTGAAATTTCAACATTGATCATGCAATGTAAGGGGTTATGAAAGCCTCTTGGGTACTGCTGATGCCTGCTCCTGACTGTGTGTTTCAGGAACTACTTGGCTTATTGATGCTTCTGGGCTTGGGCCTTCATTTTTGGATGTTTAGCACGAGCTAAATACATGCTTGATAGAAATTTCAACATTGATCTTTCAATGTAAGGGGTTATGAAACCCTCTTAGGTACTTCTGATGCCTGCTTCTGACTGCTCCTGTGTCTTTTAGGAACTACTTGGCTTACTGATGCTTCAGGGCTTGGGCCTTAAATGTATGGATGTTTTGCACTAGCTTACATACATGCTTAATTGACATTTCAACATTGATCTTTCAATCTTAGGGGTTATGAAATCCTCTTGTGTTCTGCTGATGACTTTTCCTGACTGTGTCTTTCAGGAACTACTTGGCTTACTGATGCTTCTGGGCTTGGGCCTTAAATTTTTGGATGTTAGCACTACCTAACATGCATCTTCAATAGAGATTTCAACATTCACCTTTTACTTTTAGGGGTTGTGAACCTCTTGTGTACTCATACTACTTCCTGCTCCACTCTGTCAGCGGAACACCCCTGAGGAAGTCGCTTGCGACGGAACGCGTGGGGGTCTTTGACCCCGTCCTCTGTTGTAGCACCTGTGTCGTTGGTCTCTGTGGATTGTAGCTGTGCTATTGTGGTATTGTATAAGACAGCATTGCTCCAGTGTAGTATTGTTTGCATTATTGTTGTGATATAGGACTACATTGTTATCATAAGAGTGCTTGCTCTGTCTATGTATGCACCTGCATGTTGTCACGATTCGGCTGGCTGGAGGTGGATCCTCTGTGCCAGAGAGGGATTGGCGTGGACCGTGTTGGTGGACCGGTTCTAAGTTGCTACTGGTATTCACCAGAGCCCGCCGCAAAGCGGGATGGTCTTGCAGCGGCGGTAGCAACCAGGTCGTATCCACCAGCAACGGCTCAACCTCTCTGACTGCTGAAGATAGGCGCGGTACAAGGGAGTAGACAAGAGCAAGGTCGGACGTAGCAGAAGGTCAGGGCAGGCAGCAAGGCTCGTAGTCAGGGGCAACGGCAGGAGGTCTGGAACACAGGCTAGGAACACACAAGGGAACGCTTTCACTGGCACAATGGCAACAAGATCCGGCAAGGGAGTGCAGGGGAAGTGATGTATAAATAGGGAGTGCACAGGTGAACACACTAATTAAGCCTGCTGCGCCAATAGGTGGCGTAGTGGGCCTTTAAATTGCAGAGGCCCGGCGCGCGCCCTAAGGAGCGGGGCCGCGCGCGCCGGGACAAGACCGACGGGGAGCGAGTCAGGTACGGGAGCCGGGATGCACATCGCGAGCGGGCGCCTCCCGCATCGCGAATCGCATCCCGGCTGAGAGAGACATTGCAGCGCACCCGGTCAGCAGGTCTGACCGGGGCGCTGCAAATGCGAGGAAGTTGCGAGCGCTCCGGGGAGGAGCGGGGACCCGGAGCGCTCGGCGTAACAGTACCCCCCCCCCCTTGGGTCTCCCCCTCTTCTTGGAGCCTGAGAACCTGAGAATAAGACTTTTGTCTAGGATGTTGTCCTCAGGTTCCCAGGATCTCTCTTCTGGACCACAGCCTTCCCAATCCACCCCAAAAAATTTTTTTCCTCTGACTGTCTTGGAGGCCAGAATCTCCTTCACGGAGAAGACGTCAGAAGAACCGGATACAGGAGTGGGAGAAACAAGTTTGGGAGAGAAGCGGTTAATGATGAGTGGTTTAAGGAGAGAGACATGGAAGGCATTGGGAATACGAAGAGAAGGGGGAAGAAGGAATTTGTAAGAGACAGGGTTGATCTGGCACAAGACTTTGAAAGGACCAAGATAGCGTGGTCCCAGTTTGTAACTGGGGACACGAAATCGGACATATTTAGCAGAGAGCCATACCTTGTCTCCGGGAGCAAAAATGGGGGGAGTTCTTCTTTTCTTATCGGCAAATCTTTTCATCCGGGATGAAGCCTGTAAAAGAGAATTTTGGGTCTCTTTCCATATGGTGGAAAGATCACGAGTCACTTCATCCACAGCGGGCAAACCAGAGGGCAAGGGAGTAGGGAGGGGGGGAAGAGGGTGACGGCCGTACACCACGAAAAATGGGGACTTGGCAGAAGATTCGGAGACTCTGAAGTTGTATGAGAATTCGGCCCATGGTAGAAGATCTGCCCAGTCATCCTGGCGGGAGGAAACAAAATGCCGTAAATAGTCACCCAGGACCTGATTAATTCTTTCTACTTGCCCATTGGATTGGGGATGATAAGAAGAAGAGAAGTTTAATTTAATCTTGAGCTGTTTACAGAGGGCCCTCCAGAATTTAGACACGAATTGGACGCCTCTATCCGAGACGATATGCGTGGGCAAACCGTGAAGGCGAAAAATGTGTACAAAAAAATGCTTTGCCAACTGAGGCCCTGAAGGAAGACCAGGAAGAGGAATAAAATGTGCCATCTTGGAAAATCGATCAACGACCACCCAAACAACTGTGTTGCCATGGGATGAGGGCAAGTCTGTAATAAAGTCCATACCAATCTGTGACCAAGGCTGTTCGGGAACGGGCAGAGGATGAAGGAGGCCAGCAGGCTTCTGGCGAGGAGTCTTATCCCGGGCACAGACAGTACAGGCCCGCACAAAATCAACAACATCCGTCTCCAGAGTCAGCCACCAATAAAAACGAGAGATGAGTTGCAAGGATTTTTTGATGCCCGTATGGCCTGCGAGATGGGAGGAGTGTCCCCATTTGAGAATCCCGAGACGCTGACGTGGAGAAACGAAGGTCTTCCCTGGAGGAGTTTGCGTGATGGAGGCTGGAGAAGTGGAGATCAGACAGTCCGGAGGAATGATGTGTTGCGGAGAGACCTCTACTTCAGAGGCATCAGAAGAACGAGAGAGGGCATCGGCCCTAATGTTCTTGTCAGCAGGGCGAAAATGAATTTCAAAGTTAAAACGGGCAAAGAACAACGACCACCTGGCCTGGCGAGGGTTCAGTCATTGGGCAGACTGGAGATAGGAGAGATTCTTGTGATCAGTGTATATGATAACTGGAAATTTAGATCCCTCCAGCAGATGCCTCCATTCCTCAAGCGCCAATTTAATGGCCAGTAGTTCTCGATCCCCGATGGAGTAATTTCTCTCCGCTGGAGAGAATGTCCTAGAAAAAAAACCACAAGTAACAGCATGCCCGGAAGAATTTCTTTGTAGAAGGACAGCTCCAGCTCCCACTGAGGAGGCATCTACCTCCAATAGGAAGGGTTTAGATGGGACAGGTCTGGAGAGCACGGGAGCAGAAGAAAAGGCAGACTTGAGATGTTTAAATGCGTCTTCCGCTTGTGGAGACCAGGACTTGGGATTGGCATTTTTCTTGGTTAAAGCCACGATAGGAGCCACAATAGTGGAAAAGTGTGGAATAAATTGTCTGTAATAATTGGCAAACTCCAAAAAACGTTGGATAGCACGGAGTCCGGAGGGGCGTGGCCAATCTAAGACGGCAGAGAGTTTATCTGGGTCCATTTGTAGTCCCTGGCCAGAGACCAAGTATCCTAGGAAAGGAAGAGATTGACATTCAAAGAGACATTTCTCCATTTTGGCATAAAGTTGATTGTCCCGAAGTCTCTGAAGAACCATGCGGACATGCTGGCGGTGTTCTTCTAAGTTGGCAGAAAAAATCAGAATATCGTCCAGATAAACCACAACACAGGAATATAAGAGATCACGAAAAATTTCATTAACAAAGTCTTGGAAGACGGCAGGGGCGTTGCACAGGCCAAAGGGCATGACCAGATACTCAAAGTGTCCATCTCTGCTGTTAAATGCAGTCTTCCATTCGTCCCCCTCCCTGATGCGGATGAGATTATAAGCCCCCCTTAAGTCCAGTTTGGTAAAGATGTGGGCACCTTGTAGGCGATCAAAGAGTTCCGAGATAAGAGGTAAGGGGTAGCGTTTTTTTACCGTGATTTTATTAAGTCCGCGGTAGTCAATGCAAGGGCGTAGGGAGCCATCTTTTTTGGACACAAAAAAAAATCCAGCTCCGGCAGGAGAGGAGGATTTGCGGATAAACCCCTATTTTAAATTTTCCTGGATGTACTCTGACATGGCAAGAGTCTCTGGAGCGGACAGAGGATAGATTCTGCCCCGGGGTGGAGTAGTACCCGGGAGGAGGTCAATAGGACAGTCATAAGGCCTGTGAGGGGGTAAAGTCTCCGCTTGCTTCTTGCAAAAGACGTCAGCATAGTCCATATAAGCCTTAGGAAGACCGGATACAGGGGGAACCACAGGGTCACGGCAGGGAGTACTGGGAACCGGTTTAAGACAGTCCTTGAGACAAGAAGTACCCCAGTTCTTGAGTTCTCCTGTGGACCAATCAAGGGTTGGGGAATGGCGTTGAAGCCACGGTAATCCAAGAAGAATTTCAGAAGTGCAGTTGGAGAGGACCAAAAATTAAATTTTTTCGTGATGAGGTCCGATGCACATTAGGAGAGGTTCTGTGCGGTAACGCACGGTACAGTCCAATCTTTCATTGTTAACAGAATTGATGTAGAGGGGTCTGGCGAGACTGGTCACTGGGATGTTGAACCTGTTGATGAGAGAGGCCAAAATAAAATTTCCTGCAGATCCGGAATCCAGGAAGGCCATAGCAGAGAAGGAGAGGGTAGAGGAAGATATCCGCACAGGCACAGTAAGGCGTGGAGAAGCAGAGTTGACATCAAAAACTGTCTCACCTTTGTGCGGAGTCAGCGTACATCTTTCCAGGAGGGGAGGACGGATAGGGCAATCCTTCAAGAAGTGTTCGGTACTGGCACAGTACAGGCACAGATTCTCCATGCGGCGTCGTGTCCTCTCTTGAGGTGTCAAGCGAGACCGGTCAACTTGCATAGCCTCCATGGCGGGAGGCACAGGAACGGATTGCAGAGGACCAGAGG
The DNA here is from genome assembly GCF_029499605.1 of Hyla sarda. Taxonomy (NCBI): domain Eukaryota; kingdom Metazoa; phylum Chordata; class Amphibia; order Anura; family Hylidae; genus Hyla; species Hyla sarda. Next base: position 116,030,421 of record NC_079193.1, on the reverse strand, counting down.
AGAGAGGAGCCGGGGAGAGAAACCACCTCGTGGGAACAAAGTCCATATCCTGGCGGAGCTCCTGACGCCTTTCGGAAAAACGCATGTCAATGCGGGTGGCCAGATGAATAAGTTCATGCAGGTTAGCAGGAATTTCTCGTGCGGCCAGCACATCTTTAATGTTGCTGGATAGGCCTTTTTTGAAGGTCGCGCAGAGGGCCTAATTATTCCAGGATAATTCGGAGGCAAGAGTACGGAATTGGATGGCGTACTCGCCAACAGAAGAATTACCCTGGACCAGGTTCAACAGGGCAGTCTCAGCAGAAGAGGCTCGGGCAGGTTCCTCAAAGACACTTCGAATCTCCGTGAAGAAGGAGTGTACAGAGGCAGTGACAGGGTCATTGCGGTCCCAGAGCGGTGTGGCCCATGACAGAGCTTTCCCAGACAGAAGGCTGACTACGAAAGCCACCTTAGACCTTTCAGTAGGAAACTGGTCCGACATCATCTCCAAGTGCAGGGAACATTGCGAAAGAAAGCCACGGCAAAACTTAGAGTCCCCATCAAATTTATCCGGCAAGGATAATCGTAGGCCGGAAGCGGACACTCGCTGCGGAGGAGGTGCAGGAGCTGGCGGAGGAGATTGTTGCTGGAGTTGTGGTAATAGCTGCTGTAGCATCACGGTCAGTTGAAACAGCTGGTGGCCTTGTTGTGCTATCTGTTGCGACCACCATGGTGAGGTCGGCGACAACTGGCAGTGGGACTTCAGCGGGATCCATGGCCGGATCTACTGTCACGATTCGGCTGGCTGGAGGTGGATCCTCTGTGCCAGAGAGGGATTGGCGTGGACCGTGTTGGTGGACCGGTTCTAAGTTGCTACTGGTATTCACCAGAGCCCGCCGCAAAGCGGGATGGTCTTGCAGCGGCGGTAGCAACCAGGTCGTATCCACCAGCAACGGCTCAACCTCTCTGACTGCTGAAGATAGGCGCGGTACAAGGGAGTAGACAAGAGCAAGGTCGGACGTAGCAGAAGGTCAGGGCAGGCAGCAAGGATCGTAGTCAGGGGCAACGGCAGGAGGTCTGGAACACAGGCTAGGAACACACAAGGGAACGCTTTCACTGGCACAATGGCAACAAGATCCGGCAAGGGAGTGCAGGGGAAGTGATGTATAAATAGGGAGTGCACAGGTGAACACACTAATTAAGCCTGCTGCGCCAATCAGTGGCGCAGTGGCCCTTTAAATTGCAGAGACCCGGCGCGCGCCCTAAGGAGCGGGGCCGCGCGCGCCGGGACAAGACCAACGGGGAGCGAGTCAGGTACGGGAGCCGGGATGCGCATCGCGAGCGGGCGCCTCCCGCATCGCGAATCGCATCCCGGCTGAGAGAGACATTGCAGCGCACCCGGTCAGCAGGTCTGACCGGGGCGCTGCAAATGCGAGGAAGTTGCGAGCGCTCCGGGGAGGAGCGGGGACCCGGAGCGCTCGGCGTAACACATGTTCATAGCCACATGGAGTCGACACTGATTGTCATTTGATTAACAGTAGGATGGGGTCATTTACTCAGAGCAGGAGGTCATGGCCCTGCTCTGGGGCTGTGTTGTGGCTCTTCAGAGAGCCTTTTTAATGGTTTTAAACTTGTAACTTGACTGTTTTGTAATTTGTAATAAAGCTATTGCATTAGATATTATGGTGTGCATTCTATTTTCAGTGTGAGCTTTTTTTCTTTTGGAGAGTATTGTTTATTACACTGAATTGCACCCATCTTTACACGATATATTACAGTGAGCCTCCCCCCCCCCGTATTTTTCTACTGTGACAGTGTACGACTCCTCATCCTCCACTGCCCGGACAAGTCTCAGTGGCCCTTCAGCATACCATGTGTACAGGGCATGGCGGTGTCACGCTGTTCTTCACATGGTTTGCCTTGGTGAAAAGTGTTGGAAACAATGGCTGGTCATGGCAATTGCGCCTACATCTCACGGCCACATGAGCCCTGTGGGGGCTTGTTAGATTTGGCCTTTCGGACCCCAGCGTGTGGGTACAATGACACTAAAACTTGGGAGTTAAAAGTTACATTTCAAAATCATTAAATTTCAAAATCTTAAATTTAAATAAAAAAATCATACATTTCAATGGTCTCCTCATGCTTCAGCCAACTCCAGGCTGTGTCATTCAGGCAATATATGGTTTACTGATACTGCTACTGGGCCTGGGTCTGGGACTGAAAATGTTGTTATGGTAGCACTAGCTATCCAAAATCTTCATTTTAAATTTCAAAAATTCTTGTGTTTTTTCTTGGGGATTGTGAAGCCCTGGGGTCTCTTCATGCTTCAGCCAACTCCATGCTGTGTCATTCAGGCAATATATGGTCTCCTCATGCTTCAGCCTCATCCAAGCTGTGTCATTCAGCCACTATATGGTCTCCTCATGCTGCGAACTCCTCCATGCTGTGTCATTTCAGCCACTATATGGTCTCCTCATGCTGCCAACAACTCCACTCTGTGTCATTTAGCCTCTAAATGGTCTCCTCATGCTGCCATCACCTCCAGGCTGTGTCATTCAGCCACTATATGGTCTCCTCATGCTGCCACCACCTCCACGCTGTCATTCAGCCACTATATATGGTTTCCTCATGCTTCAGCCTCATCCATGCTGTGTCATTCAGCCACTATATGGTCTCCTCATGCTGCCAACACCTCCTCGCTGTGTCATTCAGCCACTATATGGTGTCCTCATGCTGCCAACACCTCCACACTGTGCCATTCAGCCACTATATGGTCTCCTCATGCTGCCAACACCTCCACGTTGTGTCATTCAGCCACTATATGGTGTCCTCATGCTGCCAACACCTCCACGCTGTGCCATTCAGCCACTATATGGTCTCCTCATGCTGCCAACACCTCCACGCTGTGTCATTCAGCCACTATATGGTCTCCTCATGCTGCCAACACCTCCACGCTGTGTCATTCAGCCACTATATGTTCTCCTCATGCTGCCAAAACCTCCACGCTGTGTCATTCAGCCACTATATGGTCTCCTCATACTGATGCCACCTCCAGACTCTGTCATTGTGCCGCTCTGCGGCAGTGATTCTAAAAGCAATGCCGGTAATCTGCATGTTATTCTGAATAACAGTATTATTTCACTATTCCAGCACACCATATGCGTGTTAGAACACAGCAAAGTGTTCTATACCCCTATTGAGGCTCTCTGTAGGCCAGAAATAGCCGTTTATAATATAAATAAAACAAATAAATTCGTATCAAAATGAATTTTTTCGGAAAATTCGGCGAATCGGCTGAATCAAATTTTTGAAAAGTTTGCTCATCTCTACCCCCAACTGTCTCAGACTGGTATAAGGAAGTCCTCTTCCTCTGTTGAATGGAGGAGTTGATGGGAGATTCCTCAGGCCGTCAAGAGAGGGACATTTCAATATGGCAGCCATGGCTAGCCTTTCTGGAATAACTGCTTTACATGACAGGTTAGGCTCACATACTGCATAGGGGACCTCTTCTCTGTCCTTACAGGTCACTGAGTTTCTGCGTGATGAGATGGAGAGTGGAAGACTGCAGCTGACCTTCTTATGGCGGTGACCGGTGGAGCACAGGTTCTGAGTTCTAGTTCTTATCTCCTTCCCCTTCTTATCCCCCTGCTTCGAACAGGACTTGCTCTACCCCTTTTCTGTGATTTGCTCTATTGCACTGGAATTTTCTCTCCTTTGTCCTTTTGGTTTGTATTCCCCTTTTTTTGTTTAAAAAAGCTACCTTTTGAATATTAAAAAATTTATAAGGTTAGTTAAATTGCATGGTCGAAGTCCAAAATTGCGCATTTTTGGTCACTTCAAATTCTATAAAAAAATGTATCAAAAGCGATCAAAAATTGCAATCAAAACAAAAACCAATGAAAATTGAAGCCCCCAAAAGTTACAAAATAGTGTAAAATTTTTTTTTTGTTTAACCACAGATTTTGTTATAAAATAATTGATGTCATTACAAAGTACAATTGGTGACGCAAAAAAACAAGCCCTTATATGGGTCTGTAGGTGCAAAATTGAAATCGTATGGTTTTTAGAAGGGGAGGGGGAAAAAATGAAAGTGCAAAAATGAAAATTGACCTAGTCCTTAAAGCCAAAATGAGCTTGGTCCCTAGGGGTTATGATCTAATGTGGCAGCTACCTGCATAGCTCATTCTCTAAGGATGTGGTTGACTCATCTTAAATCTATCTAGTTGAAGAGATCCTAAATTCCTTCCCTGTAATTTCTACAGTGGCATATTTTCTCGCTGATGCCTCTGACTTCTTTAAGCTTTCTGTCCGTGCAGCTGCCCTCTCTTATTCAGCTAGAAAAGCTATTTGGCTTAGACCTTGGAAACTGGATGGCGCATCCAAAGCTAGACTCTGCTGGATACAGGAAGGTAGGAGGCAAAATCAAAGACCTCACAATATCAAGAAATTTAAGCATCCTAGCAAGGGAAACTGTTTCTTGTTCAACCCAAATAAGGATTCTAGTTCTAAGGATGCTCTGAAATGACGCCACTCTTCCGGTGGTAGGGCGTCTGTCCGGATTTGTGGAGGCCTGGGAAAAAATTACCTCAAGTCTCTGGTTTTTAAATACAGTACATTCAGGCATTCTTCTAGAGTTTTGCTCCTATCCTCCGGACAGATTCCTTTCCACTGGGGTAGTGGCAGATCCCATAAAACAAAATGCCATGACTGTATAATTAATATCCCTTTTACTAAAAAAAAGTACCAGTTTACCCTCAAGAGGAGGAGGGAAGGGCATTTTATTCTCCTCTCTTCCTGGTAAAATAAGAAACCTGCATGATGGCATTTATAGATTTAGAAGATGCCAACTATCACATCCCAATTCACATCAGAAGTTCCTCAGGGTGGCAGTCTTTATAGGAGGAAGATGGACACACCTGCAGTACTGAGCTTTTCCCTTCCGGGTCTGTCAAGCCCCAGGGGTTTTTACAAAAGTAATGGCGACTTTCATAAGAACACATGATATCCTTTGAATTCCCTACTTAGATGACTTCTTAATTGTATCCTAGTCCACAAGCATATTAAATCAGAAACTGCAGGGAGTCTCCTCTATTCTAAATTCTTTAGGGTGGAATCTAAAGCTCAAAAAGACAAATCTCATCCCTTCAAAAATCTTTCAGTTTTTAGGCATTCTTCTAGACTCAGAAGTCCTGTTTGCCTCTAGTCAAACTAAATCTCATCAAAGACACAGCAACAAATCTTTTTTTTTTTTTTTTAAATCATGTGTACACGATCAGGGAAGCAATGCTCATGTTGGGTCTAATGACATCCTGCATAATGGCAGTGAAATGGGCCCAATTCAGATCCCAAGTGCTACAAGCAAGTATTCTCTGCAAGCTGGGATGGCTGTGTCGCTTCTTCATTTCTTCCAAAGCAAGAATTTTATTAACCCGTTAAGGACTCAATGAAGCAAACCGACAGCTCACCGCCACTCCACTGCACCTGTGCGCGGGCCTGGTTAGCAGCGTCTCCAACCACGTGAGTATGTACAGGAAGGAACAATCCAGCCCAGGATTGCAGGTAAAAGCAGGTAGACTTTATTGGGTCATATATAGACAGAACATCAGAAAGCCAACACGTTTCGGCTATACCAGGTCCTTAGTCATGCCTGTACACCCTAAGTCCACTCCCTTTCTATAACGCGGAGCCACGGCCGGGACCCGAGGCTAATAGCGATCGGCACTGATCTGGTGCCGTGCGCCATTAATCCTTTAGATGCGGCGTTCAAAGTTTAACGCCGTGTCTAAAGTGAAAGTAAAACATTGGCGGTTAGCTCAGGGGGCTGTTTGGGATCGCCGCAGCGAAATTGCGGAATCCCAAACAGCTCTAGGACAGCAGGAGGGTCCCTTACCTTGCCTCCTGATCGCCGAATGACTGCTCAGTGCCTGAGATCCAGTCATGAGCAGTCAAGTGGCAGAATCATTGATCAATGGTTTCCTATGAGAAACCATTGATCAATGTAAAAGATGAGTGTATGCAGTGTTATAGCCCCCTATTGGAGCTTTTAGCATTGCAAAAAAAAAAGTTAATAAAGATCATTTAACCCCTTCTCTAATAAAAGTTTGAATTAACCCCCTTTTCCCATTAAAAAAAGTGTAAATAAAAATAAACATATGTGGTATCGCTGCGTGCGGAAATGTCCAAATTATAAAAATATATAATTAATAAAACCACACGGTCAATGGTGTACGCGCAAATAAATTCCACAGTCCAAAATCGCATATTTTTGGTCACTGTTTATATCATGAAAAAAATTAATAAAAAGCAATCAATAAGTCCGATCAATACAAAAATGGTACCGCAAAAAATTTCAGATCACGGTGCAAAACATGAGCCCTCATACCACCCCATATGCGGAAAAATAAAAAAGTTATAGGGGTCATAAGATGACAATTTTAAACACATACATTTTCCTGCATGAAGTTATGATTTTTTTCGGAAGTACGACAAAATGGCTTTTTTCCTAAATTTTGTCGAAGAAATTTTTTTATTTCGTTTTGCCGTACATTTTTGGGTAAAATGACTGATGTAATTACAAAGTAGAATTGGTGGCGCAAGTAATAAACCCTCATATGGATTTTTGGGTGCAAAATTGAAAGGGTTATGGTTTTTTAAATGTAAGAAGGAAAAACGGAAAGGGCAAAAACGGAAAAACCCTGAGTCCTTAAGCAGCTTTGAATTGACTATCAGTAACCTCACAGTCACTGCTTATTCCAGGCCTGGCATTTAAATCTTTAGATACCATGATAAGCAAATAAAAGTGGAAGATGCAGGCAGCTCAGTGGAGCTCACAGAACCCTCGCAACTTGATCGTGGGGATTCTATAGCCAAAATGGCAGAGGGTGGTAACCTTACCTGCTTCCTGCTGCCCGGTCACCGATTCAATGATGTAGCCTGTCAGTGGATTGGCAATCACACTGTATAATGCTATGCCATAGGCATAGCATTATAGATAAAATGCAATCTAATCATTGCATATAAAAGTACCCTATGGAGACTTAAAAAGTGTAAAATAAAAAATAAATAAGTTTCTAAAATTAAATAAAACCATAAAAAATCAAATCCTCCGTATGTGATTTTAAGCCCTTGAGGACCCATGACGTACCACTACGTCATGGGACCCTGGGTCTTAAGGACTCATGATGTACCGGTACGTCCGTGGGAATTCCCGTCCCTGCTGGGCGGGGACCGGACCTGGGTGACTGCTGATATCGATCAGCAGGCACCCCGTGCAAATGCCCAGGGGGGGGGGGGGGGGGGTCATCAGATCCCCGCATGTTGGTGATTGCAGCAAGTCGCCGATGAATTCACACCGGCAATTTGCGGTTAATCTGGGTCATACGGGTCTATGGTGACCCAGAAAATAAGGGGGATCGGGGTTGTCCAAGACATCCACTATCCCCCTGAAGGGATAAGAGTGAGGTGGCAGGGGTGCCACCCCTCCTATGCCTATCGGTCGTCTAGAAGGGGGTTAACATTCGGTTTCCCCTTTCTGCCCACCCACAATAGGCGGAGCAGAATGGGGAAACCGAGGATGACCGGCACTGAAGGTCCACTTACCCATCGGCGGCGGCGATCGGCGGCAGCAGAGAACGGCGATGCGGCTCCCTGGATCCTACGGAAGACGGTAAGTTGCCTAGCAACATCTGGGAGGCCACAGTTTGAGACCACTAAACTAAACTGTAGCCCTCCAGATGTGGCAAAACTACAACTCCCAGCATGCCCAATCAGCAAACAGCTGTTTCAGCATGCTGGGAGTTGTAGTTGCTTACCTCCAGCTGTTGCATAACTACATCTCCCAGCATGCCCTTCGGTGATCAGTACATGCTTGGAGTTGTAGTTTTGCAACAGCTGGAGGCACACTGGTTGGAAAATACTGAGTTCGGTAACAGTGTGCCTCCAGCTGTTGCAAAAGTACAACTCCCAGCATGCACGCTCTGTCAGTACATGCTGGGAGTTGTAGTTTTGAAACAGCTGGAGGTTTGCCCCCCCCCCCCCCATGTGAACGTACAGGGTACATTATCATGGGCGATTTTACAGTAAGTTTCCTGCTTGAAGTTTGAGCTGTGGCAAATTTTTCGCTGCAGCGCAAACTCCTATTGGGAAGCTCACTGTAAACCTCCGCCAGTGCGAATGTACCCTAAAAACACTACACTAACACATAATAAAGGGTAAAATACTACATATACACCCCCTTACACTGCCCCCCCCCATAAAAGAAAAACGTATTGTATGGCAGTGTTTCCAAAACGGAGCCTCCAGCTGTTACAAAACAACAACTCCCAGCATTTTCGGACAGCCACTGACTGTCCAGGCATGCTGGGAGTATAGCAACAGCTGGACGCACCCTGTCTGGGAATCACTGGCGTAGAATACCCCTATGTCCACCCCTATGCTATCCCTAATTTCGTCCTCAAATGCGCATGGCGCTCACTCACTTTGGAGCCCTGTCCTATTTCAAGGAAACAGTTGAGGTCCACATATGGGATATTTCCATACTCGGGAGAAATTGCACTACAAATTTTGTAGGGCTTTTTCTCCTTTTACCCCTTATGAAAAGGAAAAGTTGGGGGCTACACCAACATGTTAGTGTAAAAAAATAAAAACATTTACACTAACATGCTGGTGTTGCCACATACTTTTTATTTTCACAAGCGGTAAAAGGAAAAAATAAATACATTTGAAAAGCAATTTCTCCTGAGTACGGAAATACCCCATATGTGGGCATAAAATGCTCTGTGGATGCACAACAAGGCTCAGGAGTGAGAGTGCACTATGTACATTTTGAGGCCTAAGTTGATGATTTGCACAGTGGTGGCTGATTTTACAGCTATTCTGACATAAATGCAAAAAGATAAATACCCACATGTGACCCCATTTTGGAAACTACACCCCTCTCGGAACGTAACAAGGGGTATAGTGAGCCTTAACACCCCACAGGTGTTTAATGAAAATTCTTCAAAGTTGGATGGAAAAATGAACAAAAAATGTTTTTTCACCAAAATGCTGGTGTTACCCTAAATTTTTCATTTTCACAAGGGAAGATAGGAAAAAAGCCCCCCCAAATTTGTAACCCCATTGCTTCTGAGTAAGAACATACCCCATATGTTGATGTTAAGTGCTCTGCGGGCAAACTACAATGCTCAAAAGAGAAGGAGTGCCATTGGGCTTTTGAAGAGACAATTTGTCTGGAATTGAAGCACACGTGTTTTTACAAAGGCCCCATAGTACCAGAACAATGGAACCACCCCACATGTGACCCCATTTTGGAAACTACACCCCTCATGTAATGTAATAAGGGGTACAGTGAGCATTTACACCCCACAGGTGTCTGACAGATCTTTGGAACAGTGGGCTGTGCAAATGAAAAATTACATTTTTCATTTTCATGGACCACTGTTCCAAAAAACCTGTCAAACACCAGTGGGGTGTAAATACCAGGGGCTTTGTAAACACACATGGCCCCTGACTTCCATTCCAAACCAATTTTCTTTCCAAAAGCTCAACGACGCTCCTCTTTTGAGCATTGTAGTGCGCCAGCAGAGCACTAGACATCCACGTAAGCAAATGAAGAAAAGGTCGTCCAGCAGTCCCTTTAAAACGTAGATCCTTTATTGAACTTTTTCTTAAAAATGCAGAGCACACACCATACACCTTCACCTAGTCAGCAAACTTCTCCTATTACATAGGAGAAGTTTGCTGACTAGGTGAAGGTGTATGGTGTGTGCTCTGCATTTTTAAGAAAAAGTTCAATAAAGGATCTATATTTTAAAGGGACTGCTGGACTACCTTTTCTTCATTTGCTTACAAGTACCAAGCTGGGCTGGGCTCGAGTCCTTGCAGACCGTGGAGGAGGTGAGCTGAGAGAACTTTATTTCTTATTCCCTAGACGTCCACACATGGGGTATTTCCACACTGATAAGAAATGGGGTTACAAATTTTGGGGGTCATTTTCTCCTATTACCTCTTGTAAAAATGTAAAATTTGGGGGAAATACTGCTTTTAGAGAGAAATATTTTTTTCATTTACACATCCAACTTTAACGAAAAGTCATTAAACCTCTGTGGGGTGTTAAGGCTCACAGGACCCCTTGTGTAGTTTCCAAAATAGTATGCCATGTGTTTTTTTTTTCTTTTCTTTTCCTGTTCTGGCACCATAGGGGCTTCTTAAATGTGACATGCCCCCCAAAAACTATTTTAGAAAAACTCACTCTCCAAAATCCCACTGTCGCTCCTTCTCTTCTGAGCCCTCTAGTGCACCTGCCGAACACTTGACATACACATATAAGGTATTTCCTTACTGGAGAGAAATTGGGTTACACATTTTAGGAAGATTTCTCTCCTTTTACCCCTTGTAAAAATTCAAAAACTGGGTCTACAAGAACATGCCAGTGTAAAAAATGAAGATTTTGAATTTTCTCCTTCAATTTGCTGTTATTCCTGTGAAACACCTAAAGGATTAACAAACCTTTTGAATGTCATTTTTGAATACTTTGAGGGGTGCAGTTTTTATAATGGGGTCATTTATGGGGTATTTCTAATATGAAGGCCCTTCAAATCCACTCAAATCTTAACTAGTCCCTGAAAAATTTAGATTTTGAAATTTTTTTGAAAAATTGGAAAATTGCTGCAATACTTTGAAGCTTTCTGATGACTTCCAAAAGTTAAAAAAAACATGTCAACTTTATGATGCAAACATAACGTAGACATACTGTATATGTGAATCAATATATAATTTATTTGGAATGTCTATTTTCCTTACAAGCAGAGAGCTTCAAAGTAAAAAAAATGCAAAATTTTCTATTTTTTCATCAAACTTTCGAATTTTTCACCAAGAAATTATGCAAGTATCGAAAAAATGTTACCACCAACATAAAGTAGATTATGTCACGAAAAAACATTCTCGGAATCAGAATGAAAGGTAAAAGCATCCCAGAGTTTTTTAATGCTTAAAATTACAGTGGTCAGATGTGCAAAAAATGGCCGGGTCCTACACTAAAAATTGGCTGGGTCCTTAAGGGGTTAACATATTAACATATTTGGTATCGCAATGTGCGTTGAAGTTCAAACTATTAAAATATAATGTTTATGATCCTGCATGGTAAACGGAGTAAATATAAAAAAAAATACCAAAAACCTAAAATAATGATTTTTAATCACATAAAAATTTTTTGCAAAGTACAATTGGTCATGCAAAAAACCATGGCCTCAAATGGGTCTTTGGGTAAAAAAAAAAGTTACGGATTTTAAAAGGAGATAAGGAGAAAACAAGAATGCAAACATGAAAATTGGCCCAGTCCTTAACCCCTTCAGGAACGGAGCCCATTTTGGCCTTAAGGTCTTTTGCACATCTGACCACTGTCACTTTAAACATTAATAACTCTGGAATGCTTTTAGTTATCATTCTGATTCCAAGATTGTTTTTTGTGACATATTCTACTTTAACATAGTGGTAAATTTTTGTCGATACTTGCATCCTTTCTTGGTGAAAAATCCGTAAATTTGATGAAAAATTTGAAAATTTTGCATTTTTCTAACTTTGAAGCTCTCTGCTTGTAAGGAAAATGGATATTACGAATACATTTTTTTTTGGTTCACATATACAATATGTCTATTTTATGTTTGCATCATAAAATTGATGTGTTTTTACTTTTGGAAGACACCAGAGGGCTTCAAAGGTCAGCAGCAATTTTCCGATTTTTCACAAAATTTTCAAACTTGGTATTTTTCAGTGACCAGTTCAGGTTTGAAGTGGATTTGAAGGGTCTTCAACTTAGAAATACCCCATAAATGACCCCATTATAAAAACTACACCCCCCAAAGTATTCAAAATGACATTCAGTCAGCGTTTTAACCCTATAGGTGTTTCACACGAATAGCAGCAAAGTGAAGGAGAAAATTCACAATCTTCATTTTTTACACTCACATGTTCTTGTAGACCCAATTTTTGAATTTTTACAAGGGGTAAAAGGCCAAAATTTTTACTTGTATTTGTAGCCCATACCTCATATGTCTATGTAAAGTGTTCGGCGGGTGCAGTAGAGGGCTCAGAATGGAAGGAGCGACAAGGGGATTTTGGAGAGTACGTTTTTCTGAATTGGTTTTTGGGGGGCATGTTGCATTTAGGAAGCCCTTATGGTGCCAGAACAGCAAAAAAAAAAACACATGGCATACCATTTTGGAAACTAGACCCCTTGGGGAACGTAACAAGGTGTAAAGTGAGCCTTTATACCCCACAGGTGTTTCAGGACTTTTGCAAATGTAAAAAAAAATAATAATTTTTACCTAAAATGCTTGTTTTCCCAAAAATTTTACATTTTTAAAAAGGGTAATAGCAGAAAATACCCCTAAAAATTTGAAGCCCAATTTCTCCCGATTCAGAAAACACCCCATATGGGGGTGAAAAGTGCTCTGCTGGCGCACTACAGGTCTCGGAAGAGAAGGAGTCACATTTGGCTTTTTGAAAGCAAATTTTGCTCTGGGGGCATGCCGCATTTAGGAAGCCCCTATGGTGCCAGGACAGCAAAAAAAAAAAACACATGGCATACCATTTTGGAAACTAGACCCCTCGGGGAACGTAACAAGGGGTTAAGTGAACCTTTATACCCCACAGGTGTTTCACGACTTTTGCATATGTAGAAAAAAATTTTTTTTTTTACCTAAAATGCTTGTTTTCCCAAAAATGTCACATTTTTAAAAAGGGTAAAAGCAGAAAATACCCCCCAAAATTTGTAACACAATTTCTCCCGAGTACGGCGATACCCCATATGTGACACTAAACTGTTGCCTTGAAATACGACAGGGCTCCAAAGTGAGAGCGCCATGCGCATTTGAGGCCTAAATTAGGGACTTGCATAGGGGTGGACATAGGGGAATTCTACGCCAGTAATTCCCAAACAGGGTGCCTCCAGCTGTTGCAAAACTCCCAGCATGCCTGGACAGTCAACGGCTGTCCGACAATACTGGGAGTTGTTGTTTTGCAACAGCTGGAGGTTCCGTTTTGGAAACAGTGGCATACCAGACACTTTCATTTTTATTGGGGAGGGGAGGGGGGCTGGGTATGGGTATGTGTATATGTAGTGTTTTTTACTTTTTATTTTATTTTTTGTGTTAGTGTAGTGTTTTTAGGGTACAGTCACACGGGCGGGGGTTCACAGTAGTTTCTCGCTGGCAGTTTGAGCTGCGGCAGAAAATTTGTGGCAGCTCAAACTTACAGCCAGATACTTACTGTAATCCTCCGCCCATGTGAGTGTACCCTGTACATTCACATTGGGGGGGACATCCAGCTGTTGCAAAACTACAACTCCCAGCATGCGCTGACAGACTGTACATGCTGAGAGTTTTAGTTTTGCAACAGCTGTAGGCACACTGGTTATGTATCACTCAGTTTGTGACCTAACTCAGTGTTTCACAACCAGTGTGCCTCCAGCTGTTGCAAAACTACAACTCTCAGCAGTCAATGTACACCATGCATCGTACAGTACACCCGGCCGGGAGTTGTAGTTTTGCAACAGCTGGAGGCACACCGGTCGTGAAACACTGACTTAGGTTGTGAAACTTAGAGTTTTTTTTTTTACCTGTGTGCCTTCAGCTGTTGCAAAACTACAACTCTCAGCAGTCACCGACAGCCAACGGGCATGGTGGGAGTTGTAGTTATTCAACCAGCAGATGCACCACTACAACTCCCAGCATGCACTTTAGCTGTTTGTGCAAGCTGGGAGTTGTAGTTATACAACAGCTGAAGGTACACTTTTCCATAGAAAAAATGTGCCTCCAGCTGTTGCAAAACCATAAGTCCCAGCATGCCCATAAGGGAATGCTGGGAGTTGTGGTGGTCTTCCTCCTGCTGTTGCATATCTACAGCTCCCAGCATCCCCGTTTTGCATGCTAGGAGCTGTTGCTAAGTAACAGCAGGAGGCTGTCACTCACCTCCAACGATCCACACTGCAGGTCAGTCCCTCGTTGTCGCCGCTGCTCCTGGGGCCCCGATCCCAACATTGATGCCGGGGATCGGGGTCCCCAGCACCCGGGGTGCACGTCCCGCACCCGCTCACGCCCTCCGGAAGAGGGGCGGAGCGGGTGCGGGAGTGACACCGGCAGCAGGCACCCTGATTGGTCGGCCGATAATCCGTCCGACGAATCAGGGCGATCGTGAGGTGGCACCAGTGCCACCTCACCCCTGCAGGCTCTGGCTGTTCGGGGCCGTCAGAGACGGCCCCGAACAGCCAGTAATTCCGGGTCACCGGGTCACTGGAGACCCGATTGACCCGGAATCGCCGCAGATCGTTGGACTGAATTGTCCAGCGATCTGCGGCGATCGCCGACATGGGGGGGCATAATGACCCCCCTGGGCGATATGCCGGGATGCCTGCTGAACGATTTCAGCAGGCATCTGGCTCCGGTCCCCAACCGGCTAGCGGTGGGGACCGGAATTCCCACGGGCGTATGGATACCCCCTCGGTCCTTAAGGACTCGGAATGCAGGGCGTATCCATACGCCCTATGTCCTGAAGAGGTTAAAGGGGTACTCTGCCCTTAGACATCTTATAAGATTTGTGATCGCAGGGGTCCCGCCGCTGGGTCCCTCTGCAATCTCCCTGCAGCACCTGCCGTTCGTTTAAAATGCCAGCTACGACATCAGAGGCTCATGACATCATGGCTATGCCCCCTTGTGACGTCACAAGCACTGGATGACTAGGGTTCCGCAGCAGAGATCGTCAGGACCCCCGCAATATCCTCTATCCTTTGGATAGGGGATAAGATGTCTAGGGGCAGAGCACCCCTTTAAGACCAAAATGGGCTTGGTCCTTAAGGGCTTTAGCTGGTGGATGAGCCTCCAAATTTATCTTAGGGAGCACCATGGCTCATATTACAGATGGTATCAGTAACCTCGGATGCCAGCCCTTGGGGGTGGGAAGCTGTCTACAATCAGTCCCTTCTTCAGAACAGGTAGTCTCCTTCCCGAATTCATTCATCCTCAAATTACTCTCAGCAGTTCTTCAAGCCATTTCCCACTTAATTTCTCAACTTCAAGGAAAAATAATTTACTTGGACAATACCACAACTGTAGTTTATCTAAGCAAGCAAGCAAGGGGGAATGAGGTCCAGATCGCCACAACATCTCTCTTCACAAATTTTTCTCTTGGCAGAATCTCATCTTGCCACTCTCAGAAGTCCATTGAAAAGGGAAAGACAACAAGGTGTTGGACTTTCTGAGCAGAGTCCGGTTAAACCAATTAGAATGGGCCTTAACCCCCTAAGGCATAAACATAAAATATGCCAATTTGTTAAAAATGACTCAATATATTTATTCTGTAGGTCCATACGATTACAAAGATACCCAATTTATGTAGGTTTTATTTTATTTTACTACTTATTTATTTACCACTTAAAATTATAACTGCATGCACTAGTTACATACATACATGAGTATGTTTAAAGGGGTACTCTGGTAAAAACCTTTTTTCTTTTAAATCAACTGGTGGCAGAAAGTTAAACATATTTGTAAATTACTTCTATTAAAAAATCTTAATACTTCCAGTACTTATTAGCTGCTGAATGCTACAGAGGAAATTCCTTTCTTTTTGGAACACTGATGACATCACGAGCACAGTGCTCTCTGCTGACATCTCTGTCCATTTTAGCAACCATGCATAGCAGATGTATGCTAAGTGCAGCATGGTGGCTCAGTGGTTAGCACTGCTGCCTTGCAGTGCTGGGGACTTGGGTTCAAATCCCACTAAGGACAACAATAAATAAAGCGTTATTATTATTATAATAACGTCAGCAGAGAGAACTGTGCTCGTGATGTCATCAGAAAGCATTCCAAAAAGAAAAGAATTTCCTCTGTAGTATTCAGCAGCTAATAAGTACATGAAGGATTAAGATTTTTTAATAGAAGTAATTTACAAATATGGGTAAAAAGAAATTGGGGATGTGCAGCTCACAATTAGCTAACTGAAGTAAGAGGGCTATACACCTACACCAGGTGTTAGGGAATAGCAAATACATTTTTTAAACAGTAGCCAACCCCTCAAAGTTAGCATCAGTTCCCTGATAAAGAATGAGAATTAATAATAATAATAAAAACTGGATCGTGCTTCAATTAAAATGTGAAAATTGTTTAAAATATATATAATTTTTTGTCAGTATATCCTCTAAGCACAGGGCCCCTGTGCCGAGGAAATTATATAAAATAGAATACAAATAACAATATCAACAAACACCGATAACTTGCATAGAATGTAACAATTTTAATGTCATGTATAGAATAGGATCATGTATTGAATATAGGATCATCCAAAGTGACATTAAAATTGTTACATTCTATGCAAGTTATCGGTGTTTGCTGATATTGTTATTTTTATTCTCTTTTATATAATTTCCTCGGCACAAGGGCCCTGTGCTTAGAGGATATACTGACAAAAAATGATATGTATTTTAAACAGTGTAATAAATATACATTTTCATATTTTAATTGAAGCACAATCCAGTTTTTATTATTATTAATTCTCATTCTTGTATCAGGGAACAGATGCTAATTTACAAATAAGTTTAACTTTCTGCCACCAGTTGATTTAAATTTTCAAATTTTCCGTATACAGGGCTATATTTCTTGTGCCACGGTCTACAGTTTTTATCGTTACCATTTTTGTTTTGATGAGTCTTTTTAATAGCTTTTTTTTATTTTTATTTCTTTACTTTTTTTATTAATGGTATATGAAGTGACAAAAATGCAAAATTTTGGACTCTTTGTTTACGTGTATAGATCCACTGTGTGGTTTAACTAACCTTATATTTTAATGGTTCTGATATTTTCGCACAGGCTGATACAACATATGTTTATGTTTATTTTTTATAACTATTTTATTTTAAAATATAATGTGAAATGGAGAGTAATTAAAACTTTCATTAGGGGAGGGGCTTATTCACATTTATTAACTTTTTTTTTTTTTACACACATTTTACTTTTTTTTTTTTTAGTCCCCATAGGGGGCTATACCATGCAATCTTTAGATTGCATACACTGATCACTGTTGCTCCACAGAACAGCATTGATCAGTGTTACCGGTACTCTGCTGCTCCAGCCTGCAGATCCTTACTGGGGACATCAGAGCACCGATTGGACGGCGAGGAGGCAGGTATGGGCCCTTCTGCTGCCCTCTCAGCTGATCGGGACATCGCGAGCAGTGGATGCCTTCTATCAATCCTGGGTAAAAGAAAGAGCCTACGCCTTTCCCTCTCTTTTTTTAAATCCTCGGACCCTAAAGAAGATAAAGAAGGATCCAGCATCGGTCTTATTAATAGCTCCTTTTTGCACAAATGCCTTGGTTCACACTGTTTAACCCCTTAAGGACCCAGCCTAAATATACCTTAAGGACCCGGCCATTTTTTGAACATCTGACCACTGTCACTTTAAGCATTAATAACTCTGGGATGCTTTTACCTTTCATTCTGATTCCGAGATTGTTTTGTCGTGACATATTCTAGTTTATGTTAGTGGTAAAATTTTGCATTTTTTTTTTAACTTTGAAGCTCTCTGCTTATAAGGAAAATGGATATTCCAAATAAATTATATATTGGTTCACATATACAATATGTCTACTTTATGTTTCCATCATAAAGTTGACATGTTTTTATTTTTGGAAGACACCAGAGGGCTTCAAAGTTCAGCAGCAATTTTCCAATTTTTCACAAAATTTTAAAAATCGGAATTTTTCAGAGACCACTTCAGTTTTGAAGTGGATTTCAAGGGCTTTCTTATTAAAAATAACCCATAAATGACCCCATTATGAAAACTGCACCCCTCAAAGTATTCAAAATTACATTCAGAAAGTTTTTTTTAACCCTTTAGGTGTTTCACAGGAATAGCAGCAAAGTGAAGGAGAAAATTCTAAATCTTCATTTTTTTACACTCATATGTTCTTGTAGACCCAGTTTTTGAATTTTTACACGGGATAATAGATGAAAAATTCCCCCAAAATTTGTAACCCAATTTCTCTCGAGTAAGGAAATACCTCATATGTGTATGTCAAGTGTTCGGCGGGCGCAGTAGAGGGCTCAGAAGGGAAGGAGCGACAATGGGATTTTGGAGAGTGAATTTTACTGAAATGGTTTTTGGGGTGCATGTCACATTTAGGAAGCCCCTATGGTGCCAGAACAGCAGAAAACCCCCACATGGCATACCATTTTGGAAACTACACCCCTCAAGGCAACAAGGGGTCCAGTGAGCCTTAACACCCCACAGGTGTTTGACGACTTTTCATTAAAGTCGGATGTGTAAATGAAAAAAAAAATGTTTTCACTAAAGTGCAGTTTTTTCCCCAAATTTATCATTTTTACAAAGGGTAATGGGAGGAAATGCCCCCCAAAATTTGTAACCCCATCTCTTCTGAGTATATAAATACCCAATGTTAGGACGTAAAATGCTCTGCGAGCGAACTAAAATGCTCAGAAGAGAAGGAGTCACATTTAGCTTTTGGAAAGCAAATTTTGCTGAAATGGTGTTTGGGGGGCATGTCGCATTTAGGAAGCACCTAGGGTGCCAGAACAGCAAAAAAAAAACAAAAAAAAACACATGGCATACCCTTTTGGAAACTACACCCCTCAAGGAACGTAACAAGGGGTACAGTGAGCCTTAACACCTCACAGGTATTTCACGACTTTTTGTGAAAGGTAGATGTGTAAATGAAAAAATATAATTTTTTCACTAAAATGCTATTTTCCCCAAATTTTACATTTTTACAAGGGGTAATAGGAGAAAATGACCACCAAAATTTATAACCCCATTTCTTCTGAGTATGGAAATACCCCATGTTTGGACGTCAAATGCTCTGCTGGCACAATACAATGCTCAGAAGAGGAGGAGCGCCATTGAGCTTTTTGAAAGAGAATTTGTTTGGAATGGAAGTCGGGGGGGGGGGGCATGTGCGTTTACAAAGCCCCCCGTGGTGTCAGAACAGTCGACCCCTGCACATGTGACCCCATTTTGGAAACTACACCCCTCACAGAGTTTAATAAGTAGTGCAGTGAGTATTTACATCCCACTGGCGTTTGACAGATCTTTGGAACAGTGGGCTGTGCAAATGAAAAATGTAATTTTTCATTTTCACGGATCACTGTTCCAAAAATCTGTCAGACACCTGTGGGGCGTAAATGCTCACTGTACCCGTTATTACATTACGTGAGGGATGGAGTTTCCAAAATGGGGTCACATGTGGGAGGGTCCATTGTTCTGGCACTATGGGGGCTTTGAAAACACACGTGGTCTCAATTCCGGACAAATTTTCTCTTCAAAATCCCAATGGCGCTCACTCTCTTCTGAGCATTGTAGTTTGCCCGTAGAGCACTTTACATGCACACATGGGGTATGTTCTTACTCAGAAGAAATGGGGTTACAAATTTTGGGGGGGCTTTTTTTCCTATTTTCCCTTGTGAAAATGAAAAATTTAGGGTAACACCAGCATTTTAGCGAAAAAAAATGTTTTTCTTAATTTCCCATTCAACTATTTTGTATTTTGTATTGTGTTAAGGCGCACTATACCCCTTGTTACGTTCAATGAGGGGTGTAGTTTCCAAAAAGGGGTCACATGTGGGTATTTATGTTTTTGTGTTTATGTCAGAACCGCTGTAAAATCAGCCACCCCTGTGCAAATCACCAATTTAGGCCTCAAATGTACACAGTGCTCTCTCACTCCTGAGCCTTGTTGTGCGTCCGTAGAACATTTTACGCCCACATCTGGGGTATTTCCGTACTCAGGAGAAATTGCGTTACAAATTTTGGGGGTCTTTTTTTTGCTTTTACCGCTTGTGAAAATAAAAAGTATGGGGTAACACCAGCATGTTAGTTTAAAAAATAAA
Organism: Hyla sarda; assembly: GCF_029499605.1. Taxonomy (NCBI): domain Eukaryota; kingdom Metazoa; phylum Chordata; class Amphibia; order Anura; family Hylidae; genus Hyla; species Hyla sarda. Next base: position 116,010,545 of record NC_079193.1, on the reverse strand, counting down.
ATACAATTTACACTAACAGGCTGTGTAGACCCCAACTTTTCCTTTTCATAAGGGGTAAAAGGGAAAAAAGCCCCCCAAATTTGTATTGCAATTTCTCCCGAGTACGGCGATACCCCATATGTGACCCTAAACTGTTTCCTTGAAATACGACAGGGCTCTGAAGTAAGAGAGCACCATGCGCATTTGAGGACTAAATTAGGGATTGCATAGGGGTAGACATAGGGGTATTCTACGCCAGTGATTCCCAAACAGGGTGCCTCCAGCTGTTGCTAAACTCCCAGCATGCCTGGACAGTCAGTGGCTGTCCGGAAATGCTGGGAGTTGGTGATTTGCAACAGCTGGAGGCTCCGTTTTGGAAACACTGCCGGACAATACGTTTTTTAATTTTTATTGGGGGGAGACAGTGTAAGGGGGTGTATATGTAGTGTTTTACCCTTTATTATGTGGTAGTGTAGTGTAGTGTTTTTAGGGTACGTTCACACTGGCGGGCGTTTACAGCGAGTTTACCGCTAGGAGTTTGTGCTGCGGCGAAAAATTTGCCGCAGCCCAAACTTGAAGCAGAAAACTAACTGTAAACCTGCCTGTGTGAATGTACCCTGTACATTCACATGGGGGGACAAACCTCCAGCTGTTTCAAAACTACAACTCCCAGCATGTACTGACAGACCGTGCATGCTGGGAGTTGTAGTTTTGCAACAGCTGGAGGCACACTGGTTGGAAAACCTTCAATTACCTAACTCAGTATTTTCCAACCAGTGTGCCTCCAGCTTTTGCAAAACTACAACTCCCAGCATGTACTGATCGCTGAAGGGCATGCTGGGAGATGTAGTTATGCAACAGATGGAGGTACACAACTACAACTCCCAGCATGCCCACATAGCAGTTTGCTGTCTGAGCATGCTGGAATTTGCAGTTTTGCAACATCTGGAGAGCTATAGTTTATAGACCACTGCACAGTGATCTCCAAACTGTGGACCTCCAGATGTTGCAAAACTACAAATCCCAGCATGCTCAGACAGCAAACTGCGATGTGGGCATGCTGGGAGTTGTAGTTTTGCAAGATCTGGAGAGCATCAGTATAGAGATCATTGTGCAGTGGTCTCAAACTGTAGCTCTCCAGCTGTTGCAAAACTACAAATCCCAGAATGCCTAACCAGCTCTCTGGGCATGCTGGGAGTTGTAGTTTTTCAACATCTGGAGGGCTACAGTTTAGAGACCACTCTATAGTGGTCTCAGACTGTAGCCCTCCAGATGTTGCTAAGCAACTCACCGGCTTCCGTAGGATCCACAGAGCTGCGGCGCCGTCCTCTTCTTCCGTCGATCGTTGCCTGCTGCCGCCGTCGATCGCCGACCGCTGCCTTCGCCGATGGGTGAGTGGATCTTCGGCACCGGTCCTGTGTCGTTTCCCCGTTCTGCCCCGCCTATTGTGGGTGGGCAGGACGGGGAAATCGAAAGTAAAGCCCCCCGCCCCCGATCTGCTATTGGTCATCGCGTCTTGATGACCATTAGCAGGGATAGGAGGGGTGGCACCCCTGCCACCTCACTCCTATCGCTTCAGGGGGATCGTGGGTGTCATGGACACCCGCGATCCCCCTTCTATTCCGGGTCATCGGGTCACCATAGACCCGAATCGGCGCAAATCGCAAGTGTGAATTCACTTGCGATTTGCGCCGATCGCCGACATGGGGGGTGGGGGGGGGGGTGGGGGTGGGTTCTGATGACCCCCCTGGGCATTTGCGCGGGGTGCCTGCTGATCGATATCAGCAGGCACACGGGTCCGGTCCCCGCCTATTGTGGGTGGGCAGGACGGGGAAATCGAAAGTAAAGCCCCCCGCCCCCGATCTGCTATTGGTCATCGCGTCTTGATGACCATTAGCAGGGATAGGAGGGGTGGCACCCCTGCCACCTCACTCCTATCGCTTCAGGGGGATCGTGGGTGTCATGGACACCCGCGATCCCCCTTCTATTCCGGGTCATCGGGTCACCATAGACCCGAATCGGCGCAAATCGCAAGTGTGAATTCACTTGCGATTTGCGGCGATCGCCGACATGGGGGGGGGGGGGTCTGATGACCCCCCTGGGCATTTGCGCGGGGTGCCTGCTGATCGATATCAGCAGGCACACGGGTCCGGTCCCCGCCCGGCGGGGACAGAAATTCCCCCGGGCGTATGGATACGTCCTGGGTCCTTAAGTACCCGAAAGCCAGGGCGTATATACATACGCCATAGGTCCTTAAGGGGTTAAAGGTTGGCATTCCTGCAACAGTACCCAAGTTGTGTATTTATTAAAATGTCTGCAGGAAAGGTTACGTAGTGCAAACTATGAGATCTATCAAACAGAGAATTAATGAGCATAAAAGTGCAATCCGCACATATAAAAAGGAACTTTAAGAAGTGACACAAAAACAAAAATAGAAATATAAAACGAGTGTAGCTAGACAGTTTTTCAAAAGAGGGCATAATGTAAATGAATTGAGATGGCAAATATTGGAGAATATAGGAGAAAATAAAGAACAAATTAAGATGAAACTCCTTAATAAGATGAGGTGCGTTGGATTCAGAAATTGTGTACACTGCAGCCCTACGGAATTAATGAGACCTGTAATTTCAATGTATTTCTTTGAGAATAATAACTGCACCTTATGGGACTTTTCATACCCCTAAATTATGCACTTTAGATGCAGGCAATTCATGCACCTCATTCAGTGTTATTTATTGTTTACATGCATGAGCAGGTAGTGGCGCCTCTATGTTTTGTCTCCCCAAGTGGATTTCTTTCCCCCCTATATCTTTTTTAAATGAGTAATATGTATGTTAAATTAATTAAATAAACAGTGTTATATTTTAAAATGACTTGAAATGACTTCATAGTGTTTCAGTTTTTGTCCAGTTAACCAGGAGGTCACATATGAAGCCCTACAAAGCTTATATGTTTACATATATATTTTTTCTTTGGTGTGTTTTTGCTGCTTGTTTTTCATATTCTCTTTGAACATGCTCTGAGTTGTCGGGTTTTCAAGAGCTCAAATCCACCACATTTTATGTGAAAACATTAGCAAATTTGTAGGTTTCTTTTGAAAATGTAGTTTTTTTTGGAAACACGTCCCTTTTCTCTGACCAGACCCCTTTGTAGGGTCTTCTGAGTAAAGTGGAGAGTTAGTAGGCTTTTTTGGATTTTTTGTCGGAAATTCCGGCGCATGACACATGCGACACAAAAAACCCTACAAAAGCCTTAGTAAATGAGGCCCATTGAGTGTTCTGCAAGTTTCTGTTGCAGCCATATAGGGGCGCATTTCTCTATAAAAAGTAAAATATAGATGCACTCTGCTGTTGTACATGTTTTCTGTTTCAAGTGTATAGTGGCCTGTTAGTGTAAAATCAGATATATATACACACGCACAAACAGGCCACTATACACTTGAAACAGAAAACATGTACAACTGCGGAGTGCATCTATATTTTACTTTTTATAGAGAAATACGGCTGCAACAAAAACTTGCGGAACCCTCTGTGTATATATCCCTGCTTTTACACTGAGTGTTCCGCAAGTTTTTGTTGCAGCCGTATTTCTCTATAAAAAGTAAAATATAGATGCACTCCGCTGTTGTACGTGTTTTCTGTTTCAAGCGTATAGTGGCCTGTTAGTGTAAAATCAGGGATATATACACACACAAACAGGCCATTATACGCTTGAAACAGAAAACACGTACAACAGCGGAGTGCATCTATATTTTACTTTTTATAGAGAAATACGGCTGCAACAAAAACTTGCGAAAAACTCAGTGTAAAAGCAGTGATATATACACACACAGAGTGTTACGCAAGTTTTTGTTGCAGTCGTATTTCTCTATAAAAAGTAAAATATAGATGCACACCGCTGTTGTACATGTTTTCTGTTTCAAGCATATAGTGGCCTGTTAGTGTAAAATCAGGGATATGTACACAAACAGGCCACTACACGCTTGAAACAGAAAACGAGTACAACAGCAGAGTGCATCTATATTTTACTTTTTATAGAGAAATACGGCTGCAACAAAAATGTCCAACTCTGCCTCCTCATCCACCACCGTGTCCTCAGCCTCCACTGCAAGGACAAGTCACAGTGCCCCTCCAGCATACCAAGTATGCAGGGCACGGAGGTGTCATGCTGTTCTTCACCTGACTTGTCTTGGTGAACAGAGTCACACAGGGGAGGAACTGCTCAAAGTGATTAATCAAGAAATCAAATCATGGCTCTGTCCGCGACAACTGAAAATGGGAACCATGGTGACCGACAACGGGAAGAACATGCGTCAAGGAAGCCTGAGCCATGCGCCCTGCATGTCACACGTGTTCAATCTGGTTGTCAGCAATGGCTAGGAAACTTTGCATGCACTTCAGCCACTCGTACACCGCAAAGCACACCCTCCTTGAGCTGCAGCATCAGAATGGCATCCCCCAACATAGTCTGACATGCGACGTGTCGACCCGTTGGAATTCCACCCTCCATATGTTGGACCGACTATAGAACAGAGAAAGGCCATCAACAATTACTTCAGTGTCAACCAGTGGCAGCTCATACGTGACACCTGCCGTTTGCTCAGGCCCTTTGAGGAAGCCACATTATTTGTCAGTTGCCAGGATTACAGGATGAACGTCATTCCACTGCTTCATTTCCTACAAAAGATGGTAGAAACAATGGCTGGTCAGGGCTCTGGAAACGTACCGACTACATCTCACGGCCACGTGAGCCCTGAGGAGGCTGAACTGGAAGATGAGGAAAAGGGGGTGGGGGGACGCGGACAGGGACTTTGGACCGCAGGCAATGTGTAGCAAAATGGGTGGTTTTTCTACTCTGACATTTCTATTACAACTAACAATTGGATTAAGAAATATAAATAATCTTACACATTATCAAAGTATACCATGGCCCAAAACAAAAGAATTAGCTATGCCCAAAAAAAATATTTATCAGCAGAGACAAAATCAAATTATTTAAATGCTGTTAATCTTTTTAGAGAAACCCCCACCTTCTGCTCTATCAGGACCAAACCAGATCCAGAGGAAGGCAAAAAACCCACATACTAGAGGTAAAAATTCCTTCCCGACTCCAAATATGGCAGTCAGAATAAATCCCTGGATCAACATTCTGTCCCTATAAATCTAATATACATAACCAGAAATGTTCTTACTCTCCAAAAAATGCATCCAGACCCCTTTTAAATTCTTTTACAGAGTTCCCCATGACCACCTCCTCCGGGAGAGAATTCCACAGTCTCTCTACTTTTACAGTAAAGAACACCCATCTGTGCTGGTGTAGAAATCTTCTTTCCTCTAGACTTAGAGGATGCCCCCTTGTTATAGATACAGTCCTGGGTATAAACAGATCATGGGAAAGATCTCTGTACGGTCCCCTGATATATTTATACATTATTAGGTCTCCTTCTTTTTTCTAAAGAACCCTAATTCTCATAATCTTTCTGGGTACTGTAGTCCTCCCATTCCCCGTATTACCTTGGTTGCCCGTCTTTGAACCCTCTCCAGCTCCACTATATCTTTCTTGTATTAATCAGATACAGGTAAACAATACAATCCCCCCTTGGGGATTAATATGTCTGCGACAATTGCAGATTGTACAGTTAGAATCCTGCAATATTTTTTTTAGCAATAAACATGTTTACGCCAACTTACATATATTGGGTCAAACTTTATCATAAAGTTTTCTATTATCCTTCTGCCACACCCTGAGCTACTTAACTCAACCTCCCTGTAATCTGAGACCTTAATGAAAATTACTGTGATTTGAGTCCATTACACATATGGGGGTAAATCTCCAACTATTGGAGAGAGTGGGCCAGCAATTAATAAGAAGGCTTCTGAGTCAAAGGACTAGAACCAGACCCTACCGCCTAGGCTAATGATACCTAAATATGTTCCCTATGTCATTTTGAACATCTTGGGACAATTTTACAATTAATTTCAGGCGATAAAAATCTATTGTGTTCAGCATAGACAAAACAACTTCCTGCAGTTGACTTACTTGTCATGCACTAGTTGCATTTGTGTAATAACACCTTATAGCAACAAACTCATCTGTGGTTCTGGTATGGGTTTAACCCCTTCAGTACCAGACAGTGATATTGACTATGTATAGACCACGCCCTTCTAATGGTTTGTATACATGATCTGGCTTTAGGCATTCTGATGCCTGCAAAGACATACATGACAATTTTGGACTCACTGTTATCATAACAACCACTAGGTGGCATACTCATTAAAACAGTTTACAATAACCAAACTGCACATGGCATAACCACACCCTGCCACTGCTAGCACAATGGAATGCAATGCTTAGCATGGAATTACACAGTTAATTTAACACAGCCACAATTAGTAATATTGCAAAATTACTTCCAAACAAAAATAGCGTTAAATCATTAATCTGTCATCTCTCAATCAGATCTCAGCAGTGCCTCCATCTTGTCGTGCGGTAATAACTCAGTTATGAATTATAGTCATAAAAATTATTAATTATGAAAGATTAAAAATTAGAAAATTATTAAAAATATCAAAACTATGACCTTGTGAATTGTAGACAAAGCCAATCAATACAATTTACATCTGAGTCCTCAGATATCATCAAGTTCTTTTTATGACGGGATGACATTAACGCTTAAGGATGTAGTTTTGCAATATACAATAATAAACAGGTATTATAAAAGTATGCAGATTTATTGGTTATAAGGTTATAAACATAAAGGAGTAACAAACACAATGATATATGCAAATGAATATCAATTAGATATATTAGTAAACATTACAAGCTTGTTAATTGACTACATATAGTAGAACAAAACATGTGAGTAGTAAGTAACTTGTTACAATGAAACAAAAGCTACTAGGTTAGGAATATCATATAAGAAATAGGTTACATATCACTGTGTTCAGAGGAAACCTTATGATATCAAGATGGGCAAGATCTAATTATAGACATATCAATATGGAATGCTAAATACACTCCCCGCCCCCTTCTAACCAACTACAAATCACATGACTCCATGAATGGGGAAATCCATAAGGATATAAACATGGAAGAATACTTCCACCCCATTCTGGATTATTTTTTTTACATGACATTGGTAAGATTATTAAGACAAATAGCAGAGTTTTATGATCTCGCTAGAAATATACTTATGACACTTATTTTGGCTAGTAGGAATTCTATCAATATCTAAGTAATTATTTAATGCTTTGATAGATTATGTGTCTTGGGTTTGGGTTCATGGAGAACTGGGCCGACTTCACTGTCTGCTACCAGCTCTACCGTAGGGACGGGCTGCACCTCAATGGGGAGGGTGCAGCTGTGCTTGGAGCGAAGATGGCTAGAAGGGTAGAGGAGTGTTTAAACTAGGGACTTGGGGGGAGGGAACCTACAGCAAAGAGGGGGAAGATTGAGTAGATAGAGAGGTGGGAATTATAAATGTACCTGGGGTTGGAGCGGAGGGAGGGGTTAGAATAGTTAATAGGAATAGGCTTCATAGGAAAATAAAACTTACACCCTTGAATCCCATTAACCCAATAACATAAAGGATGGAAATGTAAAGTGTATGTTCACAAATGCCAGAAGCCTAGCAAATAAAATTGGGGAGCTGGAGGCCTTGATACTGGAGGAACATATTGATATAGTTGGGGGTCACTGAGACATGGCTGGACTCCTCGCATGACTGGGCTGTCAATCTGCAGGGGTTTACATTGTTTCGCAAAGAGATAATGAATAGAAAAGGTGGTGGAGTCTGTCTGTATGTAAGAAGTCTAATAAAAAACGAGAAAAAACAACAAGAGGTGCGCCCCTAGTGAGGACCGTTTGGTGGTAGTGAAAGTATAGCATAAAGATGGGTTCTTACCCCTAAGTGTTGCGCTTAGAGCACAACACCTGTAGTAGCGTAGAAATCACGGGACACCGCTGCCACGAGGAACCACCCGGTTTGACATCCGTCAGTCCGGTAGTAAGCAATGGAAAGAAATATGTGGATAGATTCCTCTTAGAAAGGCGCTGGTACCCAAGGATGGAGATAAACTTCTTTATTGGCAACGCGTTTCGATCCCGAACCGGGATCTTCGTCAGGCGTCTGCCTGACGAAGATCCCGGTTCGGGATCGAAACGCGTTGCCAATAAAGAAGTTTATCTCCATCCTTGGGTACCAGCGCCTTTCTAAGAGGAATCTATCCACATATTTCTTTCCATTGTATGTAAGAAGTGGTATAAGAAGTGGTACAGTGGTAATAATGGGAGATTTTAACTATCCAGATATAGATTGGGGTCGGGGGCTGGCTAAAACTACAAAGGGGAGAAAATTCCTAAATATATTGCAGGATAATTTTATGGGCCAGTTTGTGGAGGACCCAACAAGAAGTGATGCCTTGTTGGTAATGTAACTGTGCGACCACAATATAGTTACTTTTGATTTAAAATGTAGAAAACAAAGACATTCGGGGAAGGCAAAAACATATAACTTTAAAAAGGCAAATTTCCCTGGGCGGAGATCTGCACTACAGGGCATAGACTGGGGGGAGGTGTTCTCAAATACTGATACAGAAGGTGAATGGGAAATTTTTTAATCAACTCTAAATAACTATACAGCTAAATATATACCAAAGGGGAACAAATATAAACAATTAAAACTAAATCCTACATGGCTGACAAATGATGTTAAAAGAGCAATAAACAACAAAAAAATTGCCTAAAATACAAATCTGATGGGTCAGCATTTAAACAGTACAATAAAATCTGTAAAAATGTAATAAAAACAGCAAAAATTTTAACTGAGAGACAAGTGGCCAAAGAAAGCAAAACTAATCCTAAATATTTTTTATAGATATATAAATACAAAAAAAAACAAGGACAGAGCATGTAGGACCCCTTAATAATGATAATGGGGAGGTTGCCACGGGCTTTCAAGAGAAGGCAGAGCTACTGAATGGGTTCTTTAGTTCTGTATATACAGTGGTCCCTCAACATACGATGGTAATTCGTTCCAAACGACCCATCGTTTGTCGAATCCATCATATGTTGAGGGATCCGTGCAATGTAAAGTATAGGAAGTTACACTCACCTGTCCTCGCCGCTCCGGACCGCGTCCTCACCGCTCCCGATGCTGTCCCAGGGGCTCCCGATGCTGTCCCGCTGCTCCGGTGTCTTCTTCGGGATCCTCCGGCTTCTTCAGTATCTTCTGCAGGGTCCGGGCCTCGCTTTCTGGTGACGTTATTACGCTGCTGTGCCGGCGCTGCGTGCACACTGACATAATAACGACGCCGGAAAGCGAGGCCTGGACCCTGCAAAAGATAAAGAAGACGCCGGAGGATCGCGAAGTGGACCCGGAGCAGCGGGGATATGTAAGTGAACCTGTCCGGGATGCTTAAACTGCTATCCGACAGCAGCTTAAGCATTTTGCGCTGTCAGATAGCAGTTAATGCGATGGCCCCGACATATAAAAGCATCGTATGTCGATGCTGACATCGACATGCGATGGCCTCTGAGAGGCCATCGTATGTCGATTTTATCATATGTTGGGGCCATCGCATGTCGGGTGGTTACTGTACTATGGAAGAAGGAGGAGCTGACATTGGACAGGTCAGTGCTGGTAACACATCATGTAATGTACTGAACTGGCTTAATGTAAAAATGGTACAAGGTAAGTTAAGTAAAGTAAATGTAAGCAAATCTCCAGGACCGGATGGACTACACCCAAGAGTTCTTAGAGAGGTAAGTTCAGTAATATCTGTACCCTTGTTCATGATATTTAGAGATTCTCTGGTGTCTGGTATTGTGCCAAGGGACTGGTGCAAGGCGAATGTGGTGCCAATCTTCAAGAAGGGCTCTAGGTCTTTGCCAAGCAATTATAGACCGGTAAGTTTAACGTGCATTGTGGGTAAATAGTTTGAAGGACTTATAAGGGATTACATACAGGAATACATAGGGGATAATAGTATTATAAGTGATAACCAGCATGGGTTTACTAAGGATAGAAGTTGTCAAACCAATCTAATTTGCTTTTTACGAAGATGTGAGTAGAAGCCTTGACAGAGGAATGGCTGTGGATATAGTGTTTCTGGATTTTGCTAAAGTGTTTGATACTGTCCCTCATAGTCGTCTGACAGGTAAGTTAAGGTCTCTGGGCTTGGAAACTTTAGTTTGTAACTGGATTGAACACTGGCTCATGGATCGTACCCAGAGAGTGGTGGTCAATGATTCGTACTCTGATTGGTCCCCGGTTATTAGTGGTGTACCCCAAGGTTCTGTACTGGGCCCGCTGTTGTTTAATTTATTTATCAATGATATAGAGGATGGCATTAACAGCTCTGTTTCTATCTTTGCAGATGACACCAAGCTTTGTAGCACAGTACAGTCTATAGAGGATGTGCATAAGTTACAAGATGACTTGGATAGACTAAGTGTCTGGGCATCCACTTGGCAAATGAGGTTTAATGTGGATAAATGTAAAGTTATGCATCTGGGTACAAATAACATGCATGCGTTGTATGTCTTAGGGGGGATTAAACTGGCACTGGTAGAGAAGGATCTGGGTGTACTTGTAGATCACAGACTTCAGAATAGCATGCAATGTCAGGCTGCTGCTTCCAAAGCCAGCAGAATATTGTCCTATATCAAAAGAGGCATGGACTCAAGGGACAGGGACATAATACTCCCCCTTTATAAAGCATTGGTACGGCCTCACCTGGAATATGCTGTTCAGTTTTGGTCGCCTGTCCATAAAAGGGACACTGTGGAGCTGGAGAGGGTGCAGAGACGCGCGACTAAACTAATATGGGGCATGGAACATCTTAGCTACGAGGAACGATTAAAGGAGTTACAATTGTTTAGTCTTGAGAAGAGACGTTTAAGGGGGGATATGATAAACGTATACAAGTATATAAATGACCCATACAAAAAATATGGAGAAAAACTGTTCCAGGTTAAACCCCCCCAAAGGACGAGGGGGCACTCCCTCCGTCTGGAGAAGAAAAAGTTTAGTCTAAAGGGGTGACACGCCTTCTTTACCGTAAGAACTGTGAATTTACGGAACAGTCTACCTCAGGAACTGGTCACAGCAGGAACAAATAATAGCTTTAAAACAGGGTTAGATACATTCCTGGAACAAAATAACATTAATGCTTATAAAGAAATATAAAATCCCATCCCTTCCCCAATATCGCGCCACACCCCTACCCTTCAATTCCCTGGTTGAATTTGATGGACGTATGTCTTTTTTCAACCGTACTAACTATGATTAAAAAATCTTAATCCTTCCAGTACTCTTTAGGGGCTGTATACTAAAGAGAAATCCAAAAATTAAATGCATTTCCTCTGATGTCATGATCACACTGCTCTCTGCTGACCTCTGCTGTCCATTTCATGAACTGTCCAGAGCAGGAAAAAATCCCCATAGCAAACATATGCTGCTCTGGACAGTTCCTAAAATGGACAGCAGAGACAAAGACATCAGAGGAACTGCATTTCTTTTTTGGATTTCCTTTTAGTATACAGCCCCTAAAAAGTACTGGAAGGATTAAGATTTTTTAAGAGAAGTGATTTACAATTCTGTTTAACTTTCTGGCACCAGTTGATAAAAAAAAATAAAAAATGTCTTTATATACGAGAATGAGGATCTCCTATCAATGTGAGGAACCAATAATGTTCAGGTGTCAGACTCTGCAGAGAAGATGTAGCTGGAAAAAGACCTGGCGCCCAGACAAGATGAGGAAGAAAAGAAAAGTCAACAGAGAAGACATCACTCACGTCACTGATATCATTGTGTATTCTGTCTGATCCAATCTGTGGCACTTCAGCTGTTGCAAAACAACAACTTCCACAATGCCTGAGGCTCTCCACAAATGATGGGAGTTGTAGTTTTGCAACAGCTGGACAGCCACTTATAATCAGTCGGACCCCCAACATAAAAATGGGCTGCTTCTTTTAAAATGCTCGAGCCTAATTTTGGTCCCAGTTTGGCCCTGCCTGTAAGTAATTAATATCTTTGTGCAGGCGAGGCCAGGTAAGGGGGTCGTTAGGGATTGGGAAAGCCGGGGGTCCTAGGGGGGCACCGGGGCCCTGTGATTTTTAGCTACGCCCCTGTCCACAGGGCTCATGTAAAATAGAGAAACTGAGTAAAGTATCTCTCTTTAAATGTCAATACAGGCCAGTTGAGTACATGCCAATATCCTGCTTGTTACCCACTAACAAAGTATGGCCGTGTTTGGTGAGGTTGTTGTATATATTTAGGGGTATAGTACGTCATTTTTTATTATATTTTAGAAAAAGTTTTCTATTTTGTAGTTTTTTTTTTCCGTAAGGTTGACCCTCATTCTCTATTTGATTTTTGTACTGTGATACCTAGAGGCAACTGGTCAACTTTTTCCCAGCACAGGTCTTGATGAATCCCCCCCATTGTGACTACTGTAGAGGATCCTATAAAAGCTCATGTCCTCTATATAAACAGTAATTTACAGCTTCTGGCAGCACTTTCTTAATTTTATTTTAAGGACTTGCCTCATCTGTATAAAATCTTATTTATTTTTTTTAATCCTCACTTTTCCTATTTTTGATGACATTTTGGGGGCTTTAGAACCAGTTATCAGGTTTCCATAGAGTTACTGGCCCTCATTTACTAAGAGTGTCGGGTTTATTTCTGAGTGTTTCTTGATTTACTCCGTGTATTTTTCTCCCCGATTTACTAATGTGTCGCACGGTAAAAAAATTGGTGTTGCACGGGTTGGAAATTGTGTCGCACGGTAAATTGAATATATGCCCCCCCGCACAGCGCAATCATATGCCCCCAGCAGCGCATGTGTAAATATATGCCCCGCGCACAGCGCTATCATATATCCACCGCAGCGCATGTGTATATATATATATATATATATATATATATATATATATATATATTGTGGCAGTGTGGCAAGGAAAGGGTGTATTTCCTTGGCTCACCCTGCAGAAGCTCTCACCTGCTTCTTAAGTAATGAGGCAGGAGGGAAGAGAGGTGTATATGAGATGGAGACTCAGTGTAATGGGGGCTCTTCCTAGGAGACAGCATGTGGGCTGTAGGGAAGAGACAGAGCCTGCTGAGGAGTACACAGCCCGAGCTATGAGGGGCTCAAAGAGAGTGACATGAAGTGTGAATAGAAGGTTGCAGGGGACATATGTTTAACCGGCTGAGGGAAGCTCAGCGGTTGTTAGTCAGGACAAGCTGATCTGTTTAGTCAGTGACCAGACGGTCTAGGATTTTGTTTCTGCTTTTTGTTTATTTCTTTCCCTGCAACCTGTCTAATAAAACTGGCAAGGTGCCAGATTTGCATTATAAGCGTTTGTTTGCTGGTTTATTGAGAAGAAACGCATCCTGTGGCGTGGTCCAGAATGATCCCAGAGCTAATCCCCAAGACGGATCGCCACATTTTGGTGGAGGATGCGGGCACGCCGTTGCTAAGGGCAACCCGTTGCCAAGGGCAACCAACAAGAGAGTTGGAGAGGTGCTGTTGCTAGGAGCAACCCCCTGCAAGATTGCAAGTCGGAGGAGCCCAGCAGAGGAGTTCAAGTCCAGTTTGGTGTCTGTGGAGGAGCGTTGCTAGGGGCAACGGATCGAGAATTTTTTTTCAAGAAAATGGGACAACCTCGAAAGGCTGTTGCTGGGAGCAACCGACGTGGGCCACAACCGATGGTCGCCAAGACGAAGCCGAGGTCCCGTGAGTTGTCGGTGGGCGGAATCCCACTGTGGGTGGACTTAGATTGTTGCCAGACTGTATCTCGGATTATGCCAGAAATAATTCCATTTGTGAAGTCCCGCCCGGAGCCCGGTAAGACTGTTCAAATTACCTTTGAAACATGTTTTGGGACAGTAAGCCATATAATGGAGGTATGTGCGGAACTTACAGTGGAAATTGTACTGGGCAGAGACTTTCCGTATTTCTGGCAGCTGTGGGATGCTGACAGTGCACCTGAGAGTTCGCAACCAAAGGTTCCGGAAGGAGTGAGGACTGGGAGGTCTCTACTGGACTGTGTGAATGGTGCTGTATATTGTGAACCCATGCAGGCTGATAATGTTTTTCTTGAAACACTTATGTTAATGTGTTCTGATGTAAAGAGTTCTATTCCCACCGCTCGCAGGACAAAAGAAAACCTGTGTGAGCTGGAAATAGAAGGTAAAAAGATGATGGTTTTGTTAGATCCAAAATGTGTAATAAGTCTGGTAAAGACCAGCTGCAGAAAACCAGACCCCACTATAGTGTCTATACAGGCTGGTATTTGGGGTTATAAAACAGTAATGTGTGTATTTCTACTCCCTATGGTACCATAAGTCACAAGGTTGCAATAGAGCCTACCTTAGAATATGAAGTAGTGCTGGGGAAGGATTTTCCGTTTTTTCAGCAGTTGTGGGAAGATAGTCAGGTGACTAGAGCAGGAACACCTGATAGGCTCACAACACTTGGTTTTCACCACATAGCAGGGGACAGTAACTCCGCAGAGGACAGGGAGTGTCAGCAGACCCTAGGTATATGTCAGGTGGGAGTGTGCCAGACCACTAGGGGAGCTGAAGAACAGTCCGCGAGTCAAGTTAAAGTGGTGACTGGAATAGAAGCTCCAGAGATGGCTGTGGAAAAAACAAAACTCCAGAAAAGAGTACCAGTGGAGCTGGGGGCTGCACTTACGGTCACAGACAGAGTCCTAAGTGAAGGAGACTGTGACAAGACAAAAGAAAAGTCTGCCAATAAGCCGAGAGACAGTTCAGAGGAACTGATCAGGAATCTCCCTGACTCGCTGGTGCCAAGAGCCATTGAAGTTGTTGCTAGGGGCAACAAACTTACCGCCAAGGGATTGCCGGTCCGACGGGAGTGTTTAGCGAGAGTCTCCAGAGTTGCCAACGTGGTGGGAGAGGAAGAGTGCCAGGTGTCAGTGGCACCTGTTGTGGATGATAATAATGAGGCACAAGTGGCCGCAACCCCGGAAAAGGGGGAGACTTCATCTAGAGATGGAGAAGAGCTGGGTCGAGTGTCTGACCGAGGACCAGAGGATGTCTCAAGGTCTAACAGCGAGAGTGAGGAGACCGCTGTCAGTAAAAGGTCTCGGAAAAGACGAGCTGGCCTTGGGAAAAAACTGGAGCAGATCCAGAATCTGGAAGAAACCCTGCAGATGGTTTCTGTGAAGTTGCTGGAGAAAGAAAAAGAGGTACATCGCTTGACAGAGGAGAAGGACCAATCACTTGCTGACTTTAAAAAAGAGCAAGAAGTGAGGCTTCAGCTGGAAAAAGTCATGGAGCATCACAGAAGTAAGTTTGTGGCTCTGCAGGATGAACTGTCCCGCTCCCAGGGTCTTGTGACCAGCAAGGAGAGTGAAGTGCAGAGTCTGGCCAAGCGGATGTCATTCCAGGAAGAAGAAGTGAGTCTTCTACATGGTGCATATCAGGCTCTGCAGAGTGATCACAAGGCTAGCCTGGTAGCCATGGAAAAAATAGAAAAAGAGAAGAATGAAATGAAGATGGAAGCTGAAGCTCTTGCCAGCAATCTGGAGAGTGTCTCTAAAGCTAAGAGACAACTTGAGGAGGAAGTCAAGGTGAAGAATGCCCTTGCACATGCTCTTCAATCTGCTCGTCATGACAATGTCTTGCTCCGTGAGCAGTATGAGGAGGCCCTGGAACAAGTTGAGACTCTGCAACATGAAAACAAGAACTTGCAACAGGTGATCTCAGCTCTATCTCAACAGATTGGTGAGAGTGGAAAATCTATCAATGAGTTAGTGAAGTCCAAGAAACAGTTGCTGGACAGTGAGAAGGTGATCTCCGCACAACTCAAGAGTGAGCAGCTGAGATATATAAAGCTGGAAGATGACATGAAGATCTTAAAAGAGAGCCTGGAAGCGCAGAACGAAACGCGCAGAAGGTCCCACGTAGCTGCCTTGGTTTTGCTGGGAGCGCAACTCTACGAGCTGGTGGCTGTGCTGGCGGACAATGAACAATTGAGGAAACAATTGCTGTCTTCGGAAGATAGACTAGAAGACTTGACAGAGTTACTTGACAGTGAGAGGATGAAGTCCGCTAAGCTCCAGTGTAAGCTGCGAAAATGTGAGAAAAAGGAAGAGGACCAGGAAGCCCTAAAAGAGAGCAGAGACCAAGATATGGCGGAATTGGCTCAAGAAAGGCTTCTGGGGCCGAAGTTACAGGATACAGTTATGCTTTCTCTGATTGCGAAAAAGTCCTCTAAAGCTAAGATTGAGGTGAAGTCCTGTAAGAAGTCTCCTGAAGCTAGGACTGAGCTG
This sequence comes from Hyla sarda, assembly GCF_029499605.1. Lineage (NCBI taxonomy): Eukaryota > Metazoa > Chordata > Amphibia > Anura > Hylidae > Hyla > Hyla sarda. Next base: position 115,994,264 of record NC_079193.1, on the reverse strand, counting down.
AAACCTGGTGGGAAATCCTCTGAAGTGAAGACTAAGGAGAAGAGAGGTGGGAAATCCTCTGAACCTGAGCAGACCAAAAATTCTGAAGGTAATGCTGAGGCAGAGAAATCCTCTGAAGCAGAAGCTAAACCAGAGTCAACCTCAAAAGCTGGGAGTACAGAGAATGGCACAACTGAAGCTACAGGTGAAGAGAAGAGTAAGCCTGAAGAAGCTGCAGTAGTAGAAGCTGATTCTACACAAGAATCTGAAGGAGCCAAAGACTCTGAAGCCAAACCTGAGGAAGCTGGTGCCCCAGAAGAGAAAGCTGGATGGGATGAGGTGAAACCATGTGAGAAATCCACTGAAGATAAGACTGAGGTGAAACCAGGTGGGAAGTCCTCTAAAGTTGAAACTGATATGGACCCATGTCAGAGGTCCTCTGACGGTACAGAGAACAAGACAGTGGTTGGTGAAGCCACTGAGGCCGAAAGATTCTCTAAAGCAGAGGCAGAGGTCCGGAAAGCAAGAAGAAGACAAAGGTTAGAAGCATCGGTCCTCTCACTCCTTAATTTCAAGAACCCTGCCCACACCAGGGTGAAGAACCTGGTACTGGAGAGGTGTGACCGAGAGACTTGCAATTGGTGGCTGGTAAAAGTCCGGAAGGAAAAAGTCAAGGGCTTCAGAGACTGTGGGACAAAAGTTGTCCAAGAGAAAGGAAAGGCAGATGGTTTCTGCCTTTCAAATACATGTGCTCCTTCCCGGTGGTCTGAGCAAAGGGGGGGGGGGGGGATATGTGGCAGTGTGGCAAGGAAAGGGTGTATTTCCTTGGCTCACCCTGCAGAAGCTCTCACCTGCTTCTTAAGTAATGAGGCAGGAGGGAAGAGAGGTGTATATGAGATGGAGACTCAGTGTAATGGGGGCTCTTCCTAGGAGACAGCATGTGGGCTGTAGGGAAGAGACAGAGCCTGCTGAGGAGTACACAGCCCGAGCTATGAGGGGCTCAAAGAGAGTGAGATGAAGTGTGAATAGAAGGTTGCAGGGGACATATGTTTAACCGGCTGAGGGAAGCTCAGCGGTTGTTAGTCAGGACAAGCTGATCTGTTTAATCAGTGACCAGACAGTCTAGGATTTTGTTTCTGCTTTTTGTTTATTTCTTTCCCTGCAACCTGTCTAATAAAACTGGCAAGGTGCCAGATTTGCATTATAAGCGTTTGTTTGCTGGTTTATTGAGAAGAAACGCATCCTGTGACGTGGTCCAGGATGATCCCAGAGCTAATCCCCAAGACGGATCGTCACAATATATATATATGCCCCCCGCACAGCGCTATCATATACCCCCGCAGCGCATGTTGATATATATTATATATGCCCCCCGTACAGCACTTCTATACACAGATGCCTCTGAAGAGTTATCAATGACTAATGCTTGTCATTGATAGCGCTTCAGAGGCATATGTGTATAGAAGCAAAGTGGGAACCAGACATATAGCGTTATCTGGTCCCCACTTTGCTTCTATATACAATCCTCCTGAGTACAAACACCACAGCTGCCCCATCGCCTCCCCCATCCCCGGTGTTATAATTACATGTTCCCGTGGTCCCCGATCCTTCTGGCTCCGGCGCTGTTGCTGTGCACTGTCACTGTGCGCACTGACGGTGACGTCGCGTTGGGGATGTCATTCGTCATTGCGCAGCGCATAGCAACAGCGCCGGAGCCAGAAGGATCTATGTGTATAGATGCGCTGTGCATATATAATATATATCCACATGCGCTGCTGTGTGTATATGAGGGCATATATATATATACACACACACCCATGCGCTGCGGTAGATATATGATAGCTTGTTTAATTTATTTATCAATGATATAGAGGATGGTATTAACAGCTCTGTTTCTATCTTTGCAGATGACACCAAGCTTTGTATTACGGTACAGTCTATAGAGGATGTGTATATGTTACAAGATGACTTGGATAGACTAAGTGTCTGAGCATCCACTTGGCAAATTAGGTTCAATGTGGATAAATGTAAAGTTATGCATCTGGGTACTAATAACCTGCATGCGTCGTATGTCTTAGGGGGGATTAAACTGGCAGAGAAGGATCTGGGTGTACTTGTAGATCACAGACTACAGAATAGCATGCAATGTCAGACTGCTGCTTCCAAAGCCGGCAGGATATTGTCATGTATCAAAAGAGGCATGGACTCAAGGGACAGGGACATAATACGCCCCCTTTATAAAGCATTGGTACGGCCTCACCTGGAATATGCTGTTCAGTTTTGGGCACCTGTCCATAAAAGGGACACTGTGGAGCTGGAAAGGGTGCAGAGACATGCGACTAAACTAATATGGGGCATGGAACATCTTAGCTATGAGGAGCAATTAAAGGAGTTACAATTGTTTAGTCTTGAGAAGAGACGTTTAAGGGAGGATATGATAAATGTATATAAGTATATTAACCTCTTTAGGACATAGGACGTTCTCTAACGTCCCCGCTACCTGGGCTTTAATGCCCAAGGACGTTAGAGAACGTCCTGTTGTATTTTCGGTCTCTGCCGGGCGGAGATCGGAAGCGGATGCCTGCTGAAATCCTTCAGCAGGCATCCAGGGCAAACGCCGAGGGGGGCCATGTAGGAAATCACCCTTGCGATCTGCGGCAATACAGGGCTGATCGGGTCTCTGGGACCTGATCGCCCGGTAATTTAGCATGATCCCGGTTGTCACAGACAGCCAGGACCATGCTGGCGGCTAGGAGTGAGGTGGCAAGCCTGCCACCTCCTCCTATCCCCTGCGATCCATCGGTTAGCTAACCGACCAATCGCAGGGGGGCGGGGGGGGCAGTTACTTCCTCCCGAGAGGACGGGAGGAAGACCGGAGGACGCGGCGGGGGACGGGGGAGTGCTGGGGGATGGGGGAGTACTTACCTTGTCCCTGAAGACCCGGATCCCAGCGATGAAGGCGGCGGCGACAGGTGAGTTCCTCTTCAGCCGTGGTCGGGCCCTTTACAGCAATGCACGTCACCGTAAAACGACATGCATTGCTGTATTGGGACCCTGTATACTACAACTTCCAGCATGCCCAGACAGCCCTTGGCGTCTGGGCAAGCTGGGAGTTGCAGTTTTGCAACATCTGGAGGTCCACAGTTTGGAGACCACTGTGCCCTTCCAGATGTTGCAAAACTACACATCCTCAGCATGCCCTTACTGTGCAGGAATGCTGGGAGTTCTAGTTCTGTAACATCTGGCCCTTCAGATGTTGCAGAACTACAACTCCCAGCATGCCTGGACAGTTTTGGCATACTGGGAGTTGTAGTTTTGCAACATCGGGAAGGACACAGATTGTGTCTGTATTAGTGGTCTGCAAACTGTAGTCCTCTAGATGTTGCAAAACTACAACTCCAAGCATGCTGGGAGTTGTAGTTCGGCAACATCTGGCTCTAAAGATGTTGCCGAACTACTACTTCCAGCATGCCTGAGAATGTTTGGGAGTTATGGTTTTGCAACAACTGGAGGCACACTGGTTGGGAAACATTGTCCGTTTCCTAACTCAGTGTTTTCCAACCCATGTGCCTCCAGCTGTTGCAAAACTATAACTACCAGCATGCACTGATAGACTGTGCATGCTGGGAGTTGTAGTTTTGCAACAGCTGGAGGTTCCCCCCCTGTGAATGTACAGGGTACATTTACATGGACAGGGGGCTTACAGTGAGTATCAGGCTGCAAGTTTGCGATGCAGCAAATTTTGCGCGGCAGCTCAAACTCGCAGCGGGAAACTCGCTGTAATCCCCGCCCGTGTGACTGTACCCTAAAAACACTACACTACACTACACTAACACAAAATAAAATGTAAAAAACACTACATATACACACAGCCCCCCTCCCCAATAAAAATGAAAAATGTCTGGTACACCACTGTTTCCAAAATGGAGTCTCCAGCTGTTGCAAAACAACAACTCCCAGTATTGCCGGACAGCCGTTGACTGTCCAAGCATGCTGGGAGTTTTGCAACAGTTGGAGGCACCCTGTTTGGGAATCACTGGCGTAGTATACCCCTATGTCCACCCCTATGCAAATCCCTAATTCAGGCCTCAAATGTACATGGCGCTCTCACTTTGGAGCCCTGTCGTATTTCAAGGCAACAGTTTAGGGACACATATGGGGTATCGCCGTACTCGGGAGAAATTGTGTTACAAATTTTAGGGGGCTTTTTCTCCTTTAACCCCTTATGAAAAGGTGAAGTTGGGGTCTACAACAGCATGTTAGTGTAAAAAAATAAATTTTTTACACTAACGCTGGTGTTGCCCTATACCGTTCATTTTGACAAGAGGTAAAAGGGGAAAAAAGCCCCCCAAAATTTGTAATGCAACTTCTCCCGACTACGGAGATACCCCATATGTGGGCGCAAAGTGCTCTGGGGGTGCACAACAAGGCCCAGAAGGGAGAGTGCACCATGTACATTTGAGGTGATTTGCACAGGAGTGGCTGATTGTTACAGCGGTTTTGACAAACGCAAAAAAAAAAAACCCACATGTGACCCCATTTTGGAAACTACACCCATCACGGAATGTAATGAGGGGTGCAGTGAGAATTTATACCCCACTGGTGTCTGACAGATCTTTGGAACAGTGGGCTGTGCAAATTAAACATTTTGTACAGCCCACTGTTCCAAAGATCTGACAGACACCAGTGGGGGGTAAGTGCTCACTGTACCCCTTGTTACGTTTCCCAAAGGGTCTAGTTTCCAAAATGGTATGCCATGTGGGGATTTTTTGCTGTTCTGGTACCATAGGGGCTTCCTAAATGCAACATGCCCCCCAAAAACCATTTCAGAAAAACGTACTCTCCAAAATCCCCTTGTCGCTCCTTTGCTTTTGAGCCCTCTACTGCGCCCGCCGAACAATTTACATAGACATATGAGGCATATGAGGTATGTGCTTACTCGAGAGAAATTGGGCTACAAATATAAGTATACATTTTCTCCTTCTACCCCTTGTAAAAATTAAAAAATTGGGTCTACAAGAAAATGCGAGTGTAAAAAATGAAGATTGTGAATGTTCTCCTTCACTTTGCTGCTATTCCTGTGAAACACCTAAAGGGTTAAAACGCTGACTGAATGTCATTTTGAATACTTTGGGGGGGTGCAGTTTTTATCATGGGGTCATTTGTGGGGTATTTCAAATATGAAGACCCTTCAAATCCACTTCAAACCTGAACTGGTCCCTGAAAAATAGTGAGTTTGAAAATTTTGTGAAAAATTGGAAAATTGCTGCTGAACTTTGAAGCCCTCTGGTGTCTTCCAAAAGTAAAATCACGTCAATTTTATGATGCAAACATAAAGTAGACATATTGTATATGTGAATAATTATTTTTTTTCATCAAATTTTTTCATTTTTCACTAAGAAACGATGCAAGTATCGACAAAATTTTACCAATAACATAAAGTAGAATATGTCATGAAAAAACTATCTCGGAATCAGAATGATAGGTAAAAGCATTCCAGAGTTATTAATGTTTAAAGTGACAGTGGTCAGATGTTCAAAAAACGCTCTGGTCCTAAGGTGTAAAATGGCCTGGTCCTTAACCCCTTAAGGACCAGGCCATTTTACGCCTTAAGGACCAGAGCGTTTTTTGCAATTCTGACCACCGTCACTTTAAACATTAATAACTCTGGAATGCTTTTAGTTATCATTCTGATTCTGAGATTGTTTTTTCGTGACATATTCTACTTTAACTTAGTGGTAAAATTTTATGGTAACTTGCATCCTTTCTTGGTGAAAAATCCCAAAATTTGATGAAAAAAATGAAAATTTTGCATTTTTCTAACTTTGAAGCTCTCTGCTTGTAAGGAAAATGGATATTCCAAATAAAACATTTTTGGGTTCACATATACAATATGTCTACTTTATGTTTGCATCATAAAATTTATGAGTTTTTACTTTTGGAAGACACCAGAGGGCTTCAAAGTTCAGCAGCAATTTGGAAATTTTTCACAAAATTTTCAAACTCCCTATTTTTCATGGACCAGTTCAGGTTTGAAGTGGATTTGAAGGGTCTTCATATTAGAAATACCCCATAAATGACCCCATTATAAAAACTACACCCCCCAAAGTATTCAAAATGACATTCAATAAGTGTATTAACCCTTTAGGTGTTTCACAGGAATAGCAGAAAAGTGAAGGAGAAAATTCACAATTTTCATTTTTTACACTCGCATGTTCTTGTAGACCCAATTTTTGAATTTTTGCAAGGGGTAAAAAGGAGAAAATTTTTACTTGTATTTGAAACCCAATTTCTCTCGAGTAAGCACATACCTCATATGTCTATGTTAATTGTTCGGCGGGCGCAGTAGAGGGCTCAGAAGGGAAGGAGCGTCAAATGGTTTTTGGGGGGCATATCACCTTTAGGAAGCCCCTATGGTGCCAGGACAGCAAAAAAAAAAACACATGGCATACCATTTTGGAAACTAGACCCCTCAGGGAACGTAACAAGGGGTAAAGTGAACCTTAATACCCCACAGGTGATTCCCGACTTTTGCATATGTTAAAAATTTTTTTTTTTTTTACCTAAAATGCTTGGTTTCCCAAAAGTTTTACATTTTTAAAAAGGGTAATAGCAGAAAATACCCCCCAAAATTTGAAGCCCAATTTCTCCCGATTCAGAAAACACCCCATATGGGGGTGAGAAGTGCTCTGCTGGCGCACTACAGGTCTCAGAAGAGAAGGAGTCACATTTGACTTTTTGAAAGCAAATTTTGCTCTGGTGGCATGCCGCATTTAGGAAGCCCCTATGGTGCCAGAACAGCAAAAAAAAAAAAACACATGCCATACCATTTTGGAAACTAGACCCCTCGTGGAACGTAACAAGGGGTAATGTGAACCTTAATACCCTACAGGTGTTTCACGACTTTTGCATATGTAAAAGAAAATTTTTACATTTTACAGCAAAAAAAAAAAACACATGGCATACTATTTTGGAAACTAGACCCCTCGGGGAACGTAACAAGGGGTAATGTGAACCTTAATACCCCACAGGTGATACACAACTTTTGCATATGTAAAAAAAAAAAATAATTTTTTACCTAAAATGTTGGTTTCCCAAAAATTTTAGATTTTTAAAAAGGGTAATAGCAGAAAATACCCCCCAAAATTTGTAACACAATTTCTCCCGAGTACGGTGATACCCCATATGTGACCCTAAACTGTTGCCTTGAAATACGACAGGGCTCCAAAGCGAGAGCGCCATGCGCATTTGAGGCCTGAGTTAGGGACTTGCATAGGGGTGGACATAGGGGTATTCTACGCCAGTGATTCCCAAATAGGGTGCCTCCAGCTGTTGTAAAAGTCCCAGCATGCCTGGACAGTCAGTGGCTGTCTGGTAATACTGGGAGTAGTTGTTTTGCAACAGCTGGAGGCTCCGTTTTGGAAACAGTGGCGTACCAGACGTTTTTCATTTTTATTGGGGAGGGGGGCTGTGTAGGGGTATGTGTATATGTAGTGTTTTTTACTTTTTAATTTATTTTGTGTTAGTGTAGTGTAGTGTTTTTAGGGTACAGTCGCACGGGCGGGGGGTCACAGTAGTTTCTCGCTGGCAGTTTGAGCAGCGGCAGAAAATTTGCCGCAGCTCAAACTTGCAGCCGGATACTTACTGTAATCCTCCGCCCATGTGAGTGTACCCTGTACGTTCACATTGGGGGGGGGGGGGGGGGGGGGGAACATCCAGCTGTTGCAAAACTACAACTCCCAGCATGTAGGGTCTATAAGTGCATGCTGGGAGTTGTAGTTTTGCAACAGCTGGAGGCTCCGTTTTGGAAACGGTGTCGTACCAGACGTTTTTCATTTTTATTGGGGAGGGGGGCTGTGTAGGGGTATGTGTATATGTAGTGTTTTTTTACTTTTTATTTTATTTTGTGTTAGTGTAGTGTTTTTAGGGTACAGTCACACGGGCGGGGGGTTCACAGTAGTTTCTCGCTGGCAGCTTGAGCTGCAGCAGAAAATTTGCTGCAGCTCAAACTTGCAGCCGGATACTTGCTGTAATCCTCCGCCCATGTGAGTGTACCCTGTACGTTCACATTGGGGGGGGGGACATCCAGCTGTTGCAAAACTACAACTCCCAGCATGTACGGTCTATCAGTGCATGCTGGGAGTTGTAGTTTTGCAACAGCTGGAGGCACACTGGTTGTGAAACACCGAGTTTGGCAACAAACTCAGTGTTTTGCAACCAGTGTGCCTTCAGCTGTTGCAAAAGCTACAACCCCCAGCATGTAAGGACAGCGGAAGGGCATGCTGGGTGTTGTAGTTATGCAACAGCGGGAGGCATACTACTTTGGCTGGGGATGCTGGGGATTGTAGTTATGCAACAGCTTGAGACACACTGGTTTGCTACTTAACTCAGTGTGCCTTCAGCTGTTGCAAAACTACAACTCCCAGCAGTCACCGACAGCCAATGGGCATGCTGGGAGTTGAAGTTATGCAACCAGCAGATGCACCACTACAACTCCCAGCATGCACTTTAGCTGTTTGTGCAAGCTGGGAGTTGTAGTTACACAACAGCTGAAGGTACACTTTTCCATAGAAAGAATGTGCCTCCAGCTGTTGCAAAACCATAAGTCCCAGCATGCCCATAAGTGCATGCTGGGATTTGTGGTGGTCTGCCTCCTCCTGTTGCATAACTACAGCTCCCAGCATGCCCTTTTTGCATGCTGGGAGCTGTTGCTAAGCAACAGCAGGAGGCTGTCACTCACCTCCTGCTGCTGCTTGATCGCCGCACAGGTCAGTCCCACCGTCGTCGCTCCTGGGGCCCCGATCCCAACATTAACGCCGGGGATCGGGGTCCCCAGCACCAGGGGTGCACGTCCCCCGGAAGAGGGGCGGAGCGGGTGCGGGAGTGACACCCGCAGCAGGCGCCCTGATTGGTCGGCCGGGAATCCAGCCGACGAATCAGGGCGATCGTGAGGTGGCACCAGTGCCACCTCACCCCTGCAGGCTCTGGCTGTTCGGGGCCGTCTCTGACGGCCCCGATCAGCCAGTAATTCCGGGTCACCGGGTCACTGGAGACCCGATTGACCCGGAATCGCCGCAGATCGCTGGACTGAATTGTCCAGCGATCTGCGGCCATCGCCGACATGGGGGGGCATAATGACCCCCCTGGGCGATATGCCGCGATGCCTGCTGAACGATTTCAGCAGGCATCGGGCACCGGCTCCCCTCCGGCTAGCGGCGGGGGGACGGGAATGGACAGGACGTACTCCTACGTCCTCGGTCCTTAAGGACTCGGAAACGGGGGCATAAGAGTACGTCCATTGTCCTTAAGGGGTTAAGGGGTTAATGGCCCATACAAAAAATATGGAGAAAAACTGTTCCAGGTTAAACCCCCCCAAAGGACGAGGGGGCACTCCCTCAATCTGGAGAAGAAAAGGTTTAGTCTCAAGGGGCGACACGCCTTCTTTACCATAAGAACTGTGAACTTATGGAACAGTCTACCTCAGGAACTGGTCAGAGCAGGAAAAATTAACAGCTTTAAAACAGGGTTAGATACATTCGTGGAACAAAATAACATTAACCCCTTCCCGCTATTGGACGTATGCATACGTCCAGGCGAATTACACGTTCGCGCAAATGGACGTATGCATACGTCCAAGCGATCTCCTGCTCTGCCGCGGGCAGCGCAGGAGATCGCGGGTGGTACTCAGCTGTCAATCACAGCCGGAGTCCCACCGCAGCTGCCGGGGCCGCGATTGCGCCGGTCCCGGCAGCATTAACCCCATAGATGCCGTGATCAGTTCTGATCACGGCATCTATGGTGTTTGCAGGGGGAGCGCTATCCCCCTGCCCATCAACGGCGGCACCGCGATAAAATAAGGGGGATCGGGGGTGTCCAAGACACCCTCGATCCCCCTTGAAGAGATAGGAGTGAGGTGGCAGGGTTGCCACCCCTCCTATCCCTGCTATTGATCGGCCGAGCGACCGACCAATAGCAGACTGGGGGCGGGGGGGTTAAAGTTCGGTTCCCCTACTCTATGCCCACCCATCGGTGTCCGGGCACAGCGGGGGGAACCGTGTAGTAGCGGCGGCAGCGGCGGTCACTTACCCGGCGGCGGCTGTGATCACGGCGGCGGTGGAGGTGAGTATGACGCCGCGTGTCCGGAGTCTGTTGCCTAGCAACATCTGCAGGGCGACAGTTTAGAGACCACTGTCAGTGATCTCCAGCCTGAACCCCTCTAAATCTTGCAAAACTACAACTCCCAGCATTCAGGAACAGCAAATGGCTGTCTCGGCATGCTGGGAGTTGTACTTGCGTGCCTCCAGCTGTTGCATAACTACATCTCCCAGCATTCCCTTTGGCAATCAGTACATGCTGAGAGTTGTAGTTCTGCAACAGCTGGAGGCACACTGGTTGGAAAATACTGAGTTAGGTAATAGAACCTATTACCTAACTCGGTATTTCCCAACCAGTGTGCCTACAGCTGTTGCAAAACTACAACTCCCAGCATGCACGTTCTGTCAGTGCATGCTGGGAGTTGTAGTTTTGCCCCCCCCCCTCCCATGTGAATGTACAGGTTACATTCACACTGGCGGCGGATTACAGTGAGTTCCCTGCTTCAAGTTTGAGCTGCAGCAGCCGCAGCTCAAACTCCTAGCGGGAGACTCAGTGTAATCCGCCGTCGGTGTGAATGTAACCTAAAAACACTACACTACACTAACATAAAATAAAGAGTACTACACTACATATACACACGTACACTGCCCCCCCACCACCCCCCCCTTCCCCCCCAATAAAAATGAAAAACGTATCCTACAGCAGTGTTTCCAAAACGGAGCCTCCAGCTGTTGCAAAACAAAAACTCCCAGCATTTCCGGACAGCCATTGACTGTCCAAGCATGCTGGGAGTTTAGCAACAGCTGGAGGCACCCTGTTTGAGAATCACTGGTGTAGAATACCCCTATGTCCATATGTCCACCCCTATGCAAATCCCTAATTTAGGCCTCAAATGCGCATGGCGCTCTCACTTTGGAGCCCTGTCGTATTTCAAGGCAACAGTTTAGGGCCACATATGGGGTATTGCCGTACTCGGGAGAAAATGCCTAACAAATTTTGGGGGGCTTTTTCTCCTTTTACCCCTTATGAAAAGGTAAAGTTGGGGTCTAAACCAGCATGTTAGTGTAAAAAAAAAAAAACATTTTTGTACACTAACATACTGGTGTTGCCCCATACTTTAAAATTTCACAAGCGGTAAAAGAAAAAAAGCCTCCAAAATTTGTAACGCAATTTCTCCTGAGGACGGAGATACCCCAAATGTGGGCGCAAAGTGTTCTGGGGACGCACAACAAGGCTCAGAAGGGAGAGTGCACCATGTAAATTTGAGGTCTAAATTGGTGATTTGCACAGGGGTGGCTGATTTTACAGCGGTTCTGACATAAGTGCAAAACAATAAATACCCACATGTGACCCCATTTTGGAAACTACACCCCTCACGGAATGTAACAAGGGGTACAGTGAGCATTTACACCCCACAGGTGTCTGACAGATCTTTGAAACAGGGGTCTGTGAAAATGAAAAATAAAATTTTTAATTTGCACAGCCCACTGTTCCAAAGATCCGTCAAATGCCAGTGGGGTGTAAATTCTCCCTGCACCCCTTATTACCTTCTGTGAGGGGTGTAGTTTTAAAAATGGGGTCACATGTGGGGGGGTCCACTGTTCTGGCACCACGGGGGGGCTTTGGAAATGCACATGGCCAAATTCTCTCTCCAAAAGCTCAATGATGCTCCTTCTCTTCTGAGCATTGTAGTTCGCCCCCAGTGCACTTCACGTCCACTTATTGGGCATTTCCATACTCAGAAGAGATGGGGTTACAAATTTTGGGGGGTATTTTCTGCTATTATCCCTTGTAAAAATTTAAAATTTGGGGGAAAACAAGCATTTTAGTGTAAAAAAAATAAAAAAATTTTTACATATGCAAAAGTCGTGAAACACCTGTGGGGTATTAAGGTTCACTTTATCCCTTGTTACGTTCCTCAAGGAGTCTAGTTTCCAAAATGGTATGCCATGTTGTTTTTTTTTTGCTGTCCTGGCACCATAGGGGCTTCCTAAATGCGACATGCCCCCCGAGCAAAATTTGCTCTCAAAAAGCCAAAATATGACTCCTTCTCTTCTGAGCATTGTAGTTCGCCCGTAATGCACTTCAGGTCAACTTATGGGGTACCTCCATACTCAGAAGAGATGGGGTTACAAATTTTGGGGGGTATTTTCTGCTATTAACCCTTGCAAAAATGTGAAATTTGGGGGGAAACACATTTTAGTGAAATTTTTTTTTTTTTTTTTTTACATATGCAAAAGTCATGAAACACCTGTGGGGTATTAAGGCTCACTTGATTCCTTGTCACGTTCCTCAAGGGGTCTAGTTTCCAAAATGGTATGCCATGGTTTTTTTTTTTTTTTGCTGTTTTGGCACCATAGGGGCTTCCTAAATGCAACATGCCCCCCAAAAACCATTTCAGAATAACGTACTCTCCAAAATCCCCTTGTCGCTCCTTCGCTTCTGAGCCCTCTACTGCGCCCGCCGAACAATTTACATAGACATATGAGGTATGTGCTTACTCGAGAGAAATTGGGCTACAAATTCAAGTATACATTTTATCCTTTTACCCCTTGTAAAAATTCAAAAATTGGGTCTACAAGAACATGCAAGTGTAAAAAATGAAGATTTTGAATTTTCTCCTTCACTTTGCTGCTTTTCCTGTGAAACACCTAAAGGGTTAAAACACTTACTGAATGTCATTTTGAATAGTTTGGGGGGTGCAGTTTTTGTAATGGGGTCATTTATGGGGTATTTCTAATATGAAGACCCTTCAAATCCACTTCAAACCTGAACTGGTCCATGAAAAATAGCGAGTTTGAAAATTTTGTGAAAAATTGTAAAATTGCTGCTGAACTTTGAAGCCCTCTGGTGTCTTCCAAAAGTAAACACTTGTCAATTTTATGATGAAAATATAAAGTAGACATATTGTATATGTGAATCAAAAAAAAAAAAATATTTGGAATATCCATTTTCCTTACAAGCAGAGAGCTTCAAAGTTAGAAAAATGCAAAATTTTCAATTTTTTCATCAAATTTTGGGATTTTTCACCAAGAAAGGATGCAAGTTACCACAAAAATTTACCACTATGTTAAAGTAGAATATGTCATGAAAAAACAATCTCGGAATCAGATTGATAAGTAAAAGCATTCCAGAGTTATTAATGTTTAAAGTGACAGTGGTCAGATGTGCAAAAAAGGGCTGCGTCCTAGAGGTGAAAATGGGTTGTGTCCTTAAGGGGTTAAAGCTTATGAAGAAATATAAAATCCCATCCCTTCCCCAATATCGCGCCACACCCCTACCCTTGCATTCCCTGGTTGAACTTGAAGGACGTATGTCTTTTTTCAACCGTACTAACTATGCAACTATATATACACACAAGCGCTGTGGTGGATACGCGGTGCGGGGGGCATATATATATATATATATATATATATATATATATATATATGTATATACATATATATATATGTATATACACATGCACGGCGGGGGATAAGACATATAGCAAAGCAGGGGACAAGATATATAGAAGCTGTGGGGACATATACATTCCCCCCAGCGATTCTATATATCTTTCCCCACCGCATCTCTTCTATTTGAGAACCCTGCAGGGATCCCTGAATGGCTCTTCAGTACCGGCCATTCAGGGATGCAGGTGAGGACTTTGAAAATGAAAGTAAAATGCATTGTACATTGCTGGGGAAAAGAGCATGCCACCCGCTCCCCTGCTCAATAACTTTTGATCGGATCTGGTCTCAGAAGTGAGACCCGATGCGATCAACCCCTTAGCCCCTGTACTACTACCCCCAACATGGAACAGACCCTGTTCCATGATGGGGGTAGGATTCACTCAGTTTTCAGTAATTTCCCGACTGCTCAGAGCTGTCGGGTTTTGGTGAAGAAAAATTCACAGGTTTTCCTTTGAGTTTTTCATCATACTCCGAGTGTTTTTTCTTTTTTGTCGGGAACACACCCCTTTTTGTGATAACCACACCAATTTTTTTTACGGATTTAAAAAACAGAGATATTATATATTTTGTCGGGTTGTGCAACCAAATTTGTGTCGCATGGGCTATCGGGTTGACATTAGTAAATGAGGGCTACTGTCTCAACATTCAATGGTTTCAACATACAAAAGGTAATCCTAAAACCAATTAATGTTGTAACTTAAAGTGTACCTGTCGTCAACAAAAACTTTTTATAGAATGTAGATAATACCATTATATGTATATTTGTAATATACATTGGTTAGAAAATGTGTATATTTTTGTCCCTGCAGCTATTGCCTGTGTGTCTCTGTGAGGAGTCCAAATACAGGAAGTGAGGGCGGACAAGCAGGGCTCTGTACACTGAGAAAAAGCAGGACAGTGTGCTCTGAGGCTCTATAACATGCTCCTGACTCATACATCTGGATGATTGACAGGCCAGGAGTCTGCACAGATCCCTGCTTGTCCCGCCCTCACTTCCTGTTTTTGGACTCCTCATAGAGACACACAGACAATAGCTGCAGGGACAGCATTTTTTCACCTAAAAATACCGTATTTATCGGGGTATACCACGCACCGGCCTATAACACGCACCCTCATTTTACCAAAAAAGTTTTTCACCCAAATATCCATGGTAAAATGAGGGTGCGTGTGTGCGCGTGTATACCCCGATACATCCCCAGGAAAGGCAGGGGGAGAGAGGCCGTCGCTGCCCGCTTCTCTCCCCATGCCTTTCCTGGGGTCTAGAGCCCTGCTGCCGGCCCCTTCTCTCCCCCTGGCTATCGGCGCCGGCAGTGGGGCGCCGGTACCGCTCTGCGCAGTAATGATAGCGGGGTGCTGCAGCGGCGATCCCCGGGGTCCCCAGAAGCGGGACCCCGGCGATCTGACATCTTATCCCCTATCCACTAGGGAAAAGGAAACAGTCAGACCGAACCCACTCGTCCATAAGGCCTGCGGACAAGACCCCAGGGCAGAGACATCCGAGGCCCAGAAACCAAGCAATGGAAAGATCCTCCCGTCCATGGAGACGGACCAAGACGCCAAGGAAGAGACCGTCCTTCGTTGATACTCTAACCAATGGTCCATATAGGCAGACAAGAAAAAGTCGACTAGGAAGCCAGATGGGCCGGAACCATCCCGGAAGGCAGTAGGAAATCAACCTTACGGAACACTGTTCTGACTGTGTCGCCCCAATAGGCCCCCTGCCAGAACAGAGGTTCTCAACCAGGACTTAAGAACAAGATTCTAGGGTGGCACACCACACCGAACAGAAGGGAGGGTGGAGTCTACACGTGCAGAGGACCTAACATATGTAGGGACACAGACACGAAGGAAACCACAGACATCTAAAAGTCTGGCAGAATGGAAGACAGACTCAGCACCCAATGGTGTGTCAAAACCATGCCCCTATCAGACCAACAAGGCACTCTCAGAAAAGGGGAAAAGAGAGTGCAGCTGTAGCCATGAAAAAACCATATGCAGTGCAGGAGACGCCCACACCCCAACTCCTAATGGTGCTACACACAAGGACTGCAGTCGCAGATGCAAGAGATGAGGGATTCATGTGGGGCAGGAAACATGCAGACACAGAAGAGGGCCCATGAACCCATATGCACACTGAGAGGAACTTCACAGGGAAGCAGTCACCGGACTGCCGTCGCAGGAGCGGCAGGAATGGGAAAGGAGACCTGGTGTAATAGAAAGCCATGCAGGCACAGTCAGGCTAACTGGCATAGAGACCATGGCCACTTTCAGAACCACACACTAAAAGTTGGCTATCAGCCTTAAGCTTTGAGAGCTGGTAAAGTATTGAACCCCAAAAACCAGCATGTGGCACATTACAGAGGGCCCAAGGAACAACATGGGGATGCCCCCTCAGAACTACTACTTGGCAGTGGATTACCTGAACTTCAACCAGTGTATTGCAGTTAACCCGATGTAGCAGTAAACCACAGGAACAGCCATCCAGCTGCCTGCTGGAGGATTCCTGAACACACATGACACTCCTTCGAACCCTCCCACAGACAGTGGGGCACAGGAATGCGGCCAATCCTATGGGTAAACCGGAGGAGTAGGAGACCCTGAAGACTAATGACTGGCTGGCAGGCAGCAGTCCTTTGCACCTGCAGGAACCCTTTGACAGAGTCCGCACACCAACAGTGAGGTATGGGGAGCCACAGCCATGCACACGGCAGCCCAAAGATGGGAGACCAACAGCGGCAGAAACGGAGGAGACAATGGTCTGGCGCAATGAGTGCCCCCTCAGGTGCTTGTGATAAGGGGACACAGTCAGATAGGTAAAGACTGAGCCCCTTTGATGCATGTGGAAGGGCAGTGAAGCATAGAAACCATGAATAAAAACCCTGTCACCCTGGGAGATCGGGGGAGGCTTAGGAGCCATGGATTGTATCCCCTTCAGCCGCAGATACTTCAGCTCTTGAAGAAGTTGGTAGGCGGCAGCAAAAACCATGCAGACCACTGTCTGACTAACTGGTATGGGTCCATGTAGACAACAGGGCACTCCAGCGGTTACCTCGCACTAATAGTGGGGTACTGAAATCCAGCCACGGGTGCGGCAGTGGAGAGGTGAGTTATAGGTCTTGTCTGCCTAATGAGAGCAGGTGCAATCCATGACCACGCAGGGACACTTCCACAGAGAACTTACCCTGGACGAGGGGATCTGGGACAGCAGCTGTGGATGTGGCAGCCTGTGGAGGAGGGAATTAAGTCTTCACTGCAATAAAAACACCTGCGGACATGGCAACCATGTCATGACAACCTGTGGGAGAGGAGAAACAGTCTTGACTGTAACCCCGGTATCTTCCAAGTGGTCATGAAACCCCAGCACAACCTGCCACAGCGAGTCACATATGTCTCTTGGTGAATGCAGGTATGCCAGAGACATACCTCAACCGACTTAATGCAATGTCATATCAGGTCCAGCCCATATACAGTCCCAGAAAAAAAAAAGAGCCATATAGGGTCAAATCCATTTAATATATAACCATTCATTTCTCTCTCTTGGCCATAGTTCATTTATGCTGCCCTCTCACTCTTCTACTGGAAAATTCAGGATTTCTCTGTCCTTGAACACAGTCTATATGTCTTCAAATATTTTGTCTTCCAACTTTCAGCCTCTTATCTTGCTTCTTTTGGTCTCGTTCCAAGGTCTTCATCTTCTTGGTCAGCAAGTTAGCAAGCTGAAATGTCTCATAAGGAAAATAATGTTTTTCTGCAGCATATATATCTCTATTTTTAATAGATATATATTGATCAGTAATAAAAATCATAATGGTCATCCTTATCAAGGTCACAAGGGTGAATGGAAAATAAGGCACAATTTAACTATAGTCCACTAGATGGACCCAAACACCACTAAATGATCGGAGAGACCAGCAGCAGAGAGTACATTTAGGTGAACCCCCATCTGAAAAAAAGGAAACAAAAGGGAGTAAAGAATCTAACTAAAACAGCCCTTACTAGAAAAAAAAAAAAAAAAAAAAGAACAGGTCTGGGGATCTCCCAGAACTGTGTCTTGCCTCCTACTGATACTAGCTAAAACTGATTACCTCACTTCCAGTGGGCGGGTATATCCTGCCAGGGAGGAGCTGACTTTCTTTCTTCCTAATGTCAACGCCTCCTAGTGGCAAGAGCATGTCATCATCAATATGGTGGCCCCAATGAAGAGTAACCGAGAAATGACAATTTGTTTAACCTGCTTTATAATCCCCAGTCTAAATAGGAAAGAGCCAAGGAAAAGGGATAGAATTCGCTTACAAGACATTAAGCAAGGGCTTTAAAGGTACACTGTTTAGCAAGAGGAAATAGTGTGATGTCTTGGAAGATCTGATAAGCATGTCCCTCTATTGTAAGAGAGGTTTTAAGTAAGCAAAAAAGCCACAGATAATGGCCCTCATTTACTAAGAGTGGCGTGTCGGTTTGTATTTTTGCAAGTCCTTTACTCCTTTTTTTTCTGATCTGTCGCCCAATTTCCCTTTCTTTCTGTCGCAGGTTGTGCGACAGAAAAAAAGTCTCTGCAAATTCTGACTACATCAGTGCTTGTACTACTACCCCCATCATAGAACAGGGTCTGTTCCATGTTGGGGGTAGTAGTAGAGGGGCTGAGGGATTGATCGCTCCGGGTATCACTTCCGAGACCCGATCAGATCAGATGTTATTAAGCAGGGGAGCGGGCAGCATGTTCCGATCCCCTGCAATGTACAGTAAACTTTCATTTTTAAATTCCCCACCAGGAGGGCTCCTGGCAGGGTTTTAATATAGAAGCGCTGTGGTGGGCAAAGATGTATAGAATCGCTGGGGGGGGGGGGGGGGAGTATATATCTTTCCCCCTGCTGCGCTATATCAAAGTTAGTGCCCGCTGTGCTTAAATAAATGTACTGCCCCCCCAGCGCTATTATATATCTATACTGACCCCCACTGCGCATATACTGACCCCACGCTGTGCATATATATATATATATATATATATATATATATATATATATACACACACTCCCCCCCCCCCCCCCCCCCAGCTGCGCATATTCTCCCTCCCCTGGCTGCCAATGAATGAAAACTCTATTAGCGGCATAGCGGAAGGCTGCTTCCCGCTCACGCTGCTAAGAGTTTGTCATTCATAGCGGGGAGCAGCTGCATATCATGCTGTGGGGGTCAGACATATGGATATATGTCTGACCCTCACATCATACATATACAAATGCCGGCTCACCGCTATGAATGACAAGTAAGCTATTAGGAGAAGCAGCGCGAGCCTCCCTGCACTGCTTTACTTGTCATTCATAGCGGTGAGCCGGCATTTGTAGCCAGGGGAGGGAGAAAATATGAATATTAATATGCGCAGCTGGGGGGGGGGGGGTGTCAGTATATATGTAAATATGGGCAGTGGGGGTCAGTATAGATATATAATAGCGCTTGGGGGGGGGGGGCAGTACATTTATTCAAGCACAGCAGGCACTAAGTTTGATATAGCGCAGCAGGGGGAAAGATATATAGAAACGCTGGAGGGGCCAGATATATACCCCCCCCCCCAGCACTTCTATATTAAAACCCTGCCAGGAGCCCTCCTGGTGGGGAATTTATAAATGAGAGTTTACTGTACATTGCAGGGGATCGGAACATGCTGTCCACTCCCCTGCTTAATAACATCTGATCTGATCGGGTCTCAGAAGTGAGACCCGGTGCGATCAATCGCACTACTACTACTACTACCCCCAACATGGAACAGACCCTGTTCCATGCTGGGGTAGCAGGATTCACTCCGTTTTGAGGAATTTACTGACAGCTCTGAGCTGTCGGTTTTCTGAGAAGCAAAACTCACAGGTTTTTCCTGTGAGTTTTCTTCACACTCGGAGTGTTTTTTCTCTTTTTGTCGGGAACACGCCCCTTTTTTTTTTTTCACTCTGAGTGATTTTGATTTCGTTGGGTTGTGCGCCAGATTCGGGCGCAAATAGAATTCTGGCGCAAAACCAGACAAAAAGTGTCAGGATCCTGTTAGTAAATAAGGGCCAATGTCTTGTTGTAGGGTCTCCTTGGCCAGGTCCAGCCCATAAATCTTGGATATGTTTCAATTATTATAGCTTTAATCTTGCCTAGTAGGGAAGTTTAGGGAGGGCATCATGAGCATATGTCTTAGATATGCCACAAAGGCTTAGTTATTCATGTTGAGTTCTTTTTTCTTAGTCCTCAACTGCCAAATTCTTTCAAAATGAG
This sequence comes from Hyla sarda, assembly GCF_029499605.1. Classification (NCBI taxonomy): domain Eukaryota; kingdom Metazoa; phylum Chordata; class Amphibia; order Anura; family Hylidae; genus Hyla; species Hyla sarda. The sequence continues at coordinate 115,974,492 of NC_079193.1, read as the reverse complement.
TGCGCTTAATCTCCTCAAAGTTTCTAGCAACTGGACCAGTGTCCACAGCCCTCTCACCTTTGGAAGTCCTCTGAAGGCATATGATGTTCAGCAGAGAATGCCGTTCCATGCCTGTCGGATTTATCAGACTTAGGAGAATCAGGGACTTCTTTTCCTCACTTTTAATAGCTTTCCCCATACTTAAAAGGAGTACTCCGGGATATATATATATATATATATATATATATATATATATATACACACACACACACACACACACATACATACATACACACACCTAAAGATAGGGGATATCAGTATGTAAACAGCCGTGTCAACCATCGCACGAAGCTGTGGTCAACTCGCCCTCCCCATGCAGTTCTAGGGGGGAGCCAGAAATACCCGCATGAGGCGCTCTGGCTGTCTCATTGGCATTGTGCAATTGGTAGAAATAAAAGTCCTTTCAAGCGGAAATCCTGGCAAAAAGACACAGTTCAGTACTCAATGAAGTAGAAAAATCTAAAACTTGTTCTTCATTCCATGCATAAGAAATAAAATGTCCAGGGGACTCTCAAGTTAAAAGAACCAAAATGTTTTGCCCTCCTTTGTCAAGGTTGTCGGTTGTTTTGACTAGTGAAAGTCCCTTGGACATTTTATTTTTTACGCAAGCAATAAGGAACAAGTTTTACATTTTTCTACTCCATTGAGTGCTGGACTGTCTTTTAGTCAGAATTTCTACAGTAACCCGCCGACATGCGATGGCCCCGACATGATAAAATCGACATACGATGGCCTCTCAGAGGCAATTGCATGTCGTCGGGGCAATCACATTAACTGCTATCTGACAGCGCAAAATGCTGTTGGATAGCAGTTTAAGCATCCTGGACAGGTTCACTTACATATCCCCGCCTCCACTTCGCGATCCTCCGGCGTCTTCTGTATCTTCTCCAGGGTCCGGGCCTCGTCGTTATTCCGTCAGTGCGCACGCCGTGCCGGCGCAGCAGCGTAATAACATCACCAGAAAGCGAGGCCCAGACCCTGCAGAAGAAGCCGGAGGATCCTGAAGACAACACCGGAGCAGCGGGACAGCATCGGGAGCCCCTGGGACAGCACTGGAAGCAGTGAGGACGAGGTCTGGAGCAGGACAGGTGAGTGTAACTTCCTATACTTTACATTGTCGAATCATCGTATGTTGAAGGATCCGTGCAAACGATGGGTCGTTTGGAACGAATTACCATTGTATGTTGAGGGACCACTGTATTTGAAAAGACTTGCTTTATTTATGCTCTCAAAAATGTTTTATATGTGACATACTATGTGATACTGCCTGCAAGTATATCTAAGCCTATTATGTGTGCTACTACCTACATGTGTATCTAATCCCATCACATGTGATACTGTCTGCTGAGGCTTATATCTTAACCTATTATGTTCCTGCAGTTGTATCCAAGCCTACTATATGTAATACTGCCTGCATAGAAGTGTATCTAAGCCTATTATGTGTAAAGAGTTCATAGTTGGTGCTGGAATAGTCTCACCTCTGGTAGTCACCCAGCGGCAGAAAAATATTCAAAACACTAGTGTGTCACATGTCTGGAGATACAGAGGGATCATTAAGGGGTGCTGTAAGAGACATCATAGAGGCACACCCTGCTTTACCACACAGTCTTATATACACATGCAGACATTAGCACATATTAGATACACAGCATGTCCCATATTAAACATTTCAGAGATCAGCCAAGTCTTCATGCTCTCTAAACACTACTGGATACAGTGATTTATGCTAGTTTTCAGTGCTGTGAGGAGAAGCTAAGGACATTGTGCACTAAAGGGATCCTAAATCAATTAGTTCGGCTCTCCTATACTAACATAGGAAGGCTGTTACTTTACAGGACATAATACCCCGAGGCCTCCGCATACGTACGGCAGCCACCTTCCCCGACAACCCTGACTTCCGTAGCAGATTCGAAACAGCACTATCCATCTGCTCATCGAGAAAAGGGATTCATTGGTCTCTGATGTGTCTACAAAAATTGACGACTGCATCATGAAACTATCGGACTATCGTGACACACCTGAATACCCCGACTGGGATAGAGGCACCGCCAACAAAATCAACAAATTTGAAAAGGAGACAGCCGCCAACAAACTGAAGAAACTTAACCACGACCGCACGGATTACAACACCGGCAATGTCAAGTACTGGCTACAGCAAAAAGAAGAAGAAAAGCCTACAGCACCTGCTCACCCGAAGCAGAAACAGACTGTTACACCCCCCCCCCCGGCGCACCTACCGTCAAGGTGCGCCCCCAGCCATCCTGCTGCTCCCCACCCGGTGGTACCCTCAACTACCGCGGCACCCAGTGGAGCAACCCTTCCCTTCAATTCCCTGGTTGGACTTGATGGACGTATGTCTTTTTTCAACCATACTAACTATGTAACCCCGACTACACCCGCCCCCCCCCCCCCGCCCGGTGGTACCGACTACCGTGGCACCTGCAGAGCTACCCCAGCCACCCACGCTCCCCGCTCGGTGGTACCTCCGACTACCGCGGCACCCAGCGGAGCAACCACCCACACCCCGGCCACAGCCCCCACTGCAGAGAAACCCACCCATACTCCCGCAAAGACTGTCATCCCACCTGAACTCCTGGAATTCATCTAAAGACAGCACAAGAAGGAAAGCGACCAACCCAGCAACACTCCACCTCGGCTACCCTCCGGTCGCTTCAACTCCTCAACCAACGAGTCCTCCTCATCCTTCAATGACTCTCTCATCACGGTGCACGGTAGCATCACACCGCCACACACCCAGCAATCACCACCCCTACAGTCTGCTTCTAGAGACAACACCTCTTTTTTCACCCCCACAGCTGGCTTCCCACACTCTCCCTCCAATTTCCACAAACACGAAGCGACCGACCTAGGACTCCCCCTCTGCCAACAACTCCCTGGTCCTGAACCGCAACACCACGCCGCTCCAGGTGGGGGCCATGCAGGCAAGGATCATCACCGAGAACCTGGAGCAAGTATCACTAGCCCCGCCGCTACAACCCAGAACACAAAAAAGAAAAGAAAGAGGATGCCGAGGAGGTAAAAGAAAGAAAGAAGCAACATTTCCAGTAAAAGACTTTGACCCCACCACCCCCATCCTCCACCCACCTGGACACAGTGAAAATCTTCAACCTGTCCAGCAAAACTCTCACCAAACATCATGAGAGTATCCTCCAGAAAGGTCTGTCTTTTTGTCCATCAGCCAGACCAGATGACTTCACCCTGTTCCTGAACCTCAATGCATGCATCAGAAAATTAACCCTCAAAAGACATTTCAACTTACCCAGCCACTCCGCCAAGTAGACACCCGCAGCTACACAGACGCCGGTTCCTGCCACACTGATGGTTCCTCCACCGCATCACAGTGGACTCAAACCCAAGTCCCATTTTTTTCCAACTCATCACAAAGGAAACTTCGATACCTTCGCCGCCGGAGAATCCAGTGAGTTTGAGAGATTTTGCAAACCCTCTAACAAACCCAAGGGCTCCAGCAACCTCACATCTCTACAGAGAAAAGCCATCAAAGAACTGGCAGATGACCCTGATATCATCATCAAATCGGCAGACAAAGGCGGCGGCATCATCCTGCTCAACAGAACCGACTACCTGAAGGAATCACAGAGGCTCCTCTCTGATACCACTTTCTACAGCAAGTTAACACGAAACCCCATCACTAACCAACAAAAAGAGCTCATTAAACTGATCAACCACGGCCTCACAGTCGCCAAGCAGGAGTACAACTACATTAACATCACAGAACCGGACACCCCGCTGTTCTACTACCTGCCCAAAATCCACAAAAACCAACAAAACCCACCTGACAGACCAATCATCGCCGGCATCAACTCACTGACATCAAACCTGTCACAGTATGAGGACATCATGCTACAGCCATACGTCCAAACTCACACCAGAGAATCCACAGACTTCATTAACTCTATCCTTAATGTAAGGTGGGAAAATCACTACAGCCTCCTGACTATGGACATTACCTCCCTGTACACCATCATTGACCACCACCTGGGCATTGCTGCAGTATCGCATTTCCTTCAAAGTGATCCCACTATGCCATTACTCCAGTGCCAATTCATCCTGGACAGCATCCTCTTTATCCTGCAGAACAATATGTTCCAATTCAACGGCAGCATTTACCACCAGTGCTGCGGCACAGCGATGGGGAGCCGATTCGTACCAAGCCTCGCTAACCATTTTATGGGTCATTTTGAAGAGACTGTACTATACAAACATGAACTGTTCAAACATTGCATACTGTACAAAAGATACATAGACGAGATCATCATCTGGGATAGCTCCAAGGAAATACTCAACAACTTCCAGACTTCCCTAAATGAAAATTCCTGGAATATCCAATTCACCTCTAATCACTCAGAGGACTCCATCGAATACATGGATGTTATAGTCTACCACACCGAGGACTATCGGGTCAAAACCAAGACCTACGTCAAGTCAGTAGATGGGAACAGCTACCTCAACTATAACAGCTGCCATTTCAGAAAGTGGACACAGAACATCCCCTTTGGTCAGTACAAGAGAATCAGAAGAAACTGCACCAAACCTTCAGACTTTGAGAACCAAAAGTAAAATCCTGGACCAGCACTTCAAATCCAAAGGCTATCCTACCTCACTCATCAACCAAAGCAAGCTCAAGGCAAGCAAATTCTCACAAAAAGAGTGCTTGAAACCCAAAGTCACCAACAATGACCTACCTGAGCAAACCCCTCCTTCAATTTCATCACCACCTATAATGATGATCACAAACTCATCAAAAGGATCATCCCTGACCATTGGAAAACTCTCCTGCTGGACCCCTTCCTCAAAGACATTCTGCCACCTAGACCAAACATCACTTTCAGAAAAAACAGGTCCCTCAAAAACATGCTGGCACCCAGCAAACTCAAAGCACCAAATGAAGCAAACCACCTTGCTGGACACCCCACCTGACACCGGTTCATACAAGCGCAACAAACCTCTCTGCAAATGCTGCAACAACATTGCTAACAAATGCACAAAATTCACCTGCAGGGTGACCAATATTACTTACCCCATCAGGAGTTTCATTAACTGCAGCACCTCCTACGTGATCTACCTCCTCGAGTGCCCGTGGTCTTCAGTACATCGGGCGCACCATCCAACCACTAAATCAGCGCATTAACAAGCACAGATCCAATGTCACCAAGGGGTACCAACTCCACAGTGTCTCCAGGCATGCAGCGGAAAAGCACAGCAGCGATTTCAGGTGCCACACCATCACACCTATTGAACACATCTCTGCCGACACTGCCCACCGATTCGCAGTACTGAGAAAACGGGAACATTTCTGGATCTTCACCCTTAAAACTTTGATACCCTCGGGTTTGAATGAATATATCGAAAATGTTATCTAATCCACCCCTCCACCTACTGCTGCCGGAATACAAGTCCACCCACCTCACCGATGCCACCTAAAGACAAACCAATGGGTCCCGATGACATTGTGACTGCTGTAGCAGATGCCTCTTCACTGCGGGACAAGACGACACCTAGCCACCGCAGAAGCCACCTGTTTCTCTCCCCTCCCCTTTCTCTCTCTATCTCCCCTTTGCTTTACAGGTCTCACAGCCCTTCCATGAATAATTCCGAGTGACATCCAGACCCCAATGACCACCAGATCGGATGACAGCACGACCAGACAAAATTCAAGTCTGATACCGGCACCCTGACAGCGTTCCAAGACCTCCTTCTTGATTGGTCGCAAAAAACACCTCCCTCTTCACGATTGTTCACCACCTGGACCTGCCCAGCAGCGATTGGTGGCACTCTTCAAAAAAGAATTGCCGCTGATGCCTCTAGAAATCTCCCGGAGAGGATATACACGTCTCATCTCCGATTGGCCACCGCCCGAACGACCGTAGCAGCGATTGGCTGACATTTTTTAAAGACACTTTACCTCCACCAGCGGCAGCAACCTGGAATCCGGACTTATACGTCACCCCTCTGATAGGCTGTCCGTGATATCGGGTGAGCCAATCAGAATCTAGCCCACTATCCCCATGCCCATCTTTGGACGATATCTCCACACGGACTTCCACCCATGACAGCGTAACTATACTCAGTCATGTACGGCACGATCCTGATTGGTCGCCTTAACACTATCCCACAGCAAGCGACCAATCAGCCTTCAGGGGCTAGTCTCCATCCATACACCTGCCACGGCAACCCAGCACAGCGATGACCGCCTCCTGATTGGTCCCACAGACACCGGCAACTCTGATTGGTCGCCACCACAGACATTTCTCGCGGTTCTATTTGAACTTCTAAATACTCCTGTAAAAGACTATACCTATGCATTTTTTCATGTTTTACGTGGTTTTCATGCTCTTTTATTGAAAATGTTGAACTATGTATGTCTCTCTTGCCCAGCCCACACCTGATTCTGATTATGTGTGCCACAAAATGCTGTGATTATCACTTTAAAACTGAATTTTGGTGGCCTGGCTCCAGACCTGACTCCCGTGTCTCTGGCTATCCACTACATCCTACCAGATGTGTGTGATATAGTGCTGAGGTGTGGGGGGAGGGAAGAAGATACTTACCTAACCCCTATTTGTCTATCCCAGATCCCATTTGGTACCGGTGTCTTCCTTCTTCCACAGGCCCATTCTTCCTGTCTTAGCCAGTGATTGGGCTAAGTCGAAAGGCCCTGCAACCAGTTTATTATATCACAATTGCATTTTGAAATCACAATATTTTCTTCCATAATCGCAATATGAAAATTTTCCTAATTCATGCAGCCCTAATATTTATTAAAGCTATAATTTACAATAATACATGCTATCTGGAATTCCAGCATTTAGGAATTAGGTACTTTGTTACTGATCATGACAGAAGTTAATCCATAAGAAATCAATGTTTATTTCATCTGTGAAAATAAATCACATAATATGTATACCATCCGAAAAAAAATTACGAGGGGGTCTATACAATTTGTAAGGAAAAAACCTGAAGGTTTTTGGAATAAAAAAATATGCAAAGACATCTATCCAAATTATCATTAAAAGGGATTATCCATTTAAATGTTTTTCTTTTTCTACTAATATGCCCAGCCTAATAAAATAGAAACCTTTATCTCGCCTTCCTCACTCCCTCGTAGCTTCTAGTATCAGGATGCCCTGTCTGTGGCTGGTGAAAATGCTTTCCCAGGAGCTGCAGATTATATCGTTAGCAGCCAGGGAAACTGACAGTACAGTCCGAGACACCGCTACAGCCAGTGATTGGTTGAATCCTGTGACATCCCATCTGCAGCTCCAGCCTACTACAGGAAGCAGACTGTCAGCGGAGACCGGACAGAAATGGGGCATCCTGATACTAGAGCCTACAAGTGAGCGTAAGGAGGAGAGTTAAAAATAAATATTTTATTAAGCTGGCTGGAAATATTAGTAGAAATGCTTTTTCACTGGATAACCCCTTTAATCCAACTATTGGCAAGAATCTCAGTAATGTAAGTAACTTATCCAGCAACTGTGTACAATAATAGTACATAAAGAAAAAAAATTATATATAATCTTTTTTTTTTAGCAGACATATTTTAAAGTTCTTCTTTCGTTTTTGACTTCGCCCTGTGTTCTTCCACAAATTTGGACAAACTTTCAAGATCTCTTTCATGACCTTCAAATTTAATTGGGTTATGTTTTCTGTTCTTCGGTGCAAAAAATATTGTTGGAAATCCTTGTACTTTGTATTTGTCAATGGGTATATCATTGGCAGTAGCATCAATCTTCGCTATAATAAGGTTTGGCACAGATCTGTATTTTTTACCCAAGTCATTGTAAACAGGTTCAAGTGATTTGCAATGACCACACCATGGTGCATAAAACTCTATAAGTACATCAGAGTTTTTATCCATTACAATTTCTTCAAAGGTTTTACCAACCACTACTTTAACAACTCCTTTATTGTTCTTCGGCACAGGTTGGGATTTAAGGACTGGAGTGAGTTTTCCTGTTTACAGAAAAAAAAAAGCAGGGTTAATACAGAAACATCTATGGAGGATAAAAGCAATGTGTAAGAAATACAAATGAAGTACTATATTAAAACTAAAATCTTAGGTTTTTCCCCCATTTTTTATCAACACCATACTCCTCTCCCCAGCACAAATTCTTTGGCCCTGAACCAGTCTCTATACCTAGCCCATGTTCATTTTTGCATTTTCATTTTTTCCTCCTTTTTTTTTTAAAAGACATAACTCTTATTTTGCAAGCTACTGGCCCAATTGTACTTTGTAATGACATGTTACCAATTTATTATTTGTGGGTGGAAATGAGAAAAAACTGTTTTTTACGCAGTGTTATTTATCCTCTTGACAGTGGCCATTGAGCGCGCTTCATTCTTTAATTCCGGTGATCTGTTACGCTGAGAGGATGGCAGGAGGTTTATTACCTGGCTTCTCACAGTCCAATCGGCACTTCAGGGCTCCAGTCAGTCATGGCAAGCTGGAGCAATGGAGCACCGATAACACAATGCTGTGCAATTGCATATCAATAAAAAGCGTATGCAATCCAATGACTGCATGTAATAGTCCCCTATGGGGACTAAAAAAAAAGTCCTCTATGGGGAACTAAAAAAAGTTAATGTGAATTACCCTTCCCTAATTAAAAGTTTGATTCACCTCTATTTTTAAATAAAATAATGTAACCAAAAATAAAACATATGTAGTGTTGCCACATGCGTAAAAGTCAGCACTATTAAAATTTTACGTTAAACTGCAGACTTTGGTGAAAAGAGCAAAGAGAAATAGGATTCATAATAACTGCTGCTTTGTATAGAAGAACTATACAGTGGGGCAAAAAAGTATTTAGTCAGCCACCAATTGTGCAAGTTCTTCCATTTAAAAAGATGACAGAGGCCTGTAATTTTCATCGTAGGTATAGTTCAACTATGAGAGACGTAAAGAGAAAAAAAATCCATAAAAATCACAGTCTGATTTTTAAAGAATTTATTAGCAAATTATGGTGGAAAATTAGTATTTGGTCACCTACAAATAAGCAAGATTTCTGGCTCTCACAGACTAGTAACAACTTCTTTAAGTGTCTCCTCTGTCCTCCCCTTGTTACCTGTATTAATGGCACCTGTTTGAACTTGTTATCAGTATAAAAGACACCTGTCCACAACCTCAAACAGTCACACTCCAAACACCACTATGGTCAAGAACAAAAAGCTGTCAAGACAGCAGAAACAAAAATTGTAGACCAGCACCAGACTGGGAAGACTGAATCTGCCATAGGCAAGCAGATTGGTGTAAATAAATAAATTGTGGGAGCAATAATTAGAAAATAGAAGACATACAAGACCACTGATAATCTCCCTCGATCTGGGGCTCCACGCAACAAGCTCACCCCGTGGTGTCAAAATGATGACAAGAAAGGTGAGCAAAAATCCCAGAACCACATGGGGGACCTAGTGAATGACCTGCAGAGAGCTGGGATCAAAGTAACAAAGGCTACAATCAGTAACACACTACGCCGCCAGGGACTCAAATCTTGCAGTGCCAGACGTGACCCCCTGCTTAAGCCAGTACATGTCAAGGCCCGTCTAGAGTTTGCTAGAGAGCATTTGGATGATCCAGAAGAGGATTGGGAGAATGTCCTACGGTCAGATGAAACCAAAGTAGAACTTTTGGTAAAAACTCAACTCGTGTTTGGAGGAGAAAGAATTCCGAGTTGCATCCAAAGAACACCATACCTACTGTGAAGCATGGGGGTGAAAACATGCTTTGGGGCTGTTTTTCTGCTAAGGGACCAGGACACTTGATCCATGTAAAGGACAGAATGAATGGGCCATGTATCATGAGCTTTTGAGTGAAAACCTCCTTCCATCAGCAAGCGCATGGAAGATGAAACGTGGCTGGGTCTTTCAGCATGACAATGATCCCAAGCACACTGCCCGGGCAACGAAGCAGTGTCTTCATAAGAAGCATTTCAAGGTCCTGAAGTGGCCTAGCAAGTCTCCAGATCTCAACCCCATAGAAAACCTTTGGAGGGAGTTGAAAACCAGTGTTGCCCAGTGACAGCCCCAAAACATCACTGCTCTAGAGGAGATCTGCATGGAGCCATGGGCCAAGATATCAGCAACAGTGTGTGAAAACCTTGTGAAGACTTACAGAAAACGTTTGACCTGTCATTGCCAACAAAGGGTATATAACAATATAACAAAGCATTGAGATTAACTTTTGTTCTTGACCAAATACTTATTTTCCATTATAATTTGCAAATACATTCTTTAAAAATCAGACAGTGATTTTATGGATTTTTTTTTCTTATTATGTCTCTCATAGTTGTGGTATACCTATGATGACAATTACAGACGCCTCTCATCTTTTTAAGTGTGAGAACTTGCACAATTGGTGGCTGACTAAACACTTTTTTTTGCCCCACTGTGGCTCTTGTACTCTTATATACAAACAGTGGTAAAAGTTAGGAAAGTACAAAGTGCTGTGCTCTAGAATAAGTAAGGGCTCTATATTTTTGAATAACTGTCTCAGTGCTTATAACAAAGAACTTCTTCTGTTTTGATAAAAAGTAACCGTGCAATCCTATGTTTTCAGGACCTACTGTGTGCTCACATTTTGAAGTCAGCAATACCAGTGTTTCTCTACTAACATCTAACCGCTGGGACTTCTTTTAAGGATTCCACGTTTATAACTGTTGCACCCCAACATCTATAGCAGCAGATGTGCTTGAATGCATACAATAACTGTACCGTGCTCATATTACCTACAAAGGTTGTGTGCCAATGTGTCCAGCATTACGTGCGATTTAAGGTGAAAGGACACTGTTCAGACTACCACCACAAATTTGGACTTTAAAAAAAAAAATTTTTATTTCAGGAGTACACCATTGACCGTGCGGTATAATTAACATTTTTATAGTTCGGACATTTATGCACGGGGTGATACCACAAATGTTTATATTTATTTTTGATTACATTTTTTTTTAATGGGAAAATGGGGGGATTCAAACTTTCATTAGGGAAAGTGTTAAATCACATTAACTTTTTTTTTTTTTTTTCCACATTACACATTTATAGCCCCCATAGGGGACTATAACATGCAATCTTCTGATTGCATATACTGATCAATGCTATGCAATAGAATACAACTGATCAGTGTTACTGGCTCTCCATTGCTCCAGCCTTGATCTTGGGCATGGAGCAATCGAGCGACAATCGGATGCAGAGGAAGAAGGTAAGGGACCCTCCTTGTGTGTCCTCAGCTGATCGGGACACCGCGGTAAAGCTTGATTGAGCTGCTGGGAAGCATTTTCTTTCATTTTAGAGGCGGCGAGTAACTGATCCCCGCGTTATTGCACAGGAGCGGGTGCAGGGTGTACAGGTATGCCCTGTACTCTTAAGAGGTTAAAGAATAACTGTTGTGCTTTAACATTTATAATCACAGCTGTGTTCTAAGGTCTCTACATCTCCTTCCTGACTAGCACCTCAAATCTGTTGGTAACTGATGGAGATATGTGCTCTATTGGCAAAATAGAGATAGTATTTACTTGTCCTTTATGAGATTGTATGATATGTCGGGAGAGACTACGATGTAAAAAACCTTTTTTTATATTAATCCGATGCCGATTTAAAACGCTCGTGTAGTTGCCGAGTTGTAGTCAGTCATATTGTTTACATACATTTATAGTTAATTAGATGATGCATGTCATATACGATTTAATAGTATAGCTACCTCCAGTGTGAGTACGCTTAAAATTGGTGCTCTGGTGTTCAATTGAAGCGTAGCTTAAACATCTTGATTTTCTGCACCTAAAAGACACTTCTCTAAACAAATGGAAGTGGTGGCAGAAATATTTTTAGATTGCCTTTTGATGCGGCTTGGTGCAATAATATTTCGTAAGGAAGGAGCCCTTCCTTCGAAAGGTAAGTTTGGGGTTTTTGGGTAGTATTTTGCCTAATCAGAGGTCAGATTTTAGAGCCCTCCAGTGTTTTTTCAGGATGTGCTGGATCAGCTTATGGCCCCCATAGTAGGTTGTTACGAAGTTGGTGTTATGTTTTTGTTCTTTTTTTATTGGCATGCTTTATTCTTCCTCTGTTTGCGTGAAGAGGAGAATAAAATTGGGCTATCCATGTAAAGAATATGAAAAAGGAGGATTGGCTGTACCGGATTTTAGGTTATACTTTATAGCGGCACAATTGCAATTTGTAAAGAAATGGAAAGAAACAGATTATTTTGTAAATATGATGCAGAAGTAGTACATGTGTGAAGACATGTGGGAAATATTAGAATCACAGTTGAAAGGAAACAAGCCTATGGGTGAATTGATAGAGTATGTGCACAAATGAAAAAAAATTATGAATGTGAAAGTTCACTGGAATGCACAAGGCTATTTAATAATGCTAGATTTAAGGAGTTGGAGGGACGAGAAGGGAGTTTTTGGGATAAATATATGTTAAAATATGTTTCACAATTCTTTGAGGGTGGCTTACTTAGATCGCTGAGTGCACAATTTCAAATTTCAAATAATTAGATGTCTCTATATAGATATACACAACTGAGGGAAGAAAATAAGAAACAATGGATTAATTACGATTGTGAGATATTGCAAGTTTTAGGGGAGGACACTAATAAGAGAATAATTTCTAGACTGTATAAGATTATGTTGGCGGTAAAAGCGCAAGGGTTAAGGCACTTGAGTATGAAGGAATGGGAGAGAGACTTAGGAGAAATCTCAGATAAGGAGTGGAGTGAGATTTGGAAAGAGGGTTCTTCTATGATTAAAAATGGATCACATAAGCTTACACAATTTTTTAAAAACACATGGGGGAGATTTATCATTGATTTCAGAGTCGTTTTTATTTCTATGTTTTGGCGCAATCCAGGCGCAAGCGGCATATTTAGAGACTTTTCAGAGTCTTTCAATATAGACAGATTCACTCTTTTTTGCCTACCCGTAGACCTTTTCCTTTTTCACCATGCAGTAGTCACATATTTATAATTTGCGACTTTTGTCAAAAGTCGCTATTTTGTGCGCAAAGTTACATTTGTAGGATCTAAGCTACACCACTTACCAGAAGGTGTAAGAATCACTTCTACCTTCCACAATTCAATGGTAACCTTTAACCTCTTGGGGACGATGGCATACCGCTCCCCTTCTATGACATGCGCTCAGGAGCTGAGCACAGGTCATAGCTGGGTGGTCCGGGCAGATATCTGCGACCGGGAATTGTCTCTAATGCAGACATTACCTATCATGGAGAAGCCCAGCTTTAACCCCTTAGAAGCTGCAATCAAATTTGATAGCGGCGTCTAAAATGCAAGTAAAAATGTCCTGGCAGCACTGAGAAAGTAAGTAAAAAACACCTAACCTGCTAAACTCAGGACCCAGGAAAGTGTCTGCTTCTCTCCCTCGCAAGCGTCTAGAAAAAGATAATGCGGTAGAGCCTTTCCCACCACAGCAAAGCTGCGCAAAATTCATCATCCTGTTGCACCTTCTTAATAAATAAGATTCATAGCTAATACGCTAGTCAAACCCACCGCCCTAAATAAACGTGGAAAAATAGCTCTACCGTAGACATTGTTCGATAAATCTGGGCCATAGGCTCTATTATATGCCTCAACTTTAAGCAAAAATAAGACAAATCTAAAAAATATTAAAAAAAATTCTCATGTATTTTGGATGCCCGGTATTGAGGGAATTTTGGTCTAAGATTAAACAGTTTGTTGGAATAAGATTAGGGGTAGAAGGAGGAAAGTTAATAACTTGGTTAATAGGTAGCATAATACAGGAAGGAAATAGGATAGAATGCTCAGAGGTAAGCTGCAGTTTGTTGCCAAACTTTTAGTGGCAAGGAAATGGATGTAAAAAAAAAAGTTCCAAATATTGATGAATTTTAATTGACAGTACACAAAATAGTAAACTTTGAATTTGGATGGGCAGTAAAGTTAGGGTGTCTGAAAATTTCATATGATTTGGGATAAATGGATTGGAGGTATGACAGAGAGAAATATTTTTTTTTCTTTTTCCTTCTGCGACACACACACACACACACACCTTTGAATTGCATGTTGACTAATGCCAGAAGTCTGATCAATAAATTCTGATTAACTGGAGCTGATAATGTCTGAGGAAAATTATGACATACTTGGTATAACAGAGAGTTTGTTGGACAATAGCTACGACTGAGCGGTCAACATACAGGGTTATAGTCTATTCAGGAAGGATCTGACAAAACGGAAAGGGGGAGGAGTCTGTCTTTATGTAAAGTCCAGTCTGAAGGCGGCACTGCGGGAGGATATTTGGGAGGTAAACAAACATGTAGACTCGTTATGGGTAGAAATATATGGAAATAATAATGGAAATTCTGATAGGGGTTTGATATAAGCCACCAAACATAATAGAAGAGGCAGAAGATCAATTACTGAGGCAAATAAACAAGGCAGCAAATCAGAATGAGGTCATAATAATGGGGTATTTTAACTATCCTGATATAAAATGGGAGACAGCCCTGTGAATCTCATAAAGGTAACAGGTTTCTCAACTGGTTGCAAGCCTTACATTTGACTCCGCCACCAAAAATACCATATGGCAGTGTATCCCAACCAGGGTGCCACCAGCTGTTGTAAAACTCCCAACATTCTCTGACAGACCGTGCATGCTGGGAGTTGCAGTTTTGCAACAGCTGGAAGAACATTGCTTGGGAAACACTGAGTTAGGTAACAGACTAACTCAGAGTTCCTTATGGAGACATATTTTCTGGTGTGTGTGGAGATTCAAAAGGCAATTAGCACTCCACTGGGCACTCTGGGGAAAAAGAATATGCAAAGCAGCTCATTACACCACCTTCACAGGAAGAATTCGCCAAACATCAGCTTTAGCTTGTTAAACAGTTAAAGCGTACCTGTCATAGTGCAAAAAAAAGAAAAAAGTGATATGTTACTCAGGACCCAATCCTGATCACGTGCATATAATTTTTAAGTGTCTCGGACCTATATATCCAGAGATATAAGCATTTATCTGCTGGTGAGTTACTTTTTCATTGTGCAGGCTGGAGGGGGCTTGTCAGTCTGTCTCCCTCACAGGAGCAAGCCTGTGCAGTCAGCCAATCAGTACTCTCTACTCTGTAACCCTTTCCTCTCTGGTTTTATGCTGTGTCATGTGTCAGAGGAAGATACTTTTAGCTTGCCTGCAGTAATCAGAAGACATTATGGTGAATTCATAACAGGATAAAATGTATAAACATAAGAATAGATCTTTATAAAATGAGTGCAAGGATTTTTTAGATAAAAGTACAGCATTTTTATGAATACATGTTCTATCTGTTTCATCTTCTCCTAGTAAAGCTGGATGCTATGTGTGTCATTCATCTTTCACAGACTCCTGAATGTCTGATCAACTTCTTTGTCATTCAGGAGTACGAGAAAACTTTGACTATTTCTGCATGCTGGGAGTTGTAGTTTAGTAACAACTGAAGCTGCAATGTTTGTAAATAACTGTTAGAGCAGTGTTGCCTCCAGCTGTTTTAAAACTACAGCTCCCAGCATGTTCACACATCCTTTATCTGTAGTTTTGCATACACAATAGAAATCTCCTATACTGGATACCGGTATGCTTTACGGCCGGTATCCAGTATGCTGTAAAATCTAGACTAGTCTGTCTGGCTAAAAGACAGGTGACCCCTAGTGGTGGCTATTTTGAGCTTGAATTTAAGGTGAATTTTTATATATTTTTTTTAACAGATGTATATTGTGAAATGTCATATTATAATGAGTCCTGCAATATATGAAAAGTTTTTAACAATGACAGTGCCTCTTTAAGGACACAGGGCGTACAAGTACGCCCCCGTTCGAGTCCTTAAGGACTCAGGACGTACCTGTACGTCCCGAGTCCCATTATCGGGGTTTAACCCCTTAGCGCATATGGACGTTTATGAACGTCCATATGCGCGTCCCCATATATAATGCATCATACCCGGTGGGTCCTGGTTGCTATAAGCAACCAGGACCCACGCTAATGCTGGACAGCCAATCGGGCTGATGTCCGGCATTAACTCTTTAGACACGGCGATCAAAGTTGATCGCTGCTTCTAAAAGTGAAAGTAAAAGCATCCCGGCTGCTCAGTCGGGCTGATTGGGACCATTACAATAAAATCGCGATGTCCCGATCAGCTAGGACGCAGCAAGAGGTCCCCTCACCTGTCTCCTGCGTGTCCTATCGTCGATTGATTGCTCCAAGCCTGCTATCCAGGCTTTTGCAATCAACCGCCAATAACCCTGATCCCTGCCATTGAATGCAATGGTAGGGATCAGTGTATCAAATCAATGTACTGCATGTTCTAGCCCCCTATGGGAGCTATAACATTGCAAAAAAAAAAAAAGGTGTAAAAAAATAAAATAAAGATCAATTAACCCTTTCCCTAATAAAAGTTTGAACCACCCCCCCTTTTCCCAAAAAAAAACACAAAAAACTGTGTAAATAAAAATAAAGGATGTCCATACAGGCACGTAGAAAAGATGCTCACGGCACTCGATGCGCTGGTATAAAAGGTACTTCTTTATTTCAAGCAAGGGAATTCACAAACATCGGGAGCGGAGACGGGGGAGGCAGGTCAATGACCGTTTCACCGCAACTGCGGCTTCAACTGGACCATGGAGTTTTACAATCTTTTTATTGGGTTTTCAAAACAAACATAACAGACATTTAGTTTGGACATCACTACTTATCGGTCTCCAGACTGTTCTTCCCCAGTTGTTGCATAACTATAACTCCTAGCATGCCCAGACAGTCCAGGCATGCTGAGAGTTTTAGTTCTGCAACATCTGAAGATATTGCAGAACTACACGCCCAGCATCCCTTACTGTCTGGGCATGCTGGGAATTGTAGTTTTGCAACAGCTGTAGGCACACTGGTTGGGAAACACTGAGCTAGAGTGTTTCCTAACTCAGTGATTCCAACCCGTATGCCTCCAGCTGTTGCAAAACTACAACTCCCAGAATGCACTGACAGACCGTACAGGCTGGGAGTTGTAGTTTTGCAAAAGCTGGAGGCACACGGCTCAGAATCACTGAGCTAGAGTCTGTTTTCTAACTCAGTGGTACCCCACCAGTGTACCTACAGCTGTTGTAAAACTACAACTCCCAGCATGTACGGTCTGTCAGTGCATTCTGGGAGTTGTCATTTTGCCACAGCTGAAGGTTTGGGGCCCCCCCCATGTAAATGTACAGGGTATATTCACACGGGCGGGTTTACAGTGGGTTTCCTTCTAATTTTCCACCGCAGCTCAAACTCCCAGCGGAAAACTTACTGTGAACCCCCGCCTGTGTGAATGTACCCTAAAAACACTACACTAAAATAATAAAAAAAAGTAAAACACTACATATACACCCCCTTACATGTTCCACCCCCCCTCCCAATAAAAATGAAAAACGTCTCATACGGCAGTGTTTCCTAAACGGAGCCTCCAGCTGTTGCAAAACCACAACTCCCAGTATTGCAGGACAGCCATAGACTGTCCTGGCAGGCTGGGAGTCTTGCAACAGCTGGAGGCACCCTGTTTGGGAAACACTGCTGTAGGGTTTTGGTGGAGACAAGCCCCATCCTTGTAACCGGGTCCGCCCCATTGCAAATTCCTTATTTAGGCCTCAAATGCGTATGGCGCTCTCTCACTTCAGAGCCCTGTTTTATTTCTAGGCAACAGTTTAGGGCCACATATGGGGTATTTCCGTACTCTAATTTTGGGGGATATTTCTCCTTTTACCCCTTACGAAAAGTTAAAGTTGGGGGCCACACCAGCATGTTCGTGTAAAAAATTTTTAAGTTTTTCCACTAACATGCTGGTGTTGCCCCATACTTTTTTTTTTTATACACAGGTAAAAGGAGAAAAAGACCCCAACATCTCTAACGCAATTTCGGAGTACGGAAATACCCCATATGTGTACGTAAAATGCTCTGCGGGCGCACAACGCGGCTCAGGAGAGAGAGAGAGAGCGCGCCATGTACATTTGAGGCCTAAATTGGTGATTTGCACAGGGGTGGCTGATAGTTACAGCGGCGCTGACATGAACGCCAAAAAAACACAAAAGACACCAACATGTGACCCCATTTTGGAAACTACACCCCTCACGGAACGTAACAAGGTGTATAGTGAGCCTTAACAACCCACAGGTCTTTGACAAATTTTAGTTAAAGTTGGAGATTAAAAATATTCCCTGAAATGCTGGTGTTACCCCAATTTTTTCAGTAATAGAAGAAATGGGGTTACAAATGTTGGGGGGGCATTTTTCCTGATTATATAAATACCCCATATGTGGATGTAAAATGCTCTGCGGGCGAACTACAATGCTCAGTAGAGAAGGGGCGCCATTGGGCTTTTTGAGAGAGAGAATTAGGCTGGAATTGAAGGCCGTGTGTGTTTACAAAGCCCCCATGGTGCCAGAACAGTGGACCACATATGAACCCATTTTGGAAACTACACACCTCACGGATTGTAACAAGGGGTGTAGTGAGCATTTACAACCCACAGGTGTCTGACAGATTTTTGAACAGTCATCTGTAAAAATGAAAAATTTAATTTTTCATTTGCACAGCCCACTGTTCCAAAGATCTGTCAAATGCCAGTGGGGTGTAAATGCTCACTGCACCCCTTATTAAATTCTGTGAGGGGTGTAGATTCCAAAATAGTATGCAATGTGTTTTTTTTACTGTTCTGGCATCATGGGGGCTTCCTAAATGCGACATGCCCCTGTTAGGCCCAAGGCCTGATTATGGAAACATACCTGTGTTTTATTATTGCATCTGTGTATAAACTAAGACCTGGGGGGTGAGGGGTCATTCAGACGGTGTGTTCCTGTTTGTGTATTGCAGTTTATTAGGGGGCCTGGCTGGTTGTTTGTTAGAAGTCAGGAGTTTCTTTGAAGCGGCAGGATGGGAGATAACAGATGCCCCTTGGTGGGATCAGAGGGGAGGGGGGAGTGGAGCTTCCCTCCAAAAAACAAGCAGATATGATATTTAAACAATGCTAGACTCAAAGTTTGTTGTTAAGATCTGTGCCCCAAGCTGACAACCAACTCCCCCCTCCCCATCCTAAGAGCAGCTGGAGACTCACTCTCATGGACTGCTATACTATTACGCTGTAAGAACTTCATTTTTACTTTTCTGAACTTAATTGCTAAACTCTATATTATATTATATTATATTATATTATATTATATTATATTATATTATATTATATTATATTAATTATATTATATTATATTATATTATATTATATTATATTATATTATATTATATTATATTATATTATATTATATTATATTATATTATATTATATATATATATATATATATATATATATATATATATTCTTATACCTGTATGTCATTTGTTTATTTTTATGCATAGCACTGTGATACCTTTTATCAGATTAAATGTTTAATTAATTAATCAGCTCTGGTCTTTGATCTCTAAATATATGAGCTCACCTTTCTGAAGGCAGCTCAGGTGAAACACGTTTATCTAAGGGTTAATTTGGTGACTTGCTGGGATTAGTAGTGGATACCCAGAGGTCTGGCGGCTTTAACCCTTGCACTATCACACTCTCTCTAGCGTCTTGGCTGGACCGATAGGGTTTGATCGTGACTGCCCCCAAAAACCATTTCAGCAAAATTCACTCTCCAAAAGCCCAATGTCGCTCCTTCCCTTCTGAGCCCTCTAGTGCACCCGCAGATCACTTTACATGCACATATGAGGTATTTCCTTACTCGAGAGAAATGGGGTTCCAAATTTTGTGGGACATTTTCTCCCATTACCCCAAAAATTTCATTTTCACAAGGAGTAACAGCAGCATTTTAGTGTTAAAAATCAAATTTTTCATTTTCACGTCCCACTTTAACGAAAGTTCGTCAATCACCTATGGGGTGTTAAGACTCACTGTACCCCTTGTTACATTCTTGAGGGGTGTAGTTTCCAAAATAGTATGCATGTGTTTATTTATTTATTTTTTTTGCTGTTCTGGCACCATAGGGGCTTCCTAAATGCGACATGCCCCCCAAAAACCATTTCAGCGAAATTTGCTTTCCAAAAGCCAAATTTGACTCCTCTTCTGAACATTGTAGTTCGCCCGCAGAGCATTTTACGTCCTAACATGGGTTATTTCCATACTCAGAAGAGATGGGGGTTACAAATTTTGGGGGGCATTTTCCCCCATTACCCTTTGTAAAAATGGTAAATTTGGGGGAAACTGCACTTCAGTGAAAATTTTTTTTTTCATTTACACATCCAACTTTAACGAAAAGTCGTCAAACACCTGTGGGGTGTTAAGGCTCACTGGACCCCTTGTTACATGCCTTGAGGGGTGTAGTTTCCAAAATAGTATGCCATGTTTTTTTTTGGCTGCTCTGGCACCATAGGAGCTTCCTAAATGTGACATGCCCCTCAAAAATCATTTCAGAAAAACTCACTCTCCAAAATCCCATTGTCACTCCTTCCCTTCTGAGCCCTCTACTGTGCTCGCCAAGCACTTCACATACACATATGAGGTATTTCCTTACTCGAGAGAAATTGGGTTACAAATTTTGGGGGGCTTTTTCCTTCTATTACCCCTTGTAAAAATTCAAAAACTGGGTCTACAAGAACATGCGAGTGTAAAAAATGAAGATTTAGAATTTTCTCCTTCACTTTGCTGCTATTCCTGTGAAACACAAACTAACAAACTTCCTGAATATCATTTTGAATACTTTGAGGGGTGCAGTTTTTATAATGGGGTCATTTATGAAGTATTTCTAATATGAAGGCCCTTCAAATCCACTTCAAAACTGAACTGGTCCATGAAAAATTCGGATTTAGATTATTTTTTTTTTTAAATTAGAAAATTGCTGCTGAACCTTGAAGCCCTCTGATGTCTTCCAAAAGTAAAAACATGTTAACTTTATGATGCAAACATAAAGTAGACATATTGTGTATGTGAATCAATACATAATTTATTTGGAATGTCTATTTTCCTTACAAGCAGAGAGCTTCAAAGTTAGAAAAATGCTAAATTTACAATTTTTTCATAAAATTTTGGAATTTTTCACCAAGAAATGATGCAAGTATCGACAAACCGTGGCCCTCCAGATGTTGCAAAACTACAACTCCCAGCATGCCCAGACAGCTGTTTGCTGTGTGGGCATGCTGGGACTTGTAGTTTTGCAATATTTAGAGGGGCTCAGGTTGTAGATCACTAAGTGGTCTCAAACTGTAGCCCTCCAGATGTTGCAAAACTACAACTCTCAGAATGCCCAGACAGCAATTTGCTGTCTGGGCATGATGCAAGTTGTAGTTTTGCAACATCCGGAGGGCCACAGTTTTGAGACCACTGGACAGTGATTTACAACTTGAACCCCTCTAAATCTTGCAAAACTACAACTCCCAGCATTCAGGAACAGCATAAGGCTGTCTCGGCATGCTGGGAGTTGTACTTGCGTGCCTCCAGCCATTGCATAACTACATCTCCCAGCATGCCCTTCCGCAATCAGTACATGCAGGGAGTTGTAGTTTTGCAACAGCTGGAGGCACACTGGTTGGAAAATACTGAGTTAGGTCATAGAACCTAACTCAAGGTTTTCCAGCCAGTGTGCCTTCAGATGTTGCAAAACTACAACTCCCAGCATGCATGGTCTGTCAGTGCATGCTGGGAGTTATAGTTTTGACCCCCCTCCCGTGTGAATGTACAGGCTACATTCACACTGGCGGCGGATTACAGTGAGTTCCCCGCTACAAATTTGAGCTGCGGCGAATTTTCCGCCGCAGCTCAAACTCCTAGCGGGAGACTCAGTGTAATCTGCCGCCAGTGTGAATGTAACCTAAAAACACTACACTACACTACCACAAAATAAAGAGTAAAACACTACATATACACACGTACACTGCCCCCCCCCCCCCCAATAAAAATGAAAAACGTATTGTATGGCAGTGTTTTTAAGATGGAGCCTCCAGCTGTTGCAAAACAAAAACTCCCAGCATTTCTGGACAGCAATTGACTGTGCAAGCATGCTGGGAGTTTAGCAACAGCTGGAGGCACCCTGTTTGGGAATCACTGGCATAGAATACCCCTATGTCCACCCCTATGCAAGTCCCTAATTCAGGCCTCAAATGCGCATGGCGCTCTCACTTTGGAGCCCTGTCTTATTTCAAGGCAACAGAATAGGGTCACATATGGGGTATCGCCGTACTCGGGAGAAATTGCCTAACAAATTTTGGGGGGCTTTTTCTCCTTTTACCCCTTATGAAAAGGAACAGTTGGGGTCTACACCAGCATGTTAGTGTAAAAAAATAAAAATGTTTACACTAACATGCTGGTGTTGCCCTATACTTTTTCCCTTTTACCTCTTGTGAAAATGAAAACGCCCCCCAAAATTTGTAACGCAATTTCTCTCGAGTACGGAGATACCCCATATGTGGGCGCAAAGTGCTCTGGGGGCGCACAACAAGGCCCAGAATGGAGAGTGCGCCATGTACATTTGAGGTGATTTGCACAGGGGGGCTGATTGTTACAGCGGTTCTGACAAACGCAAAAAAAAAAAAAAAAAAAACACACCCACATGTGACCCCATTTTGGAAACTACACCCCTCACGGAATGTAATAAGGGGTACAGTGAGAATTTACACCCCACAGGTGTCTGATGGATCTTTGGAACAGTGGTCCGTGAAAATGAAAAATTTTGCACAGCCCACTGTTCCAAAGATCTGTCAGACACCAGTGGGGGGGGGGGGGGGGGGGGGGTAAATGCTCACTGTACCCCTCATTACATTCTGTGAGGGGTCTAGTTTCCAAAATGGTATGCCATGTGGGGGTTATTTTGCTGTTCTGGCACCATAAGGGCTTCCTAAATACAACATACAAATTTGCTCTCAAAAAGCCAAATATGATGCCTTCTCTTCTGAGCATTGTAGTTCGCCCGCAGTGCACTTCAGGTCCACTTATGGGGTACCTCCATACTCAGAAGAGATGGGGTTACAAATTTTGGGGGGTCTTTTCTGCTATTAACCCTTTAAAAAATGTGAAATTTGGGGGAAAACCAACATTTTAGTGAAAAAAATATATAGTCGTGAAACACCTGTGGGGTATTAAGGCTCACTTTATTCCTTGTTATGTTCCTCAAGGGGTCTAGTTTCCAAAATGGTATGCCATGTGGGGGGGGTTTTGCTGTTCTGGCACCATAGGGGCTTCCTAAATGCGACATGCCCCCCAAAAACCATTTCAGAAAAACGTACTCTCTAAAATCCCCTTGTCGCTCCTTCGCTTCTGAGCCCTCTACTGCGCCCGCCGAACACTTTACATAGACATATGAGGTATGTCCTTACTCGAGAGAAATTGGGCTACAAATATAAGTATACATTTTCTCCTTTTACCCCTTGTAAAAATTCAAAAATTGGGTCTACAAGAACATGCGAGTGTAAAAAATGAAGATTTTGAATTTTCTCCTTCACTTTGCTGCTTTTCCTGTGAAACACCTAAAGGGTTAAAACATTTACTGAATGTCATTTTGAATATTTTGGGGTGTGCAGTTTTTATAATGGGGTCATTTATGGGGTATTTCTAATGTGAAGACCCTTCAAATCCACTTCAAACCTGAACTGGTCCCTGAAAAATAGCGAGTTTGAAAATTTTGTGAAAAATTGGAAAATTGCTGCTGAATTTTGAAGCCCTCTGGTGTCTTCCAAAAGTAAAAATTTGTCAATTTTATGATGCAATCATAAAGTAGACATATTGTATATGTGAATCTAAAAAAATTATTTGGAATATCCATTTTCCTTACAAGCAGAGCTTCAAAGTTCGAAAAATGCTAAATTTTAAATTTTTTCATAAAATTTTGGGATTTTTCACCATGAAAGGATGCAAGTTACCACAAAAATTTACCACTATGTTAAAGTAGAATATGTCACGAAAAAACAAACTCAGAATCAGAATGATAACTAAAAGTATTCCAGAGTTATTAATGTTTAAAGTGACAGTGGTCAGATTTGCAAAAAAGGGCTTCGTCCTAGAGGTGAAAATGGGCTCCGTCCTTAAGGGGTTAATTTTGCTTTACTTTTTCCTGATCCCCGTTTATAATTTATAATTTTTTTTAAAGGGCTTACACTTTCATTTTTGACCTTTTTGCTATTTATATAGTTAAAGAACATTTTGGGGTTAGTTTTACTCTCTTGGGCAATGAGTCTTTCTATCTCTATTATTGCAGCTTTTATCATTTTTTTTTACATATTTTACTTTTTTCTCTATAGCTTTTTAATGCTTCTTCACTGCCGCCCTGTTTTAGTAGTTTATTGTCCCCCTTAACGTTTTTTATTCATCCATATTGGTTCTCTTATTTCTGACCCTTTTATTCCCATAGGGTATATACATCTTACAGTGAGAGTAAGATTTAAAAAAGTTTTCCATTTAGTGTCAGTATTCTTGTTTTTGAGGACATTATCCCATCTTATATTGTTAATGGCTTCTCTGAGTTGATCGAGCTTTGCCTTCCTAAAGTTCATTGTTTTTGTGGCCCCTCGCAAGATTCCCTTATTGAAGAACAAGTTAAAATGTATTATATTATGATCTCTATTTCCTAGGTGTCCTACTTACACATTACTCTGTCAGGTCTGTTGGTTAATATTAAGTCTAGTAGGGTGCCCCCTCTGGTCAGACCCTGCACCATTTGGGACAGATAATTGTCTTTAACTATAGTCAGAAACCGGTTTTCTTTATGAGATTCACAAGTCTCAATCTCCCATTTTATATCAGGATAGTTAAAGTCCCCCATTATTATCACCTCATTCTGATTTGCTGCCTTGTTTATTTGCCTCAGTAATTGATGATCTGCCTCTTCCATGAGGTTTGATGGCTTATAGCAAACCCCTATCAGAATTTCCATTATTATTTCCATGTATTTCTACCCATAATGACTCCACATTATCGTTTCCCTCCCAAATATCCTCCCGCAGTGCCGCTTTCAGACTCTATTTCACATAAAGACAAATTCCTCCCCCTTTCTGTTTTGTCCAATCCTTCCTGAATAGACTATAACCCTGTATATTGACCGCCCAGTCAAAGCTATCGTCCTATCCTCTTCAAACATCATCAACTCCAGTTCGTCAGTTTTATTCGACAGACTTCTGGCATTAGTCAACATAAAATTCAATAGTGTATGTTTTTTTTTTCTATGAAGCCTATCCCTATTAACTATTCTAACCCCTCCCTCCGCTCCACCCCCAGGTACATTAATAAGTCCCCCCACCCTCTATCTACACCATCTTCCCCCTCTATGTTGTAGATTTCCCCCCCCCCCCCAGTCCCTAGTTTAGACACTCCTCCACCCTTCTAGCTATCTTCTCCCCAAGCACAGCTGAACCCTCCCCATTGAGGTGCAGCCCGTCCCTACGGTAGAGCCGTTAACCGACAGCGAAGTCAGACCAGTTCTCCATGAACCCAGCTTCTGAGCCACTTGTTTATATCCCTAATCTCCCGCTGCCTCTGTTGTGGCTCGTGGTACAGGTAATATTTAAGAAAATATTACCTTTGAGGTCCTTGCCTTAAGCTTGCGGCCTAAGTCTCTGAAATCATTTTTAAAGGACACTCCACCTACCCTCTTACTTTGTACCATGACTGCTGGGTCCTCTCCAGCCCCACCCAGCAACCTGTCAACCCAATCCGCGATGTGCCGAACTTGAGCGCCAGGAAGACAACACACAGTTCGGCGATCCCGGTCTTTGTGACAGATCGCCCTGTCTGTCCCCCTAATAATGGAGTCCCCCACTACCAGTACCTTTCTGGCCTGCACTGCCCTGCACTCCTCCCTCCCTCCTTACTGGAGCAGACACCCCCCTGGCGGTCAGAGGAACTCCTTGTATTTTACATACTGGTTACATTTTTAGCTTGAGCCCCCACTTTTTTTTTTGTATAGCAGCGTCTCTGATACTATTCATTGTTATTATAGAAGTAGAACTCATCTACAGACCATATCACAGTGGGAGTTATAGCAGCAGTAAACTTTTTTTGCACATTGGATTGTGCTTAAGCCGATGATATTGCACTGACCTTTTGACAGTTTCTTGATATACCCTCCCACTTCTGAGCTATGAGGTTTTCTAGTTTGTATGACAATTTAGGTAATAAGCCAGGTGGGCGTGAACTTACTGGGAGTGAATATTAGTAGTTGGACAGTGTTATACAGTCAGCGAGTATGAATGTTGTACACTGAGGTGAGTGTGTGCATAATACTGTATAATTCTGCCCATTACCTGATATTCACTCCCATTATTATAATTAAGTTCATACAAATCTGGTTGATTCCCTAAATTGACAAACAATATGTCCTACTGTTCCAGAGAAATGTGGGTTTATAAATTAACTGTAAAAAAGGTGTTTAAGGATAATGCAATCTATTTTTTTTTGCATTGGCCACAGGTCTTCTTTAAAGCATACCTGTCAGATCACAAAAAAAAAAAAAAAACTATTTGCTCAGTATCTCATCCTGATCATGTACATATAATCTGTATGTGCCTATGCCCAATATTTCTCTTAGAGCTCACTTTATTTACTTGGAGTGATTGCAAAGTGAAAGTACTTTTCGTTTACAGGCAGGGGGCTGTTCCCTTTCTGTGATAACCACTCCCCCCACCCTCTCTTTGCTCTGGGAGCAGTAACCCTTTCCTTTCTGGTTTTATGCTAATCACAAACACACACACACACACACACACACACACACACACACACACACTGTGTGCTTACAGCTAGAGATGAGCGAACTTACAGTAAATTTGATTAGTCACGAACTTCTCGGCTCGGCAGTTGATGGCTTTCCTGCATAAATTAGTTCACCTTTCAGGTGCTCCCGTGGGCTGGAAAAGGTGGATACAGTCCTAGGAGACTCTTTCCTAGAACTGTATCCACCTTTTCCAGCCCACCGGAGCACCTGAAGGCTGAACTCATTTACGCAGGATAAGTCATCAACTGCCGAGCCGAGAAGTTTGTGACAAATCAAATTTACTGTAAGTTCGCTCATCTCTACTTACAGCTTTTGCAAAACTACAGTTCCCAGTTCTTTGACTGGCTTTTTCACTATGAAATACTGAAAATTTTCTAATGAAAACAATTACAAAACCTATTGGTTCTGCATGCTTTACAACATATCAAAAGTTTTTATATCTGACAGTGCCCATTTAAAATTAAGGCAACATAGGCATGGTAGACATATACCATCAAGCATGTATGCAATATGTTTTCCTCTCAAAACTTACCTTTCTTAAAGTTCATTACAAACTCTCTAAGTGAATCTGAATCAAACTCTTCAGGCTCTTTAGCATATTTTTTACCATTAGAATCCAGAATTGCTACATTCACTTCCTCTCCACTTTCATCTAATCCAAGGTCTTTTAATTCAGATGCATAATCATCTTCATTAGCAATGCAAAAGGTATATTCTGGAAAATCTTTTGCAACATCCAAGACTTTGCTTCGCCAATACTGGGTAGCTGCAATTAATAAGCACAACAGAGGAATATATTTAAAAGTACTATAGACAGTAACAACTGTATTACAAAAAAAAAGTTTTTTAATTTATGTTAATCTCACTAAAATGTATATAAAAAACATCACACCTAAAACATTGTCCCTTTAGAAAGGGTCCTCTACAGGGCTGATTTACTTTAAACTTTGCTTTTAGTTTTTATTTAACCGAAAACTAAACAAATTACAAGTATTCTTCATTTATGAAACTGTATGGGATCTTCTTTATCCTTGATTATTCTCATTTTACTTCTGCTAACAAACTATCCCATCCCTGAAACAGTTTATAGCATTTTCAAGCAGAAAGGTTAAGAACGCACCAAGAATATATTTTCTACAAGTTTGTTCTCCAAAATATTTTCAGTAGAGTAAAAAGAAAAATGTACACATTCTCACCAATTGTGGATTTACAGATGCTGAATGCCATTTCCGATGTATTATAAAAAGTCTGGGAACCACAAACGTTAACATGTTGATTTATTTCTAAACATCTGAGTTGTAAATACTCCAATGGTTTACAGAATAAGGTCAACTTAGTTTGTAAAAGTCTCCATTGTGTCTTCAACTTTACTTTGTAGTAGTGTAAACTTATGTGCAGTTTAACCAGGTTAATCAAATTTCCAACCATAATCAAACATACCAGTGCGATGGTCAAAACTGAAATCTACAGTGTAATAAACAATTGCGAGGGGACGCTTATTGTATCTTTTTGCTTCATTCACTTTTGTCCTCTGACCAACCAGGGGCAAAGAATGCTTTATCACATGTTCCTCCAGCTCTTGCTCACTTGTGGAATCCTGCAAATAAATAATGAAAGGTAAAATTCCCCTTTAACAGTTAAACAGTGGTTATCCAGGGATAGAAACACAGAGCTAACCCACATTTTTTCCAAAAACAGAACTACCTTTGTCCTCAGGTTGTGTGCGGTATAGCAGCTCAGTTTCACTGAGGTGAATGGAGTCAAGTTGTAATGTCAGAAACACAATGAGGACAGGGGTGGTGCTGTTTTGGAAGAAATTGTGAAAAACAGGCTGTAGAAGAGAAAATTCAAAATGATGAATTAAGGATACGGAGAAAATGTACTATAGTAAATGGTAGAGGGTTTTCCACAGAGAAAAGTTGGTAAAAGCACACGTGAACCACATGAATGTAAATAATGAATACAAATGTGCTTATTTTAGGTAAAATGATCTACATCACTTTTTGTTTCATTGTTTGTCTCCCCCATAGATACAAGGGGCTAGTGCTGGGGGACAGCGCGCTGGGGCTGATAGTTCATTTGGGGGGTGGGAGTGGGGGGGCTCGACCAGTATTGCGGTATATGAAAAATTTATATTGTAAAGAAAAAAACACACATTCGGTATGAACCAGTATACCGCCCAGCACTACGAGGGGCGTTCATTATTGATTTCCCCTGACCCACTTCTATTTTTCACAGGACACTGAAACTGCATGTGTAATGATATAAAGTCTCTATAGGTTAGGTGACAATTTGCAACTCAGAACTGATAACTGTCTTAATTTTACAGGTGCTGAAGTGGTGTGAGGTTTGATAATGGACCCAGTGGAATACAGAGCAGTCATCAAGTTCCTTTACTTGAAAGGCCGCACATCAAAGGAGACGCTCGATGAGATGAAAGAGGTTTACGGTGAGGATTCCCCATCATATGATTTAGTAAAGTACTGGCATAGTCATTTTAAATGTGGTCAGACTTTGGTGCAAACAGTTTCAATTCCAGGGCAACCCCACTCTGCTATTGATGAACACACCATCCAGCAAGTGGAGGTCACCAATTTGAAAAATCGCTGCGTAACCATTCGCCACCTAGCCCAAAAAGTCAAGATTAGCGTGGAGTCCGTGGAAAAAGAAAAACAGCCAAGACCATCTTCACATGCATAAGGTTTCCGCTCACGGGGTTCCCCGACTGCTCACACCTTTCCATAAGCAGAAACGAGTTGAATTCTCTCAGGCTTGCTTGGGAGATGGGAAAAGTGTGTGTCCCTAGGTGGCACCTATGTAGAGAAGGACTAATAACTGTGGCAAGTTTCATTGCTCCCAGTCCACAGGAAGTGGGTCAGGGGGAATCTTTGATGAATGCCCCGCGTATAATCACTTCCTTGTTTCCTCTTGTCACCCTACTGTTGCAATGCAACAGCACACACTTTTCCACAATCCCCCAAGTGTACATAGTAGCGGAGTACTTTTTCAACAGACTGATCACGGGACGAAAGCTGGGTCCATCACTATGATCCTGAGACTAAAGTCCAGTCGACGCAATGGAAGATTAAAGGGGTACTCCCGTGGAAATTTTTTATTTATTTATATTTTTTTTTTTAAATCAATTGGTGCCAGAAAGTTAAACAGATTTATAAATCACTTCTATTAAAAAATCTTAATCCTTCCAGTACTTTTTAGGGGCTGTATACTAAAGAGAAATCCAAAAAAGAAATGCATTTCCTCTGATGTCATGACCACAGTGCTCTCTCTGCTGACCTCTGCTGTCCATTTTAGGAACTGTCCAGAGCAGCATATGCTTGCTATGTTTTTTTTTTTCCTGCTCTGGACAGTACCCATTTAATGGACTCACCGCCTCCAAAGAAGACATGTGCCCAACTCTCGGCAGGCAAGGTCATGCTCACAGTATTTTGAGACCAGTACGGAGTAGTGTTGATGAATTTCCTAGCAAAGGGTACCATGATCTCTGGGACAAACCATGCTTCACTGCTGCGGAAATTGCGGGAGGCCATTAAAACCAAGAGACGTGGCATGCTCACCAAAGTTGTCTGCCTTCTACAAGACAATGCACCAGTTCCCAACTCACATGTTGCCCAAATGGAAGCATGCTCCTGTGGCTTTGAAATTCTACCGCATCCCCCTTATTCACCCGACCTCGCACCATCAGACTTCCACCTCTTTCCAACAATAAAGTAATTTTTGAAGGGCAAGCATGAGACTCAGATTTCGAAAGTCACAACATGGCTTTTGAAGCAACTTATCGACTTATACAAGCGAGGTGTTCAAAGTTGCTTAACTCCTTGGGGACAGATGGCGTACCTATACGCCCTCAGCCCACTCCCTTTCTATAACGCGGGGCCACGCAATGGCCCCGCATCATAGCGGGTCGGGCCAGGACTCTAACAACGGCCGGGACCAGTGGCTAATAGCGCGCAGCACAGATCTCGGTGCCGTGCACTATTAACCCTTTGGACACGGCGTTCAAAGTTGAACGCTGCGTCTAAAGTGAAAGTAAAGCACTGCCGAATAGCGGCATCCCGAAAAGCTGTGAAGACAGCAGGAGGGTCCCTACCTTCCTCCATGCTGTCCGATCGCCGAATGACTGCTGAATGACAGTGCCTGAGATCCAGGCATGAGCAGTCAAGCAGCAGAACCATTGATCAATGGTTTCCTATGAGAAACCATTGATGAATGTATAAGATCAGTGTGTGCAGTTATAGCTCCTATGGGAGCTATAACATTGCAAAAAAAAAAAGAAAAAAAAAGTGAATAAAGATCATTTAACCCCTTCCCTAATAAAAGTTTGAATCACTCCCGTTTTCCCAATTAAAACAATCAAACTGTGTAAATAAAATTAAAATATGTGGTATCGCCGTGTGCGGAAATGTCCGAACTTTAAAAATATATAATTAATTAAACCGCATGGTCAATGGCGTACGTGCAAAAAAATTCAAGTCCAAAATAGCGTATTTTTGGTCACTTTTTATATCATGAAAAAATGAATAAATAGTGATCAAAAAGTCTGATCAATACATAAATGGTACCGCTAAAAACGTCAGATCACGGCGCCAAAAATGAGCCCCCATACCACCCCATATGCAGAAAAATAAAAAAGTTATAGGGGTCAGAAAGTGACAATTTTAAACATATAAATTTTCCTGCATGTAGTTATGAAACGGAAGCTCCCAAAAGATAAAAAATTGCTTTTTTTCTTCAATTTTGTCGCACAATGATTTTCTTTCCGTTTTGCCATAGATTTTTGGGTAAAATGACTGATGCCATTACAAAGTAGAATTGGTGGCACAAAAAATAAGCCATCCTATGGATTTTTAGCTGCAAAATTGAAAGGGTTATGATTTGTAAAAGGTAAGGAGGAAAAAACAAAAGTGCAAAAACTGGAAAACCCTCCGCCCCCAAGGGGTTAAAGAGATGGGAGAAGTGTGTGTCCCTAGGTGGCAGGACTAATAACTGTGCCAAGTTTCATTGCTCCCAGTCCACAGGAAGTGGGTCAGGGGGAATCTGATGAACGCCCCGCGTATAATCACTTCCTCGTTTCCTCTTTGAACTGTCACCCTACTGTTGCAATGCAACAGCACACACTTTTCCACAATCCCCAAGCGTACATAGTAGTGACTTAACGAGCAATATGCCCTACAATTGTCATAACCAAAGCAAATAGAGCATAGAAACATAGAATGTGTCGGCAGATAAGAACCATTTGGCCCATCTAGTCTGCCCAATAATCTGAATACTATGAACAAAGCAGGCACATGGGGAATTAGTAAGTATATATATCTCAAAGAGAACATTTAATTAATTACACAATACATCAATTTAGACTCCTTTACCTGTGTGGTATGTAGTAACTTACTTTGATTTCAAAGAGGTGTTTTTTTGGCTCATACTTTGACTGAAATCTGTCAGGATGCATAACAACAAGGTGTCCAGTTTGTACTTTTAGGAAGCTTGCAACATCTGAGCTGAAAGTATGATAAAACTTAAAGTCTTCTCTTAAAGCATTTGCTAAAATAAATAATAAAAAAAATTAATTAACTGTGCATTTCTCCATTTTCCTGTCCCTGCTTCTAAGGGCCATAACATGTTTATATTTCTGTCAACATAACTTTACAAAAGCTTGTTTTTTTGGTGGAGCAAACTGTAGTTTTTATCGATGCCATATGAGGGTATATAGGACTTTGTATTCCTTTTTTGGGAGGAGTAAAAACAACTATGACAGGGATGTTTAGGGTATTGTTTTTCACTGTTACTTAAAATGGGTTAAACACCCTGGATCCCTTCCCTTAAAGGGGTATTCCAGAGAAATTTGATTTATTTATTTTCTAAATCAACTGGTGACAGAAAGTTAAAAATTTGCAAATTACTTCTATTTAAAAACCTCAAGCCTTTCAGTACTTATCAGCTGCTGTCGGACCCTGCTTCTACCTCTCTCAGAAAGCATCCAGAGCAGACGAGGTTTGCTATTGGGATTTGTGTCAGGAACAAATGTGGCAGCAGGGTGGACTGTGTCTAACTGTAAAGACTACACATCCTCCTCCAGGGTATACAGTATCAGATACATTCTGAAAAGCTTGAAATGTTTAAACAGAAATAATTTGCACATTTGTATAACAATCTGCTACCAGTTAATTCAAAATACTTCCCCTTAGTACTACTTGCTGGTAAGAGCTGCAGACCTGACTGGATAGCTGTAGTAGTAAAGCAAAACGGTTCCTTTCCTGGAGCAGATGGGGCATACCAAACTTAAAATATAAAATTGCCTTTTCAGCTCTCATCCAAGTGCCTTGACCACCCAGCCTTTCCTAAACAAAGGTACAGAGCCCTGTAGGTGAATTAAGGAAGGGATGAAAGAAGAAAATGAAGAAGGGGATGTGCCAGGTGTGAGACATTTGCAGCTCTGTAACTCCTCCTTTAAAACTGGCCTGAGTAATAAAATGTTGGAAGTTTAGCAAAAGCCACCAGCTTCTGGAAAAGTACAGTTTGTTTTTATACCCTAACAACTATTCAATAAAGTCTGCAGCTCTTAGCAGCAAACAGACCTGCAGATTCTCTTTAATATCACTTACCCATTACAAATGGGAAAGTGATGTCACACAGGTTGAACACTCCTAAGGCCTTGGGAGTAGCCATTTTGTATTTGCTCCTACTCTTCCCATTTAGCAGTTTAGAGAAATGCTTTACAGCAGGAACTTGAAGAGGACTCTTGATTTTTATAGGAAAGCATAGTTGACATTCTCTGTGACATATGCAGAAGTTGCTGTGCAGAGATGAAGATGAGTAGAGCAGAGACCATTGCCTGTTGTCAATCTTGCATTCTATTATCTGGCTAGTTTGCAATAGAGTTGCAACCTTTCATTATAATCCTGTCTGTAAAAATGACATGACTGTTGAGAAGTGATCTCCACAGAACAGGATGTCTCAGAAAATATTTGTTCTGATAAATTTTTTATATTTCTCTGTTTTCACCTTGGCCTTTGACCCTCATAATAAACTTACACACAAAATTTCTGGCCAACAACTGTCAAGGCAAACCATAACCTATTGTCAGCCATGTGCCATTTTAGCCTTAAGGGGGAATATTTTTTGTACTTGTTGGTGAATGTGCACACTAACCTGCATCCTGATAAAGCTGAAATTTCTTTTCCTGGCTGCCAATGAAAATTCCAAAAACTATAGCATCACTTCCGTCTCTCAAGTATTCCTGCACTTGTTTTACTGTTTGGACTAAAGTTGATGGAGGACCAGCCTGTTCAATCATGAAGTCAATAATTCCTAGTTAAAGGAAACAAGAAAAAAATATTTAATATGCAAAAAATTACAAAACAAAGCAGCTACATTCTTGCTGAACATACTTTATATACATTATGGGGGGAGATTTATCAAAACCTGTTCAGAGGAAAAGTGGTGCAGTTGCCCACAGCAACCAATTAGAATGCTTCTTACATTTTTTTTTAAAATCAGATCTTTTAAACATTTTTATAAACTAAATAAATAAAATTAGAAATGACCCACCTCCACCCCATCCCACACAACAACAAGACCCAAACCCACCCAACACAACAAGTTCATGTCCATCTTGAGTCCATATCTTCCTGCATCATCCAGCAGAGTTGTTAAAATGTGAAACAAGGAGGAGTTCCAGATAGCAACCTTTTCAGTCCCCCAGAAATTAACATGACACATCCAGACACAAAAATGACCGAAAACACTAGTTCAGAGAAATCAGCAGGGAAGTCGTACCAACATATGAGGAACAAACAACAGCCACCTACATAAAAGGATAGAGCTCACACAGAGACACACACATAGGCAAGGAAACAAGGTCTGAGAGCCAGGGGATACTCCCCCAGATTCCCAAACACAAGAATGGCTGGCTGTCTAGGCATTATACGAACCAAACCTATACTTACGTTCCCAGGGAACCCACATCCAATCAAAGTTATGCTTTTCATAGATCATTTTCTTCCACCAAACAATAAGAGATACCCTAGCAATCAGATCAGTCACCATGAGGGGGGGCTAGCCCTTATCCAGTACTGGGCAATAAGTTTCCTTGCCTGATACAAAATGCGAAGGACCCCCAATTCCACCCCCGCTGGCTCGGAGTCACATCCTAATACACAGGGTTTAGGTTCCAGTGGCACAGTAATCTCATACACTGCATGGACAAAGAGGAGGACATCCTTCCAATAAGGAGTCAACCAGGAACAATCCCAGACCATATGATAAAAGTCTGCCCCCATTTGCCCACACCGTGGACAACTAGAATTAGGGCGAAGACCTAGCCTATGCAAGAGCACCGGGGTTTTATACACCCTATGCAGGAACAGTTGCAATAAACTATTTCCCTCAGAGAGGGACAACAAGGGAGTATAGGACAGAGCAGTCTTCCAGGTCACTCTCCCATTTACCCCATACCATCAAGGGGAACTGTTCATGGTAGGAATGGAGAAGTTCCTGATAGAGCCATGAGATAACTCCAGCAGAATCCTAATTTGTGACCAGTGATTCAGTGTTAAGAATGGCTCTCCAGTGAC
Organism: Hyla sarda; assembly: GCF_029499605.1. Classification (NCBI taxonomy): domain Eukaryota; kingdom Metazoa; phylum Chordata; class Amphibia; order Anura; family Hylidae; genus Hyla; species Hyla sarda. Next base: position 115,939,131 of record NC_079193.1, on the reverse strand, counting down.
CGCGATCTACCCTGCACCTCATACACATGGCAAAGTTGTAACTATCTGAAAAAGGAGGAACTAGGTAGATTGAACTCAGCTTGGAGATCCCCATAGGTTTTAAAAAACTCGGTTCACATATAGCTGTAACACCCTGCTAAGACCTTTCCTAGATATCTGCATCCTGAAAAGAGAAAAACTCAGAAAGACAAAATGTAGAACAACCCTCCAGACTCAACATGCTTCTAGCCCATCCCCAGACCTTACACAGCAATCGAGTAGCAGGCAAAGCATCCGGTGGCCTAGTAAGGGCACCAATTTCAAGGATGTGTATGGTTATTTGACCCCCTTGCTTCGCCATAAACAATTTCCCAGGAGGACCGAGAATTGCATACCCTGCCCATCCTCTGAGCTGGTGTAGTTGGGAAGCCAAGTAGTACAGCCAATGGTTAGGAAGAGCCAATCCCCCAGAAGCCTTACTCCTCTGTAGTGTCTCCAGCCTAATTGTCGCATAGAGGCCTCCTCAGACAAGTTGTCTAAAGAGGCATTGTATCCTCTGGAAATATGTAATCGTTATCCACACTGGTGAATTCTGCAGTATATACACACACACACACAGCAGCTGGGGCATCACCACCATTTTAGACAGATTCGCACAGCCTGCTACAGACAAAGGCAGTTTGCACCACACAAACTTTTTGGAAACTCCTATTCAACCGGGCAATAGATTAGTACACACAAAGTCTTCAAGTATTTAGATATACAGGTGACTCCCTTCCTTTAAGCCATAGACCAGTTGTACGTGATACTCCTCAAACTGAGGGATCTGGTGGAGTGGATCTAGAGACATTAAGATCGACTTGTCCTAGTTAATTAGGAGCCAAAAGCAGAGATAATCTGCATCACCGAGGCCAAGGACCTCGCAGTATCCCCGAAGAACAGCAGCATAACATCCACATATATAGAGGCACATGCTCCTACCTACCACCGTATCAAATCCTTGTTATAGAGGATCTGATCAAGCATTCCAGCAGCTCTATCACAAGCGCAAAGAGCAATGGCCGATGCGGATGAAAACAACTGGAAGCATACTGCAGTCACTCACCCCCGAGGCAGGAGTTGCTCAGTCCCCACAATTCAGCAGCCAGCACAGAGGATGTAAATATAACAGGAGTTCACCAGCATCCTTTACTAATAATGTATACTTGCAGTATGGCTGCCAGCCACACCAGGAACGAGATCCTGCTGATCCAGGCGCCTCCGGAGGAAGCAGGCAGGGCCCAGACTCTTGGAAAGGCCAATTGTGAGAGTGCAGGGCCAGCGCAGAGCCGCCACCGGCACTGAGGAGTCTAGTCCACAGGCAGGTAAGACGACGGGACTCACAGCAGGGGACGCCGAGGGCCGCAGTCACAGCCTAGTCAGTGACCGCATTAAGATAGGGCAGACTAGCTGGCAGTGTCTTTTGGATAGAGAGTCCTGAGCTGCAGGAGCGCATAAGATGGCAGGGGCCGTGCAGTCTAACAGGAGACCCAAGGAAGGCAGGAGGTCTTCTATCCCAGCAGTCATGGGCCAGAAGGATCTGGTGGTGTCAGGGAATAGCTGGCAGTGTCTTTTGGCAAATTCAGCAGCAGGATGGCAGGGATATCTGAAGGATGGTATATCAGGATGGCAGGAGCTCCTCAACATGCGTCCTTTCAGGCAGCCATCCAAGCCACGTCCCCATACAGCTTCTTACATTTTTAAAGAGGCATGGGAACAAGGAAAGAAGCATTTGATTGGTTGGTATGGGCAACTGCATCACTCTTCCCCTACATAGGTTTTGATAACTCTCCCCCTATATGGACAAAAGTATATAGACACCAACAGGAGATTTTGGGATATTCAATATGGTGGGAATCAATATGGAGCTGGCCCTCATCGCAGTAATAACAGCTTCCACTCTTCTTGGAAGACTTTCTGCAACACTTTGGAATGTGTATGTGGGTACTGTTGCCCATTTATCAAGAGAATTTGCATGAGAAGTCAGGCCTGGTCTGCAATCTTTATTTTAGTTGATTCCAAAGGGGATCTTCTGCAAAAAGCTTCTACAAGAGTTCTTCTACAAAAAAAACCTCACCCAATAATGAATTTATGGATCTTGCTTTGAACACTGACACAACCATGCCGGATCAGAAAGGTGCTCTCCCCATGCTGTTCCTACAAAGCATCTACATTTTCCAAAATGTGTTGGTATGCTAAGTTTTTAAGATCACTAGAGCTGCAACCTGCACCTGGCTGCCATCCTATTTCTAAGCTGCAGCATGACACTTAGGCCCAGAATAACATCAAGACGCAGTGTGTCATACTGCTGTTCAGCCAATCACTAGCCGAGCCAGACATCACTGCGGCCTTTGATTGGCCGAACGATCTACTGCTCCAAGCCTGCTCCGCAGGCTGGAGCAGCAGAGCGCCGATAACACTGATCAATACTATGCTATGGCATAGCCTGTGGGGGCTAAAGTAAAAAAGTGTGTAAAAATAAAATAAATAAATGAATACATATGAATAAGCCCCCCTCCCCAATAAAAGTTTGAATCAGCCCCCATTTTCCTATTAAAATGTAATAAAAAAAAAATTATATGTGGTACCGCCGCGTGCATAAATATCCGAAAAGTGATTAAAAAGTCCCATCAAAACAAGAACGGTACAGATAAAAATTACTGACTACAGCGCAAAAAATGCGCCCTTTATGCGGAGAAATTAAGTTATAGGGGTCAGAAGATTACAATTTTAACCCCTTAAGGACCCGGGGTTTTTCTGTTTTTGCATTTTCGTTTTTTCCTCCTTACCTTTAAAAAATCATAACTCTTTCAATCTTTCACCTAAAAATCCATATGATTGCTTACTTTTTGCGCTACCAATTCTACTTTGTAATGACATCAGTCATTTTACCCAAAAATTTACGGCGAAACTGAAAAAATAAAAAATTCAATGTGAGACAGAATTGAAAAAAAAAGAAACGCCATTTTGTAACTTTTGGGGGCTTCCGTTTCTGTCCAGTACATTTTTCGGTAAAAATTACACTTTTTTTATTCTGTAGGTCCATACGGTTAAAATGATACCCTACTTATGTAGGTTTGATTTTGTCGTACTTCTGAAAAAATCATAACTACATGCAGGAAAATTTACACGTTTAAAATTGTCATCTTCGGACCCCTATAACTTTTTTATTTTTCCGCGTATGGGGCGGTATGATATGGGGCTAATTTTTTGCGCCATGATCTGAAGTTTTTAGCGGTACCATTTTTGCACTGATAGGACTTCTTGATCGTTTTTTATTCATGTTTTCACGATATAAAAAGTGACCAAAAATGCACTATTTTGGACTTTGGAATTTTTTTGCGCGCACGCCATTGACCGTGCGGTTTAATTAACGATATATTTTCTATAATTCGGACATTTCCGCACACGGCGATACCACATGTTTCTTTTTATTTACACTTTCTTTTATGGGAAAAGGGGGATGATTCAAACTTTTAATAGGGGAGGGGTTAAATGATCTTTATTCACTTTTTTTTGCAGTGTTATAGCTCCCATAGGGACCTATAACACTGCACACACTGATCTTTCACATTGATCACTGGTTTCTCATAAGAAATCAGTGATCGATGATTCTGCCGCTTGACTGCTCATGACTGAGCAGTCATTCGGTGATCGGACAGCGAAGAGGCAGGTAGGGACCCTCCAGCTGTCCTGTAAGCTGTTCGGGATGCCACGATTTCACCGCGGCTATCCCGAACAGCTCCCTGAGCTAACCGGCATGGTTTCACTTTCATTTTAGACGTGACGTTAAACTTTGAACACCGCGTCTAAAGGGTTAATAGGGCGGCAGCGCGATCAATGCCGTGCGCTATTCGCCACGGGTCCCGGCCTCTAACCCGCCGTGGCCCCGCGTTATAGATCGGGAGCGGACTCAGGGTATACAGGTACGCCCTGGGTCCTTAACAGGTTAAACATACTAATTTTGGTGCATGTAGCTTTTTTTAAAGTAGTAAAATAAATAAAACCTACATAAATTGGGTATCCCTGTAACCATACGGACCTACAGAATAAAGATGAAGTGTAAATTTTAACGAAAAGTTCACTGCGTAGAAACTGAAGACCTAAAAATTAGCAAAATGGCGTTTTTTTCTTCATTTCACCCCACATATTTTTTTTTCACCGCTGATTATGTTATAAAATAAGTAATGTCATTACAAAGTACAATTGGTGACGCAAAAAAACAAGTCCTTATATGGGTCTGTAGGTGCAAAATAGAATGCGTTATGATTTTTAGAAGGTGAGGAGGAAAAAAACGAAAACGCAAAAACGAAAGCGTGAAAATGGGCTGAGTCCTTAAGGGGTTAATGTTGGGGGAAGATCAATATAGTGGGGATAAATAAGACATGGCTGGATGCATGGAAAATGATCATGTGGAGTCTCTGTGGGTGGAAATAAAGTGCGGGGGTAAGACCAATAAATTACTCATAGGGGTTTGTTATAAGTCACCAAATAGAAAGTAGGCAGCAGAAATCCTACTAATAAGACAAATAGATGGGGCTGCAAAGAATGGGGACATTAGCCTAATATAGACTGGTAAGCTGAAACCTGCAGATGCAGCAAATGAAACAGGTTTTTGGCAATAATAAAAGGACAATTACATTCTACATAGTAACAGTTTGTAAGGTTGAAAAAAAAAACAGTCCATCGAGTAAAACCCTACTGTGTTGATCCAGAGGAAGGAAAAAAAAAAAAAAAAACAATGTGGCTGTTCCCAATTTCCCCATGGCAGAGGAAAAATTCCTTCCTGACCCCAATATGGCAATCATAATAAATAACTGGATCAATGCCCTATCCCCATAAATCTAGTATCCATAACCTCTAATGTTATTACTCTCTAGAAACACATCCAGACTTGATGTTGCGACGTCTGACTCGATAAACAAGTTCATGTGGCAGAGCATCCCATAGTCTCACTGCTCTTACAGTAAAGAATCTCTGTCTGTGATGATGGTGAAACCTTCTTTCCTCTAGACGTAGAGGATGCCCCTTGTCATGGTTACTGGCCTAAGCATAAAAAGTGAAAGTGAAAGTAAATCGATCTTTACTGTGGCAACCACTAGGGGGGCCAAACTGCAACTCCCAGCATGCCCAGAGAGCCAAAGGCTGTCTGGGCATGCTGGGAGTTGTAGTTTTGCAACATCTGGAGGGTCACAGTTTGGAGACCACTGTTACAGTGGTGCCCAAACAGTAGCCCTCCAGATGTTGCCAAACTACAACTCTCAGCATGCCTCGACTGCCCAGGCATGCTGGGAGTTGTAGTTCTGTAACATCTATCCCTTCAGATTTAGCAATTTTCATGACATTTTTGAAAATTTCTGCTCTACTTTGAAGCCCTCTAATTTTTTTCAAAAAGCAAAAGTATGTCCATTTTATGATGCCAACATAAAGTGGACATATTGTGTTTGTGAAGAAAAATAAAATTTCTTTGAAATATCCATTTTCCTTACAATTAGAGAGCTTCAAAGTTAGAAAAATGCCAAATTTTCAAAATTTTCATGAAATTTTGGGATTTTTCACCAAAAAAGGATGCAAGTAACGCCGAAAATTTACCACCAAAATAAAGTAGAATATGTCACGAAAAAACAATCTCAGAATCAGAACATTCGGAAAAAGCGTTTTCGCGTTATTAATTTGTAAAGTGACGGTGGTCAGAATTGCGAAAAAGGGCTCAGTCCTTAAGGTGAAAAAGGGCTGAGTCCTTAAGGGGTTTAAAAAAAAAAAAAAAAAAAAAAAAAAAAAAAATTCCACCAGAGTACCCCTTTAAGATATTCCAGGATAGCCTCTCTGAGAAAACCGTCAAAAATCTTACCCACAACAAATGTGGTATCAATATTCAAGAAAGGGTTAACAATGGATACTGGGAACTATAGGCCTGTATGTTCCCAGTATCCATTGTTAACCCTTTCTTGAATATTGGTACCACATTTGCTAAGCACCAGTCCTGTCGAAGATTCTCTTATAGAATCTTTAACTACTTTGGGACCAAGGGCGTACAGGTACGCCTTCGGTCCCTGGTACTTAAGGACCAAGGACATACCTGTACGCACATGGGAATTTCGGTCCCCGCTGCGCGCCTGACTGATATCTATCAGCAGGCATACTGTGCCAATGGCCGGCGATTTGCAGCGATTCCTGGTCGTACGGGTCTCCGGTGACCCGGAAAGTCAGAAGCGACCGACCAATAGCAGATCGGGGCGGGTTTAATGTTTGGTCCCACCATTCTGCCCACCCTCAATAGTCCGGGCAGAATGGGGGAACCGACGGTGAACGGCGCCAGAGATCCACCTACCATCGGCGGTGGGCGGCAGAGGACGGCGATGCGGCTCCCTGGTGCGGCGATCCTACGGCAGCCGGTAAGTAGTTGCCTAGCAACATCTAGAGGGCTACAGTTTTGAGACCACTATACAGTGGTTTCTAAACTGTAGCCCTCCAGATGTTGCAAAACTACAACTCCCAGCATGCCCAGACAGCTGTTTGCAAATCCCAGCATCCCCAAACAGCTGTCTAGGCATGCTGAGAGTTGTAGTTTTGCAACAGCTGGAGGGCTACAGTCTGGAGATCACTGTGCAGTGGTCTCTAAACTGTGGCCCTCCAAATCCTGCAAAACTACAACTCCCAGCATGCCTATACAGCAGTTTGCTGTCTGGGCATGCTGGGATTTGTAGTTTTGCAACATCTGGAGGATCACAGTTTGGAGATCACTGTGCAGTGGTCTCTAAATTGTGGCCCTTCAGATCTTGCAAAACTACAACTCCCAGCATGCCCAAACAGCCAACAGCTGTCTTGGCATGCTGGGAGTTGTAGTTGCTTACCTCCAGCTGTTGCATAACTACATTTCCCAGCATGCCTTTGGCAATCAGGCCATGCTGGGAGTTGTAGTTTTGCAACAGCTGGAGGCACACTGGTTGGAAAATATTGAGTTAGGTAACAGAACCTAACTGAAGGTTTTCCAACCAGTGTGCTCCCGGCTGTTGCAAAAGTACAACTCCCAGCATGCACGGTCTGTCAGTGCATGCTAGGAGTTGTAGTTTTGCAACAGCTGGAGGTTTGCCAACCCCCCCCATTGGAATGTACAGGGTACATTCACACGGGTGGG